>NW_025422126.1:17897298-18519698 GCF_011764305.1 Mustela putorius furo | reverse complement strand
TCAGCATGTTCCTTCATGGTTTTGAAGATGGAGTGTTTTATTACAGATAGGGTTAATATTTCTCATGAACTACAGAGACAAATACAGAGTAGTAATCAAATTATGTGCATAGAAAATAGGCCATTTTTGTAGTAAAACTATCCCACAGGGTTTTTTTTTTTTTTTGGTGTTGAGTTGAACTGTGAAACTAATAAATTGAGTGATAATTAAAATTTTCCTGAAAAATGTGAAGCTATAAGCTCTCATGTGAGTGTAATATTTACTTTAACAACTATGTACCATTGTCCCTCTGTTCTGTGAGAGTTTTAAAATTTTTTGATTTTGTTTTTCTTCTGTCATTTATTTTAAAGACAATATCTGGGGTAGATGTCACCTGCTGGAAAGTCTCTGGATGAAGAATTCAGAAGAAAGCAATCACACGGTTCCTCCCTATTCCATGCCCATGGCTCCAGTTTATGTTCACTCATTTGTATGTATTTTATCATTTGACATTTCATGAACTTGGGCTTGCTGGAGGCCCTTCCCATATTTGATACAACTTACTATTTTTCAACCTTATTCTTAGAAATGAGAACTTGTGTTTAGAGAATGCCAAATGATTTGCACCCTGGAGATCTCAGTAGCTTAGCAGCCATCATAGTTATTAATTAAGCCCATCCTGATGATTTCTAATTGTCCTTGCTTGGGGCCACATCCTACATCATTAATGCATTAAACATCCTTCATAACATTTAGTCTACTCTCCTCTTCTGTACTTTTCACTATATACCTCCCTGGCCTTATTATTATTATTATTATTTTTTAAGATTTTATTTATTTATTTGACAGAGATCACAAGTCGGCGGAGAGTCAGGCAGAGAGAGAGAGAGAGAAGCAGGCTCCCGCTGAGCAAAGAGCCCGATGCGGGGCTCGATCCCAGGACACTGAGATCATGACCTGAGCCGAAGGCAGCGGCTTAATCCATTGAGCCACCCAGGCGCCCCATTAAAGATTTTATTTATTTATTTGACAGACGGAGATCACAAGTAGGGAGAGAGACAGGCAGGGGGGTGGGGAGAAGGCTCCCTGCTGAGCAGAGAGCCTGATGTGGGGCTCCATCCCAGGACCCCAGGATCATGACCTGAGCCAAAGGCAGAGGCTTTAACCCACTGAGCCACCCAGGTGCCCCTCCCTGGCCTTATTTTAAGTCACATGTTCACACATAGACTTTGTTCAATTCAACTGTCTCTTAGTGGTTCTCCTGTTTCATGTCTTTTCCCATGTGGACATCAGTTGTTTCCTGTTCTCTCTGTTTAGAGGCCTCCTATTCTAGTCTCACACCCAAAGCTCTTCGTGTGTTTTAAATCTTAGTTATAATGTCATTAATTCTCTGGGAATTTTTTTTTTTTTTTTTTTTTTTTTTTACTATCCTTGTAATTTTTGAACTTGTTTTTAATTCTGAAGGTTAGGTGCCCCACAGCTAGACAGGACACATTTTGTTCATTTCTATACCTCTGGAGTCTGGCAAATTATAGGTACATAATAAACATTCTTTAAATGATTTGATTTTAATAATGATTATGAAAACGAATGAGAAGTAAGTGAATGCTCTGAGTACAACATAAGAGGTAAGTTATTGGTAAAGCATTTCCTAAGGTAATTAAGAAAACTTAAGTCACAACTCCTTGAAATCAAGGGCATCTATTCAAACCCTACCTCACTGGTCTGTGGATCTTGACCCGGTGTTCTTCTACTTGGGACAGTGATTTAGTAAAGAAAACCTTATGACAGAAAGTTAATTCAAATCCTCATCTTAATCAAATCCTAACCATATCAAACACCAACTGAGTGTTTTTCTATATTACATGCTTTAATTCAGTACTTTTCAGACAATGGCAGTGGATACTGGGGTGTCCCAGAGACCTTCTCAGAGGATCCATGATGTCAAAATTCTTTTCACAGCAATACTAAGGCATTGCAAACATATAATATGTAATAATGATAACAACTTAAAAGTAACAATGAAAATTAATAATATAATTGAATTTTTGCCAGGTATCTTACTAGGTGTTTTAAGTATTTTTTCGCTTAATTTTTTTAAAAATGAAGCACAATTAGCATATATTATATTAGCTTCAGGTGTACAATATAGTGATGTCACAGTTCTCTACATTACTCAGTGCTCATCATGCTAAGTGTAGTCACCATCTGTCACCATACCATGTTATTGTATTATTATTTTCTCTCAACTAATTTCACAGCAAATTTATAAAGTAAAAATAATAGTCCTGGTTTTCTAATAGAAGAAGTAATTGAGGCTCAGTGTTAAGTGTCATGTAGAGTTAAAATATAGTGAATCATGAGAGACTATGAACTCTGAAAAACAATCTGAGGGGTTTGAAGTGGGGGGGGGTGGGAGGTTGGGGTACCAGCTGGTGTGTATTATAGAGGGCACAGATTGCATGGAGCACTGAGTGAGGTAAAAAATAATGATACTGTTTTTCTGAAAATAAATAAATTGACAAAAAAATCCAAAAAAAAAAATATAGTGAGGAGAAATTCAGATCTAGGTGTATTTTAATCCAAAGTCTGTTCATTGCCCCACACTACTTTACTGCTTCATCAAAATGGAGGGAAAAAAAAAAAAACATAGTAAAAAGCCATTACTAGTCATATGAGAGTATTTTTTCTATGTAAGATAAACAGAAGAGTGATCAGTGCTGTTGTAAAGATGGTCAAGGAATAATTCATGAAAAATATTTTGTCTGAGCTCGATGTCTAAACGATGACTAGATTTTAACAAGTGGGAAGAGCAGGGAGAATAGAAAGTCACTCTTGTCCTAGCGAATAGTCTGTATAAAGAAATAAATGTTGGGGGCGCCTGGGTGGCTCAGTGGGTTAAAGCCTCTGTCGTTGGCTCAGGTCATGATCCCAGGGTCCTGGGATCGAGGACCTGGGGGCGGGGGTCTCTGCTCAGCAGGGAGCCTGCTTTCTTCTCTTTCTGCCTGCCTCTTTGCTGACTTGGAGTTTCTCTGTCTGTCAAATAAATAAATAAAATCTTTAAAAAGAGTAAAAAACTTAACTTTGGTTTAATGTCATTAAATTAGAATCTTTATTTGCATCTCAGCAATTTTCCTACTAATTGCTCTTCTGTGCAGGGATCAAATTCAGGATATTATGTTGTATTTAGTAGTGTTGATACCTCTGGTCTTTGATAGTTTTTCAGGATTTCCTTGTTTTTCATGACCTTGCCATACTTTGAAAGAGTGTTACACAGTCATAGATTTTTTCAAAAATTAAACTATTTTGTGATAAATTAAATTCACATGCAGTTAAAAAAAATACAAACAAAACCCTGTACCCTTTAGCCAGTTTCCAGCAATGATAATACCATGCAAAACTGTAGTGCAGGTCTGGGTGTTATACCCAACTAATGAATTATTGAACTCTACATATGAAACTAATGATGTATTATATGTCAACTAATTGAATTTAAACAACAACAACAAAAAAATCCTGAAAAAAACAAACAAACTATAATGCATTGTACCGTCAAGAAGAAGGGTTTCCATGGAGTTCCATCACCATGTTCCAACCTCGTATTGCCTTTTACAACCACAGACACTTTTCCCTTCCTTTCTTTTCCTGGACTCCTGTCTACCACCACTCTGTTGTCCATTTCTATATTTTTATCCTTTCAATAGTGTCATATAAATGGAACCATAGAATATATGACTTGGGGTATTGTTTTTTTCATTCAGCAAAATTCTCTGGAGATTTATATAAATTACATGTATTAACAGTTTATTCCTTCTTGTTGCCCAGTAATATTCCATGGTATAAATGTATCATCATTTATTTTTTTTTCTTTTTTTCTCATCATTTATTTAAACATTCACTCACTGAAGGACATCTGCTTCTACTTATGGTGATTAAAACTGTTATGAGAATTTGTGTACACATTCTTCTGTGAACATGAGTTTTCACTTTCTAGGATAAATGTCTTGTGCAGTTGCTGGGTTGTATGGTAGTGAAATGTTTATTTTTATTAAGAAATTGCCAAGCTGTTTCCACAGTGGATGTACAATTTTAAATTTCCACCAGCAATGTATGAATGATTGGTGTTATCATTTTTTTATTTTAGCCATCCTGGTAGTTGTGCAGTGATAACTCGTTATGGTTTTAAGTTGTTTTTTCCTATTAGCTATGGTATTAATCACCTCTCTATTTGCACAAAATTTTCAGTGAAATATTTCTTTTTTGTTTTGCATGTCATAAGGCAATTTTTAAAAATTTTAATTTATTTTTTAAATTTATTTTCAGTGTTCCAGAATTCATTGTTTATATACCACACCCAGTGTTCCATGCAATGCGTGCCCTCCAAAATACCCACCACCAGGCTCACCCAAACTTCCACCCCCACCCCTCCAAAACCCTTAGATTGTTTTTCAGAGTCCATAGTCTCTCATGGTTTGTCTACCCATCCGATTCCCCCAACTCCCTTCTCCTCTCCATCTCCCCATGTCCTCTATGTTATTTCTTATGCTCCACAAATAAGTGAAACCGTATGATAATTAACTTTCTCTGCCTGACTTATTTCATTCAGCAAAATCTCTTCCAGTCCCGTCTGTGTCGATATAAAAGTTGGGTATTCGTCCTTTCTGATGGAGGCATAATACTCCGTAGTGTATATGGACCACATCTTCCTTATCCATTCGTCCGTTGAAGAGCATCTTGATTCTTCCCACAGTTTGGCGACCATGGCCATTGCTTCTATAAACATTGGGGTATAGATGGCCCTTCTTTTCACTACATCTGTATCTTTGGGGTAAATACCCATAGTGCAAATGCAGGATCATAGGGAAGCTCTATTTATAATTTCTTAAGGAATCTCCACACCATTTTCCAAAGTGGCTGCACCAACTTGCATTCCCACCAACAGTGTAAGAGGGTTCCCCTTTCTCTACATCCTCTCCAACACATGTTGTTTACTGTCTTACTAATTTTGGCCATTCTAACTGGTGTGAGGTGGTATCTCAATGTGGTTTTGATTTGAATCTCCCTAATGGCTAGTGATGATGAACATGTTTTCATGTGTCTGATAGCCATTTGTATGTCTTCATTGGAGAAGTGTTTGTTCATGTCATCCGCCCATTTTTTAACATGATTATCTGTTTTGTGTGTGTTGAGTTTGAGGAGTTCTTTACAGATCCTGGATATCAGCCCTTTTCTGTATTGTCATTTGCGAATATCTTCTCCCATTCTGTGGGTTGCCTCTTTGTTTTGTTGACTGTTTCCTTTGCTGTGCAGAAGCTTTTGATCTTGATGAAGTCCAAAAATTCATTTTTGCTTATGTTTCCTTTGCCTTTGGAGATGTATCTTGAAAGAAGTTGCTGTGGCTGATATGGACGAGGTTACTGCCTATGTTCTCCTCTAGGATTCTGATGGATTCCTGCCTCACGTTGAGGTCTTTTATCCAAGTGAAATATTTCTTCATATCTTTTGTTCAGTTTCTAATTGCATTATTATTTTTATTAATTTAATGTTGAACTTTGAAAATCCTTCATAAATTGTAGCAATTTGTCCTTTGTGAGATATGGTTTGCAAATACTTTCTCCCAGTCAATAGACTGCCTTTTTATTTCCTTCATGTGGGTTTTCACAAAGCAAAAGCTTTAATTTTGATGAAGGCCTATTTATCAGTTTTAATTTTATGGATTGTCCTTCTGGTGGCAAGACTAAGAACTCTGCCATCCCTAGATCCTAAAGCTGTTCTTTATGTTTTTGTTTTCCTAAAGGATTAATAATTTTGTGATTCAAGTTTAAGCCTGTTATCTATTAAATTAATCTTAGATTGAGATTAATTTCTAGGCCTATGAATATCCATTTCCTCTAGCATTATTTCTTTAAAAGGCCATGCTTCCTCCATTACATTGTTTTTCTACTTTTGTCAAAAGTTGTTGAGCATGTTTATGTGACTTTGTTTCTGAGTTTTCTGTTCCATTGGTCTTTTAATCTTTTCTTCCTCCAATACCTTTCTGTTTTGAGTACTGTAAACAGACCTTACTCTGATTAGCTATAGATTTTTAAAGGCACACATAAAGCATCTTCATTTTCATTTTGTATTTTATATTATGGACCCAAACCAAAGGCAAATGACTCTTACTAACTTTATAAACCTGATAGTGAGAATGAGGTCTCATAGAAAGTTCTGGACATAAATCTAGGCTCAATTTCTGGCCTTTTTATATTCTGGTTTGTTATTTTCATCATTTCATTTAAATTCTGTGGGTCTTTGTTTCATTTTTCAAAGTTTATTTATTTATTTGAGAGAGAGAGAGAGAGAGAATGTACAAGTTGGGGGCAGAGGCAGAGGCAAAGGGAGAAACAAACTCTCCACTGAGCAGGGAGCCCAGCGCTGGACTCAGTCCCAGGACTCCAGGATCATGACCTGACCAAAGAGAGTCGCTTAACTGACTGAGCCACCCAGGTGCCCCCAGTCTTTTTTTCCTAAAAACATACCTGATGGGGCTGTTATGGGTCCAAAATAAATTAAGGTAAATTAAGAAAGCAGTTTTCAGAATTTTGATCTCCACACTTCTTTACATTCTTAAAAAATAGCAGGTCCCCAAAGAGCTTTTGTTTATGTGGTTTATGTATATCGATATTCACCATATTAAAAATGAACAGAGAAATGTTTAAATATATTTATAACTTAAGACAATAATATAATAATTATGTGAAATACCAACTTTTATTAAAAAGCATTTTCTCTACCAAAACAAAAATAATTATTCAAAAGAGTGGGTATTTTAAAATGTCTTTGTGAGTCTTTTAAATGTCTGGCTTCATACAAGATATCTCAATTCTGATAGCTGCTTCAACATTCAGTTTTTTCAATATGTTGTTTTGATCCAAGTATTTGACAAAATTCTAGTATCATGCAGTTAGATAAATGGATATGTCACATTGACTCTACAGTGAAAATATATAAATGGTATCTCCTAAAAGGTTAAATGCAATATAGCATCTGATAAGCATACCAATGAAAATTTTGAGCTCTTTTACGAGGAAATCAATTGGCTAATTTTTACTTTTTTTTTTTTTTAAGATTTTTTAATTTATTTGACAGAGATCACAAGTAGGCAGAGAGGCAGGCAGAGAAAGAGAGGAAGGCATGCAGGCTCCCTGCTGAGCAGAGAGCCCGATGCGGAACTCGATCCCAGGACCCTGAGATCTTGACCTGAGCTAAAGGCAGAGGCCCTAACCCACTGAGCCATCCTGGTGCCCCTAAATTTTACTTTGAATGAATCTTTTACCCTTGCCTGATTTTGTAATTCTGTTCATTGGTCACTTGGAAAATATTGGTTGACTAAGTTCTGAAGTTCTTCTAAACATTGACACATTTTATTATGTTCTTTCAAAAGAGCTTATTTGTTAATGTCACCATTGATCTCATTAAAATAGTATTCAAGTACTGAAAAACTGTTAAATTCAGTCAATGTGATACAACACATCAATAAAAGAAAGAACAAGAACCATATGATACTCTCAATAGATGCTGAAAAAGCATTTGACAAAGTACAGCATCCCTTCCTGATCAAAACTCTTCAAAGTGTAGGGATAGAGGGCACATACCTCAATATCATCAAAGCCATCTATGAAAAACCCACCGCAAATATCATTCTCAATGGAGAAAAACTGAAAGCTTTTCCACTAAGGTCAGGAACACGGCAGGGATGTCCATTATCACCACTGCTATTCAACATAGTACTAGAGGTCCTAGCCTCAGCAATCAGACAACAAAAGGAAATTAAAGGCATCCAAATCGGCAAAGAAGAAGTCAAATTATCACTCTTCGCAGATGATATGATACTATATGTGGAAAACCCAAAAGACTCCACTCCAAAACTGCTAGAACTTATACAGGAATTCAGTAAAGTGTCAGGATATAAAATCAATGCACAGAAATCAGTTGCATTTCTCTACACCAACAGCAAGACAGAAGAAAGAGATATTAAGGAGTCAATCCCATTTACAATTGCATCCAAAACCATAAGATACCTAGGAATAAACCTAACCAAAGAGACACAGAATCTATACTCAGAAAACTATAAAGTACTCATGAAAGAAATTGAGGAAGACACAAAGAAATGGAAAAATGTTCCATGCTCCTGGATTGGAAGAATAAATATTGTGAAAATGTCTATGCTACCTAAAGCAATCTACACATTTAATGCAATTCCTATCAAAGTACCATCCATCTTTTTCAAAGAAATGGAACAAATAATGCTAAAATTTATATGGAACCAGAAAAGACCTGGAATAGCCAAAGGGATATTGAAAAAGAAAGCCAGCGTTGGTGGCATCACAATTCCGGACTTCAAGCTCTATTACAATTCATGGCAATGTATAAAAAATTTTCCAAAATTCTTTTTCTTTTAATTGCAAATTTTATCATCGGCATAAAATATGGCCAGTTGTTTCCTTTAAAATGATAGAGGCACTTCATTAAATTTTTAGAAAATAGGGGCACCTGAGTGGCTCAGTCAAAGCTTCTGCCTTTGGCTCAGGTCATGATCCCAAGGTCCTAGGATCTATCCCGTATCAGTCTCTCTGCTCAGTAGACAGTCTGCTTCTCCTTTTCCCTCTGTGTTCTCTCTCTCTCTCCCTCTTCCTCTGTCTCAAATAAAATCTTTTAAAAAATTGAAAAAAAAAGGAAAAAATATCCAAGGATAATATCCAAGGAAAATACCCAGGAAAATATCGAAGTCTAAGTCACCATCATTTGTATGTTGGTCATTCTTTCAAATCTGCAATTCTATGAAAGAAATAACTAGTTCATCTCATAATTCAATCTCACAAGTGCTGTTCCTAGAGCCACCATCCTATTTTGGTATGCAGCAAAAGAGCTTCATGAGTACTTTCTATTTTATCATACAGAACACTTTAAAGATGTGCATTGAAAAAAAAAATAAGTTGATGGGGCACCTGGGTGGCTCAGATGGTTGAATGGCCAGCTCTTGATTTCAGCTGAGGTCATGATCTCAGGGTCCGGGGGTCCAGCCCAGCATCACTGGGCTCCTCACTCAGTGGGGAGTCTGCTTCAGGATTCTCTCTCTCTGCCTTTGCCCCTTCCCTGCTCATGTGCATGCTCTCGCTCTCTCTCTGTCTAAAATGGGTAAATAAATCTTTAAAAAAAGTTGATATGAGTTAAACTAGAGTTTCTTTTCAGCTTTTTTATTACACATGTGTGGTGGTGAAAAAAAGAAAACCCAAACATTTATAGTTTGGTACTGCTGTCAATTCATACTAAGGCCCCACAGTTTTCCTAAGCACTGCTTTTGTACCATCAGTGCAAGTTTCATACAGCAGAAAAAGATAGACAATGTCTTAGTAATACTATGAAAAGAACTTGGACATTGCAGATTCTCTGAAAGAGGTACCTATGTCTTTTCTTAGAAAACTGCTGAATTGACGCATTATATGAAACAGAAACACTGGGGTGCCTGGGTGGCTCAGTGGGTTAGGCCTCTGCCTTCAGCTCAGGTCATGATCTCATGGTCCTGGATTCCAGCCCCGCATTGGGCTCTCTGCTCAGCAGGGAGCATGCTTACCCCTCTCTCTCAGCCTGCCTCTGTGCCTACTTGTGATCCCTTTCTCTGTGTCAAAAAAAAAAAAAAATCTTAAAAAAAACAAAAAAATGAAACAGGGATGCCTGGGTGGCTCAGTGGGTTAAAGCCTCTGCCTTCGGCTCAGGCATGATCTCAGCATCCTGGGATCGAGCCCCGCATCGGGCTCTCTGCTCCATTGGGAGCCTGCTTCCTCCTCTCTCTCTCTGTCTGCCCCTCCACATTCTTGTGATCTCTATCTGTTAATTAAATAAAAAAACAAAAAACCAGAAACACTGTCTGTTGGTGTTCCTATCATGATGAGGACTTGAGTTTGTTTTGTATCAGAAGTTTTTATTTATTAAACCATTGTTCTAAGTGTCCGTTAGGTTCTGCAGAATCAAAATCCAAGGACCAGTGAGATGTAGGGTATGATTGAGAGCCATAGAGCTCTCCTGTTAAAATGAGTTATAGCTTTAATCATCTTACAGTTGTTTTGGAGAATTGCCTTGTTTTACCCACTCCCACAATCATTATTAAAATGAAACAATTTAAAGGATGTTTATTATGTACTTACTATTTGCCAGACTCTGGAGATATAAACAAACAGCATGAGTCCTGTCCAGCTGTGGTGGTATGAGGTGAGGCACATCAACATTCTGGAGTTGTGGGCATGGGGATAGAGAGAAAGCCACAGAAAAATGACAGGACTGCAACCAGGTATTAAAGCACATAGGGAGGTAGAGATTTGGAGATGGGAGTGGGGTAGCGGGACTTGGTCCTAGTGGGTGGCATTTATAACTCTCTGTGCTTAAAGGGCCTGGGGTCAAAAGCACTCAGTAAATGATTAAGTTGCATTGACATTAAGTTATAGATAATGCAATTAGAAAGACAATGGAGAAAGTTGTTAAAATGACAATTGAACAGAATCTTAAATATAAATATAAAATTTCCTTTTCCTGATATTATCAGGCAGATGTTCTTAGAATTTGAAGACATGGAATGGAATATTTCTTTGGTATGCTATACCTTGGAAAATAAAAGTACCTCAAGTCTCTCAAAGGTTCCCCACTGGTACACTGCAAGTCTGATGTTGGCCTTAAGCTGAGTGCTATATAGATTTGAAACCATTTATATTAAAAATATCTCTCTTAAAAAGTATAAAGTGAACTTCATTTAGCCAGGTTTTACTTTTTTACTTGTTTGTTTAAATTTAGGGAAGAAACTCTCTTACAATTAAGAAAATATTGCTAATTAGTTGTATAATATACATATAGTCACCAGCACATAGAAGCTTTAGGTGCTAATTAAGATAAATTATGAAAACAACCAATGGGGAAATAGAGTTTTATTTGTGTGTGAATTTATTAAAGTAGCAAGAGAATTGCTGTGAAAAAGAAAAATTTTAATGAATTAATCCAAATGTTAATATGACCACATTACAAAAAGTCATCTGTTAGTATTATAGCATACACTTGGAAATGTGAATGCCTTGCAAAAGAAAAAGTAAAAAAGCAGGGTGTGTCATATTATGAAAATTAGCTTAAGATTTAACTTCTTTGGAAAAAGAAAATCAGCAGAGATACTCATAAGAGAATTCTTTATTTATAGCTTTAACTGAAGCTAAAACAATGTGGATTAACATAGATTCCCCTACTATAAATTAGAGAGTCATAAAACACGTATTTTAATGAGCACCAACTATGTGCTAGGTCTAGAACAACAAATAAGATGCAGTCAGTTTCTAGCCTCAGGGTCCTTCCCCTATTAGATCATGGGTCTTTGCTCTTCCACATTGCCCCAGAATTACTTATATTTAAATATTTAAAACCAGCTACTTAAAAATCAACTACTGCACTAACCTAGCTTTATCTCATTTTTTTTCAGACATTTTTGCTCGTATAGATTCTGAAAGAATATATATGCCCCCGCCAATCATACCTATCCAATAGGTACACGCACTTGTTCATTTTTATATTGTTATCTAAAATGTCTAATTATAACTTTAGTTACAAAGGACATGATTTCTGTTACATTGTATTTAGATTTTAAAATAAAGCATAGTAATATCATTGATTTAAAAGTAACAAGTGGGATCTAAAAACTAGCCCTCTGATACTCAGGATTGAACTAATTTTTAACTGTCATAAAATTAACATCATTTCCAGTTACTCTTATTTATTTATTATAATATTTTATTTACTTATTTGACAGTGATCACAAGTAAGCAGAGAGGCAGGCGGGGGGGCGGGGGGGAGGGAAGCAGGTTTCCTTCTGAGCAGAGAGCCCCCCAACCCCATGTGGGGCTCCATCCCAGGACCCTGGGAGCATGACCTGAGCCGAAGGCAGAGGCTTTAACCCACTGAACCACCCAGGCGCTCCTCCAGTTACTCTTGAATGTGTATTTCCATTATTCTTCCTTCACAAAATTGTATCCTAATGTGATATAGGTTACTATTAATCTACTGTATGTCTCTAAAAGAAAAATGCAGATAAATTGTATATGTGTATATCTATCTGTATCTATTTTTTCCTCATGCAGTTATAGAATTATCCTGGATTAAGATATTCTCATATCTTATTGAATTTATCAAAAGATAAAATACTACAAATTAGGGGGACGCCTGGGTGACTCAGTGGGTTTAGCCTCTGCCTTCAGCTCAGGTCATGGTCTCAGGGTCCTGGGAGCAAGGCCTGCATCAGGCTCTCTGCTCAGCAGGGAGCCTGCTTCTGGCCCCCACCTCCACCTTTCTGCCTACTTGTGCTCTCTCTGTGTCAAATAAATAAATAAAATCTTAAAAAAAAATACTACAAATTAGGAAGTCTAATTATTATACATATAAAATAATTTGTTAGAAATGCCAGCTTTTTATAAGCTGGAAGAATCTCTTTTGCTCTATTATTCATAAACCTGTCGTTAAATATTACTTAATGTTAAAATTGAAATGTTAGCAAAATATATATCACTTTTTCCTATGTTTCAATTTATAAATTCAAGGGATACAGAATACTGTTTACATAAATAAAAAGGTAGGCTAGAAAAAAATTCTGTTATTCCAATGACACTAACTAAATTCTTTGAACTATTTCAGATTATTAAAAAAAAAAAAACTGCACAACGAACATAAGAAAGTAATTTTAATGACCAACTGGTTACCTGATAAACCCTCCTTCACTTTGGAAAGCATGATGGGAAGACCTGTTTGACTCTCCATGATTCGAGAGGCTTCTGTTGCTCTAAGAGGCTGTCCTCCGCAGAGGAGGCTAAGCATTGAGCACAGCACCCCAAGGCTCCTTACTCTCCTCTCCCCTGTCTGTGGCTCTTGCCACTGTTCACTAGGTTTAGATTATTTAAGAGTTATGAGCAGCATTAGGGATGAAACTACATTGCTGAAAAAGAAAAAGAATCCTGGGTCCTTGTAAAATGGATTTTTATAAGGAACAAGGACAGTTTTAGAGAAAGTGGGAGTTTTCTGAAGGGCACCAAGACATCCTGTTGTGGGGATGTCTTGTCTGACACAGTAAAAGTCTGTGCAGACTTAAAGGTGTGTGAGCTGAAGTTAGGAATCATGCACAGAATCACGGCTTTCCCACTCACTGGATGGGTGGCTTCTGATAAGCTGCTGACCCTCTTTGAGCCCTGGTTTTCTTATCAGAATAATGAAGGCAATGCATACCTAATAGAGAATGTGAGGTTTACATGACCTAAATAATTAGGAGCACCTTGTGTAGGAACCGACCCTACGAGGCACTCACATCTTCAGCTGCCTTCTTCCTCCTCTCCAACATCAACCTCCCAGAGCAGGCCAGTCTGAGGATGGATTTGGTACAAGTGAAAGAAAAACGTAGCTACTATAAATAAAAACATGCAGGATTTTCTATACGGTATCAGTTGGGGCAGATGCTAGGTCTAAGGATTTATGAACAGAAGTGCTGCATGTCAGGGGAAATAAAAGGTTCTGTGCAAGATTTCTGGGAGATTGGATGCTTTGGTGATTGGAGTTAGGTTGCTGGGCAAGAGGAAGTAATTCTTCTCTCTACCCATTTTTACTGGGGCATTTTGAAATCAAACAACACTCCCTTCAAATACCAGCACAAGAGTCTCAGAGTTTTGAGGGAATCTTATGAAATCTGTCTTCCTCTAGAAAATTTCCTTTTACAGGCATATGACCCTTCCTGAAACATGGAAGGTGTCCGTGTGATAGCTCAAAGTAAAATCTGAATCTTGTCACTGTAGAAAGTGGGCTTCTTACCTGCCGCAGTCACTTACTCAGACCAAGTCTTGACCTCTTGCAGGTGACACTGCTTCAGATATCTAAAACCTTGGTACCTAATAACAAGTAGACAGCACCCTTGAAATTCAAATTTGTGAATTCTGAGCAGAACTTCATTTTTAAAATATTTAAAGACTTTATCAATAATTATCAAACATTTAAAAGTGTCTTATGTTGAAACCATCTGTGATGAATTTCCCCAATCATTTAAAATGTTCCTTCATTTAGAGCAAGGGTCTTTTTAATATTTTAAGTGAATCTATTTTTTTAAAAAGATTTTATTTATTTATTTGATGGAGAGAGAGAGAAATCACAAGTAGGCAGAGAGATGAGGTGGGAGGGTGGGAAGCAGACTCCTGCTAAACAGAGAGCCCCATGTGGGGCTGGATCTCAGGACCCTGAGATCATCACCTGAGCTGAAGGCAGAGGTTTATTAACCCACTGAGCCACCCAGGTGTCCCGCAAGTGAATCTATTATTTGAAAATACAATTCTGCTGGAATCTTACTCTCTGCACAGGAGAAATACTATTTCATCAATATGTAAGAAAATTAGAACAAACTGAGTGTTTTTTGCTCCATTATTGAGTAGTTTACTAGAGATGAAATTATTCATTTACTGTCTTCTCCAGCAGGATTATTTAGGGGAAATATGTTAAGCCTATAGGAAAAAATCAGCATACCCACATATTTTTATTTATTTATAGGACAACTTTAGTGGAAATAAGCTTCCACAAGTAGTCTAAAATAATTCTATTTTTATTTCTGAAAAACAAAATGTTTTATGTGTTCAGGTTTGCTACTAAATTGCACTGGTGCAATATAAAAACTTACTCTGGGTGCTTAATTCAGCAAACAATTATTGAACATTGCTTCTGTGTATAATAGAGTGCTGCTAATAATAAAGAATACAGTGTTGAAAAACAGCATCATCAACTTCCTCACAAATCTATTGTGAATAAAATTTACATAATAATAGCCATTATTGATTAGTTTTATGCCAAGCCTTCAGCACTTGGATTTTTAAATGTATTCCTTACAACAACGTCATTTATTAGATCTTATTATGTCCACTTATTAGATAAAGAAACAAAGTCTTTGGAAAATAAGAATCAAGTTACGGAAGTCCTATAAAAAACGGAGTTTACGAAAAGAGGGAAATAGATTCACAAGACTCCTAAAACTTAAGTAAATTTCAACAAGAGTTTAGACCTTGTTATTCAAGGTATTTTTGAGAACTCTGAAAAGGAAACTAAACCATAATAAAGTTTAAGCTTTTTATCCTTTTTAAATAAAAATAGAAAGTTTAGAAATACAAAGTTATAAGACTCCAGGCATACTATGTCTGGATTTTGGCAGGGTGTTTAACAAGATATAATATTCACACATCTCAGATGACAAACTGTATGGATTGTTAAAGCAGACTCAGAACCTGTTTGGTAATAGTAAGAAACACACAGATTCTGTGGGGGTTGGGAGTTTGGGTTCCATGTTCAGAATCATAATTGCACTCCTTTTTGTACTTCTGTTTCTTTGTAAAATTGTGATAACTTATTGAATAGCTATACTGTATCTATCCTGGATTTTACTGAGAATCAATACATGTGAGCTCTTATTTTAGATTAAATAATCTGCAACAACCCAAAAGTTGTTACCTAGTGGTAGACCACAAACTCTAATTGCAGTCATGTCCTGAGGACATTTGCATTATTGATTTGGATACTGACAGAGATGGAGTACTGATGAAATTTGGAAAGATTCAAATCTTTGAGATCTAGTCCTTCAAAATTGTTAAACATCATGATAACAGTAATAATGAAAGGATAATATACCATTTGTTGAACCGCCATTATATGCAGAATACTTCTTATGTATTTTCTGTAACCATCACATTAACCCACAAGAGTTAGCATTTGTTGTTCTCTTTTACATATGAAGGACCTGAGGCACAGAGAGGTCAAGGAACTGACCCTTAGTCACACAACCAGCAGCATTCTAGAGGTACAAAGGCAGGTCTTTCTCACACCAAAGCTCAAACGCTTCTGTTACATTCTGCTGTCTCTAATAAGATGATATTTTATAAAGATAAATTTTATTTTAGTTTAAAACATACTGTGCTTGAATATTAATAGAATAATGCATCTGTGGCTTTCTAAAACTCTCATTAAAAGCTATCTAAAGAGGAGTCCCTAGGTAGCTCTGTCAGTTGAGTGTCTGACTCTTGATTTTGGCTCAGGTCATAATCTCAGGATCTTGAGATTGAGCCCTATGTCAGGTTCCATGCTCTGTGTAGACTCTGCCTGAGAATTTCTCTCTCCTTCTCCCTCTGCCTCCACCCCTGCTTAGGCATTCTAAATAAATAAATAAATAACTTTTCAAAAATCATAGACTAACTTACTGTAAATTAAAGATGAATCAGTAATGGTATGGTGGTATTTTCATGATAACCACTGTAGGCTCTACTATAGCCCACCCTAGTAGAATTGTATTCCATTTTGGGTTGAGGGACTCTCCTGTAAGAAGGGGCCAAACAAACCATTAAGTGTCTCAAGAGATGGGTGACTCTATAGGTTTCAATTCTGTGCCACTTAAGCCTGGGTTGAAGGAACTAGAGATATTTGGCTTAAAGAAGAATTAATGGTCCTTCTTTATAGTTTTTTTTTTCCTCTTGGGAATTTATGTACACTATGTCACATATACACACATACATGAACATGCACACACATCAGAAATATGTATAAAATTAAATTATTTATAGTGTTTGCCAGTTTAAGGTTATGGGGGAAAGCGATAAATCATCAAAATGTAAATTTTGCCCAGAAATCCCTTCTATATCTTAAAACTGAAAGACATTCTTTTTGAATTCCTGGTGAACCTCTTCTATCATTTCAGAGCCTCAGCTGGCACAAAGGTAACCAAATCCTGTGACGTTTACAAAAGAAGAGTGCATTTATTATTAGAACAAAAGAGGGACTACAGGGGCGCCTGAGTGGCTCAGTGGGTTAAGCCGCTGCCTTCGGCTCAGGTCATGATCTCAGGGTCCTGGGATCGAGTCCCGCATCGGGCTCTCTGCTCGGCGGGGAGCCTGCTTCCCTCTCTCTCTCTCTGCCTGCCTATCTGCCTACTTGTGATCTCTCTCTGTCAAATAAATGAATGAAATCTTTAAAAAAAAAAAAAAAAGAGGGACTACATACTATAGGCAGTGGCTATGACTGCATTTTATAAAGCAGAGAAAAAACTGTATGAAAACTCTTAAATTACTTTTGATGTGTAATACCTTTGGATCCAACAGCATTGACTCAATAGTTTGTTCTTCAGAGGGAGACCATCAGAGTGCTCTCGCAGTCTACTCCCACTGCAAGCAATGGCAGTCTTCACCTTATAGGCCTTTACCCTTTTCCTAATATTATCTGTACCCATAGTAGTTCCCCCAGGGAATCTAGGAATCTTTGGGGACGAGGCAAGCAAAGGCAAATGGAGGCTGAGTCACGATCAGTTTTGGTTAACTTTTCCCTTAACACTGGTACTCCCTTACCTCGTTTGACTCTGGACATTGTTAACCCATTGGGGCTAAAATGAGCTAGACTATTCAGGTCTTTTGTACCCCTTCTGATGTGACCTCTTTCATGTTTATACGAGGGATCTGTGCTAGAACTGTATTCCTTAACAGGGCCTTCCATCTTGACTCCTTCTGAACAGTCCTCCAGACTACGCTGCAAAAACTTGGGCGTGGCATTGTCCTTTTATTATCTTTAACTCAACCTCTGGTCATCTATTGTGTTTTTTAACCCAGTCCTGGGAAGTCTTCAGAGAAGCAGTATTTAGATTTATGAGGCAAGGATCTTTGAGGAGGGAAGGATGATGAAACATGGAATGAGATGCCTTTAATGTAATAACATTGAAGTATTTATGCAGAGTCTGAATGATCATCTCACAAAAAAGAAAAAAAAGCAGAAAACCAGGCAAGCTAAAAATTCCATTTCAACTTTAGAAAACCAAAATAGTACGACGATTCCAGCATTAGCATTCCTTCTTAGCCCAGTTCAGCTGTTCTCTGCGACTGTTCCTTGTTAGACACCAGGAAGTCAAGGTGGGTGGCTCAGAAGGCAGTTCTCTCATCAATACCCTGGTAATATGTTGATTTATCCTGGCAATGTATTCAGTGTCATAAATGTGTTAATGTATCAGAGATTTATTTAACGTTTGCGGGTATTTCGCATAATGAGTGGCTTTGCTTTGATGATTGTACTAGGTAAAAGGCTTTTAACCTTATTTGGCTAATTCCTCAGGAATACAAGTTTCAAAATATACCTCTGCGGGACTAATTAGGCCTAAGATTGGGATGTTATTGCAATCATTTCTCGATGTGTATTTCAAGGGTCTGTTTCACTGGAAATGGATAGTATGTTAGAACCGTGTGGGACTATGGTGACCACAACATCCCTGTCAGTGCTTTTATTTAGGCTAATGAATCTGAAACACAGAGAAGTTAAAGTCATGCTGCATAAATAGTATTTGGAAGTAAAATTTTAATTTAAGTGTTTAGCTCTCATGTTCTAAAATGATTTGAATACTTTTATTACCTACTTCACGAAATCCATTTTAGCTGGTGCAATTCCCATCTCTCGAGTCTCGGAAGGGCTTGTATATTCACTAAGGCATGAGTGTGCTATTTGAGACTGGGATGATGTTACTCTTTTTTTAAATAGTGATTGATGAATTTGCACTGTAATTTGGTAAGTCTCGGGCATTTCTTGAACCCATATTTTATATCAAGTTTAGTAGTATTATTTCCAGACAGAAGTCACTCTTAAAATATGGTCATTTTTTGAGGCAGTTGATATTTTTAAAAAGTCAAGAAGAAAAGCAGTATGAGGGGGGAAAGCTCCATAGGTTGCTTCTTCAAGAAACAGCCAGAATATAGGAAGCTTTGAATTACCCTGTTAGCTTGATCACTTCACAGGAAACCAACTGCTGAGGGACTAGATTATTTTTCCATTGATGTGTAGCAGATAACCTTAGATTTCAACAACTTAAAACAATAAAAATTAGTTTTCTTATGGTTTTACTAGGTCAGGAATCTGGGAGCTGTATAGCTGGGTAACTCTGGCCCAAGGTTCTCTCATGAGCCTCGTGGGAAAGCTTGTGTGGAGGAACAGTCTTTCCATAGCTCCCCCATGTGTGTGTTGGCAGGCCTAAGGAGATTTCAGTTTCCCACCACATGGGTCTCTCCTTAGGCTACCTGATGTCCTCACACCATATCCACGGGTTTCTGGGAGACATAATGTGCCCAAGATAGAAGCTTTAGTCTCTCTATATTCTGTTCATGGAAGTAACAGGTCATCACTTAGGTTGTATCTATTCATTAGTTATGCAGCAGTCAACTCAGCCAACATTTAAGCAGCTTTATTTATTGAAGTTCATGAAATTCAGTTTAAGCAGCTTTATTTATTGAAGAAAGGCGTATCAAAGAATTTGTTGGCATAATTTTAAAACCAGCACATGGATATCTGAAGGGAGGAGCATTTATAGACCAATATGGCTTAGTGTCGCTAATTCCAGCTCTCAGAGGACCCGTCTGGGATACAGGAAAGATCACTGTTCAGGAGTGTGAGGAGACATCATTTTTATTCTGATATTAATTCAATGTGCAATCTAAATTAATGGTTCTCAAACTTCAGTGTGAACACAAAAACCGTGAAAGATTGCTAAAACTTGGATTTCCAGTTCCTGTGCCCAGACTTTCTAATTTGGTGGGTTTCAAGCAAGGCCAGACAGATTGAATTTCTAAGAAGTTCTCAGATCATGCCAAAGCTGCTGGGTGGGACTCATTTTAAATCTCAAGACTAATTAACTGTCTTCCTCAAAATGTGGCCCATGGGCCAGCAACATCAGTGTCACATGGTAGCAAGGTAAAATCTTAGACTCCCATTCAGATCTACGGAATCTAAAATAATTTATCGTGATCTCCAGGTGATTCAGATGGACATTAAAGTGTGGCAAGCACCACAGTCCTTAGCATATCAGGACCTCAGTTTTCACATCTGTTAAAGGGGTGATGTTGATTTCATTTCAATTGCAACATACCATGGGACGAAAAACTGAGGTTTGAAACCAGACATATCAGACCAAATTGTGCTTTCACTAACCTTAGTTTCCACATGGATAAATGGGGATCATAAGAGCGTCCTCCCTTAGTTAGGGTAAGAATGAAATAATGTTCTGAATATAATGTGCTTCATATACATTTGAACAGAGAGTTACGGTCTAACATTGGTTTTACACTTTTACATGAATATTCAGGCTGCAGTTAGCACAGAGGTGTTTATGAAATTGCTTGTTATGTTGGTTCCACCTATTTGATTAGTTAATTTGGTAGATTTACTGATGCTCTAAGTGGAGTGATTCCAGCTAATGATTATTGATTTTAACCTCAAGAAGAGAGAAATAAAATTGAGTCCTAGGTAATTACAACTTAAAATACATACATTGAGAGTACGCAGATGCTGATTAAAGATAATGAATATTTTTTTAACTGCTATAAAATTGGGACCAAGTTGGAGGGAGGCAGATGATGGTTCAGAAAGTAATTAAAAGAAAAGTGAGAGATGAATGAATGGAAAACATGGTTTTGTCCATTAACTGGACTGCTGTTTGCTACTGGAAGTGTTCAAGTTATAGTTAGGTACCCTGAGAATGTATATTGCAGAGAGGTTTCTGTTTTGAGAACTTTAAAATAGATGATTCCCAAGGTCCCTGAAATACTAAATTCTAATTTCATGACATTTACACTGTTGTCTCCTCTTTGTGCTCTTTCCCCTCAAGGCTCAGGGAAGTCCATATTTTGATATATGCCTATTGCTCTCATCTAAGAGCTATTGATGAGTTTCCACCAAACTACATAGCACATTACACTGTAGAGAGGTAAGAGTATATCGTCAGGAGTCATTCCTGTCCATTTAGAATCAAAGCTCTGCCACTTACAAGGTACATGACACAGGCAAGTTATTATACACCTCTCAGCATCAGTTTCCTCATTTGCACATGGACTTAAGAATAGTAGTAAAGTCAAAGTATGGTCTGACGGCCATAAAAAATGAGTCATTTGAGGGATTTAGCACAGATGGACACATGGTAAATTTTTAATTAATGCTAGCTATTCTTATCTGAAATATTTATCTAGGACATACATCTCCTCAACTTTCAGAACCCTCTGCTCTTCCCATGCTCATAGTGAAGGAAACGTGGATAGGAACTAAAGCTTTTCCTGCATTACACTCTGAGGTCTGCAGCATTCATGAGGCCTTATTTTGCTGTACTTCAGAGTAATATAGCTGGCTACCCAGAAAGAAAAATTGACAGCAAAACCCACATATTTATTTCCCAGGATGGATTTCCTTTAGTGGAAGATTTTTTAGCTGGTGTGCAGTTGGACTGACTTGAGCAGGCCTACTAAACAACTGAGGTTTGGTGCATTGTCTTTTCCCTTCCCACACATTTTCCTTACGGTTCTCACAAAACAGTGCTCCTTCTCTGCTTTTCCTGCGTGTCAGGTACCGTTGTTCCAACTAATTTGGAATGAATATATTCCAGAACCAAATCTGTGATCTTCTGTTATGTCCTCGCCTCCTATTTCATCCTAAAATCTTTAAAATTTCTTTTAAAGTTCATTTTGAACTGACATTTCACTGACAGGTATCACCAGTAGTTGTCAAATTACAGACCCATGTGATTGATGAACTCAGTCTAACCTTAAACTCTTTCTTCTTGTGGCCATCATAGGCTGCTTCTGTTTCAGTACCCCTTCCTCTGGTCAAGTAACAGGGGCTGGCTCTGTCTCTACCCAGGGACAAAGAGCTGGAACGTTCTTGCTTCTCGTTCCTTACTTAAACCTGAGGTACTGCTAGTAATCTTACACGGTGCATAATGGAGCTCTGCCTACACCTAGCATTGTGGTGCTTTGCACACTGTAGTAAATGGTAGCTATTATTGTTTCCTTACAATTTTACTTTCAATTCTCCACCTGCCATTAGGGTTTGTGAATATTCAGGGTTTTACTTGGTTTGTTCATTTCACACTGTACATGGTTCCTTTTTCTCATCTGTCCGTAAGCTTCAGCTATCACTTATGTGCTGAAGAATGTCAAATGGATATCTCATGTTTTACTTTATCTTAGTTCAAGCCTCAAGTGTCTGATCCTTGACTCTTCACTTGCACCAGGATGTCCCATAAGCACATCACATTTCAATTTTACATAATCTGTTTCTTAACAATTAATCTCTTCTCCTGTGTTTGATATTCCCATCCCCTTGGTATCTAAGAAAGAATCTTCACAATATTTAGTAAGTACCATAGAGTCACTCCTTATAGTTGTTTACCAAGTTTGCCTTTCTTGTGCCTACTTACTTCCCTCATTTGATGGGGTGAGAGAGAAAAAAAATCAAAGAGGTGAGAGCGAAGAGGTATTTTAACAATTCAGGCAAAAGTTTGATATGGTTTTAATCTGATACCATAACAGTGGGCACAAAAGAGAAATCCATAGATAAATCATCATGATACAAAGCTTATATACCAAGGATATATCATATATGGCATATATCATATGCTTGGTATATAAGATTTGTCTGATACATGGCATAGGTGTCAAAGTATTCTGAAATATCAGTGTTCTTTATGTATCAGTGTGATTCTATATTGAAAACTATGTTCTGATAAAACATATTTATTTACATGATTAATATAATCTTGGAGTATTAGGTTCATTAATCCATTAACTCACACATTCACTGACACAAACATAAGTAATTTCTACAACCGTTAAGTACATATTTTAAGCATTCTGCTAAGACCTTTAAATACAAATATAAATATTGTCAAGGACCTAACCATCTAAAGAGGGTGATAGGCAAGTACATGTAAGACATATTTTTTAGTAGTCTACTCAACAGATATTTTCAGTCTTTTCATCCATTGCCATATCTACACAAAAAGCTGGGAAAGTGATTGCTCACCTCTCCAAATTCTCTTGTAACTAAAGTTCTAGCTACAGAGATTTTCTAGCAGTAGATAGAAAACTTGCTTTCTTGAAAAAATGGATAGAATCAACTGACAGGACTCCTTATTCTCTTTCGCTACTCTCTGGATCTTGAAGACAACTGTGGTACGTATAGATTTATAGATACCTTACAACTAAGAAGTAAAGAGTTTTAGGATAAAAGACCAAAATTCTAAGGATGAAATAGAAATTTAGGGGTCATAATCTCTCAGCAATTTTTTTTTAGCTTCTTCCAGTTTCATGTTGCTTGAGTAGTAGCTCTTAGCCTTTGCCAATTTAACCTTCTAATTTTAGAGCTTTTAAAAACTTTTTGGAAATAATTTCAGATTTATAAAAATGTTGATAAAATATCCAGAGCTCTTGTATGGCTTTCACCAAGATATGCCTGTTAATGTTTCTCATATTCTGAAAAAGTTAAGTTTCAGAAATGATGTCCCATTATCCTTCATATTAGTTTCCTTTAGTGGCCATAACAAATGACCACAGACTTGATGCTTAAAACAACAGAAATTTATTTTCTCCTAGTTCAGGAGGCCAGAAGTCCAAAATTAACATTACTGTGCTGACATGAAGGTTCATGCCCACATAACTCTAATAAAAGCCTCTATCTTCACATTGTCTTTCCAGTTCTGTTCAAATCTCCCTCTTCCTCTCTCTGATAAGAATACTTGTAATGGCTTTTGAGGGCTTACTTGGATAATCCAAGATAATCTTACCATCTCAAGATTATTACTTTAGTCACATCTGCAAGGATGCTTTTGTTATGAGGTGATATTTATAGATTATAAGTATCAGAACCTGAAACCCTTAGGGGATCATCTGCCTACCATATCCTTGATTCTCCAATATGTATTTCCTCTGTACAAGAACATTTTCTCATCCAAGAGTACTATGCTAACCCCCATTACCTACTCACCCCATCTCCCCACCTACTTCCTCTCTGGTAAGCATCAATTTGCTCTCTATAGTTAAGAGTCTGTTTCTTGGTTTGTTTTGTTTCTTTTTTCCCCCATGCTCATTTTTTTGTTTCTTAAATTCCACATATGAGTGAAATCATATGGTATTTGTCTTCCTATGATTGACTTATTTCACTTAGCATGGTACTCTTGGATGGGAGAATGGAACAGTTAGAAATATTGATTCCAGACATGCAGTGTGCTGGCTCAGAGCTGGATCCTGACATGCTATCACCTGTCCTCAGAGGGCATGCCAGCCAAAATCCCAGTTAATCTGTTAACTTAATCACTTTCAGTTTAATGCTGCTACTAGCTATTCAGCAAAAATCATCATCTCTTCTTCCTGTGTATACAGTAAGTCTTCATTTTTCAGCTTCACTTAATTTTTAGATAAGTGGGGCCAAAATATAATTTAACCACTGGAATGCAAGTAGAAGTAATGTGTGGCATATCTGGACCAAAACTTTAAAGGAAAAGCTATACTTCCTTTTCCTCTTTTTTCTCCTTCTGTCTGCTAGATGCAAATACCAGTGGAAAGTTAGGGAAAGTAGCAACCAGAGGATATAAGAAGCAGAAATGCCTGAATTGTACTGTGTGAAGCAGAGCCACTCACAATGAACTACTGGGTAGTGAGTAAGAAACTTCCATTTTGTTTGAGCCACTCCACTTTCAAACATTTATTTGTTATAGAAGGTAAATCAAATTACCCAAATGAATACATCCTTTTAAGTTAATATTTTCCTTAAATAGTGTATCTTGTGAATAAATAAGTTTGGTCACTGAACCTATATTGGGGTATGGTAGTGATTCAGAAAAGGTTTCCCAGAGGAAGGAATACCTACTTGGGTCTTGAAAAATAAATATTAACTAGGCAAAAGAAAGAATTTTCATCAGAGAAAATAGCATATGTAAAGGTTCAGATGGGGTGTTCCCATGAACACAAATGGAAGTTGTATTCATGGAAAGTCAAGTTTCTTGAAATGGCTGTAACTCAAAATGTATGAAGACTGGATGGAAACATAGATGGAGTTATATATTTTATACTAACTTTCCTTCTGCATATGGAACTAACTCATCATTCAGGTGGAACATTACAAAGAGTATTCCTATATTTCATTTTTGATATGTTTATTTCATATCAAACTGTTTGATATGTTCATTACAGTCTCATGTCTAAAGAATTAGATGTAAAACAAGTTTTCATGCAGAATTAGTACCACTATAAACATCTGAGCTTTGATGAAGCTATTAACATCAGATTTACATATTAGATCTTTGACAAATAAGAGTTAAGGGTAATTTCAATTCATTGGCTGTAATCTATTTTATTAGCACCCAAGAGCCTTTTCTTAAAGGGAGTTCCAGGAGATGGGTGATTGATTTCAGTAAAGAAATCACTGACATGAAGAGGTTCTTTTGATGGAAAAGTTAGACTGGTCATATTTCATAAGATATTTCTAATCTTAGTTTAGAGGGTAATTGAAAAAGTCATCTTGGCATAGTGTACTATGTTTAGCAAAGGCAGTTATTTTGGTCCCCAAAACTACCTGGAGAGTATTAAGCTTGGTCTGTGGAAATAGGTATCTGCAAGTATTGCCCTCATATGATTGGTGACCCAAGCTAAATTATCATAGCAGGTTAATTATATAGTCAATGACAGAATTTGAAAAAAAAAAATTGAAACTGAACATATGGGAAGGAAGAAAACAAAGAGGGAGGCTAACCATAACATACTGTTACTGATAGAGAGCAAACCGAAGGTTGATGAAGAGAAGTGGCAGGGAATGGGCTAAATGGGTGATGGGTATTAAGGAGGGCATTTGTGATGAGCACTTGGTATTGTATGTAAGTGATGAATCACTGACTTCTACTCCTGAAACCTCTATTACTCTATATGTAAACTAACTAGAATTTAAATAAAAACTTGAGCAAAAAAAGCATAGATGTTTTAGATCATTTTACAGAATGTGTAGTTAATGGGGACAGGAGTTAAATGACTGAAATATCTTGCTGTGCTCCGCATTTCATTTCCTCTTCCCCTATTGTCTTCTGCCTTGTTCTGTATTCATTGCCATTGCCCTAGTTCATGTCTTCATTGTCTGTCTCTTGAGTGAACCGACTGTTGTCTTGCCTCCAGGATTGTCCACTTCTGTCCACAATATATCTTACACATTGATGCGGGAGTTTTCTTTTAAAAAATCCAATCTCATTTTTCTTACCTCTGAAAAACCCTACAATTTCTTTCCATATCGTATAGAAGGAACCAAGATGTCTTGGAATTAGCATATAAGCTTTGATACAAGCTTTGATTATCCTCTTGCCTACTTTTTAAAATTCAGTTTTTATTTTTTAAGTGTATAATTCAGTGGTTTTTAGTATGTTAAAAAACTTGTACAAACATTACCACTATCTAATTCCATATTGTTTTTATTACCTTAAAAAGAAATCTTCAACCCATGAGCAATTACTTCTCCAGCCTCTGGAAACCACTGATCTACTTTCTTTCTCTGGAGCCTTGCTCATCCTGGATCTTGCACATAATAGATTCCATACAATATGTCCCTGCCTGCTTTTTATGCCCTCTTTCTTTTATAACTCTGTCTCCCATAGCCTTGATTCCAGTTCTAATTGTAATGTACTGTATTAATACAGACTAACTACTGGATCAGACATTCAAAATCAACAGTGGCTCTAACTAGACATGTGTATTTCTTTTTCTCATAAAAGTCTGGGCTGAGCTTTTTTTTTTTTTTAATTGATTTCTTTTCAGAGTAACAGAATTCATTGTTTATTTACCACACCCAGTGCTCCATGCCATGTGTGCCCTCCATAAGACCCACCACCTGGCGCCCCCCAACCTCCAACCCCCACCCCTTCAAAACCCTCAGATTGTTTTTCAGAGTCCATAGTCTCTCATGGTTCATCTCCCCTTCCAATTTCCCTCAACTTCCTTCTCCTCTCCATCTCCCTCTGTCCTCCATGTTATTTTTATGCTCCACAAATAAGTGAAACCATATGATAATTGACTCTCTCTGATTGACTTATTTCACTCAGCATAATCTCTTCCAGTCCCATCCATGTTGCTACAAAAGTTGGGTATTCATCCTTTATAATGGAGGCATAATACTCCATAGTGTATATGGACCACATCTTCCTTATCCATTTGTCCATTGAAGGGTAACTTGGTTCTTTCCACAGTTTGGTGACCGTGGCCATTGCTGCTATAAACATTGGGGTACAGATGGCCCTTCTATTCACTACATCTGTATCTTTGGGGTAAATACCCAGAAGTGCAATTGCAGGATCATAGGGAAGCTCTATTTTTAATTTCTTGACGAATCTCCACACCATTTTCCAAAATGGCTGCACCAATTTGCATTCCCTTTCTCCACATTCTATCCAACACACGTTGTTTCCTGTCTTGCTAATTTTGGCCATTCTAACTTGTATAAGGTGGTATCTCAATGTGGTTTTAATTTGAATCTCCCTGATGGCTAGTGATGATGAACATGTTTTCATGTGTCTGATAGCCATTTGTATGTCTTCATTGGAGAAGTGTCTGTTCATGTCTTCTGCCCATTTTTTGACATGATTATCTGTTTTGTGTGTGTTGAGTTTGAGAAGTTCTTTATAGATCCTGGATATCAGCCTTTTGTCTGCACTGTCATTTGCAAATATTTTCTCCTACTCCGTGGGTTGCCTCTTTGTTTGGTTGACTGTTTCCTTTGCTGTGCAGAAACTTTTGATCTTGATGAAGTCCCAAAAGTTCATTTTCACTTTTGTTTCCTTTGCCTTTGGAGACATATCTTGAAAGAAGTTGCTGTGGCTGATATTGAAGAGGTTACTGCCTACGTTCTCCTCTGTGATTCTGATGGATTCCTGTCTCACATTGAGGTCTTTTATCCATTTCAAGTTTATCTTTGTGTATGGTGTAAGAGAATGGTCGAGTTTCATTCTTCTACATATAGCTGTCCAATTTTCCCAGCACCATTTATTGAAGAGACTGTCTTTTTTCCACTGTATATTTTTTCCTGCTTTATTGAAGATTATTTGACCATAGAGTTGAGGGTCCATATCTGGGCTCTCTACTCTGTTCCACTGGTCTATGTGTCTGTTTTTATGCCAGTACCATGCTGTCTTGGTGATCACAGCTTTGTAGTAAAGCTTGAAATCAGGTAACATGATACCCCCAGTTTTCTATTTCTTTTTCAACATTTCCTTAGCAATTCGGGGTCTCTTCTGATTCCATACAAATTTTAGGATTATTTGCTCCAGCTCTTTGAAAAATACCAGTGGAATTTTGATGGGAATGGCATTAAAAGTATAGATTGCTCTAAGGCAGTATAGACTTTTTTTTTTAATTTTTTATTTTTTATAAACATATATTTTTATCCCCAGGGGTACAGGTCTGTGAATCACCAGGTTTACATACTTCACAGCACTCACCAAAGCACATACCCTCCCCAATGTCCAGTATAGACTTTTAAACAATATTTATTCTACTGATCCAAGAGCATGGAATGGTCTTCTATCTTTTTGTGTCTTCTTCAATTTCATTCATGAGTGTTCTGTAGTTCCTCGAGTACAGATCCTTTATCTCTTTGGTTAGGTTTATTCCCAGGTATTTTATGCTTCTTCATGCTATAGTAAATGGAATTGATTCTCTAATTTTCCTTTCTGTATTTTCATTGTTAGTATATAAGACAGCAATTGATTTCTGTACATTGACTTTGTATCCTGCCACATTACTGAATTGCTATATGAGTTCTAGTACTTTGGTAGTGCAGTCTTTTGGGTTTTCCATATAAAGTGTCATGTCATCTGCGAAGAGAGAGAGTTAGACTTCTTCATAGCCAATTTGGATACCTTTTATTTTTCTTTGTTGTCTGATTGCTGTTGCTAGGACTTCTAATACTATGTTGAACAGGAGTGGTGAGAGTGGGCATCCTTGTTGTATTCCTGATCTCAACAGGAAGGCTGTGAGCTTTCTCCCATTGAGGATGATGAGGTTTTTCATAGATTTTATGAAGTTCAGGAATGTTCCCTCTATCCCTATACTTTGAAGCGTTTTAATCAGGAACGGATGCTGGATTTTGTCAAATGCTTTTTCTGTATCAATTAAGAGGGCCATGCGGTTCTTCTCTGTTCCTTTATTGATTTGTTCTATCACATTGATTGATTTGAAAATGTTGAGCCATCCTTGTAACACAGGGATGAATCCCACCTGGTCATGGTGGATAATCTTTTTCATGTGCTGTTGGACCTTATTAGCTAGGATCTTGTTGAGAATCTTAGCATCCATATTCATCAGTGATACTGGTCTGAAAATCTCCTTTTTGGTGGGGTCTTTGTCTGGTTTGGGGATCAGGGTAATGCTGGCTTCATAAAAAGAGTCTGGAAGTTTTTCTTCTGTTTCAATTTTTTGAAACCGCTTCAGGAGAATAGGTGTTATTTTTTCTTTGAAAGTTTGGTAGAATTCCCCAGGGAATCCGGCAGGTCCCGGGCTCTTATGTTTTGGGAGGTTTTTGATCACTGCTTCAATCTTCGTTACTAGATATTGGTCTTTTCAGCTTGTCAATTTCTTCCTGTTTAAATTTTGGGAGTTTATAGTTTTGCAGGAATGCATCCATTTCATCTAGGTTGCTTAACTTATTGGCATATAACTGTTGATAATAATTTCTGATGATTATTTCTATTTCGTTGGTGTTAGTTGGGCTGAGCTTTTTCATATAAAATCCTCAATGAAATTGTCAAGGACCCTCTCTGTCCTGTGGCTGTACCATCAGCAGATGGCTTCCCATCATGTCTAAATTCCAATTCAAAGGAAGAGTAAGGCCCAGCTATCTCGTTCATGTGTATTTCTTAGTCATTTATGGGATGCTCTAAGGTATGTTCCTCACTTGTACCTGTTCTGCAGTATAATCTGGTAGGTGACTTTTTCAGGTAGGGTATTTCCCTCCTTGCTGCCTGCCTCACATGACATCTACAGCAGTTGCATTTCTTCTGTGCTTGTGGCTTCAAACCAGTGGCCTACACCCCTCTAACTCCAGTCTCTCAGCTTTCAAGCAACCATCAACTGGGAGCTTAAGTTTCTGGATTCCTGTTATCCTTCTATCCTATGAGGTACAGTGGAGTCCTTCTGCTGTTAATCCTTAATAGATAGAGGATCATTTAGCTTATCTATGTCTTCTTGGATGAGTTTGGATAGTTTTTCTTTTTTAAGGAATTGACTGTGTTTGACTTCTCAGATCATCTGTCACTGTTTAACAAACTTGTTTTATGAAATACCTTCTGATTGAGGGGCACCTGGATGGCTCAAACTGGGTAGGCATCCAACTATTTTTTTAAGCTCAGATCATAGTCTCAGGGTCATAAAATTGAGGCCCTCATTGGGGTCCACATTCAATGCATATTCTTCTTGAGACTCTTTTCCTCTGGCCCTTGTCCCCAACTCTCATGTGCTCTATGTCTCTCTCTTGTTCACTGTAAAATAAGTAAATATGTAAAATCTTAAAAAAAAAAAACCTTTTGATTGAAAGACTGGTTTCTGTTTAATAGCTACCCCTGATAAAGTACAGGACCTTGAATTCCATATACCAGTTTGGCACTTCTTTTGGACTAGATGCATAATCACAGCTAGCTTTAAAGGATGGTGAGAAATAGAATTTTTTATTCTGGATGGCCATTGAACACAGTGAAAACTCATGGATCTTGTTCTATGAGAGAATACAGTAAAAATTCAAGAACAATAAGTGTTACCTGTGAGTGTGTTCTTTGATTACCCAAATACATTTGTGTATACTCCCTTGTACATGGGGAACATACCTCATTTGAGAGACAGTCTCAAAGACCCATCCAGTGACTGTATTTGGCATGAAGGTTATAAGTACTTACCTATATCAGGTCTAGCTGTAGTTCTGGATGATCCAGTGCCCATTACGTACCCACAATGCAACACTAAAATAAGAACAGTGCAACCAGAGTAAAATGACCATCAAACATGTCAAATTCATGGTCATTGAATTGCTCAGTTTTCCCCTTTTATACTTTAAATGTCTGAGAGTATATCATGATGTCCCTTATTTCATTCCTGATATGGGTACTTATATCTTTTTTCTTTTTTGGTTACTAGCCTGACTAAAGCTTTATCCTTTTTTTTCCCAGTTATGCAGTTTTTGATAAATTGTTTTTTTTTTTTTTCTGTTGCTTTTCTATTTTCAGTTTCAATGATTTCTTCTCATAACTCTTTTTTTTCTACTTGGTTTGGATTAACTATTTCTTAAGTTGGAATTTAGGTTACCAATTTAAAATCTATTCTTTTATTAGATAAGCATTTAATGCTATAGCTTTCTCTCTAAAAACTTATTTATATGCATCTTACAAATTTTGTTTTGTCTTTATTTATTCATTCAGTCTAACTTCTTTTACTTTGAGAGTTCCACGTTGACCCTTGACATTATTTAAAGGTGTGGGTTTTTTTTTTCAGCATTACTTACAGCAGTCAAATTATGGAAGCAGCCTAAGTATCAATGGCTAGATGAGAGGGTAAAGATGTGGTACACACACGTACACGCACACTGAAATATTACTCATTCATCAAAAGAATGGAATCTTGCCATTTGTGACAATATGGATGGGTCTAGGGAATATAATGTTAAGCAAAATAAGCCAGTCAGAGAAAGACAAATGCCATATGATGTCACTCATATGTGGAATTTAAGAAACCAAACAAAGGGGGAATGAAGACAAACCAAAAAATAGTTAGAGAGAACAAACTGATGGTTACCAGAAGGGTGGTGGGTTGTGGCGGGGGTGGGGGAAATAGATGAAGTGGATTAAGAATACACTTCTCTTGGGGCGCCTGTGTGGTGCATTCAGTTAAATGTCTGCTTTCAGCTCAGGTAATGGTCCCAGAGTCCTGGGATCCAGCTTTGCATTGGGCTCCCTGCTCAGCAGTGACCCTGCTTCTCCCTCTCCCTCTTCCTCTGCTCATTCACGTTCTCTCTCTCTCTAATAAATGAAATTTTTTTAAAAAAAGAAGTGCTTTTTTTTTTTAAATTAATACACTTACCTTGATGAGCACTGAGTAATGTATAGGATTGTTGAACTGCTATATTATGTACCTGAAACAACTGTAACACTGTATGTTAATTACCCAAAGCTTAAAATAAAGGTATGTTGTTTAGTTTTCAAATATTTGAGGATTTTCCAGATATCTTTCTGTATTTCATTTCTAGTTAAATTCACTGTGGCACAAGAATACACTTTGTTTCATTTTTCCTTTTATAAAATTTAAAGTTTATTGAATTTCTCAGTATGTACTCTGACTTGGTGAATGTCATATGTGTGCTTGAGAACAGTGTGTTGTATTCTGCTGTTTGGGGCTAGAATACTCTACAGTATGTCAAGTTGGTTCCTAATGTTTTTGAGGTATTCTATAAGCATCCTAATTTTTTGCCTACTTGTTCTTTAAATTAGTGAATAGAATATTAAAGTTTTCAACTACAATTGTAGATTTGTCTATTTCTCTTTTCTGTTCTAATAGTTTCTGATTTACATATTCTGAATCTATGTTGTTCATTGCATATACAAATAAGAATTTTTGTGTCTTCCAAGCAAAATTATGTGATTTCTTATTTCCGATAATATTCCTACTTCTGAGAACTACTTTATCTGGTATTAATAATGCCACCCCCACTTTCTTTTGGTTAGGGTTTCTTTATTACATCTCTTTCCATCTTTTTACCTTTATCATTTATAAGGTTTTATATTTAAAATGAGGTTCTTGTAGATAACATATAGCCATATGTCTTAGACTTTTATGCAATTTGACAATCTTTTGAACAGTATGTTTAATACATTCACACTTAATGCTGTTATTTATATGGTAGGATTAAAATCTATGAACTGCTAGGTATTTTGTATTTGCTCCATCTGAGTTTTGCTTCATTTTTCTTCTTTTTCTGACTACTTTGGTTAACCATGCATTTTAAAAGGAAATTTTCAGTTTGTTTTCTTTCTTTCTTTTTTTTTTAAAAGATTTTATTTATTTATTTGACAGAAAGAGATCACAAGTAGACAGAGAGGCAGGCAGAGAGAGAGAGAGAGAGAGAGAGAGAAGCAGGCTCCCTGCTGAGCAGAGAGCCCGATGCAGGGCTTGATGCAGGGCTCAATCCCAGGACCCTGAGATCATGACCTGAGCCGAAGGCAGCAGCTTAACCCACTGAGCCACCCAGGCGCCCCTTCAGTTTGTTTTCTTAAAGTACTTTTAACATGTTACTCCATTATCTTCCAGCGTGCATAATTTCAGAAGAGATATGTGTAATTCTTAGTATTGTTGCACTGTATACAATTCGACTTCTTTCCTTGGTGACCATGAAGAAATTATCTTTGTCTTCAGTTTACAGCAGCTTGAATATGATGTGCTTAGAGCTGGTATTTATCCTGCTTTTTGTTCTGAGCTTCTTGAATCAGTAATTTGTTGTCCGTCAATAATTTTAGAAAATGATTATGCTTCACTTATCTCTGCATTTGTAGATTGGGAGCCATTGGTTGCCATGTAACAACAGCACTTTGAAGAGGTCAAAAAACTTGTGAACTGGATGTTTGCCCAGCATATTTTTATTGTTAGATTGGGAGTGGTGTGCATTCTAGCTCCCTACTTCCCTGAGAAAAATGTGGCTTTACTATGGTATTAAGTCTGGAAAATCTGGCCTTCTTTTTAATCCTTTATAAATCCTGTCTATCCCACTGTTTCTCAAAATCATGGCAGCTATCTTCGAGTCATTGGAAACAACAGGTTTAAATGGGAAGATAATTTGATTTTTGCTACCGCAGTAGCTCCAGTGTCTGGCTAACATTTTTTAATTAAAAAGGTTTGGTGCCACATCCTTTCTTCCAGCTAAGATGCTTCTTTTGAAGCCTGTTTCTGTTTCAATCTAAGGTTTAAAAAATCAATTAACTTTTCCAAGCTGTAAGGCCACAAACTACCAAATTCTCTATCAGTTTATATTTCAATCTGCATATAGAGAGGGTACTTATTACTTAGCTTATTTGTATAGTCTTCACTCTGAGCAAACTCCGTACTTCCAGTCCAATGTCCTCCATCTCTTCTGAGCCCTTACTAAAATGTTAAGGAAGGACCCGATATATACCAATATTCTGAATATTTCTGTTCATTTCCTCTTGAGCATTGACTCTCTCTTAGGAAGTGGTCTTCTTTTTAAATATTATGACAAGTTTTACAACTATTTACCACAATATACTAAGAGTTGTCAGCTTTCCAGGGTGCATTACCTGGATCTTCACAGCTGACTATGTTTCCTCAAAGACAATGTCATATATTTAATATTCTGCTAAAGAAGCATCCCATTTTAAGGTACCAAATTCTAAATTGTTTCAGTATAGGTTCATATACTATTAAAAATATGAACAATTAACTAAAAGAGTCTTAAACACAGAGAGAGGGTAAAAGCCCAAGCTAGAAAATATTCAAAAGCCTGAAGTCATCAGGGCTCTGAATTTTTCTATCCTGTTATTTATTCTGCCATATCTAGCAGGTTGATTTTATCTTCATGATCCAAGGTGGTTCAATATTATAATGGTATTCCAGCCAAAAGAAAGATAAAAGAGAAAGATATTATGTTAAGTTTAAAACATAATATGCATATTGCATACATTACTCATGTTCATACTCAATCATCAAAACTTGTGGCAATATTTAACTACAAGAGAGGCTGGAAAATGTAAGTTGATTTTAGGTAACTATTTGCCTTGCTACTAATTAGTGGTTTCATTAGTATCACAGAGTGGTGTAATGAATATTAGAGAATGGCTGACAATTTGCTATATGTATCCCATTATTTAATTCAAATTTGCATTTATTTTGCCATTTCTCATTGTCTGAAATAACTGTTTCTCTTGTTTTCTAACTTGCCAACTCATGTTTCTTTTGAAACTGCATTTGTATGTCACCTACTTTGAGATTTTTTTATTGAACCATCTATACAACAAAGATATTTTCTCCTCTGCCACACAGTACTTTTCTAGATTCTTGAACTTCTTTAAACTCAAGGCAGAGACTATGCTTCATTCATTTTGGTTTTCTATGTGTCTAACAAGGATGTGTTACAATGTAATGGCTTGATAACAGTGAATGTATTTTTAATTATTAGGTAAATATGTGAGTTAATGTATAGATGGATTAGGAATGAGTAAGTTGCTAAATGAATGAGTGACTAACTGAATAAATGGAGTGATTTTCTAGGGATCAACATTCAGATGGCTGAGGGAATTAATAAATGAGTTAGGGAATCATTGGATAGGTGAGTAGATTGATGAATGAATGGATTGCTTAGTTTGTACATACATGGTTAAATGAATGGCTGGGTAAGTGAGTGAAGGAATGGATGACATGGTGAGTGGATGGATGGATCAAAAGGTGGATGAATGAGTGGATAAGGGATAAGTGTATGAATAAAAGGGAAGGGAGATGAATTGATGAATCATTAAAGTAATGGACAATGGATGCATAAATGTTTGGTGAATGAATGGTGAGTGTATATATATATACATATATATAATATATTTAAAAATACATATATATTTAAATTGATACTTTTGCCACACTGCATCAGTTTAGGATATAGAAAAATCTAGACTTTTAAAGATTTTATTTATTTATTTGACAGAGAGAGACATAGCAAGAGAGGGAACACAAGCAGGAGGAGTGGGAGAGGGAGAAGTAGGTTTCCTGTTGAGCAGGGGGTGATGTGTGGCTCAATCCCAGGACCCCAAAATCATGACCTGAGCCAGTGGTAGACGCTTAATGACTGAGCCACCCAGGAAGCCCACAAAGTCTAGATTTTTATCACATCATTGCCATTTTTCTCTGATTTTCCCAAATTATTTAAACTCTGTACATCTCAATTTTTTCATCTCTAAAATCAAATCATAATAATATCTTGCAATTTTTTGTAGGGGTAAAATAAGGCATTATATAATGTGACTGGTACCATTCATCCCTCCATAAACCATAATTGTTACTGTAATCACCATCATCATCAAATACTCAGCCAACTCTTATTTCCTGTGCAGCATTTGGCTGATCCCTGGATGTATACAGAAATATGTTCATTTTTGTGGCTCTCTGCCTTCTAGGATCTTCCAGCTACTGTGGGTAGATAGGACATATGTATTAAAGGATAACCACCATTAATAAAAGGGATATTCAGTGCCAAATGACAGATTTATTAGGAACTGAAAAAAAAAGAGAGATCGTGAAAAGTCAAGCAAATCTTGGAATGTTATGTTGGAAATATGGGAGGTAGAAAGAAGGAAGATAAAATTAACAGAGAAAAGATAATAACATCTTGTCTACACTTCTTATTAAATGGCAAATTATCTGAAAAATCTAAAAGTAAAAATGTGTAAGTAGCAAAAAGTCTGTTTTACTGTGAAATAGAAAATGAGGTCTCAGAACACCCAAACGAATGGCCCAAGGACAGACAGTGACTTTGACCCTGGCACAATTGCAAATGGCAGCCCAGTTCTTGGCTGCTGTGTCTCTTTGGATTTGCCAGTATTCTTAAAATAAGCAAAATGTCTCTTAAAAATGATGTAACAGTTCTCTGAGGACAACCTGGCTGAATTATTTTGACTTAAACAAAAAAGCAAATCACGGGGGACAGCTGAGCTGTTTGAACATTGCGCCCGCTTGTTTATCTGCCTGTCTGCTCAGAACAATATTCTGAAACAGTGATTGATTCATTTATGCTGCCCGGTCTCAGGGTTCTCCTTTCACCCCACCTGGCTCTGGTCAAGCCTTCTAGATTGACTTGACTTGATTTATATATTTAGGTTATTCCTGAAGAAATTACCACCCAGAGATCCAGGGGTTCCTGAGCAAGTATAAATCAAAGTTTTAGGGTTAAAATTTAGCAGCTATTTTAAGCTCTGAAGTCTAACACAATCGGGTTCAAATCTAAACTCTGACAACTGTTAGCTGGGTGTCCATTAGTATATATTGTCTAATATCTCTGAGCCTTGTTAGCATCCTTATTAGTATCCTAGAATTCCAGTATCTGTTGACTCATTTACTGTGATGAGTCTAGGATTTGTGTTTTTGTTCTGTGCAACAAATAGAAATAATAGGTGACTTTACCAGAATCACTTGAGGCTTATTATTTATACTAACCACGGTCCTATAGGTTCATTTGGTTTCAGATCTATCCTCTAATTCTGTTGAACCCTTTACTCTTGTTTTTGTCCTGTGCTATCAAATACAACATTTGACATTATTGGGCCATCAATAGTAATGAAGAATGCAGGATAAATCAACAAAAACATCTTCATCTTTCATATTTTCCTGCATGTATGAGAACTTCCTGCGTGTATGAGATTTTGCCAAATCTCTCTGCTTCCACATTTGCTCTGCTACTTCTATTCTCACCACACAGTGTGATCCTTTTACACTAAAAATTAGTTCTGTTGCATGAAGCATTAGTCAGAAATCAACTTGTTAACAGTGAATCCTCCTTCCTAGAAAACTTTGTTTTCATCTATAAAGAGTGGTTTACAATATCAATCTTAAGAAGTCTATAACTCCCTTTTAATATTTAGTAATATTCTTTTTTTAAATCAAAATTGTATGTATTTGAGATGTACAACATGATATAGACATGATTAATATAATCTGGCTAATTAACATATATCCATACACAGTAACCTCTTTTTTATGATAAGAATACCAGAAATCTATTCCTTTAGCAAAACACAGTTGCAATTATGTAACAATATTCTCAACTCTTGTGAGAATTAAGTAAGCTTATATGAAGTATTTAGAATACTGCCTGACACTTAGTAATTATTTAAAGTGTTAATTATTGGATAATGTCTCTGCCTCGCTTATAACCTTTTAGTAGCTCCCGAACTGATTCTTAGTAACTGCAAATTGATCAATGCATTATCCTGATCCCCATGACTTCTCTGACCTCAAGACTTTACTTTACCCATGCCCTCAGTTTGTTCTAGGCAAATGGATTACTTGTTCTTCCTCAAAAACTCCAAGTACAAGTCATCCTCAGGTCCTTTGGACATGAAGTTCCCTCTTCGTACAGTGTGCTTTCTCCCAGTAGTCTGCATTGTGGGTCTTGCTCCCCCACCTCATCCAGATGTGTACTCAACCATCATCTTAATCAGTGAAACTTTTGTTGAACTCCATATTTTTTTATTAAGTTTTCATTTTAATTCCAATATAGTTAACATACAGTGTAAAATTAGTCTCAGGTATACAACTTAGTTATTCTACATTTCCAAACACCATCCTGTGCTCATCACAACAAGTGCCCTCCTTAATCCCCATCACTGTTTCACCCATCCTCCTCCCCTCCTCCCCTTTGGTAACCATCAGTCTGTTCTAATAAAGAATCTGTTTTTGGGTTTTTTTTTTTTTACCCCTTTGTTTGGTTTCTTGAATTCCACATGTAAGTGAAATCATTGACTGACTTATTTTGCTTAGCATTTTACTCTCTAGCCCCATCCATACTGTTGCAAATGGTAAGATTTCATTCTTTCTTATGGCAGAATAATATTTCATAAAATAATGAAATACTATATATACATACCACATCTTCATTAACATCTATCCATGGGCATTTCCATAATTTGGTTATTATAGATAACGCTACTATAAACATAGGGGTGCATGTGTCTCTTTGAATTAGTGTTTTTGTGTTTTGAGTATTGTAAATTTAGTTGAAAATTTCTTCCTTATGGAAAATAAGAGATGAAAATTTTTCCAAGTTTTAACTGTATATTTTTATCCAGTTAAAAAGGCTAGTGACTTTAATGATTTATTCCTCCCTATCTCATCTAAGCATAAATTTAGTAGTATGATTAATACCAAAGCACTGACATCACATTTCCTTCTTCTTGGCTGGGCAGTGGTTCTAACTCAGAGTTCTCTGGCTCTGGCTGACTCAACCAAGGTCAATAACTCAGCAGTCTCCCAAATCAGAGATGAAACAGTGTGTGTTTGTGTTAATGTTTGTGTGTGTACATGTGCAGGTATGGGGGGAGTGTGGTCTTTTGGTGTGTTCCCAAAATAGAACATCTCAAAACTTTAAAAGAACTATAGTTTTGAGATAAACAGTTTATCAGTTCAGACCTGTAAAACTTTGTATACTCTAAGATTTCATATTCTAAAAATAAATTTTGATATTTAAATGCATACAAAAATAAAATTATATAAGGGAAGTTAGAGAGGAGAAGGGAGTTGAGGGAAATTGGAAGGGGAGGTGAACCATGAGAGACTATGGACTCTGAAAAACAATCTGAGGGTTTTGAAGGGGCGGGGGAGGGTGGGAGGTTGGGGGAACCAGGTGGTGGGTATTGGAGAGGGCATGGATTGCATGGAGCACTGGGTGTGGTACAAAAGCAATGAATACTGTTACGCTGAAAATAAATTTTAAAAAATTAAAAAATAAAATAAAATTATGAATAACATTTTCTATAAATAACATTCAATAAATATCAAGAAATTATTTCTATAAATAACATATTTCTATGATAACATGTACATTGAAGTTAATTAAAAATTATATAATTTGAATATTAGTAAAATTTTATGAAATTTTATCAGTTTCTCAGACATATCTGTCTCTAATAGTCACTGATACTTTTCTGAATATATTTGTTTTATTATGATATCCCTATTTTTATTTTTTTCTACAAAATTGTTATAAACATGTTCAGACTTGCATTTTGAGTTAATAAGTTTTAATTGTTGGTACCTTCAACTGATCTTTTCTTAAAGAACAACAATTACCAAAATATAGTATAAAAACTTCGAGAGGACTCAAAATCTTTTGCAGCACCCATGAAATCAAAACCACTTTTATATAAGACTAGCCAGTCATTTACCTTTTTTGCTCTCATTCTCTCATGAACGTCTGGTAGAGTTTTCCATAGACTTACTCACATGATATCACAACAGATTGACTGCAGAAGCAAATATGAAAATCCCAACTGCCTCCTATAAGTCAGATACTTTACAAAAATTGAAAAAAATAAAGCACCTCTATTCTCACTAAAAATTTTTCCATAGAAATGTCTACCAATTTCTATCAAAGTATTTATAGTAACATATAATGGGTTTATTATTTTAAGTAAAGTAATTTTTTTTAAATTTCTAATATGCTAAATATCAATATATATCACCCACAAAACAGAAGTCATTCTGGGTACTCAGTAATATACCTAGTAGACATCAAAAAATTCCAAATGAAAGATGTATTCAGTTATATTTTTATATTGAAATGTATAAATATTTAAGCATACATAGTTTTATAGTTATGGTCTCCCCCCCCTTTTTTAAGATTTTATTTATTTGACAGAGAGAGATCACAAGTAGGCAGAGAGGCAGGCAAGCAGAGGGGAAAGCAGGCTCCCTGCTGAGCAGAGGGCCTGATGTGGGCTAGATTCCAGGATTCTGGGATCATGACCTGAGCTGAAGGCAGAGGCTTTAAACCACTGAGCCACCCAGGTGCCCCGGTCTTTTCCCCTTTCTTAAGAATATTTTTTTGAGAAATATTTTTATAAGACAAAACTCATCAAATAAATTGTTTCTATGATTATTTTAATTACCTAAACAATTTAGATGCTGGAAAATTCTGTATCTTCTCAATTTCAATCCTTTGTGTTATAAATTTCCCAAATTAAAAAATAGGAGTCCGTAAAAAAATATTCTTTCCATAGAGGCACCTAGGGTGGCTCAGTTAGTTAGACATCCGACCCTTGATTTCGACTCAGGTCATGTTCTACCAGCGATAATCTCAGGGTTGTGAGATCCAGCTCTGCTTCAGGCTCAGTACTGAGAGTAGAGCCTGCTTAGGATTCTCTCCTTCTCCCTTTGCCCCTCACTCCCCTATGCACACTAATGCACGCATGTGTTTTCTCTTTCCCTCTAAAATTAAATCGTTAAATTAAATTAAATTAAATTAAATTCTTTCCATGGTTTGAAATAGTACAAAACATAATTATAGAATATAAGAATTAGAACACTATGCATAGTTTGAGCTTTCCTTCTAATCTGTTCTTTTTGCTTTAGTAGCATAAATTTAAATACTTTTTTTGATAAGTTTTGTTATAATTATGTGTAATTCTACCAAAATTTTTAAAAGATAATTTTTGGGAACTCTATTAATTGAATAGTTTGATCACAGATTATGAACGGAAATCAAAATCCAACCAAAATGTATACAGCTGATTTACAAAATTCATTCACTATCAAGGAAGAAGATTAAGATTTATGTAAAGTTAGTTCTTCAAAAGCTGACACTTTTAAATTTTGCTTGATGGTAGATAGGACATACTTAAGCATGCTAAAGGTTATTTTTTAAATTATTCAATGTCTGCTCCATTACAAATACTTAAAATTTTAGCTACACTTTCTATGTTTGTGCTTTTGACAACTATAGATTCTACTTGGATTGATATAATGTTAAAGCTTATTTTGATGCTCTTATGAATTATGTTTATAGTGCAACAAATTGCAAATATATTGCTGCTTCTTACTCTTCTTTGTATAGTAAGATGATTGTTTTTTTCATGGTGCTGTGCTCCATCAAAATTTTTACTTTTATTGACATCATAAAAAGGTATTATAGAGGGTACAGATTGCATGGAGCACTGGGTGTGGTGCAAAAACAATGAATACTGTTATGCTGAAATACATACATACAAACAAGTCACTTTATCTTCAGTGCTTATCTTTTAAACTGAATTTGTGGTAGCATTCACAGTACTGCTAGATATTTTACTTTCAGTGGAAAGAACTTCCAAAAGTTTATTCTGTAACCTGGACGAGAAAAATAAAAAGCATCTAATGATTCTGCTATGAATTACATCTTAAACTGTTGCAGTTAATTGAGCTAACACTACCATTTTATTTCCTTTATTCACACAAGACAACTTGAAGTGAAAGTGGGCAAAATTAACACAGAGCACAGTTATTTGATCTTAATGAAAAGTCATGCAACTTCTGAATTGATATATGTGTTGCATTATTGTCTCAGGTGCAGTGTTCTTAAACTAATGACTAATCATTGAAGCAGATGCTGACTTCCTCAGTTTTGTGTCATCAGGTTCATGTCAGTTATATGACTGTCATGTTAGATGGTAAGTGTTTAAAAATTGTTTGTATAAGGAAGTTCATATCATACATTAATTTTTATTAGTGGAACTTTCTGGAAATGGAAACATGTGACTTGTCACAAAACATGTACCTCTCATTTTTTAGATCATTGCTGTTGAAATAGTTCATTTACAAAATAAAATGTTACAATATAATTAAATGCATGCATAGTTGTAGATTTATCCCATTCGCAAATGACCAAACCACTGCAATAAAAGAGTTAATATTACTCCCAACAAGACTGGTTGCTTGACCTCTATTCACTGAACATATTTCATGTGTACCCAGCTTACTCATCTTCTACTTTCCCCCTGATGCTACAGACCAGCTAATACACCAAATACCAAGAGCATCAGAGACTTCCTCTATAAAAGGCCTAGACCAGGAGTCACCTATCCCTGGCTACTCATGTCAAAATAAACTCTGTTTTGTCAGCAAAAGTCCTGTATGCTATGCTTGAAAAAAATTATTGTCTGAAAAGTCAACAGAAGAGAAACTATTGTCTTTCATATTTAATCATCTGTTAAGGTGAAAACATTGTTAACTACACATCTATTTCATGCTTTACCAGATGAGATCATGGACAAAGGTAGAAGTAACAAAGGTACATCTATCAAAACCATCTCTACTTTTTTAATGCAGGGTTTTTTTCCAAACAAGAAAGATAGTTTGTTCTTTCTTATGCAGGTAAGAAAGGTACCTGTTCAAAGGTGGGTAGGTGACTCAAAGCAAGGAGCAGCTGTGCTCTATGGAATTACTGCTGGATGCAGTTTGCATCTCCTGCTGCCCTATTGTCTCTTAGGGTGTTGCCTTCACCTATGGTTGAAGCTGGCTAAAGGTCACCATCCGCATTTGAGCCTGAAGGAGAGGAAAAGGAAGACAGTGCAGGAAAAGGAGACAGTGCCAAAGCTTTACACATCATTTCTGCTTAGATTCCATTTGAAAGAATATATAGTCTTGGCTACCTTTAGATGTGAATAAGATTGAGAAATAGAGGCTGGGAGTTGTGGGGAAACAACCAGACTCTTCAATACCAAAACTTATCAATGACATGAACTATACTATCAAAAGGAAGAAGAGTCCTCACCAGCCCAGCCTCAGAAACAAATCGCATTAAATATTTTACATTATGCATAAATATGTCCAAGGGCCCCTACAATATTTTTCTTGAGGTTTAATGCTGTCATTAAAAATGATACAGTAGCATTTCTTTTGGAGTTTTCACTTTTTAGCAAACCAAGGACACCAGAACCACAAGGATAAACAAAGACAATTTGGGGAAAAACTGGGATACATGTTCCCTCTGGCTATTAAAGATGATAGTGGAAAAGAAACATATTTATTTAGCTCCTAATACATAGCTGTACTAGGCCAGTTACTTTAAATTCACAGTTTACTTTGTTTTCTCAACAACCCAGGCATGTCCGTATTATTATCCTCAATTTATATATGAATAAACTGAAAGGATAGATGACCTTCAAAAGGGATTGAAATATATTTATTATTGGTAATGGCAACTCAAGTATTTGTACGTCCATTTTTATTATAGCAAATGGGCAAAAAATAACTCACTGAGCAATGTACCTTCTTCTGCTGTGATATTATGGTGATATCTCAACCCCTGTTACCAATCATGACATCATATAAATTTCTTTATTTACTGAAGTACTGTTTTCTTTATTTACTGAAGTACAATTCACTAATACAATACTGTATTAGTTTCAGGTGTACAATACAGTGATTCAGTAGTTCTATACATTATTCAGTGCTCATCAAGGTAAGGGTACTCTTAACCTTCTTCCCCTGTTTCACCCATCCCCCACCCACCTCCTCTCTGGAGACTACCAGTTTGTTCTCTGTATTTTAGAGTCTTTTTGTTTGTCTCTTTTTAGTTTGTTCATTTTTTTTTTCTTAAATTCTAATATGAGTGAAATCATACTTGTCTGTCTCTCCTTGACTTACTTCACTTGGCATTATACCCAAGGAACCATCCGTATTGTTGCAAATGATAAAAGCTCATTTTTTATGGCTGAATAATATTCCTCTGTGTGCGTGCATGCATGCGTGTGTGTGTGTGTGTGTGTGTGTATTACATCTTCTTTATTTATCTGATCCAGTAATTCCACTACTGGATATTTACCTAAAGAAAATGAAAACACTAATTTGAAAAGATATGTGCACCCTTCTGTTCATTGCAACATTATTGACAGTAGCCAAGATATGGGACCAATCAGGACTTCATTTTGATTCTTCCTCATCCCTCCCTCATCTCCAGCCATGACTTTCATAACTAATTCAAAGTCATATCATCCATGGTGTGGGGTAGTTGAAGTAACTTCCCAACTTGTTTTCTCACTGAAAACTTCAGCTCCTTAAAGTATATGTTTTTTAGGCTATAGCCATAATGATCTTTGTAAAATGGAAATCCACTCAAAGCCTTCCTCTTCTGAATGTTTCTTGAATCTCTTTGCCATGATCTCTAGGTTCTTCTCCAGATGCCTTATGGTCGAGCCATCCTGTGGTGCTTATAGATCTCTGAATATATTTCTCTGAGGATGTGTCTTTAAAATAGCCATCCTTTTCTAATAACGTCTTTAGGAAAATCCTTACTTATAGTTCAGGTCTTGCTTTCACCACTCCTCCCTCTGGGAAACCTTCCCCAGCTCACTCTGACAGCATGAGATCCTTGTTCTTTCACATGTGCACAGCAGACTCTGCATTCTTTGATCATAGCACTCTTCATGTTGAATTGCTGTTAGTATTACTACTGATTACAAAGCACTCAATACATGCCAAACATTGAACGACGTACTGTACATCTTTATGCACATTGTGTCATTTAATTCTCAGAATAACCTGGTGAGTCATGTCCTTTTAGTGTCCCCCATTCTACAGATGAAGAGGCTCAAGAGAAGCAAAGGGGAAAACCCAAAGTTAAATGATCAGTTGCTCACGCCAGAAGATGAATGGAAGTCAAGGTACTTACGGTTGTGCTTTAAGCTATTATGTAATTCTGCCTCTCCTATGGGACTGAGTACTTGAGAACAGGGACAATGTAATACTTATAATCAGTTTCCAGCTTAGCAGAATGTCTAGCATATGTGTTCTTAATGAGTATTTGTTGAATAAATGAATAAAATGCTTATCAAGTTATGGTAAAATATGTTTTATAGAATAATAACTGAGCAAGAAAATAATTCACTTAATTAGAATAAGTTTAATTATGATAAATGCCACCTATCACTAAGATTTATTTTATTCTCTGACTACTTAGAATCTTGTTAAGGGAGTTGCCTTCCGAGCGCTCTAGTTTTTCTGTGCAGAGACTGTGAAGGCGAAGTGTTAGGTGATTATTTATTCTGACAAAATTATCAGGCGGAGGGGATCCTGTGCCAATGTGTTACTCTAAGCTCTGTGCTTTCACATTCTCACTTAGGGATAGTATCAGGAGTAGCTGGAGTAGAGTTTGCATTTCCTTCTGAAGCTGTCTTGTGAAACTGATGGTTTAGAGTCAGTGTGACAAAAACAAGTGCTGTTTTCCCAACCTGATTAAAAAAAAACAAACAAACCTTAAAACTGGTGTTAAGAACTAAATTCATAAGCAGGTACTTTGGAGGGATTTGAATGGTCCTGACCTCAAGGTGCTTTTTGACTATTAACTAGAAACGTGGACTTTCAGACTGTGTACGACATGATGTCAAGGTCAGAATTGCTAAGAAAACACTGAGTGGGGAGTGATGACTTCTGATGGGAAAGAAGACTTCAGTGGGAGGGATCTGGTCTACGTACTGAAAATGCAAGACTTAGTGGGTGCAGGGCAGTGGGAACAGGGCTCCAAGAGATCACCGAGGTATAGGCAGAAAAGCAAGAAAGTTCAGGGAAATTTGGAAGAGGGAGAGGAACAGAGATTATTAGAGCACAGGGAAAATGTAAAGAAACTTGATAGGAAGAATATGGGTATTAAAGCTAATGAACCAGTAGAGGGTGGAGGAAGAGATGTGGCAGATTATATTGTACATGCTAGGGAAACACAGATTTAAACAAAATTGTAATAACATAATTATATATATGTATTACAGTTATGAAGCAGTAATATACATGGTATACAAAATGTACTGATTTTCAAGATAGAATATAAACATACATGCTCATCACTAACTTAGGGTTAAACCCAAATATTCAGCCTAAGATTTTTCTGAATCATCATTAATGCACAGATATAATCAATCTACAAAACCTAGGTTGAACCATTCAAAGTGTTTTGTATGGCACATTTTATTTTATTTTTTAAAAGATTTTATTTATCCATTTGACGGATCACAAGTAGACAGAGAGGCAGGCAGAGAGAGGAAGGGAAGCAGGCTCCCTTCTGAGCAGAGAGCCCGATGCAGGGCTTGATGTAGGGCTCGATCTCAGGACCCTCAGGGATTATGACCTGAGCCACTGAGCCACCCAGGTGCCCCTTGTATGGCACATTTTAAAAGATTTTCTCCATCCTGTCTATTCTTTAAGAATCCCGGCATTGCATATCTTCATAGGTATGTTATTGAACAAGTTACCTTATCTTAGCCTGAATTTATATCTGTGTAAAAACAATACACTGTTGCTTATTTGTTGACTTTTCATTGTTGTCATTGTTGTTAATGCACACTTACATTGTGAGGAAGGCCATCAATTGTTAATAAAATTTGTTCACATTATTTTGGGGAAACTTATTAAATGGGAAAGTATCTCCATGGATTCTGTTATTATGGAAAACATAATAGATAAAAAGAGTTCCTTCTTTTCTGTTAGATCTCGTTCTTTCAGCCTTTGCCTTACAACCTTCTTCCATTCACCCTTTCCAGTGTCTTCCTCACCATGCATTCATGCATGGCACTGGACAGCGAGGCTGGAAGGACCCCTACTGCAAGTCGACTGAGCTCTGGGCAGTGCTAACACTCTCTCCCAGGTGGTTGCAGGGCAGAGCAAGGAGGGACTGGCCAGGCCTGTGTTGTCCAGTATTGGAGCTACTAGCTACATGTGGCTATTTAAATTTAAATGAATTAAATTTAAACAAATGAAAATTCCTTAGTTTCAGCCACATTTCAGGTACTCAGTAGCTACAGATGTAAGACTGCTTTGATTAGGAGAGCCTTTCCAGCACTATAGAAAGTCCTCTTAGATAGTGTTGGATTCTCATGTAATATTAAGTTGTTAAATAATCTTCCGTCAACTATCTCTTCTCTCTGAGCCTCATTTTTCTTTATATAACATTATAATAAAAGTGATAACACTGGCTTTACTTGCCTGCAAGAGGATACAAAGAAATGTCAGCTAAAAACCTATTTTGACATTATGTTAACAAGTTACATAGTGTAACAAGTGTCAGTTGTCACTTTGGGAGTCTCATTTTGGGATTCTCATGATGTTAATGGCAGAGTTTTGAATCCTGCACTGATTTTCCTTTAGGTCTGCATGGTTACATCTCAAATGGACCATTTTGGAGACAGTTAATATAGACAGTGTCAACATGATTTCCTATTGTGCTTTCTTCAGTCTTCACTGGGGAGGAAAGCATTCAGACCAGGGACTTGTACTTAGCGTTGGATGAGACTGCTCAGAAACGGCCAGAATGTGAAACTAAGTCTGGAAGTTGACCAGCATGTTGATAACCATTCTTTGAATAGTAACTTTGTCTACAGCATTTATAATCCAAAACACTGAATTAACATAAAATATAATGTGTTTCTTTCAGTGATGTTTATACAAGTCTTTGTTCCATGACATGCCCATTTAGGTGAAAGGCTTCTCTTGAAACCTTGTAAGGCAAGATACCACATTACAGAGGCCATAAGCAAATGGCTGCTGAAATATCTTTATCAGCATAAAACACTGAATTATATTATTTTCTGCCTCACTGTAAATTATTAACTTTTTATGAACCTTTCTTTTTCCATAAAATGACATTTTATATTTTTTGTCACAAGTTGTGTGATTAAGCAGCATAGATATGGGGATCAAATTATTCTGTGGATAGTGAGCATGTCTACAGGAGGCTAGTTAATATTTATTCAAGGTCCAGAACACTCCACAGAACCTGGCAGTAGTGCCCACGACAAGGGATAGGGAAGCCAATGAGAGTGCAGATTTGTATGGTCTATGACTTATAATGGGTCAGGATATGTGACTTTGAGGGACCATCAGAGTATACATAATCAGGTTATAGCCCTTTTAACATACCTTTCTGTACTCCTTTAAAGATACTATCTGAATGAGGAAAAATATGATAAAATAGGCTTTTGCAACATAAAGAAGCAGTACTTCTCAAGGTCTCATTCTGAAAACCTATTTTGTGCCTAATTTTATGCTAGGAGCTTTTGATCTACTTGCAGAAATGTGCATGCTTGTGTGTGTGTGTGTGTGTGTACACATCAGAGAGAATGTATTCATTTAAAAACCAGAGTGTTGATGTTCGTACCTTGATCCCTCTCTTCTCATTTCATGGCCCTCAGTCAGTAAACTGGAACCCTTACAAACTGTAAGGTACTATAATGGAGTGCCATGAGTTTTATCTGTAACATCAAGGTTTTTATTTTATTGTCTTTGCAATATGAGAATTAGTAATTCAGAAAACCGGATGCTTTCTTCAACCTCTATTCATTTTACATTATAATTTTCATAGAGATAATTTTAAGAATAGGTAGTTTGGAAAAGAATCATCCATAGTCCCAACACTCAGATATAGTTACAGTGGCCATTGCATTTTTAAATTTTTCTTTCCCTCTTCTCTGTATTCATTTTAGAAGATTTTACAGATAAAAACAATCATGGGATAGCAGATGGAAATGGATATATTCTACTCTTTGTTTTTATTCTCGTGTAAGAAATGGAAATGCTTTCCCAAGACTGAAGATAAATTGTTCCGATTGTTTTTTTTTAAAGATACCTGTTGTCTGATTTTCCTCTAGGCATTTAACATTGGTAGACAGTAGAAATTTAGACAGCATCTGAGCCCCTGTGATTTTCCACATTAGAACTGCTGGAGATAAAGAGCCCTCTGGCCAGAAACCCTCTTTCCATGAAATGTAGAGGAAATAGTTGACTAAGTTGAAGATAGAAGTTTTTCTGCTTGTTTTGGAGTATAAATTTTGCATTAGAACATTAATGTATTTATTCAGCCTTTCATCCAATATTAACTGAGTGCACACCACATACTGTTTACGTTCTAATTCATTGGCAATAAAATGGTGAGGAAGGGGGACCTCTACTCTTGGGCAGCTCCAGGCTCATGTATGAGGCACACGATTAGCAGACGGTTATAATCCAGTGTGACCAATGTCACAGCAGTGACAATGGGAAGTACAGAGAGCCAACAAGCCTTCAGTGAACAAACTCAAAAGATGAAGTGTTTTCAGAGGTTCATATTCCAGAGAAAGAAGATTGTGTGAATGAGCTCAGAGAAAAAGCAGAGAGCATGGTTTGTGTGTGTGTGTGTGTGTGTGTGTGTGTGTGTGTTGTGTTAGAGGAGAAAGATTTTGATGAGAGCTAACACTGAAGTATACAAGGTCATGGCTCAAAGCTCCCCCCTCAACCCCTGTGCAACCTTAACCACCTTCTGAAAAAGTCGTACAAAGGAAGTTGGGGAAAGTTCAGTGAGTTGTAGGGAGGGGTGTGGCAGGAACAGAACTGCATTTTAGAAATGTCGCTCCACCAAAAGTGTCTTCTGTTATTGCCGCACTAAACAGGGGTAGGAACAGCCAGTACATGGCAATCAAAACACAGTGCACTGAATAAACTCCCATGCTTGAGAGATGAGGTGATGCACAGTTTGTGTAATGATGTACACATACAGAACACATACACATGCTCATGCACAGATCCAGGCCAGAATTACGCCTCAGTCATCCCGTGGCACTTGTTTATTGAGCATTTCAGCATGTACCTGCAGATGCACATAGAGTGTCTTATCCTCAGACATTCGCTCTTGTCTAGATATTGTTGTTTGTAATTCAGAGAGAACTGAAGTTCAGAAGGGATAAGCACATTGCCTGGGCCTCCCTATTAAATAATGCAGCCCGCCCCTCTTTTTTTAAAGAACCAGAAAATTCATAAATTACCTGTTAGTCCTTATCAAGCTATTTTTTATTTGAATTCATTTAGCCAACGTATAGAGCTTCATCAGTTTCAGATGTAGAGTTCAGTAATTTATCAATTGTATATAATACCCTGTGCTCATCACCCTGTCATCACATGACAGAGGTCTTTATTCTCTCTCTCTCTCTCATACAAACACACCCTGGCATTTGAAAACGAGGAACTGTGAAGCAAGAATTAGTAGGCTGACTTTCTATAATAAACATTTTCTGGTTTCAGTCCTGGTTCTTTACCAACACTGGTGGTACCAAATGACTGGAGCATCATTCGTAGGTGCATTTGTATGCCTAGACACTTCCAGCTTCTCTCCCCAGGAGCATCTCCTTTGATCCTAACAATAAACCTGGGAATTTAATGTGGGTTGGGCTCATGAGGTGAAAATTCTGTTCAATGATCACAATAGAATGGGTTTTGCTATAAAATAGTTTTTGAGCTTGGGACTCTTAAAGAAAATAAGGCCCAAAGAAGTGTTCTTGTAGTACAAGAGGATGGCATTTTGGACTCTCTGGCTGGAATCCCTGATAGCTTTTCTTAGTATTTTTTCTGACTTTTTGGTCGTGTACTTCTATTTGCCTTGCCATTCTAGCAGTAGACTGCCCCGTGTCAAAGGATATCACTTCATAAATACATGCATTGCTTTCAGTAGTTTGTAACTTATTTTCTAGTTCTTTATTTTTTCTTACAATTAATCTATTTATTGCAGAAAATCTAGAAAGTATTCCTAAGTTAAAAAAAAAATTTTGATCCCTGGGGCTAATAATACATTATATGTTTATTAAAAACTAAAAATTTAAAAAAAAGTTTTTTGAAAAAAAAATCCTCAGAGATAATGCTATTTATTGTCTCTTACTGAGTTTCTCTCTCTCTCTGTCCATGCATATTATATACGCAAATGTGTTTCTCATATACATCCTCTCTCTTTCCACCCACACACAAACATATGTCACACACATGTCTCTTAATAGATTCCTCTTATAAATATTTTCAGTTACCTTTTTTCTCAATTGCCAGTACAACATAGAATCTGCTGAGTTATACTACATGACAGGAATTTTGCTAAATAAAGACAATTCTAGAATTGTAAATGAGAAAGAGTAATTGTTCTTAATGAGATCTAAGAGATAACAGATGAAATATTGAATCATAAGTGATACATATATGCATCATTTTTGGCTTCTCAAATTTTGTTTGATGATTACATACTCTACCTGTATTAGATTATATATATATTTATATAGATTATATATAGAGAGATTATATATATACGTTTGCTGTTTGAAAAACATTGCCATGAATATCCTTAGAGATAACTCTGTAATACCTCTATCTTTATTTGATGTGATTTTTCTTTTTACTTAGACTTTTTATTTTTTTTAGAGCAGTTTCAGGTTTAAGGAAAAATTGAATGGAAAGTTCAGAGTTCCCATGTAACCCTTTGTCTTCTTATCCATTAGGATAACATGTTGCATTAGTGTGGTACATTCCTTACAATTAGTGAGACAGTCTTAACACATTATTATCCACTAGGCCCATACTTACAGTCAGGCTCACTCCTTGTATTCTGTAGTTCAGTGTGTTCTGACAGACATGATGTCTTTATCTATGATAAGTATCCATCCAAAGATTCCTTTCACTTTCCTGAAAATGCCCTGTGTTCCACCTGTTTATCCATCTCCTGATATTTATTTTAGAAGAATATATTTCAGGTGTGCCTGGGTGGCTCAGTGGGTTAAAGCCTCTGCCTTTGGCTCAGGTCATGATCCCAGGGTCTTGGAATTGAGCCCCGCATCGGTCTCTCTGCTCAGCGGGGAGCCTGCTTCCCCCTCTCTCTCTGCCTGCCTCTCTGCCTACTTGTGATCTCTGTCAAATAAGTAAATAAAATATTTAAAAAAAGAATATATTTCATAAGTCAATCAGAGAAAGACAATTATCATATGATCTCCCTGATATGAGGAAGTAGAGATGCAACATGGGGGGTTTGGGGGTTAGGAAAAGAATAAATGAAACAAGATGGGATCGGGAGGGATCAAACCATAAGAGACTCTTAATCTCACAAAACAAACAGGGTTACTGGGGGAAGGGGGCAAGGAAAGGGTCGTGGGGCTATGAACATTGGGGAAGGTATGTGCTATGGTGAGTGCTGTGAAGTGTGTAAACCTGGTAATTCACAGACCTGTACCCCTGAGGCTAATAATACATTATACGTTAATTTTTTTAAAAAAAGAATATATTTCAAAGGTTCCTTAAGTTTAGCCTTCAGTTTCTTTAAACTAAAACTCTTTACCTTGTTCTATTTATATTTCATATTGTGTAATAACAAATGCACACTTCATATATTGTCCATGTTACATTGCCTCAGGCTCACTCATTGATCTGTTCAATTACTTGAAATGTCTCCAAATAGGGTAATAGTTCATGATTGTGCGTTTTATGATAAAATTTGTTCAAATATCCAAATATTTAGTTGGTATGTCTACTATATTTCAAAACTGAGGTACACCCTGGGAAGTAGAGGAAATCAAGTAGAGCAAAGTATCTCCCTCACAGAGTTTACAGTAATGGAAGAGACACAGGGAACCAGTAGTTACAACATAGTGTAATGATTATATTGATGGAAAATGTTCAAAACTAAATGGGCACACAGGTGGAAAAGCATAACACTGAAGGGAAAACAATTGAAAGAGTGTGCATTCATGGATGAAAGAAGGTGGCTTCCCTCTAGATCACTCTCAGATTTAAAATGGGGTCTTATGCCTTATTCATTGCATTTTTATTATTAACACTAACCATAGTGGCCAAAGGCTGCTGGTACATCTTAGGAGGGTCACTTCAAGGGACAGCCACAGAATCAAGTATTTGCTTATCAGTCATCAATCCAGAAAGTAAAAATGGAGCAAAGCAAGCTGATTCTGGGCTTGCTGTTTTGTTGGAAACAGAGTAATGCCATTCCAGATATAAAATGGGAAGTTGGCCATGCCTAATTTCCCATTGGGTGCCCCAGTTGAAAACATTCGTTCCCTTTTTTAACTCCCTTTTCCCTTTATCTCCACCTGCTTTTATTTATCTTCTTTCTTCCTTATATTACTTGGGTCCAAATCTGATTTTCCCTTTTTTAAAAATTGTGCTTTTTGAATGACTTCCATGATTAACTTTCTCTGAGATCTGAGCACCTAATAGGAGAACAGTAACTATTTCTTGAATTCATGTAATCTTTTGGAAATGATCATGTTCCGAACAGTGATAATCAAAAAAAGAGGCATATTAGCTGAATACAGTAAGTATTTCTTGAATTCATGTAATCTTTTGGAAATGATCATGTTCCGAACAGTGATCATCAAAAAAAGAGGCATATCAGCTGGATACGTTAGAGGGGAAAACATGTTTGCCACATGTAGCAGAGACTCATAACTTCAAGGAACTTTATGAGATCTTGTAGACTTGGACTTTGTCCAGCCGGGGTCTACCTCAGTTAACAAACACAATGTATTCCCCCATGTCAGGGAAATTTCATGAATGTGTAAAAGGAGAAAATTACTAAGGTCTACTTTTTTACTGTCATGGGTAAAATTTTGTTTCTAACCAGTGGAGACTTTTGTAAACTGAAGGAGCACGTCATCTCTAACCAAAGCATGAAATGGTAGCCATCTGTCCTTGGTGAACCACACTGGGACCTCAACTAAAGAAACCTGCACACAACTCACTCTTTTGAATACCAATTCCTGATTCATTCACTGGAGAAAAAAGTTCCTAATGCTTTGGATCCCTAATATGGGAAGTCGAATGTTTATACCAGTTATTTTCAAAAATTAAAAAAAAAAGCAGCTGTTGTCTTCTTTATTTTTAGAAAGGGAGTCTTATACAGAAGGCCAGCATATCAAACAGGTAGAAGTGAAATTGTTCTGGCCCAGGTGAACTTAGGTTGTCCAAAGCCTCCTCCTCTCTGTCCCTTTGCACCCTCACTCTTCCTTCTTTTTTCCCAGTTACCTCCAATTTCCATGGAACCAAGGTTTCTGCTGATCACATTTAAAAGCCAAGGGCTGCACCATCTAATTTTCTAGTGCTGGCTCTAGAATTCAGCCCTTAAAATTACAGCTGTTTGCTGGGTTCATCTTTACACTCATTCAGATTTTTGATATTATTATCAGTGGTTTGGAGAAAGAAGGTGAGAATGAGGTATTTTATATATAATAGAATATTTATTTACTCCTTTTTCCTTAACTCTGCACAAGGTTGTTCAATAGGAGGAGGGAGCCCTGGTAATCCCTCCTCCACCTAGGAAAGGTAGGTCTTTTCCTGCATTACTGATAGATGATATTAATCTATTTTTTTAAAAGATTTTATTTATTTATTTGACACAGAGAGATCACAAGCAGGCAGAGAGGAGGCAGAGAGAGAGGAGGAAGCAGGCTCCCTGCTGAGCAAAGAGCCCGATGCGGGGCTCGATCCCAGGACCCTGGGACCATGACCTGAGCCGAAGGCAGAGGCTTTAACCCACTGAGCCACCCAGGTGCCCCCAGATATTAATCTATTAAACAACCAAGATTATACCAACAGTAGAGAGTGTTGTCAGCAAGGACTTAAAAGCCAGAGATAATGTTTGAAAGTTACAGCAGAGCCTTCCTTGAATGACGAGTTCACCAGGCAGAGTGTGGAAGGGATGCTAAGAAAGGGAATAGCAATGCTAGGATACAAAGGGGGGGAAATAATACATTATATGTGTCTAAACCTCCATAGCGTGCATTGGTAAGCACTGCAGTGGAGTCAGAAGACCATGGGCCTGAGGGACTATTGTCTTAATGAGGAGTTTGCATGGATCTCTCTGTGGGAGGCACTAGCATGTGCAAAAATAGGTCTGGGGGGAAGCTGTTTAAAGTTGTTTCACTAGCATTAATTCAGCAAACATTTTCAACAGAAAAAAAAAAAACCTGAAAATAGGGAGTTCTATCAACTTTAACAGGCAAAAATGTCAAAATATTAAAGCAAGAGGTGGGATAAAATGGGAAGACTAAGTCACACATGAGGTTTTATATGTGATATAATAAAAGGGAGTTGTTTTTAATAATCCTAGCTATAATCCTAGCTATAATCCATCCTATCAAAACATTTCTTGATCATGTGTTTCCTATTTCTCTAAAAAATTCAATATGTTCAATTCATTTTTTTAAAAGATTTTATTTATTCATTTGACAGACAGAGATCACAAGTAGGCAGAGAAGCAGGCAGAGAGAAGAGGAAGCAGGATCCCAGGGAGCCTGATGCAGGGCTTGATCCCAGGACCCTGGGATCATGACCTGAGCCGAAGGCAGAGGCTTTAACCCACTGAGTCACCCAGGCACCCCATGTTCAATTCATTTTTAAAGCCAAAGAACGCCTTAGTGATAGAGCTGTTAGATTCCTTAGTGAGTCTACCCTTGCAGACTTGCCCTGTAGGTAAACATTCTCACTCTGATTAAAGAACAGGAAATAATAAGGCAGTTAGATTAAGAATGCTCCAGGTGATAACTGGATGATTTCATTGACTGGTGTTCTGTCAGTCATATGAGCTCCATCGTGTTCTCATTTTCTTCCACAACCCTGTAAGGAAGCCAGACTGAATAACTAACTTAAAGTAATAATAATATTAAATATAATAATAATAATTATTATTATTTTTTGAAAAGGTCATAACAGTGTGCTCCCTAAAATAACTGATTATTCCATTCACATGAACAGATCCAGAATATATGACAAAGAAAATTTAAGAAAGCTGTTATAAGGAAATTTGGTGTTTGCATTTAATTAAGTGATAATATACAAATTCTAAACATCATAGTGAATTAAAGTCTGTTTTTAACTCTTTGATTCAGTGCACTTTTCTATTTGGGGTTTGAGTCAAAATGGCAAACAAGAATTTTTAAATTACTAGGGTAGAAATGTAGCTATACTGGCCACAGGTATCTTCTTTTTTTTATTTTTATTTTTTAATTTTTTAAGTAGGCTCCAACACGGAGCTTCAACTAACAATATGTCTTGAACTTCAACTCACAGATCTGAGATTAAGATCTGAGCTGAGATTAAGAGTCAGTTACTTGGGGGAGGAGTCAAGATGGCGGAGAAGTAGCAAGCTGAGACTGCTTCAGCTAGCCGGAGATCAGCTAGATAGCTTATCTAAAGATTGCAAACACCTGAAAATCCATCGGCAGATCGAAGAGAAGAAGAACAGCAATTCTGGAAACAGAAAATCAGCCACTTTCTGAAAGGTAGGACCGGCGGAGAAGTGAATCCAAAGCGACGGGAAGATAGACCCCGGGGGGAGGGGCCGGCTCCCGGCAAGCGGCGGAGCAACCGCGCACAAAATCAGGACTTTTAAAAGTCTGTTCCGCTGAGGGACATCGCTCCAGAGACTAAACCGGGGCGAAGCCCACGCGGGGTCAGCGTGGCCTCAGGTCCCGCAGGGTCACAGAAGGATCGGGGGTGTCTGAGTGTCGCAGAGCTTGCGGGTATTGGAACGGGAAAGCCGGCTACAGAGACAGAGCCGACAGTAAGCTCGCAGCTCCGTGTGACCTTGAACCGGTCGCAGGCTCGGTGAGCTCGGAGCGCGGCCGGAGGTCAGGCAGACGGGAGTAACTGGGCGCTGTTCTCTGAGGGCGCACTGAGGAGTGGGGCCCTGGGCTCTCGGCTCCTCCGGGCCGGAGACCAGGAGGCCGCCATTTGTATTCCCGTCCTCCGGAACTCTACGGAAAGCGCTCAGGGAACAAAAGCTCCTGAAAGCAAACCCGAGCGGATTACTCACCCCAGCCCCGGGTAAGGGCGGTGTAATTCCGCCTGGGGCAAAGACACTTGAGAATCACTACAACAGGCCCCTCCCCCAGAAGATCAACAAGAAATCCAGCCGAGACCAAGTTCACCTACCAAGGAGTGCGGTTTCAATACCAAGGAGAGCAGCAGAATTCCAGAGGAGGAGAAAGCCAAGCACGGAACTCATGGCTTTTTTCCTGTGATTTTTTTTTTAGTCTTGCAGTTAATTTAATTTTTTCTTTTTCATTTTTTTTTTTTTTTCTCGCCTTCGGGTAAAATTTTTTTTTTTTTAACTGTTACCTTTTTCTTTTTTAACGATTTTTTACTAGTTTATCTAATATATATATATTTTTTTTTACATTTTTCTTAGGTGTTTTCTTTTTTTAAAAAATTCTTTTTCTTTTTTTTTTTTTTTTTTTTTTTTTTTTTTTTTCTCTCTTCCTTTTTGAACCTCTTTTTATCCCCTTTCTCCCCACTCACGATTTTGGATCTCTTCTAATTTGGTTAAAGCATATTTTCCTGGGGTTGTTGCCACCCTTTTAGTATTTTACTTGCCCCTTCATTTACTCTTATCTGGACAAAATGACAAGACGTAAAAATTCAACACAAAAAAAAGAACAGAGGCAGTACCGAAGGCTAGGGACCTAATCAATACAGACATCGGTAATATGTCAGATCTAGAGTTCAGAATGACAATTCTCAAGGTTCTAGCCGGGCTCGAAAAAGGCATGGAAGATATTAGAGAAACCCTCTCGAGAGATATAAAAGCCCTCTCTGGAGAAATAAAAGAACTAAAATCTAACCAAGTTGAAATCAAAAAAGCTATTAATGAGGTGCAATCAAAAATGGAGGCTCTCACTGCTAGGATAAATGAGGCAGAAGAAAGAATTAGTGATATAGAAGACCAAATGACAGAGAATAAAGAAGCTGATCAAAAGAGGGACAAACAGCTACTGGACCACGAGGGGAGAATTCGAGAGATAAGTGACACCATAAGACGAAACAACATTAGAATAATTGGGATTCCAGAAGAAGAAGAAAGTGAGAGGGGAGCAGAAGGTATACTGGAGAAAATTATTGGGGAGAATTTCCCCAATATGGCAAAGGGAACGAGCATCAAAATTCAGGAGGTTCAGAGAATGCCCCTCAAAATCAATAAGAATAGGCCCACACCCCGTCACCTAATAGTAAAATTTACAAGTCTCAATGACAAAGAGAAAATCCTGAAAGCAGCCCGGGAAAAGAAGTCTGTAACATACAATGGTAAAAATATTAGATTGGCAGCTGACTTATCCACAGAGACCTGGCAGGCCAGAAAGAGCTGGCATGATATTTTCAGAGCACTAAACGAGAAAAAACATGCAGCCAAGAATACTATATCCAGCTAGGCTATCACTGAAAATAGAAGGAGAGATTAAAAGCTTCCAGGACAAACAACAACTGAAAGAATTTGCAAATACCAAACCAGCTCTACAGGAAATCTTGAAAGGGGTCCTCTAAGCAAAGAGAGAGCCTACAAGTGGTAGATCAGAAAGGAACAGAGACCATATACAGTAACAGTCACCTTACAGGCAATACAATGGCACTAAATTCATATCTCTCAATAGTTACCCTGAATGTGAATGGGCTAAATGCCCCTGTCAAAAGACACAGGGTATCAGAATGGATAAAAAAACAAAACCCATCTATATGTTGCCTCCAAGAAACACATTTTAAGCCCGAAGACACCTCCAGATTTAAAGTGAGGGGGTGGAAAAGAATTTACCATGCTAATGGACATCAGAAGAAAGCAGGAGTGGCAATCCTTATATCAGATCAATTAGATTTTAAGCCAAAGACTATAATAAGAGATGAGGAAGGACACTATATCATACTCAAAGGGTCTGTCCAACAAGAAGATTTAACAATTTTAAATATCTATGCCCCCAATGTGGGAGCAGCCAACTATATAAACCAATTAATAACAAAATCAAAGAAACACATCAACAATAATACAATGATAGTAGGGGACTTTAACACTCCCCTCACTGAAATGGACAGGTCATCCAAGCAAAAGATCAGCAAGGATATAAAGGCCTTAAATGACACACTGGACCAGATGGACATCACAGATATATTCAGAATATTTCATCCCAAAGCAACAGAATACACATTCTTCTCTAGTGCACATGGAACATTCTCCAGAATAGATCACATCCTCGGTCCTAAATCAGGACTCAACCGGTATCAAAAGATTGGGATCATTCCCTGCATATTTTCAGACCACAATGCTCTAAAGCTAGAACTCAACCACAAAAGGAAGTTTGGAAAGAACCCAAATACATGGAGACTAAACAGTATCCTTCTAAAGAATGAATGGGTCAACCGGGAAATTAAAGAAGAATTGAAAAAAATCATGGAAACAAATGATAATGAAAACACAACGGTTCAAAATCTGTGGGACACAACAAAGGCAGTCCTGAGAGGAAAATATATAGCGGTACAAGCCTTTCTCAAGAAACAAGAAAGGTCTCAGGTACACAACCTAACCCTACACCTAAAGGAGCTGGAGAAAGAACAAGAAAGAAACCCTAAGCCCAGCAGGAGAAGAGAAATCATAAAGATCAGAGCAGAAATCAATGAAATAGAAACCAAAAAAACAATAGAACAAATCAACGAAACTAGGAGCTGGTTCTTTGAAAGAATTAATAAAATTGATAAACCCCTGGCCCGACTTATCAAAAAGAAAAGAGAAAGGACCCAAATAAATAAAATCATGAATGAAAGAGGAGAGATCACAACTAACACCAAAGAAATACAAACTATTATAAGAACATACTATGAGCAACTCTACGGCAATAAATTTGACAATCTGGAAGAAATGGATGCATTCCTAGAGACATATAAACTACCACAACTGAACCAGGAAGAAATAGAAAGCCTGAACAGACCCATAACCAGTAAGGAGATTGAAACAGTCATTAAAAATCTCCAAACAAACAAAAGCCCAGGGCCAGACGGCTTCCCGGGGGAATTCTACCAAACATTTAAAGAAGAACTAATTCCTATTCTCCTGAAACTGTTCCAAAAAATAGAAATGGAAGGAAAACTTCCAAACTCATTTTATGAGGCCAGCATCACCTTGATCCCAAAACCAGACAAGGATCCCACCAAAAAAGAGAGCTATAGACCGATATCCTTGATGAACACAGATGCGAAAATACTCAACAAAATACTAGCCAATAGGATTCAACAGTACATTAAAAAGATTATTCACCACGACCAAGTGGGATTTATTCCAGGGCTGCAAGGTTGGTTCAACATCCGCAAATCAGTCAATGTGATACAACACATCAATAAAAGAAAGAACAAGAACCATATGATACTCTCAATAGATGCTGAAAAAGCATTTGACAAAGTACAACATCCCTTCCTGATCAAAACTCTTCAAAGTGTAGGGATAGAGGGCACATACCTCAATATCATCAAAGCCATCTATGAAAAACCCACCGCAAATATCATTCTCAATGGAGAAAAACTGAAAGCTTTTCCGCTAAGGTCAGGAACACGGCAGGGATGTCCATTATCACCACTGCTATTCAACATCGTACTAGAGGTCCTAGCCTCAGCAATCAGACAACAAAAGGAAATTAAAGGCATCCAAATCGGCAAAGAAGAAGTCAAATTATCACTCTTCGCAGATGATATGATACTATATGTGGAAAACCCAAAAGAATGCACTCCAAAACTGCTAGAACTTATACAGGAATTCAGTAAAGTGTCAGGATATAAAATCAATGCACAGAAATCAGTTGCATTTCTCTACACCAACAGCAAGACAGAAGAAAGAGATATTAAGGAGTCAATCCCATTTACAATTGCATCCAAAACCATAAGATACCTAGGAATAAAACCTAACCAAAGAGACACAGAATCTATACTCAGAAAACTATAAAGTACTCATGAAAGAAATTGAGGAAGACACAAAAGAAATGGAAAAATGTTCCATGCTCCTGGATTGGAAGAATAAATATTGTGAAAATGTCTATGCTACCTAAAGCAATCTACACATTTAATGCAATTCCTATCAAAGTACCATCCATCTTTTTCAAAGAAATGGAACAAATAATTCTAAAATTTATATGGAACCAGAAAAGACCTCGAATAGCCAAAGGGATATTGAAAAAGAAAGCCAACGTTGGTGGCATCACAATTCCGGACTTCAAGCTCTATTTACAAAGCTGTCATCATCAAGACAGCATGGTACTGGCACAAAAACAGACACATAGATCAATGGAACAGAATAGAGAGCCCAGAAATAGACCCTCAAATCTATGGTCAACTAATCTTCGACAAAGCAGGAAAGAATGTCCAATGGAAAAAAGACAGCCTCTTCAATAAATGGTGCTGGGAAAATTGGACAGCCACATGCAGAAAAATGAAATTGGGACCATTTCCTTACACCACACACAAAAATAGACTCAAAATGGATCAAGGACCTCAATGTACGAAAGGAATCCATCAAAATCCTTGAGAACACGGGCAGCAACCTCTTCGACCTCTGCCGCAGCAACATCTTCCTAGGAACAACGCAAAAGGCAAGGGAAGCAAGGGAAAAAATGAACTACTGGGATTTCATCAAGATCAAAAGCTTTTGCACAGCAAAGGAAACAGTTAACAAAATCAAAAGACAACTGACAGAATGGGAGAAGATATTTGCAAACGACATATCAGATAAAGGACTAGTGTCCAGAATCTATAAAGAACTTAGCAAACTCAACACCCAAAGAACAAATAATCCAATCAAGAAATGGGCAGAAGACATGAACAGACATTTCTGCAAAGAAGACATCCAGATGGCCAACAGACACATGAAAAAGTGCTCCATATCACTCGGCATCAGGGAAATACAAATCAAAACCACAATGAGATATCACCTCACACCAGTCAGAATGGCTAAAATCAACAAGTCAGGAAATGACAGATGCTGGCGAGGATGCGGAGAAAGGGGAACCCTCCTACACTGTTGGTGGGAATGCAAGCTGGTGCAGCCACTCTGGAAAACAGCATGGAGGTTCCTCAAAATGTTGAAAATAGAACTGCCCTATGACCCAGCAATTGCACTATTGGGTATTTACCCTAAAGATACAAATGTAGTGATCCAAAGGGACACATGCACCCGAATGTTTATAGCAGCAATGTCCACAATAGCCAAACTATGGAAAGAACCTAGATGTCCATCAACAGATGAATGGATCAAGAAGATGTGGTATATATACACAATGGAATACTATGCAGCCATCAAAAGAAATGAAATCTTGCCATTTGCGACAACATGGATGGAACTAGAGCGTATCATGCTTAGCGAAATAAGTCAAGCAGAGAAAGACAACTATCATATGATATCCCTGATATGAGGAAGTGGTGATGCAACATGGAGGCTTAAGTGGGTAGAAAAATAAATGAAAGAAGATGGGATTGGGAGGAAGACAAACCATAAGTGACTCTTAATCTCACAAAACAAACTGAGGGTTGCCGGGGGGAGGGGGTTTGGGAGAAGGGGGTGGGATTATGGACATTGGGGAGGGTATGTGATTTGGTGAGTGCTGTGAAGTGTGTAAACCTGGTGATTCACAGACCTGTACCCCTGGGGATAAAAATATATGTTTATAAAAATAAAAAATTAAAAAAAAAAAAAAAAAAAGAGTCAGTTACTTACCTGACTGAGCCACCCAGGCATGCCCAGCTGTCTTCTTAAAAAAAAAAAAAAAAGGAATAATTAAATTATTATCTTATTTTCCTGTATATACACACACAAATGTACACAACTCAATTATATATATTTTTCACACTTATAAACCTTCCTTGGTTCTCTGTCATCCAAAATCTTGACTTTGTCTAATCTGGCCTCTCCCTATCTTTCCAGCTTCAAGTTTAACTTCTATGTATCCACATGCTTTGTACCTCAGCAAAGCAAGCTCACTCATCTCATCACAAGACAAGGCTGTAAGGATGGAACAACCCCCATATAAAAATGAGGTTAGAACAGTGATCAATTTAACCTTCAAGACGGAGCTCAAATGTATCATTCTTTAGGTCAAATAATTTAGGAACATCTGTTCTCCATCCAACACTATTACTGTGCCACATATTTGACCTTGATTAGTCATAGTTATGATTCACAACAACTTTTTTTTTTTTAAGATTTTATTTATTTGAGAGAGAAAGAGAGCATGAGAGGGAAGAAGGTCAGAAGGAGAAGCAGACTCTCTCCTGAGCAGGGAGCCTGATGTGGGACTTGATCCCAGGATCTCAGGACCCCTGGATCATGACCTGAGCTGAAGGCAGTTGCTTAACCAACTGAGCCACCCAGGTACCCCTCAGAACATCCTCTTGAGGTGAAGTTTGTTATCTTTATTTTAGAGAATTTTACTTCTGTTTTAGAGGCCTGATACAAGTGAGGGTGTGTGCTCAGAGATGCAGCCAGAATCCAAATTCATGTCTACTGACACAAAGTCCAGATCTATTAGTACCTATTCTGTTTCTACTCAACTACTTTCCATGGCAAGTGAGAGAGAGGGAAAGGGAGAAGTCCTGTGGGACACTGAAAGTTTTCACTTGGAAGCCATGTATTATATTACTAATTGATAAGGAAATCACAGGAGAAAGAAGATTTTCATGGGAAGGAAATGGACTTTATTTTTATTTTGAAATGTTATAGATGAGTAGTAGCAATATATTGAGATGTTCAATAGAAAATTGGCCATTCACAGTCAGACTTAGACTCTGAAATTTCAGAATTAGTGGTATTTACATGGGAGAACAAATGGAAGAAATGGATGAGATTATCCAGTTGCTGCCAACTCTGAGGCTAATGTATAGAAGAGAAACTTAGGTTTACTTTATGATGATTTTTAGTTGTCTGGAGATATTTTAACAGCATCTAATTTTCAGAAATGAAAGTTAGTTTTGATTAAATGACTACTATAAATTTAAAATCTATACTGACATCAAAATTTAATTGCCTAATATGTGAAAAAAGAGACAATATTGGTCATAGGGTTCAGGAGCTTTTTACTAACGATACCTATGAGAAGCTGTTAGAGCGAATCAGTTAATCTCTCTAAACCTCAGAGTAATAACAGTTATTAATAATGATAGCAATAATGTGCTCAGATGGGGGCACTTGCCCCTTGCTTCCTAGGGAGTTGTAAGGACTCAAGAAATGGTTCCATATTAATAGAGCAATTGGAGTTGCTTGCATGATACATGTATTATCCTGAAATTTTTGGTGTGGGCCTCTACTTTGCATCCTGCAGCTATGACAATAAAAAATGAGAACACTGGGATATCACAGATGTTGAAACCTATTTGTTGAGATACTAACAGAGAAAATGCAATAATATAAAAGTAAGTTAAACTCAAAACATCAAAGTAATTTCAAAGTTCAGCAGTGTCACACTGTTTTTGAATTTCAACACTGTCATTTTAAAGGAAAATGAGAAATCTGGGTCATCAGATCTTCAAATAGAAGATCTTGTATGCTGTGTTAGGCTTAAAAGTCATCCTGTAGGGCAACAGAACCCCTGAAAATGTTTTAAGTATGTGAGTGATGTGCTCAGATTTAATTTATAAATGTAAAATTCTAGGAGAATTTTGGAGGGTCATTAGAAACTTGTGGCTAGGGGGAGAGGAGCCGCTGTCCTTTGTGCAGTTCTCATTTGAGAAGAAAATAATGATTGCATTAATCTGGGATTTAGAATGGACTTCATTGTTCAAACAGTGTCTCTGGCTTATTTATACTTTTTCATTAAAAAAAAAAAAATCAAACCTGGGGTGCCTAGGTGGCTCAGTTGGTTATGTGACTGACTCTTGATTTCGGCTTAGGTCGTGATCTCAGGTTCATGAAATCGAGTCCCATGTCTAGTTCCATGATGAGTGTGGAGCCTGCTTGATGTTCTCTGTCTGTCTCTATCCCTCTGCACCTACCCCCTCTCTGCCTCTCAAAAAAAAAAAAAATTAAAACAAACTAAAAGTTGAAATAATGGTACAGCATATCCTCATATATCTCTCACCAAATTCGCCATCTGCTAAAACCTTACCCTGGACTTCCTTTATGCCAAGCCATTTGAAAATAGGCTGCAGATGTCATAACATTTCACCCACAGACACCTCAGCATGCATATTTCAAGAATAAGTGACTTCCCTGGCGTAGCCTCAGCACCTTTATGATACCTAAGAAAGTCAGCATTGATTCAATAACATCCCCAATACACAGCCCATACAGATTACCCCAGTCATCTAAAAAAATGTCCTTTATGACTATATTTTATTTTGTTTTGTTTTGTGTTTTATTTTTTATTTTTATATGTTCAATCAGTATTCATATATTCACATTATTTCTCCTCAGTCTCTCTTGATCAAGTAAGAGTCTCTTTCAGTTGCATTGTTTTCATCTCATTGCATTATTTGAGAGTCCAGGTCAGTTGTTCTTCCATTTGTCTGTCTCAATCAGGGTCAACTCGAGGCAAACATCTCAGGCAAGGACACCCTGCAGTTGGTGGGGTAGGTCTCATGGCATCATGTCATGAACACATGATGCTATTTGGTTAAGACTAAAACCATGAGATAATATCTATGGTAAAGGTAATTTTCCACTTTGCAAAACTAAAATTTTCCCGATATGGTTCCCAGTATGGTGGTTCTACAATTATAGATGCCATTTTTCTGCAAAGGAGCTTTTTTTCCTCTTCCCTTCCCTCCTCTGTTCTAATTTCTCTTCTCTGTCCATTTGCTTCTCTTATTGCTATGTACACACAGTTTCTTTTCTTCCTTTTTTTTTTTTTTTAAATTTGAATGTGTTATGTTCCCTTAGTATTATCATTCTTTTTTGATGTGCAAGTTGTTCCAGTTTTGTTAGTGGGATCTCCTTTGACACTGGCTTCTGTGTTCTTTTGTAATGTCCCCATTAGGCTTTCAGCATCTCCTTATTTTCTGGCACAACAAGGTGTTCCAGGCTCACCTTGTACTCTTCCTGCCCCAGACTGGAATCAGCCATTTCTCCAAGAAGCCCTGGTTCTTATTATTGGAAAATGCTAATTAGGAACAAAAATCTAAGTTCTGGAGTGTTTTTGTTGTTGTTGTTGTTTGGGTTTTATTGTTGTTATTGTTGTTTTGCCTCTGGTATGTCATCGTTTATTGGCCCTTTCGGGGGATTTAATTAGGAAAAAAATTGTGTGTGTGTGTACACATGCTTCCTCATGAGAACGCATGAGTGCATTTATAGGGTGGTTCACATTGACATACAACTCTACAGGATTCAGGCTCATCTCCCTCTCTATGATATTTGTATTTCTCTACTCCTGTAGTGAATTATCTTGCTCCCCCCAAAATATCCATATTTAATCATCTCTTCAATCCCAGAAAGTGCCCAAATAGCTTCTTATTTGGGCCACCCAGATTATCATGAAGAAACCATCTAAATAAAGTTTGAGATTGTTTTTGAGTTTTTAGTCTCATGCTATATTTTACATTGGTTTTACAATAAAAATACTGTGTTCAAAATAGTTTGAATTAATTTTTCCCTGAGTGAATATTTTATCAGTTTTGCATGGAATCAGAATTATTTATTTCTATTTTTATTCACTTTCAGAGTTTGTTTTTTCCTCTTGTGTTTGTTCTATTTTTGAATAATTAAGCCATTTCCATTTTTCAAAAGTTAATAAAATAAAAAACCCAGAGAACTCTTTTTTCAATCTTATTTTGATCAAAAAGTCTCCTTTATACCAAATAAATGAAGTAAAAAAAAAAATGTTGACTATCCAATGAGGCTGAAATGTTTTTACAAGTTCTTCCAAAAAGACAACAAATCCAGGATGAGATCACGGTATGTGGGGTGATTTCAGATCAGGGAAAAAAGGGCCACTTCAATAATGTTGCAAATCAAAGCTAAAGCACGGAGAAGTAAAATAACAATTGGTTTATTTGGGGGAATTTTGGAATGTGTCAGCTCAGGCCTGGGCCACTAATAATTTCCATTCTGGTGTTTCTGGACAGGTTTACCTATTTGTGTTAAGAAGCTCCAAGTTTGAAAGTAGGCTACTCAGCTTTGCTAAATCTCATTGAGTGATACTCAGTCTGGCTCCTTCTATTTCTGCATTTCAGCTCTTTGTGTCATTTTGCTCTTTGTGTCAACTACCCCAACTTGGGCACTGTCCTTTGCACACAGGCTTTACTTCTGACTTCTTTATTTTTACAGAATAAATATTGGTTGGCATGTCCCTCCTCCGGCTTATTTGTCAACTGGAAGCTACCATTTCTAAATACCAGTCTTTATTTAAACAGTAGGTATTTTATCTCCTTCCTGCCCCTCAACACTATTTATCCATTAGCTACTAAATGTCGGGTGAGCTTATATTATTTCACCAAACATATACATACTTGCAATGATTCATATCTGACTTTGTGATTGCTTTATCTGTTCTTAAACTGTGAGCTCCTTGAGGGCAGGCCTCAAGGGCACAGCCTAATGCCTAACACATGGGGGTGTCCCAGAAGTACTTGTTAGAAGGCCAAGTGAGAATTACCAAAGAAGAATGATCGTGCTCTCTTCCTTTATAGCCTGAATGTGGAGAAAAAATATGCACACAAACTACAACTCCTAAAAGCTACTAGCTTCTACTGTCCTTTGATCATTTTGGCCTATTTTTCTCTAGTGTTATGATAATTTTCCCTAGTCTCTAGGGTAACATTGGTACATCTTGTTTGTTTGAGCTTCATAAAAATGCAATTAATGTGGGAAATTTGGTTTGAAAACTAATTGCTTTGTATTGTAAAGATATTAGTTTAAAGTAGATATACCTGGCTCCAGAGTTGAGAAGATTAAAAACAAAGCAAAACAAAATTGAGTAACCAGTTCAGATCTTAGCAGGGACATTTGGGGAATGAAATTAGAATATACGTTATGGTGATCTCAAGGGAAAAGAAATTATTTAGATGTGCCAGAATAAAAAGGGATTCTTGAGTCATCCACAGATGAATTAGTCATCAACTAAAAATATAGAATATGCAAGGAAAATTATTGCAGAAGAGGAAAAATAGAGCAATCGTGTACTTAAACTATAGCACAATCAGGAACTCTTTGCGCAAGTATCAGTAGGGCAGCAAACCCAGTACCAATTCACAGTTACAATGATAGAAGGGAATATGGACTAGAATCCATCCTGGAGCATGTTAATGATCTGTCTGTTTTCAAGAAATGATAATGATAGGTCTGTTTTCAAGAAGTAACACTAATGTATCTTAGGAAATAAAAAACAAATTTAAATTTTATCTATCTGATGCCAAAACATGCAGATGTAAAAGTATAACAAAAGTTTAATGTTGCTTTCAAATGGTTAACCTGCCTTTACTGATACACTGTTGTGCTGCAGATGGGAGAAGAAGATAGTAAATCAAGACAGAATGTTTCAGACAGAGGTACTCGAGAGTCAGAAAAAAGGAATTCTGTTCTACCACTTACTGAATGTGTAACTTTAGACACATTACATGACTTCTCCCAGGCATAGTTGATTCTCCTAAAAAGATGAAATAGTAATAACTACCTCAGGGGAACTGGGGTGGCTCAGTTGGTGAAGCCTCAGACTCTTTATCTTGGCTCAGGTCATGATCTCAGGTTTGTGAGCTTGAGCTCCATGTGGGCTCTGCACGGAGCATGGAGCCTGCTTAAGATTCTCTCCCTTTGCTTCTCCTCCCCCACCCACACACGTGCATGTGCATTCTCTCTCTCTTAAAAAATTAAATAATAATAACATTAATACTAATAATTACTTGAAAAGATTTTTGTATGGATTAAATTAGAAAATATGTGAAAAGCATTAGCACAAGAATTGAAATATAATACATGCTCAGTAATGGCCATTTTTTTTCCTTGTTGAAGATCGAATTTTTTCTCTTATTTATTTATTTATTTATTTATTTTTATTTTAAAGATTTTATTTATTTATTTGACAGAGAGAGAGATTACAAGTAGAGGCAGAGAAAGAGGGGGAAGCAGGTTCCCTAATGAGCAGAGAGCAGAGAGCCTGATGAGGGGCTCAATCCCAGGCTGGATCCCAGGACCTTGAGATCATGACCTGAGCTAAAGACAGAAGCTTAACCCAATGAGCCAGCCAGGCATCCCTCTCTTAATGTTTTAAATAATGGATGTTTACCTCTTCAAAGGTTAAAAAAAATACAAAACATTTCTTTACCTTTTAAAAAACAATATATTTTTTTAAAAAACAAATGGTTTTATTCCACACTCTGCATCTTCCTAACATGAGTAAAAAGTATGGAGAGTAATATCTTATCTATAAAGCTTGTCATTATGATCATTTGTAATTGTTTTGATACAGCCCTGTTTTCTGAAGTTTTTGAGTCATGACAACTGTTTGGCCTTTTGTAAATAACACTGATTATGTCAGTCTTATGCATTACTTGTCATTTTTTGCACCTTTGTTGCCTTTGCTCAGAGATATAAGTGTGACTTGGCCACAACCATCTCTTCTCATTTTCTGCTTCTATTCTGAAGTATGCTTGGGTTGAGTTTGCTTTAAAATCTGTCTATAGAATAAGAGACATATAAGGTATGTGAGTGACTGAAAGGCTCTCTTGAAGGCGATGTGCAGAGTGCAAGAATTTTGTGGCACAGATTTTGTTCAGAAACCTTTTTTTTCCCCTTCTACTCACTGAGAGTGTAATTTAATTTAGAGTTTGAGGTATATGAATGCTGGATAAAAAAAAGTTACTATAATTGTTTTCATTTGGTTCATTTATTATACTATTGCTGATAAATGGTGATACACAAATTCATATCAGAAAGATATGTTGTCATTGGGTAGAAAATGAGAAATCTGTCAATTAGGTTTCAGTCATTATAAATGAGGAAATGAGAGAATTGTTAAGAAGAGCTTATGTAAATATTGCTTAATCAGGTTCTCAAATTACTTTCATGTTTTCCTTGTTCTACTCAGAGAACATTATTAATAATGTCATTTACTATTTAATTTTAAGCACCTTCAAGGCAAGAAGGTCTGATAGGTAGGATGTTTTATATGAGAAATCATGAAGACACCCCCACACATTAAGATGGAGGCCACTTGGCTCCTTAGTGCTCCAATTGGGCTCAATACTTACATTCTTTCTGAGAAGAACCAAAGAAACATTCTTGTCTTTAGATGACTTCAAGAATTTTTTTGTCACTCTCACTGATATCATTTGTTCTTTTCTATAATAAAATGTAAGTTATATAACATGGCCAAGATTGAAACTGCTCTTTCTTTAGTAATCTTGCTTCTAAGTTCTCCAGCTCCTGCTCTCTATACCTCAAATCCTAGAGCAGTCAAGTATACCATTAGTATTAAAAGTGATTAATAGTTAATAAATTGTGCCCAGGCTACATTCTTCTTTCAAGGGTAAGTTTACTTTTTAATAGTCCTGTTGGTTGGTATAAAACTAATTGAGTGAAGGGACTGACCCTTTTAGTGTCTTACAGCTTGCTAATTTTCTGTGAGCAAATAGATGAATATTTCTGTTACCATTCATAATGATCTAAAAATTAGCAGGTTAAAAATATTATGGGGGGATCTTTAATTCTGGCTTTAATATCCTTAAAAGCTGATATTTACACATCCATAGTTATATCCTTTGTATTAAAGTATTTGTCCTTACCACACATTTTATCTAGTTTTGTCAGCTTTCCTTAGTTGTATGTAAAATGCCATTTTATTTCATATTGTTTTTCTCGTTTTCACGACTTCCCTTTCTTTCTTCAACACGGTAGTAAACAGAAGAAAAGTGTGAGAAATGATAATGAGAAAGAGTTGCGTGACTCAGATGTGTCTTACTGCTATTGGTTTAAGAGTCCAGCTTCTCTTTCCCTCAACAAGTGCTTTTATATATTAAGATTTAACTTACATTTAAAACAGTGATCTTCTGACTAAAAATGCTATTCACTATATATTGACTTCTTGCCAATTCTAGGCATGTGGTTAACAAACTTACATATGTCATTTTAATCTGTGCAATCACCTTTCAAGGATTGTATTGTTCAGATGAGGAGCTCAAATCTTTGGTAATTTAATAACTTTCTTAAGTCATAGAGCTAGTAGGTGGCTGAAGTGAGATTTGAACACTGGTTTTTTCTGAGACTCTGTTTCCATGACTGCTTATAGTCTTGATATTTGTATCCACTAATATTCAGAAGTTCCTATTGACTTTGGATAATCAGAAAAAGGAAATGTGGGATTACTTGGTAAAATATGTTGAAAAAAAATTAAAATAGATATAATCTGTATGTTATCTGACTATTTCCCAAAGACATCAGGATTAGTCATGACTTACTTAGTTTTACTTTTAATTATTCCTATGCCAAGCATATACTATACGAGTCAGCTCTTCCCAGAAATAGTAGAATGTATATTTTATAAACACTTTTTATAAAGAGTATAATTAACAGAAGACAACATGAAAACATACAATGTATATTCTATATATAAAGATTATTCATCCTGTAAAATTTCTATTTTCTTGGGTTTCTTTGACAAGAGTGTCTCCTTCCATTAATCCTGTGAAGGGATAAGGCTCAAAATGAGACCTCTGAGCCCTTTGCTTTTATGATGGCATCTGGTAATGGGAGAACTTAATGTCCAGATCACATTGAGAGCTTGCAGGAATCCCTCCTTATTTATTTGGAAGCTTGGTTGCTCGTAATAACTACAGAGTCGTTCAGAGCTTAGACAAACAAGATGGGTAGCTCCTGCTTTCCATCTTTTGAACCATATAACTTTCCCAGCTTCCCAGTCTTGTTTCCTTATTTGTAAACTGGGTAATCATTACTTCCAGGTAACAAGAATTGGATGAGTGGTAATTTTAAAAATACAGATTATTTCTTGTCATCACTTGTGTCATCTTCTCTCTTCACTGTTCCAATTCACCCTTGTCATCTTATTCACTTGATTTTTGGCACATTCTAACCTGAAAATTGAGAGCCAAAACACAACACAGTTCCTTTGGAGGAGAATATGGGGTTGTAGAAGAATAAAATCAGATTCTGAATCTTAGTTCTGTCGTTTGCTCGGCTGGGACCTGGACGAAGCCAGCTGATGTTTCTGTGCTCCTATTTTCTCATTTGTCATGTGGGGATATTAATAGCTACAGACTTAGTGTTGATGTGAGAATTAAATGAAACTGCTAATTACAACAAATCTAGTGTAGTACCTGGCGCATAGTAGGCCCACGACAAGCATCTTATGGATGTTAATTTGCCCTATCCCTTTCCTCCCCCAGAGTTTTCACTCAGAATTTGGCAAACTCTCTTGCACATCGAGAGCCTCTTTTTGTAGCCTAGCGTGTTTCAGATTTAACTTTCAACTCCTTCTAAAGGAAAAGCATACGCATTATTTTTATCTTAATGTTTGAAATAAAACACTACATTATGAATTAAATAATAATATTTGTAATGCATACTCAGTTTTAAGTAGAGCAGATTTTCAAATAAAATTTAAATGAAATTAACATCCAATAAAACTTTAACAAAATTATGAATTTAATATGATTGATGACAATATTTTTCTGAAATTAAATCATGGTACACAACATGAGTATAATACTGAATATGATTTTGCATTTAGCCTTATTCTACCTTATTGTTCTACGTAATAACTTGAGTCTCCTGTCACTTTCCTTTACATCAGTTATTCAAATTCTCCATTTTTACTTTGGGTTCTGGTATTATTTAACCTTCTCTTTGTGCAAATGATCCTCTACATTCCATATGCCACTGTTTTGTTTCTCAAAAACACATGGCAATAAATCAGATATGGCTTTGGGCACCAAAATGTGCACCAGTATTGGGCTATTAGACTCTCATTCAGAAGAGAAGAGCTATTAGATTTCGTGGGTTATTCTTGAAATCAACTGTGACAATGTTTGACAAATTTATAGACTTCATTATGAACCCTGTTGTCAAAGAATAGAAGATCCCTCTTTGATTATATGGCCTTATTCAATGATCAAAACAAACAAAAAGATTGCAAGAACAAAAAAGAACCTCTCCTAACTGTTTTGATGACATTATTAAGAAGGAAAAAGCTAGAGAAGAAGCAAGCTGTGTGAAATGAGTTTCTGTTTGTTTTCCTTTGGTAGTTTTTAGTCATGCTATAGCAAGCCTGACTTTATTGATGTTAAGCCCCTTTTAAAAAAAAGAAAAAAATATTGGAAAGATAAAACCAATCTTAGGACGATAGCACTGGAAGTCCTTGCCTTTTTTGCTAGTATCTGAGGGTAGATTTTTATTTCAATAGGTCCAAATGAGGTTCACTTTTATATTCCCTTGAGTGCCTGGCATATGTAATGAATGTTCCAAGCCATTTACTGAAGGAAGAAGTGATTTTAATCTCTGAAGAGTGTTTTAAAAGGGGCTTTATTCTTATCTCCCTGGAGCAGTTTAGGCAGCCAACATGTAAGGAAACGAATGAATTAAATAATACTTTTTAATGTGATTTCTGGCTCTTCCTGATTTGGGTCTAATACAAGGGTACATAATGGAGAGAATTAGGAAAAGTGTCAAATTTGACCTAGACAATTGTGTGCTGGTACACTGATTTAAGACGCAAACTAAGACGATCCTACAAGTAAGACTGAATGGAACATAGGACGTGGAATGATAAATGAGAACATTAATGGAAGTATTTAAATTTTTAGAAGTGAGGGAAAATATCCAAAGAGTAGTGTGTCCATGGATTTTGAGAGATGAGAAAATATGAACAGTCGGAAAGCTATTAACATGCAGTTTATCTCTAATACATCCATTTGAAATTTAGCAATGAACAGTGAGACAGGAGACTCCTGGCCAACGTAGAAGAAACATTTCACAATAGAACACCAGATCATATACTTACACTTCGACATTTATTGCTGTTATTTTATTTATTTATTTTTCTTGAGCCTCATATTTAGTTAAATGTTCTTTGAGGGGGGGGAAATGACATATTTCTTTTCCACTGGCAAGTCAAAGCATGTGCTTTACAAAAGGAATTGGGCAAACATTTGTACTGCACACCAAAGTATTTTCTGAAAACCTCTCAAGTTTTCTAGTTTATTAAAAGATACAAAGTAGTGTAAAGTTTAAATGTTAATTACTTATGAGTGACCTTTCTGAATTACCCATTTAGAAGGCTTGTCTCTAAGATAACTTAAAAGAATCTCAAAAGAGTATGTTTATCCAAATAAAATTGATTTGTAAAAAGGTCATCTACATGATTTGGAGACATATGGGTCAAGGCAAGTAGATAAGTAATTGCAAATTAAATGTTAACAGTTTAGGTGGTCTTTAATGAAAGCCTACCTGGCATTTTGGCAAGATCAGGTTTTAAAGACTTTTTATCTAACATATCAACAGGGCAATGAAACTTCCATGTAATATTGTTTTGTCTAGAGTGGATTTCAATTTGAAGTGGGCCAGGGCGATTTAAAAGTATGGGAATCTCAGAAAATATCTAGAGGCTAGCAAGTATATATAAAACAGAGACTGGTTTTCTTTAAATTTACAGATAGTTAACAATACAAGGTTATATTAGTTTTAGGTGTATAACATAGTGATTTGACAGTTCTTTACATTACACTGTGCTTACCACGGTAAGTGTAGTCACCATCTGTCACCATATAGTATTATTATAATATTACTGACTATTCTCTCTGCTGTGTTTCTCATTCCTGTGACTTATTTGTTTTGGAATTTTTTACCTCTTAATTGCCCCATCCCTACAACCAACCACCCCTCTGACAACCACCAGTTTATTCTCTGTACTCAAGAGTCTCTTTCTGTTTTTTTTTTTTTTTTTTTTTTTTAGATTCCACATATAAGTGAAATTACATGGCATTTTTCCTTCTCTTAGTTCATCTGACATTGTACCCTCTAGATCCATTCGTGCTGTTACAAAGGGCAAGATCTTGTTCTTTTTTTTTTTTTAAGACTTTTATTTATTTATTAGAGAAAGGACACAGAGTGAGAGTGACAGGAAGAAGCAGATTCCCTCCAAAACAGGGAGCCTGACTTGGGGCTTGATTCCAGGACCCTAAGATTATGATCTGAGGCAAAGTCAGACACTTAACCAACTGGGCCACCCAGGTGCCCCAGTCTTGTTTTTATGGCTAAGTAATATTCCACATCTTCTTTATCCATTCATCTATCAGTGGACACTTAGATTGCTTCCATATTTTAGCTATATTGTAAATAACACTACAGTAAACATAGAAGTGCATATATCTTTTCAAATTAGTTTTTATTTTCTTTGAGTAAATCCCTAGTAGTGGAATTACTAGATCATATGGTATTTCTATTTTTAATCTCTTGTGAAATCTCCATACCGTTTTCCATGGTGGCTACACCAATTTACATTCCCACGAACAGTACACAAGAGTCCCTTTTTCTCCATACCCTCATCAACACTTGCTATCTCTTGTCCTTTTGATAGTAGCCATTTTGACATATGTGAGGTCATATCTCACTATGGTTTTAATTTGTATTTCCCTGGTGATTAGTGATGTTGAGCATCTTTTCATGTGGCTATTGGCCATCTGTATGTGTTCTTTGGAAAAATATCTATTCAGTTCCTCTGTCCATTTTTAAATTGATTTATTTGTTTGTTTTTAGTGTTGAGTCATGTAAATTCTTTATATATTTTAGATACCAACCCCTTATCAGATAAATGATTTTCAAGTATCTTCTCCCATTTGGTAGGTTGCATTTTTTTTGTTGTTGTTGTTGATGGTTTCCCTCATTGTGCTAAAACTCTTTATTTTGGTGTCATCCCAATAGTTTATTTTTGTGTATGGTGTGGGAAAGTGGTCCAGGGTCATTCTTTTACATATAGTTGTCCAGTCATCCAGGCTCCAGTTATTGAAGAGACTGTCTTTTCCACAAGGTATATTCTTGTCTCCTTTTTCATAGATTAATTGACTATGTAAGCGTGGATTTATTTCTGGGTTCTCTATCCTCTTCCACTGATCTATGTATCTAGTTTTGTTCTAGTACCATACTGTTTGGATTCCTAGAGCTTTGTAGTGTATCTTGCAATCTAGAATTGTGATAATTCCAGCTTTGCTCTTGTTTCTCAAGGTTGCTTTGGCTAACAAAGAGTGATTTTTAAATTGCTGTAATATCTGGACTAAATATAACAATACTTAACATATTTGTTACATATATAACTATTTCTTTATGATTATCTTGTATACACAGAGTTTATAAAACCCGCTTCATATTATTTATATTCTATTACATTTTCATTATGATAGACAAGAACAATAATAATAACTAAGCAGGATCAAGTGCTTGCTATTTGCAGTGAACTATGCTGAGCATCACTTACACAGATCTTGAACATTTCCATGTCACTAACTAAATGTATATATGGGCATTGCAATTTTTACTGTCTGCATAATATATCAGTATCGCATACTATGACTGTGCCATAACTGTCACTAGGCATTTCTTTTATTTCCAAATATTCTGTGCTTTGTATGTAAACATAAGGCAATTTTTTTCATAATCAAATCTTTCCTACATCTTACATTATTACTTTGGCATAATTGTTACAAGTATAATTCCTGAATCAGAACATTTACATATCCCTTTGAAACATTATTATTTTACTGTTATATCAGAAAGGTAGAAAAAAAAGTGGGGTTTTGATGTGGGTGGATGAATTATCACCCAGTAATCTCATGCCAGTTTGTATCCCCATTAATAGTTCATGAGATTTCTTTTCCTGCATTCTTGCTGAAACTGTCATTATGTGTTTCAATCTTTAATAAGGCTGGTCAACCTTGAACCTGATCCAGGTGGATTTATTTGTGGAGTCACTGAATTACTACTCTCTCTTCTTTATAGGTGGGTTCATACATTAGGATATCTTAATAAATGGACCAAGTCACATCCCTTCACAACATAAATAATGTTATATATCGGGAGACAGAAGAGAAGATTTAAATAGTGCTGTCACTTTAGTCCAAATATGAACCATGAAAAAATGGCTCAAAAATATTTCAGCATACTTTCTATCTATTTCCAAATAGCAAATGACAGTGAAACTAAGATATAAGGGCATTTATTACCCAAATGGGATATGACATCATACACAATAAAATATCCAGGTTATAACATAGAGCCAGTGCAGGAGATAAACAACAATAGTAACTGCATTTTATCTCTTTCAGAGCACAAACTAGGGCTAAGAATTTACAAATTCTGTCCTTGATCATGCTATTTCCTCAACTTGGTTTCCAGGTCTTCCTAGGTTTCTTTACCTGTTCACACTCTACTTATTACAGGGACCTAAATCAAATGCCACTGTCTACTTTGGAGCTTTCTTGATCTTCCTAATTAGCATTGATTTACTTTTCTTTTTGGTTTCCCAATATTGTTTCTTTCTCTGTTAAGTTTTAATTTTATGTGGTTAATTGTTAATAAGTCTATTTTTTCCATCTTGATGTATATTCCCTGAGTGGGGTATATCATATCCTCCTTTGAGGAATAACCAGAACTCAACATCACAGTGCCTAGCAAAGTGTATACTTAATATTTGCTGGAGCACCTGGGTGGCTCAGTTGGTTGAGCATCTGACTCTTGGCTTCAACTCAGAGGCTCAGGTCATGATCTCATGGGTCATGGGATCAAGCCTCGCATCTGGCTCTGTTCAAATATTCTCTCCCTCTGCCCCTCCCCTGACTTGCACATGTGTACACTTTCTCTTTCTCTGTCTCTCTCTCTCTCAAATAAATAAATAAATCTTTAAAAAAGATTTGTTGAATGAATAAGAAATAGTGTTTATTTGTAATGGTTATTCTTATAGCCCATAATATTCTAAGGTCTTTGGAAAATTTTTAAAAAAAATGTTTCCAGGAAAGTTTCCAATTGTTTTTGGAAGTAGTCACACCAGTAGTACATATAGTAACATTTTTCTCCCATTCTGTCATTAGAATAATGTCCTTCATTTTTATATACTAGGTTTAACTTTTCATAGCCAGAAATAATAAAATCAGAAACCACACGTCCTCACCTTTATTTTTTAAAAAACCTACCACACTTTCACTTCATCAATAATTAAAAATGGTCCTTATGGCTGCTTCCTTTTGTTCTTTACCTTCCAAGAGTTAAGAATATGATATGAAAAATAATGGAGGGCCAAATAATCCAAGCTGTGTCTCTTTTGCTTTGAGTAGTATGCCAGTATTTAATCCACCATTTTCCTTTGCCTGAGTTAACACAGCCATTCTTTGGCTTGTCTTATTTTGGGGAGGCTTGAGACACATACACAGAAGTAAAGTTGGGAGAGATGACAGTCTCTTCTCTTTGTTTAACAACTTTATTCAGATATTTATATTTTAATTTATTTCTTTGAACTATCCAATAATCTTATTTTAAGAGAAATGATGATAATACAATAAACTGAGTTTGGTGGATTAAATAATTTATCATTTGTAATGTATTTTTAAAAAAGAATCTATAAGGTCTCATTTATAAATGTAGGTTAACTTTATCAGTTTATAAAATACTTATAGATAAATAGACAATATGCTTAAAATCACAAAAAAAGATTAATAAACCTAAATTCTATCAGGCTCTTTATTAGTTTTAGGTAGACCATTGTCCTTAACAAAAACTTTTTGTAACAACCTCACATTTTTTATCTTGCTTTTGCGTGTACATAGGAAAATCTGAGTCTGAATGAAGGAATTTCTTAATTAAATTTGTAAAATGTCAGTATTGATTTTATGTTTAACAATAGTTAAAGATCAGTGGTAAAGGAAATTATACATGGTGCTTTTTTTAAGTATTGCTCTACAAAGCAATATTATTGCTTTTTATTATTGGATTGTTAATATGAGTAATTAGTTGTTACTAATCCTTTTATTATTAGATTTATTAATATGAGTAATTAGTTAAAGTTTAATTTTAAAAGGTAATTTAAAAGAGCATAAATGATGAATATATAAAGAAAATATGATATAAATATATATCACATATTTATGGCAGAATCATATTCCATTGGAATGGAATCATATTCCATTATATACATAATGGATATAATGTATTATATACATATACATAATGGAATATGATTCTGCCATAAAAAGGAATGAACTCTTCCCATTCACAACAACATGGATGGACCTAGAGAGTATAATGCTAAGCAAAATAACTCAGAGAAGACTTTATTTTATGGAATTTACCATATGATGTCTCTGATATTTAGAATTTGGAAATAAAACCAACAAGCAAAGGGAAGAATAAGAGAGAGGCAAACCAAAAACAGACTCTTTTTTTCTTAAAGATTTTATTCATTTATTTGACAGACAGATCACAAGTAGGCAGAGAGAGAGGGGGAAGCAGGCTCCCTCCTGAGCAGAGAGCCCATGTGGGGCTCCATCCCAGGACCCTGAGACCATGACCTGAGCCGAAGGCAGAGGCTCAACCCACTGAGCCACCCAGGCACCCCCCAAAACAGACTCTTAACTGCAGAGAACAAACTGGTGATTACTAGAGGTGGGCAGGGGATGGATGAAAGAGATGATGGGGATTAAAGAAGGCACTTGTGCTGAGCACTGGGTGTTATATGAAATGTTGAATCACTATACTGTACACCTGAAGCTAATGTTACACTATATAGTAACCAACTGGAATTTAAATTAAAAATAATTAAAAGAGGAAAATGAAATTTTATTAAAACAACAACAACAAAAACAGTGTAAGAGTTTACTTGGATCGTAGTTGGGTGCATATATCCTTGAAAGTGCAGACTGAACCAATAATCCAGAACCAAGAACCTCTCAGACGTGGGATATAGAGTCTAATATTTTTGTATGTCCTGTAGTATAACATGGTTATTATTATCCTTATTTCAAATGATGAAACTGAAGTTGGAAATGTTTATTTACTTGGTTACTTATTTGACTAGGGAAAGAGCTATATGAATTTAAGTGTGTCTGACACTAAATCTTATCTTCATCAACCAAAGTACCTAAGAAATAAACACTTGGATGTATATAACACAGGTACATACCTCTAGATAACATTAAGGGAAAGAATTTTTCTACCCGCAGCTCTTAATACCATTTTACTGCAAAGGCATCTGCTAACAAAGGGTCTAAATGTTAAAATTATCTTGATGTATGTAAACAGAACTTCAGAATTAAAACATAAAATTATAGGTCCATATTTGGGATATTTAATTAAAAGTTTGAACTTTATGTTTACTGAATTGCACGTATCATGGGGGTCATCTGGACTAGCCAGTATGTTTTGGCAGAGCCAACTCTTAATTGTCATTTTTTTTTTTAGTATTGGTTGATTCAGAAAACAGAGTACCCCAAACCTAGCATTAATTGAGGATGCTTTTGCTTAGTTTTTATTTTTTAATTAACATATTGTATATTATTTGTCTCAGGAGTACAGGTCTGTGATTCACCAGACTTACCCAGTTCCCAGCACTCACCATAACACATACCCTTCCTAATGTCCATCACCCAGTTAACCCCATCCTTCCCACTCCCCTCCTCTCCAGCAACCCTCAGTTTGGTTCCTGAGATTAAGAGTCTCTTATGGTTTGTCTCCCTCTCTGGTTTCATCTTGTTTCATTTTCCCCTCCTCTCCCCTATGATCCTCTGTCTTTTGAATTTCTCCAATTCCTCATATCAGTGAGATCATATAAAAGTTGTTTTTCTCTGATTGACTTATTTGGCTTAGCATAATACCCTCTAGTTCCATCCATGTCATTGCTAAGGGCAAGATTTTGGTTTTTTGATGGTTGAATAATATTCCGTGTGTGTGTGTGTGTGTGTGTGTGTGTGTGTGTGTTTATAATACCACATCTTCTTTATCCATTTATCTGCCAATGGATATCTAGGCTTTTTCCACAGGTTAGTTATTGTGGACATTGCTACTATAAACAGTGGGGTGCAGGTACCCCCTTCGGATCACTACATTTGTATCTTTAGGGTAAATACCCAGTAGTGGTTGCTGGGTCATGCAGTAGGTCTATTTTCAACTTTTTGAGGAACCCTCATACTGTTTTCCAGAGTGGCTGTCACCAGCTTGCATTCCCACCAACAGTGTAGGAGTGTAGGAAGGTTCTCCTTTCTCCGCATCCTTTCCAACACCTGTCTGAGGGATGCTTTTAAATACTTTTCTGTTTTATTAATCGCAGGAAAGTCACCATTCTCTAGAAACACATATATGAGGCACATCAATATATAGATGGAGCTTGGTACATTTATAGGTTCATAGACTCCTCACATCTACTCTTTTTGGTGCTACATGCAGTTGATTGCACTGCACAGTGGGGAATCATTGGGATGGCTTATTATTCCCATTTCAGAGATGAGGTAACAATGGTCCAGCAAGAGGGTGATTTATTCATTATATAACTCACGAGCACCCTACTATAGTCAGAAACCAGACTTGCTAAATTTTAGTCTGATACACTTTTCCCCACATTAAAATTTCTCATCATTTTTACTCATGGTCCCTTTGAGAATCTGATAGACTGTTAGCCCGGCAAAATGTCCGTGTGTGCATCCATCAGAGAAACCGCACATAATCCCAAGAGAGCTCACAGTCCCATTAGAAGCTACTCACAAGCCCCAGGTAGTAATACATGTCAGGGCTACCATCTTTATTTCTGTGTTAAAAACCAGCTCCTCTGGGGGCGCCTGGGTGGCTCAGTGGTTAAAAGCCTCTGTCTTCAGCTCAGGTCATGATCCCAGCGTCCTGGGATCGAGTCCCATGTCGGGCTCTCTGCTCTGTAGGGAGCCTGCTTCCTCTTCTCTCTCTGCCTGCCTCTCTGCCTACTTGTGATCTCTGTCTGTCAAATAAATAAATAAAATGTTAAAAAAAAAAAAAAAAAAACAGCTTGTCTGGAAGCTGGAGTGAGTGTGATAGCCCAGAATCTGGGTCTGAAATCCCAACATCTGAGGGAATTTTTAGATCATATTTTTATGTGCATTTCCCCCAGATTTTAGCAGGAAGCACTGCATATAATGTGCATTTATTAGAGATTTCATGTAAGCTACGAGTAATGTCTCTGGAGAACTTTTTTTTTTTTTAAAGATTTTATTTATTTATTTGACAGAGAGAAATCACAAGTAGATGGAGAGGCAGGCAGAGAGAGAGAGAGAGGGAAGCAGGCTCCCTGCTGAGCAGAGAGTCCGATGTGGGACTCGATCCCAGGACCCTGAGATCATGACCTGAGCCGAAGGCAGCGGCTTAACCCACTGAGCCACCCAGGCACCCTGGAGAACATTTTTAAGAAGTCTAAATCTCATTGTTATTACATTAAACTTAATTGAACACACATACAAATAAAACAAAACTAGAGAAAACAGAGTGAAAATCCTTCCCGCCTATATTGGTGGTTTAACTTTGTGGGATTTTCAATAGTAATGCCAGCCTTCAGCTAGAGAAAAGATGGAGGAGTTAATAATGTGGCTCATAAATATTGAGGAGCGTGATCTCCCCCCAGAGACAGTGCCTACCGATTCCTGTGGATTCTCGTTGCCAAGAGACAAAGTTCGGCCCATTTAAATTAAGTTCAGTGGTCTGACAAATGCCAAATTTATGACAAAATGCTAAGTCTTTTGTGGTTGAAAAATTTCTATTGAAAAAATTTAGGCCTTTTAAAATGTAATATTCTTTCTAAATAATGACAAATATGTTCAGCTTTCAAATCAAGTTTTTTTTTTTCTTCTCTTTTTGAGGGGCTAGCATGCACATTGCACACTCTAAATAATGATGCCTTCTCACAGTCAAAACAGTCTAACACTGAGGTCTTACTTCTAGAATGCATTTTTTCTGCCAAAAATTCTGAAAGCTTTAATTTTCAGTCTTGGGATATTTGGCTGTATGCAAATAGCACTAAGAGAACTGGGGGACGGCCCTTAGGAGGACGAAGCTTCCTGCAGCTCTGTGGTCTATGCTGACTTGCTTCCTTTTGGTACATCCTCAGTCCTGGTTTTACTCAGCTCTGTTCTTCCAAACCACGAAGAAAGAAAGAGGGCTTTCTTTATGCACGACATCATGAGGCTGACCATGAATGAGTATGGTATGCCTTGTAGTTTTAGCCTTCTGAAAAAAAAAAAGGCCCAAAGAAAGGCTACAAGAAATGGAAAAGCAATAGATGGGAGGAGCATTTTAGTGTAGATGGCTTAAATAGGTGAATAGTTGAATTATGAGTATTTAACTGTTAATTAAATATTAAATAGTGGAAGTATAATTGCTAAATTTTGATTAATTTGTGTATTTAAAATACAAGAGTTAGATTCACCTTTTCATTTGACAACTATTTGCTGAGTAGCTACCATGTGCACAGAGCGATTCTGGGAGTAGGATCAACAGTGAACAGAGAGATGGAGCAGTCCTTGTGGGACTTATATTTTGGTGGCTTCTAGATTGAGGCTCTTCAAGGAGTGAATTGCTCTATGGTTTATGCATAAAACCACAACCATATGTTATTTTAGAAAAGCTTTATAGGGCCGCTTGAAGAACTGCTTGGAGCATAGCTGTGGATGTTTCCGTTCTCCTCTTCCTCCTCTGCCTCCTCCTCCTTTATCTCCTCTTCAATTGCTTTTGTTCTCAACATTATTAGAAATTAAGAACTTTTTATTTTATCACGTGGAAGTTGTGGTAGCCATATCTAGTGTTCTGTATAATTATTGATTATTCTATCTTCTGGAAAACATTGGCATTCACTTTTTCATAAAAGTTGATTTTTATTTTATTTTATTTTAAAGATTTTTATTTTTTTGACAGACAGAGATCCCAAGTAGGCCCAGCAGCAGGACCTTGGGGTCCTGAGATCGAGCCCTCCATTGGGCTCCCTGCTCAGTGGAATCTGCTTCTCCTTCTCCCTCTAATCTCCCTCCCCACTGCTTGTGCTCTCTGTTTCTCTCTCAAAAACATAAATGAAATCTTAAAAAGAAAAAAAATAAGATACTTTAATGAAGGGACTATGCAGTATAGTCAACACTAGGGGACCACCAACCACTGGAAAACAGTATTACCCACTAGAATTGATGGAACAAAGAGAGAAATAGTATTATTAACCCAGTGAGATATGGAGTTGTGTAACAGGGGCCAACCAGAGGGAAGTGTCAGGGAAGGATGCAGCTTCTGTCAGAGGTGCAGCTCTGCGATGGGAAAGAGGGAGAAAGAAATACCCTGAACTCTCTCTTCTGTACCCTTCCACTCTTATTGCCTCCCATTAGCCTCTACTGGAAGAAGCCAAGCAAGAAGGTATCACAGCTGATACCATTTCAAAGGTCAACATTTTGGGCACCAAGCAGGACAAAGAAGTCTGGAGATTTGGTCTGGAGTGGGTGGGGACATGGAAACACAAGGAATAATCAGCACAGGATACAATTATTTCTCTGATTTCCTCGCTAAGCAGCCCATACCTAGAGCACCAAGCTTAATTCTGGGCACCACCTTCTAACATGGTTATTGACAAATGACCTTAATGCAAGCAACTGTGAATGAGGGACCAGGAATTATTAAGCTTGGGAACATAGGATTCAAGAAAACATACAGAACTGGTTACATAATTTGCAAGGCCCACTCTAAAATCAAGCTGTGGCATCATTGTTCTAAAATTATTAAGACTATCAGAACCATGACAGCAGAGGATTAAACTGAGCATGTTGCCTTGCTAAGTCACATTCCCGGGTTCGGTGCCCATGTGGGCAACCCTGGCACTGTGTCAGCCTCCATCACACGTTTAAGTCATGGGCATGTGCATGATGCGGTCAGTGGGTAAAACTTAGTCTGTGTCTTAACACAGTGAAATCCACATCCAGGGAAGGGCATTTTATCGAGTGTTCTTTGTTTGCTTGTTTTTTTGTTTTTGTTTTTGTTTTGTTAATCTGTTTGATAATAATATCCTTATTATAGCTGGAATTCTCTGGGCTGAGTTTAGTTACAGTCTGTCAGAGATGTTGTGGAAAGGATTTCATGTTAAACAAGATGTTGGACAAAATGACCAACATGGATGTTTCTAACTCTAAAGATTATAAAACCAACATATCTTTGGACAAGAATATCATCAAGAGTTTATATACTATCCTCAATTGTAGACTGATTAACCTGAGATATATATATATATATAGAGAGAGAGATAGATATATATTATATATAGATATATAGATACAGAGAGAGAGAAAGAGATAAAACAGCAATAAAGTGTTTCTATAGGCTTTTTCTTATGGAGAGGTCTTACAAGTCTTTTTCTTATACAGTTGTGATACCCAAATATTAGACATTTGCTTTCACATTATTATTTTTAATGTTTCTTAACACTTATATAACTATACTATGGCAAAAATGTGACAGTGTACAGAAATATAGGACACAGGCTTAGAGAGCACAGGCCAGCCCTTGACTGTAGAGTTAGTTTAGGGAACCAAGACCAGAATCAGAGCATCTTGATTTCCATCTTGAAGTTATTTTCATGAAATAGGAGGAAGTAAAGAAGTTCCTTAGTATGAGTCACACCGTTTATGAAAATAATAATGGATTTACTCGATGATAGTAGATTGTCAATAATAATTATGGTTTTAATTATAACAAAATCAGTTTATAATTTAATGTATCATCTTGATGCACAGAAAGGAAAAAAAAAACTGTTGAAGAGTAGAATTTTGACTTGTTCCCCACAATCTTGACTTTTGAGCACTCTGCTACTCTTCATTTTGGATAGATGCTCCTCTGAACCTCACCAGTACTTACAGTATTATACAGCCCTTACTTATAGATTGCTCACCAGCACCCCCAACTGGGAGATGCTGTCATTTTCACTGGTTTATATTAAGGAAATAGGTGAAGTTCTTACTTGGGTAGAGAATTTATTGGTACTATATAATTCATATTTCTAGGTCTCCCCCCTCACTACCTCCAATAAGAGAACTTCTTCTTCTCCCAAACAGAATTATGCACAGACTCCAAAAGCATAAGACAAATAAAGGTAAAAGCACTGTGTTTAAAGGGAGGATAAGGAGCCCAGAGCCCTACCAATTTGCCAACCCCTCACATCTAATTTTAACTTCTAAGATAACATGATGTGTAAACCAACAATCTAGCTCAACCTCTTCAGTTTACAAATAAAAAAAACACAGCTCAGAGAGATTTCATGTCTCTTTCAACATCACACAGCTTATTAGAATTAGAGCCAGGTTGAACAACAAGGCTGCGAACATCAGTGCTTTTTTGAGTACTGTATGTGATCTGGGTTAAAGTCCTGTTGGTACCTGAATGAACTACTCACACTGCCAATACTACAGATAGAAACGTTTAAAGTTTTCCAGCAGGGAAGAGGGGTTTTCCCTTTGAATCCAAAATATCTAAATGCTTTCTAATTTGTTTGTTTTAATTTCACCTGGCTTATTTTATTATTACTTTTTTTTCCAGTAGGAAATGAGCAGGGAACACAGGATAGATAAATAGAGAAAGATACAGACACCCACATATGCTGTGCAATTATAGTGTTGTGTAGGCGAAAGGCTTGTTAAAAATGAATCTCTTTTCTTATGACTCCCCAGAGTCCAGACTTGTTATCCCTGTACCTGGAGCTGAGCTGTATACACAATGGGAACCATTCCTATTTTTTTTATTGTTATTAAACTCTATATGGTGAATTTTAATCTTTTTAATTTCTTTGAGAGCAGGTGAGTCATATGGAAAAATCAAGAACTGGGTAGGAAAAAAATATATATGTTCTTATTTATAAAGAAACCATTTTGTTCCAAATATGACATGAGGTGTTTACTATTAGTTTAGGGTATATGCTCATTTCAGTAAAAGATTTAATCCTTAAGAATTAGAAAGTCTTTGAATTTCTCTTTTCCTCCCTCCCTATTCTCCAGCTACCAAAAGGGTCAAAGATCAGGAATTCCATTTTTCTTTTAAATTTCAGGTTGCATGGAATTTTAGGACTTTTATTTCAAATAGAAATAAAATATATTCTGTATTTTATTTCTTTAAGTGTTCAGCCCACTTATGTGGCTATATATTTATGTGCATAGGTGTTTCAACTGTTGCATTCTTGCTTGAAATAGGTCTTAAATACCTCTGCTGGTTGTCATGTTTTTGCTTATAACTGCTTCAGATTTAAGTGGCATAGGTGAAAATATTTCTCCTTGTCTGTTTGACAATTTCAGATATATCTAGAGAAACTGCTTCAAGATTTTGTTTAATACATTCATGGCTTATAAACTTAGGTAGAGGAAAATCCAGTCTCAACTACACTCACCCGAATGTAACATCGTGCAACTACTGAAAAACAGGTTGGTGGTACCACATAAAGTTAACTGTAGAGCTACCACATTACCTTAAAATTCTACTTCTAGGTGCACACCCGAAAGTATCAAAAACAGGGACTCAAAAATATACTCATACACCAGTATCTGTAAAAGAACTATTTTACAATAACCAACAGGTGTAAACAACACAAGTGCACATTGAGAACAAAAGGCAGTATATCCTTACAATGGATTATTATTCAGCCATTTAAAAAATTCCATTCCATGAGACAATGAGGGTGAACCTTGAAAACATTATTCTAAGAAAAATAAGCTAAACACAAAAAGTCAAACATTGTTTTATTCAAATTTTTTTTTAATTTTTTAATTTTTTATAAACATATATTTTTATCCCCAGGGGTACAGGTCTGTGAATCACCAGGTTTACACACTTCACAGCACTCACCAAAGCACATACCCTCCCCAATGTCCATAATCCCACCCCCTTCTCCCAAACCCCCTCCCCCCAGCAACCCTCAGTTTGTTTTGTGAGATCAAGAGTCACTTATGGTTTGTCTCCCTCCCAATCCCATCTTGTTTCATTTATTCTTCTCCTACCCACTTAAGCCCCCATGTTGCATCACCACTTCCTCATATCAGGGAGATCATATGATAGTTGTCTTTCTCTGCTTGACTTATTTCGCTAAGCATGATACGCTCTAGTTCCATCCATGTTGTCACAAATGGCAAGATTTCATTTCTTTTGATGGCTGCATAGTATTCCATTGTGTATATATACCACATCTTCTTGATCCATTCATCTGTTGATGGACATCTAGGTTCTTTCCATAGTTTGGCTATTGTGGACATTGCTGCTATAAACATTTGGGTGCACGTGCCCCTTTGGATCACTACGTTTGTATCTTTAGGGTAAATACCCAATAGTGCAATTGCTGGGTCATAGGGCAGTTCTATTTTCAACATTTTGAGGAACCTCCATGCTGTTTTCCAGAGTGGCTGCACCAGCTTGCATTCCCACCAATAGTGTAGGAGGGTTCCCCTTTCTCCGCATCCTCGCCAGCATCTGTCATTTCCTGACTTGTTGATTTTAGCCATTCTGACTGGTGTGAGGTGATATCTCATTGTGGTTTTGATTTGTATTTCCCTGATGCCGAGTGATATGGAGCACTTTTTCATGTGTCTGTTGGCCATCTGGATGTCTTCTTTGCAGAAATGTCTGTTCATGTCCTCTGCCCATTTCTTGATTGGATTATTTGTTCTTTGGGTGTTGAGTTTGCTAAGTTCTTTATAGATTCTGGACACTAGTCCTTTATCTGATATGTCGTTTGCAAATATCTTCTCCCATTCTGTGAGTTCTCTTTTGATTTTGTTAACTGTTTCCTTTGCTGTGCAAAAGCTTTTGATCTTGATGAACTCAGCTGCAGCAACATCTTCCTAGGAACAACTCAAAGGCAAGGGAAGCAAGGGCAAAAATGAACTATTGGGATTTCATCAAGATCAAAAGCTTGTTTTATTCAATTTATATGAAAATATCTAGAATAGATATTTGAATATCTGAAATATTGAATATCTGAGATATTGAAATATCTAGAATAGATATTTTGGCATCAACAGAAAGTGGGGACTGGGAAAGGAGGAATGGGAGGTTATTGGTTAATGGATAAAGAGTTTCCATTTAGGAGAAAAAGGTTTTGGAAATAGTGATGATGGTTGTACATTATGAATGTAATTAATGCCACTGAATTTTATACTTAAAGTGGTTAAAATGGTAATTTTAAATATTTTACCACAATCAAAAAAAAAAAAAAGAATAAAGTATACCATCTCCTAGAGAAAAAATTGAAGACAAGCATCAGGAAAAATCTTATTTACCCCCAAATTTACCATTATTGAAATAGCTGAGGCTTCCCACCATGGGAGTCTGAGGACCTGATATCAGGTAAGAATGCATTTATTATTATTGTGCTCCTTATCCCAGAGAGGCACTGCTGTGCAGACTATGGATATACAAGCCCTTGTGGTGCTTATATACACAGCGGGGAAGCCTGTGAGACATCAAGCAAATAGATAAACAAAAAGAGAAAAACGCAGGTTGTAATAATTGCCATAAAGGAAAGAAGTCAAAGTTATGAACTAGTGTGTGTGCATGCATGAGTACATGTGTGCACTGATGGGGATGGGCAGAGGAGGACCCTCTTTCACAGGAAACATAAGATTCAGAGTGAAGAGAAAAATCAAACACAAATCAGAGGAAATAAGGAAAGCAGGTCTGTCTAGCCATTCAGTTATATGTTAGTGGTAGGTTAAAAAATGATGACGACCACGACGACGACAACAGTGATTTCCCAGTTTACCTCACACACCAGCCACACTGAAGGAGGAGGTAGATACGCAAGAACAAGGTGCCAACTTTGCTAATATGTTAAGTGTAAGTGTAAGATGAGTTTTAGATTGTTATTAATGGTATTTGACCAGAGCAACCCAACACTGCTAAAACCATGTCTTACAAATCATCTATTTCCCTTGAGGCTTCAGAGGCAATTATATACTCAATGAACAATGGCAAATGAGAAATCAAAGTTCCATGTTACTTTTAGTTGGAATAGTGCCTATAACTGCCAATGAAACTCTCTGGGAAAGTTGGATTTAAGTATGTGAATTAGACTCAAGGTTCCTAAGCGCAAAACTTTGTATCTCAATATCCAAATCTAACTACTAGCTGGCTGCAGAGCTCCAAGGGATGAATATTCTTGAGCACTAAAGTACTAGTAAAAGGCAGCCAGGAAGGCAAGGTGGATGGGTTTCCTTGGGGAGTGGAGAGAAGAGAGAGTCACATGCATTTGGGTGACTTCACTCTTAATGTGACCCATTTTTCAGTGGGCATCCTGAAATCTGACCAGTTAGTTTAAAATCTACTCTTTGGTGGTATGTTAATCTGAGATATTGAAAAGGTTTTCAAAAGCAAATAATAGAGGAATAGTAATGCATAACCAGACTGGGGGGAAAATGACCAAAACACTGGAGATGATACTTCAATATACCTAGAAAATAAAATACAAGAGTAAAGGAAGATATAATAGAATAATAAGCTGAAAATCAAACTTGAGACCATATTACTTCTGAAAAAAGTGCAAAAAAATTACCATCTTTATGTTTTGGGCAATCATTTTCAAGTTCACAGGAAAACAGTTATCTCATCTGTGCTGGGGGCTGTGAAAGATGTGAATCCATGTGATAGATGGATTGCAGAGGAAAGAGACTACGCCAGGAATGGTTGCAAGGATGCTATCACTACTGACCAGACTTGAGGCAATGATTTTTATTCACATTACTAGAAAAGTCTAATAATTTGTTTTCTCTTTTATCATGTAAGAAGAGGATGAATCATGACTATTATTTTCATTTTCCAAAAAAAAAAACCAAAAACGTTTTCATACAATCCTAGGCTTTTGAGAAGCAATACCTCCTATTGCAAGTACCAGATAGAAGGTGGGAACAGCAGGTTTGCTCTGCTTCGAAGGGCACTGCAAGACAGGCTGTTGTAACTCTAGTTACAGTTATTTTTATTGCACATGTCATTTGATCAAATATTAAAAATGTAGTATTTGTAGAAAAGTAAAATATAGGAAAGGATAAATAAGAAATATTGCTTCAAGTTTTATCTCATTTTGACAACCATAGTTAATATTTTAGTACATATTCTATTTTTATAGCATTGTTTTATAATAGACTTTTACCAGTATTATCTTATTTTGCTTTTAGTCCTGTCAATTAATATTGTTTCTAGTTATGGTGGAATTCTGTGCAAATGCCATGAATCACATACAACAGAGCGAACATGTGAGGTGTTTTAAAAGTTATTGCCAAACTTTCTGCTGTGAGATTCTGGAACCATGTATATGTATTTATACATTTTTATTTAAATTTTTAGTAATTCTATGAGGAATATTTCTCTTTTTCTTTTTAAAGACTTTATTTCTTTATATGAAAGAAAGCTAGCAAGAGAAAAAACACAGGCAGAGGGAATGGGAGAGGGAGAAGTAGGCTTTCCAACGAGTAGGGAGCCCAATGTGGGACTTGATCCCCGGACCCTAGGATCATAATCTGAGCCGAAGGCAGATGCTTAATGACTGAGCCACCCAGGTGCCCTCTATGAGGAATATTTCTTAATTGCTATTCTTCTGATTAAGACACTGGGGCATAGAGAAGTTAAGTGAATTGCAGAGATTATATGGGTAAGAATGGCAGAACCTGGGATTGATCCTTATCTGCTTGATTCCCAAACTCTATGTTTTCACAGTTATATTATTTTGCCCTTCTCCCTTGTAAACAGTAAAGTTTTACACAATGTAATTACTCAATGTAATTATAATAATTTCAAATATACAGATGAGTAAAAACAGCTGCAGAGAAATTGTGACATCTTAAAGCCGTACAAACATTTAGTGATAAGATACAGCGTAAGAGGCCCAGTTGTGGCCCAGCACTCTGCCTTCTAAAAGTCTACTCTGTTCTGATGAAATAGCATTTTATTGTATTTCCACAATTTTCTTTTTCTTAGTCTTCTCTCTCAGTTGCACCTAGTCTCTTTCTGTGTCCATGCATGCATACCTGGGCAGAGCAGGAACACAGAAGACCAGAGGGTGTTTCATGGGGCTTTTGTGGGAGGATGAAATGTGACCAGCTGAGACCCTGTGGCTGTTAGCAGGCTTCCAGCCAAAATCTACAATGATATCTACTAGCTAACATTAATGGGGCAAGCACTATATGCTCAATAAGCCTCTAGGAACTTGGATTGTCATGAACATCCCCATTCTATAGATGAGGACACTATGGCATAGAAAAACAAAATAATCTATGCAAAGTCTCACAGCTAGAAAGACAGAATTTGGACTCCAACATCTGCTTCCAAGCCAGCATTCTTTACCTATTAGCTAAACTATCTAAAATCCTCAAACTAACTCTTAAATTATAAGGATAGCCAGACAAAATAAAGACTGTCATTGGCAGTCATAGGTGTTCAGAATAGTTAATGAACACCTGGAATTACTTAATATTTCTTTTTATTAAAAATAGTGACTGCTGATGAATAGGCAAAATGGGTCATTGCAGCCAAATAGATTGCTAGCAAATACAGCTTAACCACACAATAGGGTGAACACGATCCACATAGGAGACACCTCTGGAGCTCCTGGTTCTGATGAATGGGGTGCACTGTGCTATAGGACACCACAGGATCTCTTCTTCATAAGGCCATGACTTTCAAAATCAGGAAATTTAGCTGGCTTTCCTAAATCATAGAAATAAACACAGAAATTTAGACAAAAAAAAAAAAAAAAAGAAACAGAGAAATGTGTCCCAAATGAAAGAATGGGACAAAAGTGCAACAAAAGAGCTAAATGAAGCAGAGAGAAGCAATATGCCTGATAAAGGATTCAAAGTAGTGGTCATAAAGATACTCACTGGACTTGAGAAAAGAGAGAGAAAATATGAAAAAGAGCCAAACAGAGATGAAGAACTCAATGAGCAATATTAAAAAAATGCGCTAGAGAGAATCAGTTGCAGATTAGAGAAGAGAGAACAACAGATCAGTGATCTGGAAGACATGGTAATGGAAAGCAACCAAGCTGAACAGCTAAAAGAAAAGAGAGTATTATGAAATGAGAATAGATTAAGGTAATTCAATGACTTCATCAAGTGTAATAATATACACATTATAGGGATCCCAAAAAGAGAAGATGGTAAGAAGGGGACAGAAAATTTATTTCAAATAAAGTAGCTAAAAACTTCCCTAATCAGGGGGAGGAAATAGACATCCAAATCCAGGAAACACAGAGATCACCCAATGAAATTAACTTAAGGAAGTTTACACCAAGACACAAAATAATTAAAATGTCAAAAGGGAGTGATAAAGGGAGAATTTTAAAAGCAATAAGGAAAACGGTTATATAAAAGAGCAACTCCATAAAGGTATCAGATAATTTTTTTGGCAGAGATTTTGCAGGCCCGAGGGAGTAGCATGATCTATTCAAAGTGCTAAAAGGAAATAGCAAAACAAAATAAGACCAAACAAACAAACAAACAAACAAAAAACCCCCACAAAACTGCAACCAAGTACACTGTACCTAGCAAAGTTATCATTCAGAATAGGAAGAGAGATAAAGAGGTTCTCAAACAAGAGTTAAAGAAGTTCATGGCCACTAAACTTTATAAAAAATGTTAAAGAGAATTCTTCGAATATAAAGAAAAGACTATAAACAGGAGTTAGAAACTTTTTTTTTAAAGATTTTATTTATTTAAGAGAGAGAGAGACAGAGATAGTGAAAGAGAGCACTAGTTGGGAGGAGAGAGGGAAGGATGTTCCCCACTGAACAGGGAGCCCTGTACAGGGCTCAACCCCAGGACACTGGGATCATGACCTGAACTAAAGGCAAACACTTAACAACTGAGCCACCCAGGCATCCAGGAATATGAAACTTATAAAGGAAAAATGTTCACACATAAAAGCAAATGTCTAATAAAAGCATAGTTTAATCACTTATAAAACTAGTATGGCGGTTAAAGCACAAAAGCAGTAAAATCAATTATATCTACAAAAATCAGTCAGGGATTCACAAAATAAAAGGATGTAAAGCACAACATCATACATAAAGCATGGTGGGAAAGTAAATATTTAGTGCCTTTAGAATGAGTTCAAACTTGAGCAACCATCAATCTAAAGTGCTATACACATAAGATGTTATGTATGAACTGAATAGTAACCACAGATCAAAAATTTATAATGCACAAAAAACACAATGAAAGCAACTCAAGCATAACACTAAAGAAAGCCATCAAATCACAAGAGAAGGCACCAGGAAAAGAAAGGAACAAAGAAGACATACAAAAACAACTGTAAAACAAGTAACAAAATGGCAATAAGTACATATCTATAAATATTTACTTTAAATATAAGTATACTAATATTCTACTCAAAAGACAGAGGGTGAGCAAATGGCTGAAAAAAAAACCACAAGATTCATATCCTTCTACAAGAAACTCACATCAGATCTAAAGACACACGTAGATTGAACATGGAGGGATAAAGGAACATTTATCATGAAAATGGAAGCACAAAGAAAGCTGAGGTAGTAATATTTACAGTAATAATTGTAGATGAAAAGGAAAAATTGACAGTAATACAATAATAATAGGAGACCTTAATACCCCACATACATCAGTGGATAAATCATCTAGACAGAAAATCAACAAGGAAACAGTTAATGACATGTTAGACCAGATGGACCTAATATTTATGTATAGAACAGTCCATCCAAAAATAGAATACACAGTTTTTTAAGAACACATGGAACATTTTCCAGAATCAATCACATTTTACGCCATAAAACAAGCCTGAATACATTAAAAAAGATTGAAGTCATATCATGCATCTTTTCCAACCACAACAATATAAAACTAGAATTCAATTATGAAAAAAATTCTGCAAAGAACACAAATACATTAAGGCCAAATAACATGCTACTAAACACTTAATGGGTCAGTCAAGAAACCAAAGAGGAAATTAAAAACATGCATGGAGACAAATGGAAATGAAAACACAATAGTCTTTAGTATACAACAAAAGCTGTTGGAAGAGGGAAGTTTATAGCAATACAGGCTTACCTCAAAAAACAAGAAAAATCTCAAATAACCTAACCTTAAATGTAAAGTAGCTTGAAAAAGAAGAACAAACAAAGCCCAAAGCCAATAGAAGGGGAGAAATAATAAGTTTTAGAACAGAAATAAAAAAAAAAAAATAAAATCAAAACAAAAACAAAAACCACAATAGAACAAATCAATGAAACCAGGAGCTCATTCTTTGGAAGGATCAACAAAATCGATATATGTTTCACCAGACTCATCAAGAAAAAAAGAAAGAAGACTTGCATCAATGAAATCAGAAATGAAGGAGGAGAAATAACTACTGACATAACAGAAATACAAAGGGTTGTAAGAGAATATTATTAAAAAGTATATGCCAACAGGGCACCTGGGTGGCTCAGTGGGTTAAGCCTCTGCCTTAAGCTCGGATCATGATCTCAGGGTCCTGGGATCCAGCCCCATATCGGGCTTTCTGCCCAGCAAGGAGCCTGCTTTCCCCCTCTCTCTGTCTGCCTCTCTTCCTAATTGTAATCCCTCCTGCTGTCAAATAAATATATATTTTTTAAAAAGTATATGCCAACAAATTGAACAACCTAAAAGAAGTGGATAATTTCCTAGAAGCATGTAAGCTTCCAAAATGGAATCAGGTATAAACACACACCCCCTACACATGCACACTGGAATATTGCTTAGCCATAAAAAAGAATTAAGATCTTGCTGTTTGCAATATGGATGGACTTAGAGGCTATTACTCTAAGTGAACTAAGTGAAAGAGAAATACCATTTGATTTTACTCATATGTGGAATTTAAGAAACAAAACAAACTAAGAAAAAAAAGGAAAACAGTGGACTCTAAAGACAGAGAACAAATTAATGGTTGCCAGAGGGGATGGGCAAAGTAGGTAAAAGGGATTAGGAGTACGCTTATAGTGATGAGCACTGAATGATGTATAGAATTGTTGAATTGTTATATTGAATACCTGAAACTAATATAACACCATATATTAATTATACCTCAATTTAAAAATATATATTTGAAAAAATAATACTGACTGATTATGTCCTACCTTAACCTTTTCCAGTATGGATCATTTACCACTTTCTTTTTTAAAGATTTATTAATTTACTTTAGAGAGAGGATACCAGTGCAAGGAGGGGCAGAGGGAGAGAATCATCCAGTGGACTACCTGCTGAGTGCAGAGCCCAGTATGGGACCTGATCTCACAATCCATGAGATCATGACCTGAGCCAAAACCAAGAGTCAGAGATGTTCAATTGACTGAGCCATTCAGGCACCACTGGATCCCTTACAACCTTCAAACATGGTAGCATGGTTTAGACTATCTAACTGCTCCCTGTTAATTCACCCAATTTTAGCAGAGGATGATGATGTTTAAGTAGGATTAAGTGATCTATACAAGGTTGCATAGCTATTATGTGAAGAAGGTCACATTTATGCCACATATCCTAATTCCAAGAAAGGTATTACATTCATTATACCATGATTATGGTTATTTTTAACACATAATTTCCAAAATTTTAGCATGCATTTATTTTTCAAAAACTTACCAACACTATTTCACCTAGGAATATAGGTTTGCCTCTGCCTAAAATGAAAACAGATCAAAAAATAATGCAGAGTTTTATTTTTTTTAAAGATTTTTTTATTAATTTATTTAAGAGAAAGAGAGCATGCACACAAGCAGGGGGAGCAGCAGAGGGAGAGGGAGGTTCTCTACAAGTTATTTCCAGTATTTAAACAAGCCAAAGAGATAGTGTGTGATACTTGCCATCAGGTAGCACAGGCTGATGAAAATTGTAGGTTCATTCGCTCTTGGCTAGTATGGTGACTTTATGAGGGGATGACATTGGTTTGCTCTCACCAATCAGTTCAGATTGATGATTATTTACAGCTTTGATGAATACAATATGGTAGCATGAGTTAATTATAATTATTTTTGGTGAATAAAATGTTTCAAAGTATAGGATCCAAGAGGATAATACAATAAATGCTCAAAGTTTCTCTACATGGTAAGGGGTTGATAACTAGACTGAAACTTGCATATGTACTCTCACAGTCTCATACCTATCACAGTGCCTTTGTCTTCACTTTCCTTTGTACAAGTTCAGTTTAGTTTTTTTCTTAATATCTCATTTCTGAATTCTTCACCTTTCCATTAACTTCATCTTTTTAGTGTATCCTTTTTTATCAGTTGGCTACTAGACCCTTGACTATCTATCTGAAGGTGCCCCTTCTGCCAATTATTTATCTTATTTTTCAAGTGAAGCATTATTAGTTCATCCTGTAATCTTATTACAAATTCTGAAATGGCTTTCCATGCCACTTTCCATAATGAAATCCATAGTCCTTACCTGGTTAATAAGCCCTAAACTTCTGTCACATTATCATGCTCACCCTCTACTTCTAATATCCCCTCTGCCAACTTACCTCCCCTTTGATCACTCCTTTTCTAACAAAGCAGCCAGTTGACTTGCTTTTCTGTGAAAAAAATGTCAGAAATCCTCTAGCCTCAGGGCCTGTGCATTTACTCTTCTCCCAGATAGAGTTACAGATATACCCCTCTCTTCATTCAGGTATGTGAATAAGACTCATCATAATCAGAAGGCCATCTCTGGTTACCTTATCTAAAATAGAATTTCCTTTTTATTTTCTATTCTCTTACTCTTTTTTATTTCCATACATATTTATTTTTATGTTTGATGTTTGTGTCTCTTTAAGAGAACGTAAGTGCCATAGAACTAGGAAATGACTGTCATGTGTTCACTGACTTAGAAATGTGCCTAGCATAAAGTCAACCTCAATGAATATTTTCTCAATAAGTAAATATATTCATTTCTTATGATTCAATATTTGAGCACCTAATAATAATGTTTGTTGAATTATCAGTATGTACCATAAATGTGCCAGGCAAGTTACATGGACTACTTCCATTTAATCCTGACAAACATCTTTTGAGGTGGTTAGGGTCCGTGATCAAAGGAGCAAGACTGATACAAAGCGAAGGTCAAGCAAAGCTTTATTTCAAGCCAAGCATCAAGAATCAAACCGACAGGTCAGGGCTGCCTCTGACAGGCCGACCCCTCCCTGCCTCACAGACTAACTTTAATAGAGCAAAGGCCATGTGGTTGAGCCTGGCCACACACAGGTGGCCAATGAGATTGTAACACACAGAGAAAGTTGCATAGTCATGCTAGGTCCCACACGGGTGGCCAATTGAATTACAATTCACCCTATAGTAGCTAGCCTATCACCTTGATCAGAATTGGCACCCAAAAGGCGCCCAAAAGGTGGGGCCCACATTCTTTAGGGAGATAGTGATTGGATGTCTCCACCTGGCCTGACCCACCCTTGTATCTGGGCTCTGTTATCAGGGACTGGTCAACCATATTTTACTGGTTTCCCAGACTTGCTGCGAAGTAAGATCCTCGGGAGGCAGGGTGGAGGGGGGGGTGTCAGAATGGTCAGTTTAAGTTTTACTGCATAAACAACAAAATCGCTGTTTAACCGAGATGGAATTGCTCTGGCTAAATAGGCCCTTACAAGGTGAGTTGTCTTAGTATGTGCTCTTCACAAATGATTAAGTGATGCTGGGAGAAATTGAGAAATTCTCTCAAGGCTACACAGCTATTGAGTGGCAGAGAGCAAAATGAACCCTAGATATCCTAGCTGCAGAGCCCAAGCTCTTCCACATTATGTTATAGCAAAATTGCACCAAAAGGCAAGAGGTCAATTTTTCTCTGCTTTTAGGAAGTCTGTGGTTTTATGAGAAAAAAAGAAAAGCATCACACAATATAATAGGATGAGGACTACAGCAGAGTAAAGATGGGAGACCCTTGGGGAGTTTCTCACAGGTTCATCTAAATCAAAACTAATGAGAAAGCACCGTGTAAAGAAATGAGTGAAAGGATGAAACCACTCCCAGAAGTGAAAACAGCCTGTGTAATTCAAGAGTTGTGAAAAAAAACATGGCTCATTTGTGAAATTCATTTGGGCTGTTTGCAAGGAAGGTGGGGAACAAAGTAGAAGCATTTGGCTTTTTTAGCCATAGGTTTGCGATGCACAGAGGAGGAGGCTTCAAAAATGTTAAGCAATTAAAAATAAACAACCCAGAAGAGATGAAAAGAAAATATCAGAGGCTATGGGAAGATCTCTGTTGAGAGCGATCAAGCAAATGATCACTTTTCAAAGGCCAAGGAGAAGACAGACCTCCCTCCTAATTGGTAAACTGGGGAATATTGCTAAAAAGTTAATGTGAAAACTTGATAGCAAAATTCCCTGTCATTTCCCAAGCTATTGCACAAGGGTGCATATATTAGAAGGGAGCAGAGCCCAAATCCCTGGTTTCCCTAGTCTTTGTTGTGTGGCCAATATAGCAATTAAGGCAACACTGCAAGATAAATCGGAAATCAAAGAACATGAGGCTGGAAACTACCTCAGGAAAAGCCTAAGAGAATGGTCATGAAGAGCTTGATTAGAATTCTATCTCTGTCCCTTGTTAACTTTGGGATTTTAGGCAGCTTATAATTACCTCAAATATTGTATATAAAAAGAGAAAGATAGGTATCTTTATATCACTTGATAGGTTCATTTGACAATTAAGTGCATCATTGTATGTGAAATAACAGCATTGAAGTCGGACAGTAAACAATAGCTGTTACTTTGTTAGTATTCAGCCCAAACCTTTGATTCCACTGATGAAAAAACAGATAAGGGAAAATGACTTAGTGGAACTTGTTAATTACCTAATCCACCAGCTACCCCTGAGCTCTCCACCTCAGTGTCACCACCAAATAGATCTCTGTTCCTTTTAAAATCTTATACCTGACGTAAAAATTCTGTCTGATCTTCAGCCTGTATTTACCATCCTCGTAAAATCAGGGACCTACTTTGCCTTCCAGTGAAGTCTTCAGAGTTCACCTCAAAATGGGGACAGATGTGGTTGGCAATACTAGAAGGACTCTAAAGTAACAAAGTCTGTGTTTTATAAATGCTGGCTATGGCAATATCATTTTCCCGGAAAGCCACTGTGAATCAGACTGTACTAAATATCCCTTCTCTGCACTACAAACAGGTAGTTACTATTTGTTCCATTATCTACTAAAATTAGCTTTTTAGTGGCCCTCTCTAGAATGTAAAGATAAATGCAGTGTCCCACTCATCTCTAAATCATGTGCTCATAGCAAAGGTCCAATATAATACATAGTAGGTATTCTATAAAATTTAGTATAATCTAATAATGTGTTTTGTTGAAGGTAATATACCTTCCATGGAGAAAGTTATTACTGCTTTAATTGCATTAGCATTATGAGGATGGCCACAGATTTAGCTATTTAAAATGGTAATTTTGACTGTCATTTTTTTGGCATAGAAGACCCTCTCTGTTAAATAGCACATAAATTCTTTAATATCTTATCTGGCACAATAATCATTTACACACTTAAATCTAAGCAGTGGTCCATTGAGGTTTGTTCCCACCAACTCGCAGGAACCAATTATGTGCTTCTCTTCCCAACTCCATGCTCAGCAACTTCATGTTGGAAACTTGAAACTGGCAATGATGGGCATGTGTAGGCCATAGAAGTCAACAAATGCTGCATGTCAGGGCTTTTTATCTCCCAGAGAGCAGGTGGTTGTACACTTACCAACATGTTACTCCAATCTGTATAGTTCATAAAACATTCATGGCTTTATCTGAAGTTGAAGCTATGTCTAGTTCTTTGGGTCCATTTCATTCTTCTTCTTCCTCCTCATCCTCTTCTTCTTCTTCTTCTTCTTTTAAGGTTTATTTGTTTGAGAGAGAGAAAGTGTAGCACACATGAGTGGGAGGGCTGAAGGGGGAGAAAGAATCCCAAGCAGACTCCATGCTGAGAGTGAAGCCTGGTGCCGTGCTCAATCTTAGGACCCTGACACCACAATCTGGGTCGAAAGCAAGTGTCAGACACTTAACAGACTGAGCCGCCCAGGTGCCACTCCATTTCCTTCTTTACACCACCTACATGTCAATAAATAATAATTCCTAGCAGAACTGTTTGCATGGACAGCAGACACCCATAAAATAAGCAATTAATTAATGTGGGTAAACAGTCTCCCTCTAGAACTTGTTTTTTCCTGATGTATCTTTTAAAGTCTTCTTAGGTTTATTAAGTAGCAGCTGGGAGAATCAGCTTTGTGAGTGGATCAAATTCAAAGTTCACTGAACTGGAGAGAGAATTTTTTGTGGAGCTAGAAAACAACGATCGTGCTAAAAGTATGGATAAATATAATCCTCTGACCAAAACTTTCCTTTGCCTTAATTATTTGGACAAAAAAAACAAAATGTGGACTTAAGTTGGTTCTTCAGATTTTTTCTGGAGTGTAAGGCTGAGAATATTTTACACTCTTTTGCATGGAAAATGTGTAGGCTTTTTTTCCCCTTAACTTCAGATTTATATTCAGGATAATAAAAGATTATTTCAGGCTATTCCAGTATTATGAATAATTGCTTCATGTTGCTAAATGAAGCCTGGATTTCAAACTGCAGGTCATTATTATAAAGCAATCTTTGATTATAAATCAGTCCATTTCCTCTGTCGTTACTTGAGGGTGGAAGCATTCAAGAATATGGGTGTGCTTTTAAAATTCTATTAGAATACTGTTCTCTGTTGTTGTTGTTGTTATTGTTTTCTCATAAATAACCAGTGAAGCGACTAGGTTTTTCTTCCAAATATAGTAAATGGGGAAGAAGGAATTTTTATTGCAAAATGTAAATGGGTTCTGCATCTCTGCCATTTCAGAGTGTGAGATAACTTAACTCTGATTGATAGATGCCTGATTATAACCAGCATCTTTCTTGATGAGATTTCTCTCCACACCCCCCTCCCAGGCAGAAAGTTGATGTCTTTAAAGATGAAATAACTTGAGAGAACAATGAATTATTTTGGCAGATATTCTAAACAGAAACCCCTGGGAGACTGCAGTGAACACCACTGGATTTTAAAAATCCAAGCTTGTAGTGAAAAAAAAAAATCTCAAGATCACTATCAGATTACTAGGGAACCTCATGTGACAAGAATAAGAACATAAAGGAATAATAAAGCAGAACATGTATATTCCTTTTATTACTTCTGGTACTCTCTAGATTCTGACCCACCAAGAGAAATTAGGTTTAAAAGGAATATTTTGGCCTAGGCATTTTTCATCTATCCATCATTTGTTCATTCCTCCTTTTATCAATAAGTCCCCTTAGTGAGTAGACTAAGGTATGTATTGAGCATCTAAAAATTACTATTACAATCTCCTAACTCAAATATAGTAGCAAGCCAGGCAAATAAATAGATATACAGTTTTAATATAATAAGTGGAAGGAAAATTGCATCATATTTTGGGTGAACATAAAGGAGATATAAATATCTGGGAGAAATGTAAATGAAAAGGGGGAAATTATATATATTTGAGCACCTGTGGTACACAGCTGCTAGTTGGCTTTGCATAGCTTCTTTCTCAATAATAATGCAGACGGGATTATTTGCATTTTACAGATGAAGAAGCGGAAGCTTAGGGAAATTAAGTAAGTGGCATTTCAGTTGAATTGTGTCCATTTCAAAAGATATGTTAAAGTCCTAACGCCAAGTACCTCAGAATGTGATCATTTGGAAATAAGGCCTTTACAGAGATAATCAAGTTAAAAGTAAACTGTAAGTAAAAAGATAATCAAGTAAAAGTAAACTGTAAACTGTAATTTAATATCACTGATACTCTTATAAAAGGGGGAAATTGGGCACAGAGACAGAAATGCACATAAAGAAGACAATGTGAAGACACATGTGCAGCATGCCAAGAGAAGGTGGAAGATGAGAGCGATGTATTTATAAGACAAGGAATGCCAAAGATTACTGTCAAATCAGCCAGAACCTAGAAATAGGCAAATACAGCTTTCAGTGGATCATGACCCTGTCTTTTGGACTTCTGCCCTCCGGAACTATGAGACAATAACTTTTGGTTGTGTAAAGCCACGTAGTTTGTGGTACTTTGTTATGGCAGTCTAGGAAACTAATAAAGTTGGTAAAGAATATAAGGCTAGGGAGTAATGACTCACAACAATCCTTTTCTGGTTCCAAAGCCCACATGTTCCTTCCCACACAAAGGAAGTGATTTTTACCCAAATCTTTAAGCATTAGTTTAAGGTGGCAAAGTAAGGAAAATACCTTCCTTTACTAGAAAACTCTGAGTTCAAGCAAATTCTAAAGTCTCCAAAGAATGACCCACCTATTAAATCAGCTCTGGCTTAAGGAGTCCTATAGGTCTCAGTTTCATTTGAACAAGTTGTTAACATGGCTGATAGTCCCTAGAGTTTTGTTGTTTTGGTTTTTAAATTTGTGAAGATAGGAATTCAGTTGACTGGTATGTAGAATGGTAAAGGGTTAAAGACATTTTCTGGGGCCGCCTAGGTTCCTAAGTCAGTTAAGCGACCCACTCTTGATTTTGGTTCAGGTCATGATCTCACGGTGCTCAGTGGGGAGTCTGCTTCTCTCCCTCTCTCTCTCTCTCTGCCCCCACCTCAAATAAATAAATAAATCTTTAAAAAAATAAAAATTAAAAAAACGTATTTTCTGATGATTCCAGACTATCATAGCTGCCTGAAACTCAATACTCAAGCACTTAATTGTCTAAATGCTACAATTTTGACAGCTGCATCCTTTCTCGTAACTGCTCTAAAAACAGATATATATGGTTTTCTACCCACATTTTACCTAGCACTCCTCAAATATTTCCAGACTATTTTTCTTTTTCCTATTCAGAGTCCAAAATAGTAAGACCTAAAACCCATGTTGATTATGTGGTGGGTAATTTTTATCAGCAAGTTTTTCAACAGTGCATTTGTGTTCAATATCCTGAAATAATTATAAAATCTGTTCTTTTCCAGAAAGGAAGAAGAGTCTGTTCCCTCTTACCTCTGTTGGTAATTGGATAAAGCCAAATGCATCTACTCCTTGTATATACAAAAATAAAATAAACTTTGTCACACACGAATGAAGACTTTAAAAGTCTATGTGACCACATGAAGAATGTATTTCAATAATATGTATAAAAAAGCATACAAGCAAAATTTCATGATCCTAAACATTATAGTAATACTATATCTTACATTAAAAAATGTAACAAATATGCTTTTGGTATTTTGATTGATTTTTAAGGAAACCTTGCTTTGGGGTGTCTGGATGGCTCAGTGGTTTAAGCCTCTGTCTTTGGCTCAGGTCATGATCTCAGGGCCCTCAGATTGAGCCCTGCATCAGGTTCCCTGCTCTCTCTCTGCCTGCCTCTCTGCCTATTTGTGATCTCTCTCTCTCTCTGTCAAATAAATAAATAAAATCTTAAAAAAAAAAAAGAAGAAAATCTTGCTTTAAAATCCAAATAGTTAGCAATATTCATGCTTAATTAAAATAGAAATAAATTTATACATACAGAGCTTATTACAAACTCTATTCTTATTTCCCTAGCAGTTATTGCTCTTTTAAGATAATGATTAATTTATTTAAAACTTATTTAGCTATAAAAAGGTATCTTAATTCTGAGTTTTGATTAATATTTAGAGAATACACTAAAGTTTTATTTTATATATTCTTCCAATTTTATGGAAAAAATGACAAGTCTTTTATAATAATCTTTATTATATTTCTCACCTTTTGACAGATATATTGTAGCTTTGTTTTGGTCTCTGTAATAGCAATATGACCAATGAGAACACACTTTTATTTACTCATTTTTTTTGTTTTCTTTCTGCCATCTCTGTTTCTCTGCAATCAGAAAAGTTTCCTTACTTGAAAGGACTCAAGTGATTAGAGGGGGACCGTCTCAATAACCCAGAATAAGTACCCCATCATGAGGTCCTTAACCTTAATCACATCTGCAAAGTCCCTTTTTCCAAGTAAAGTCACATATCTCCTGGACATGAGGATTAGGGTGCAGACATAGTTGAGGGCCATTATTTTGCCTTTCACAGGCAGAAAATAAGTTCAAATGTCCACTCAAATACAGAGGTAAAAGAAGCATTTTATTTATTAAGATCTGAGTTATGAAACCTCAAACAACATGAGGTAAAATACTTGTTTGAATAAATACTTATTTGGGTAGTAAATAACTATAGACAATGTTAACTTGAGTAAAATTTCTACATTTTACTAGAATTAAGTTAGTATAAATCTGAAGTAGATTTTGTAAGATGTATATTGTAAGCCCTATAGGAAACACTCAAAAAAATAGTTAAAAGAAAGACTGATTTGAGTTCTTCTTTGTAGACACCAGAGGTCTTATTTTATTTTTTTAAAGATTTTATTTATTTATTTGACACAGAAGGAAATATATTGCACAAGCAACGGGAGAGGCAGAGGGAAAGGGAAAAGCAAGCTCTCCACTGAGCAGAGCCCAATGAAGAACTCATTCCTAGGACCCTGGAATCATGACCTGAGATGAAGGTAGATGCTTAACTTTAACCAACTGAGCCACCCAGGCACCCCAATGCCAGTGGTTTTTAGATTGGGGAAATTTGTATCACAGGATCACATAACAGATTTTCATCACCTGTAGAAGGGAGGTAAGTCTGAAAACTTCTTCTCAGCTAGGTTATAGGGGTGATGAGCTTTGACAACAGACAGACTGGAATTTGAATCCTAATCTGTAGCTTTGTGATTTAATAATAATATAATGTCAATAAGGCTATGTCTTTTATTGTAAGGAGGGAATAATAACCATTCCCATCTCTCAGTTATAGCATGAGTATTAAATAAAATAATACAGTAAAGAAGTTTGCACAGCTAATAATAAATGTTGACTATCATAATTGGTTTGTAAAAATATTTTTGAACTACAAGGAATATAAAATATTGCTGCTTATCATTATTATTTTTCCACAAGCCACTCTGCCTATTATTCAAAGCAGAAATAGAGATAAATCTGAGGAACCAATGAATAGTTATTACTTGGTTTCTTGACATCTGTGGTAATCTTTAATTAATAATAATGTCAAGATTCTAAACTATTATAAATTGTCTTTGCTATAAAAATATTTGCTGTTCACTGGAGTAGACTACACAGTAATATATCTCTCATATATCTATCTCTTCTCCTTCTGAGTCCCTGATAAAGCAAATGTTAGTAAGCTTGATGTTGCCCGAGGTCTCTTAACCAGTGGGCAAGTCTTCCCTTCCTCCTCCCCCTCTATCTCCCCAAAGCAGGAGTCGCTTTGGAGGGGTACTTGTCAGGGCTGGTTTGTTGGGTGGAGCAGGTTTACAGGAGAATTCAATTAACTATTCCAATTATCCATTTGAATTATTCATAATAATAATATTATGAATATGTATATTCATAATATTCATGCATATGAATTATGATATATATATCACATCTTTGTTATCCATTCATCTATTGATGGACATCTAGGTTCTTTCCATAGTTTGGCTATTGTGGACATTGCCACTATAAACACTGGGGTGCATGTGTCCCTTCAGATCACTACATTTGTATCTTTAGGATAAATACCCAGTAATGCAATTGCTGGGTTGTAGAGTAGCTCTATTTTCAACTTTTTGAGGAACCTCCATACTGTTTTCCAGAGTGTAAAGCCCTACTGATTTTCAAAGTCAGATGTTAGGAAGGCTTGTCTTCTCTGTGCAAATCCCCAGGGTCAGGGGGCCTACCTCAGAACCTGATGCCCTTGTCCTCAGTCAGGACTTCCACGCATGTGATATCCCTCCTCTTTGTGAGTTTCCATATAGGGGTTTGGTTCCCTACTATATCCCTGCCCCTCCTACCCTTGTTGATTGGGCTCTTTCTTTATATCCTTAATGGTAGAAGAGCTGTTCTACTAGCCTTCAGGTCATCTTCAGAGTGAATTACACTGTATGTGTCTCAAACAAGTTGCTGGCCTGAAGTTTCTGTGGGAGGAGGTGAGCCTTAGATCATCCCACTCCACCATCTTCCTAAGCATCCCCACCCATTTTAAAAATTGAATTCTTTGTTTTCTTCTTGTTGAGTCTTGAGAGTACTTCCCATACTTCAGTACAAATCCTTTGTCAGATTTGTAACCGGCAAATACTTTCTTCCAGTCTGTTGCTTGTCTTTAAATTCTGAGAATATCTTTCAGAGAGCAAGGGTATTTCATTTTCATAAAGTCTAATATGCCAAGGTTGTTTTAATTTTATGAATCATGTCTTGGTATGCTATCTAAGAACTGTTTTTCCACTGAAGGTCACAAAGATACTCTCCACTCTCCTGTTTTCTAATTTAGATTTTATATTTATATCTATGATTTACATTATATATATATATATATATATAGAGAGAGAGAGAGAGAGAGAGTTGAGTTACTTTTTAATAAGGTATGAAATTTGCATAGAAGTTTCTTTCTTTACTGATATATGCCCAATCATTCCAGTACCACTTGTTTAAAAAGACTATCCTTTTTCCTTGAAATTACCTTAGTTGCCTTTGCAAATAAGTCAAGCAACAATTTGCCATATGTGTTTGGGTATATTTCTGGACTCTCTTTTCTCTTCCATTGACCTCTGTGTCTATACTTTTACCACTAAAGTTTGAGCAGTGTAACTTTATAGTGAGCCTTGATATTGGGCAGGATGAATACTCATTTTTTAAAAATTGGCTATTCTAGGGGCACCTGGGTGGCTCAGTGGGTTAAAGCCTCTGCCTTTGGCTCAGGTTCCAAGGTCCTGGGATTGAGCCCTGCATCGGGCTCTCTGCTCAGCGGGGAGCCTGTTTCCCTTCCCTCTCTCTGCCTGCCCTCTGCCTACTTGTGATCTCTGTCAAATAAATAAATAAAATATTTTAAAATTGGCTATTCTAGGTCATTTTCCTTTCCATATAAATCTGAAAATGAACTTTTTACTATCTACAAAGAAAATTCTCTTGGAATTTTTGATGGAAATTTTGTCGAATCTTTGGCTAAATCTGGGGGAAAATATCATCTCAACGATACTGAATTTTCCAATTCATGAACATATGTATCTCTCCGTTTGTTTAGCTCTTATGATTTCTTTATTCTATGTAGTTTTCAGTATGCAGATCCTCTGCTATTTTGATATACTGTAAGTATTTAACTTATGCAAGGTGATATTATAAATTACACTATTATTTAAACTTTGAATTTCAGCTGTTTATTGCTAATGTTTAGAAATGTGGATGATTTTGTATGACAATTCTATATTCTGTGATGTTGCTAAACTGACTTTTTAAGTTAGGAGCTTCTTTAAAATCCTTGGGATATTTTACCTAGACAATTATGGGAGATGATGTCTGTGAAAGAAGATAGTCTTATTTCCTAACTACCAATCTGAATTTATCTTATAAATTTTTCCTGCCTTATTGCACTGGTTAGGACTTTCCAGTTTAATGTTAATCATAATGATAGGAGGGGACATACTTTCATTGTTCCTGATCTAATGAAATGCATTTAGTCTTTCACAGAAGCATAGTTATCCTTATATTTTTAGTAAATGTCATTTATCATGTTAATGAAGTTTCATTATATTCCTGCTTTGATAAGAATTTCTATTATGTATGAATATTGAATCTTATCTAATGCTCTTCCTGCAAATAGTGAGATCATATTATTTTTCCTTATTATCTGATTATGACCAATTATATTGCTTAAGCTAGCTTTGCATTCTTTCTTTTTTTCTTTTTATTTCTTTTTTAATTTTTAATTTTTTATAAACATATATTTTTATCCCCAGGGGTACAGGTCTGTGAATCACCAGGTTTACACACTTCATAGCACTCACCAAATCACATACCCTCCCCAATGTCCATAATCACACCCCCTTCTCCCAACACCCCTCCCCCCAGCAACCCTCAGTTTGTTTTGTGAGATTAAGAGTCACTTATGGTTTGTCTCCCTCCCAATTCCATCTTGTTTCATTGATTCTTCTTCTACCCACTTAAGCCCCCATGTTGCATCTTTTTATTTTTTTAATTTATTTTTTATTTATTTTCAGCATAACAGTATTCATTATTTTTGCACCACACCCAGTGCTCCATGCAATCTGTGCCCTCTATAATACCCACCACCTGGTACCCCAACCTCCCACCCCCTGCCCCTTCAAAACCCTCAGGTTGTCTTTCAGAGTCCATAGTCTCTCATGGTTCACCTCCCCTTCCAATTTCCCTCAACTCCCTTCTCCTCTCTAACTCCCCATGTCCTCCATGCTATTTGTTATGCTCCACAAATAAGTGAAACCATATGATAATTGACTCTCTCTGCTTGACTTATTTCACTCAGCATAATCTCTTCCAGTCCCGTCCATGTTGCTACAAAAGTTGGGTATTCGTCCTTTCTGATGGAGGCATAATACTCCATAGTGTATATGGACCACATCTTCCTTATCCATTCGTCCATTGAAGGACATCTTGGTTCTTTCCACAGTTTGGCGACCGTGGCCATTGCTGCTATAAACATTGGGGTACAGATGGCCCTTCTTTTCACTACATCTGTATCTTTGGGGTAAATACCCATTAGCCCAATTGCAGGGTCATAGGGAAGTTCTATTTTTAATTTCTTTCTTTTTTTTTTTTTAAGATTTTATTTATTTATTTGAGGAAGAATGAGTGAGAGAGAACATGAGAAAGGAGAAGGTCAGAGGGAGAAGCAGACTCCCCAAGGAGCTGGGAGCCCGATGTGGGGCTCAATCCTGGAAGTCCAAGATCATGACCTGAGCTGAAGGCAGTTGCTCAACCAACTGAGCCACACAGATGCCCATATTTTTAATTTCTTGAGGAATCTCCACACTGTTCTCCAAAGTGGCTTCACCAACTTGCATTCCCACCAACAGTGTAAGAGGGTTCCCCTTTCTCCACATCCCTTCCAACACATGTTGTATCCTGTCTTGCTAATTTTAGCCATTCTAACTGGTGTAAGGTGATATCTCAATGTGGTTTTAATTTGAATCTCCCTGAGGGCTAGTGATGATGAACATTTTTTCATGTGTCTGATAGTCCTTTTTATGTCTTCATTGGAGAAGTGTCTGTTCATATCTTCCACCCATTTTTTGATATGATTGTCTGTTTTGTGTGCGTTGAGTTTGAGGAGGTCTTTATAGATCCTGGATATCAACCTTTTGTACTGTCATTTGTAAATATCTTCTCCCATTCCGTGGGTTGCCTCTTTGTATTCTTGACTGTTTCCTTTGTTAGCTTTGCATTCCTTAGAATAAGCCCCACTCTGTTGTGATATATTGTCTCTTATTATTGTTGGGATTGATTTGTTAACATTTTATTGAGGATTTTTCCTGTATGTAGTCTTCTTGTAATATCTTTCTCAGACTTTCGTATTAGACCAGTTATGGTTTTTTAAAATTAATTGGGAATTGCTTTCTCTTATCCTATTTCCTAGAAGAGATTTTATAGAAATGGTATTATATCTTCCTTAAATGTTTGGAGGAATTGGGTAGTGGAATGATCTGAACCTGGAGCTTTCTTTTTTGGAAGAATGTCTATCTTTTTAACTAGATCTAGAACTATTCCAATTATCCATTTTTTCTTAAGGGACTCTTGGTAGATGTGGGTTTGAAAGGATTGTCTCATTTCTTCTATGTCATCAGTTTGTGGTCATAGAGTTGTTAGTATTATTCCTTTAATATATTTTTAATTCCTATATGCTGTATTATGATGTCCTTGTTTCATTCCTGATATTTGTGATTTATGCTAGCTCCCTTTTAATCTTGGTCAATATCACTAGTGATTCAGCTTTTCGTCTTCATTAATTTTCTCAGTTGTTTTTCTATTTTAGATTTTTATCAATATTTGTCTCTCTCCTTCCTCCCTTCTGCCTACTTTGGGTTTAATTTGATCTTTTTCTCTCCCTGGTTTATTAAGGTTGAAACTTAGATTATTTATTTTTTACCTCTTTTTTTTTTTTTGCTATTATCCTTTTCTTTCCTAATATATTTTTTTTATTTTTTATAAACATATATTTTTATCCCCAGGGGTATAGGTCTGTGAATCACCAGGTTTACACACTTCACAGCACTCACCCAAGCACATACCCTCCCCAATGTCCATAATCCCACCCCCTTCTCCCAAACCCCCTCCCCCCAGCAACCCTCAGTTTGTTTTGTGAGATTAAGAGTCACTTATGGTTTGTCACCCTCCCAATCCCATCTTGTTTCATTGATTCTTCTCCTACCCACTTAAGCCCCCATGTTGCATCACCACTTCCTCATATCAGGGAGATCATATGATAGTTGTCTTTCTCTGCTTGACTTATTTCGCTAAGCATGATACGCTCTAGTTCCATCCATGTTGTCGCAAATGGCAAGATTTCATTTCTTTTGATGGCTGCATAGTATTCCATTGTGTATATATACCTTACCTCTTTTAATTTCAAATGTAAGCACACATGTGATCAGTTTCCTTCTAAACACTGGTATACTGTATTAAACACAGATTTTCGTATGTTTCTTCTCATTTTTGCCTAATCAATGTCATGAATGCTATGAACTCTATCCACAGACCCTTTGAGACCATGAAGGCCAGGTAAGAAATCCTGTAAATGTGGAGTAGACCAAGAGAAGCAAATAAAATATCTCTTCTCCACTGAATGATCTCCATAGAAATAATGACAGATGGCTAGCTATCAGGGCAAAAGATGCTCAGATCAATTCTTTGGAGTTCATTTGCTCATCCTCTACAACATGCCTTTATGTTGTGTTTTTAGTCCAACAATCTTCTCTTATGCTATGAAATTATTCTCCTCCAAGTCAAAGTGGATTATACATCATTGATTAATGATCTTACACTGTCTCATCTCTATGCCTTTCTCTCTTCACCTGAAATGTGATCCTTCTTGAACTTCATGTCTTACAAAATCTAAATTCTTGTCTGCTTTCTTTTATTATACTATGTGTTATATTAGATTGTTGTTTCCCTTTTAAAGTAAGTTTGCTTTTCCCATGCCACCCCCCACCATAGTATAGATTTCTCAAGGCATGAACTTTCTCAATCTTTTCTATGTGCTTTTCAATGCCCAGAGACCCCAAGTATAAATGCTTAGTAAATATTTACTGTTTAATTTTGTTCTGTCCATCCTTTAGTTTATTATCATTTAATAGAAGACTTTAGAATCAAAGCACTGTGATAGCATACCTTTCTTAGTAAGGTGGATCTGATTAGCTTAAAATATTTTACATAGTCTATTTTGTTTTCATTAGCATTCAGAATATAGTTAACATCTGACATTCATTTTGATCTATTCTAAAAAATCCCTCATTTAAAATATAGAGTTCTTGAAGGAGAAAGAAATTTCAGCTTCACCTTAATTTATTATGAATTTACCTTTTAGAAGACTCACTTCAATGAAATTTAAATTATCCCAGATTTCCATCATTTCTCTGTATTATAAGTCTTAGATGATTCAATTTCGCTCATCACATTGTACTGTGTATTGTTACCTGTATCTTGACTTGCTTTTCCTCTTCAGCTCTTAATTTTATTGCTCCTGATTCTTTGCATATATGATAATATAATATCTTCTGGAACATGTAGCTTTCATCAGTTTCACGAAGATTTCCAGGATACCCTGACAATACTAAATAGCGTTAATTTCTTTTTTTCTGTCTTCATTTTTCTTCTAAATGAAAATGTAGGTTTTCCTAATAGCAAAATGGTAATTGGATTTGTAAGTTTCTGTGCTATAATGGAAAGAGAACTTGATAAATTCCAGAAGCCTAGTTTCTATTCCCAATATTTTTTAGTTTTGTGATCTTTAGCAAGTTACTGAAAATTTCTGAACTTCAGGTTTTTTTTAACTGTATACACAGTGTAATAATGTCTAACTCATTCTCCCGTGGTTATTATGGAATTATAATATATTCAGTTGCCAGTTAAATGCAATTGAAGTTAGTTATCTAGATATTGGTTTAATATCTATAAATTCTTTTTCACTAATTAGGATTATATATTACTCTGAAGAGTGGAAAATATTGTGTAAATGAAAGGTCCCCTAATATGCAAGTGTCTTCTTGCTAATGTTGATTTACCTGAGTTAGATTGGTTAATTCCTTCCTTTCACTTCCATGTACCAGAATTTGCAGACAATAAGCACACTTTGTACTTCTTATTCTCATTTTACCTTTGCACTCTGGAGTGTGGTCTGTGCTCCACTATTTCATGTAATGCCAAACACTGTTTTCTTCTTAGAGGTGCCTTCACAATTAACTCTTTCTTTTCCATGCCTGCTATCCATGTCCAATTTCAGGCTCTTGTCTTCTCATAACTGGATTCTTTCAGGAGCCTCTCATGAGATCTCTCACTATATTCTTGTCTCCAGCCATCACTACAAATTACTTCCAGGAAAAGATTTTTTAAGTGTCATTTTCATTCTATAACTGTCCTGCTTAGAACATAAAAATGGTTTTATTGTCTTCTGGATTAGGTTGAAACTTGCTGTCTGGCTTTGAAACCTCTCTGTATTTTAGTGTTTTTTTTCCCATTGATAACACACATGGACCCTGTAATTTAGAAAAATCTGGTAACAACCACAAATATATTTCATATCCATTATCTCTTCTCTCAAGCCCACATAAAGTTCTGTCCCATATCTGGAATTTTGTGCCATCTAGTAAAGTATTTCTTTTCCTACCCTTCCTATGGCATAACTAAAGTTCTGATACTTCTATGGAATTATTTCTTCTGCTATCTTGTATTTGTTTCTTGCTTTGAATAGAATAATAGTCAGTACACTGTCATTGCAAATGACCGAAATTGAAACCAAGCTAGCTTAAGCAAAAAAAGGGATTCATTTATTTCTGAAATTGTTAAAACCAGGGATGCAGTAGGAGAAAACTAGGAAGGAAAACCAGGAACTTAATTTCGATGGATCCACTCTCTGCCCCTTAATTTCTTGCCCCACTTTTTTTTTTTTTTTTAAACAGGGGCATTGTTCTCTTTTTACATTTCTTCATGTGTCTAGAACCATGCTGTATGCTTGGCTTACATTTTGCAGAGAATGAAGACATTCCCTATATAAGTTTTGAAATTGAGCTTGAAAAATCCAAGGAAAAGACCTGATGACCAGTTTAGGTAACATCTCACCCCTTTAGGCCAATCACTGTGGCCAAGGGGCTGAAGAACTATAAGCATAAAGCAGATTATATACTCATGTCCAATAAATAGGCAGAGGAGTCTGTTGCCAGGTGCACAGAGAAGGCACTGAGGCACTTTTCAGAAGCTAGATAGATACCATGTTTGTATTAATAAGAATGAGTTCTTATCAAAGCATGACCATCATGGTTCAACTTTTTTTTCATAGCTGGCCTACAGTTCCAAAAGTTCATGACTCAATATAGCCCTGAATCCTGGGATCATTCTAAGTCTGACTTGCTCTTACAATGCAAAGTTGGGAATAGTCAGGACTTCCATTTCAGGGATTTCTCTTGCCAGAAGTGCCCTGTGGAGCCCTGGGAGGAATCAAAGATATCTTGAGGGACAGGGAGGAAATAAGCCACATTGGCAGTCTCCATATGCTTCAGAGAATAACTTGCTATTCATGTGTGTGAGATAATCCCAAATGGTTTACTACACTCTATTATCCCAAAGGTATGATTAAAGGATTAGAGTATGGGGAAAAGAGCAGACATTAGTGCAACAGAGTGAAAAAAGCCAACACTTCAGTACTGTCCTGGGATTTCATCAGCAACAAAACGAGGACAAGAGAATTGGACCATGAGTGATTTTATTAAAACACTGGGTGAATCCAATCAAGATGCTTTAGCTATTAAGTTCCCTGATGACAGAGGTTATGCCTGTTCTAATTTGCTTTGTGAGATGCCTACATAGGCAACAGGGATAGGGACCATGTTTTTAAGAAACACTAAAATGTTATTACTTAGTAGCAACACTACCGAACACTCAGTACACTACCATAGCTAATGAACAGCTCTAGTTTTAAATGTCTGGGAAGAATGCCTGGCAACAGCTGAATTAACATTTGCCAGGTATCTAACTGGAGATATAAATTGGGAGCCGTAGGTGTTAGCTGAAGCATTGAGAATAAAGGCAAACCTCAGAGGAAGAATTTCTATTGAGAGAAGTTGGTCATAGACAATGATGGCAAATACCAGTGTCTAAGAAAACTTACAGAAAAAGAATTTATAAAATTGCTTGTGATTAATAATAGCCATACTTGTTGAGCCTTTTCTGTGTACTAAACAATATTTATGTTCTAAGCCTTTCACATGCAAAATCACATTCAATCCTAATAGTCCCTTTATGAAAATTTTATAGATGAGGCGCAAAGGTTTCAAAAGATTAAGTAACTTGCCCAAACACCAGTAAGTGACAGAGCCAGGATTTGAATCCAGGTTTCACAAATTCAAGTGAGATTTAAACCTAGTCTATTTACTGCCATTCTTTTGAGGTCTGTTTTGTGACTGTTAGGAAGAAAAACTATGAGAGAACTAAGAACTAACTTCGGTGTCATATCCTATCTGATGTGACTTAAGAAACCAAAGCTCAGAGATATATTTATACAATTTGCCTAGGCTCATGTGCTTAGGAAATTGCTGATGCAAGAACCAACTCAGTCCACGTATTACAAACACCAACGACAGTTCCAAATACTCATGATTCGTCAGACCACAGAATTAGATTACTTTTTGTCTTGCCTAAGGATGGGGGCAGAGGGCTGTTTTCATTCGCTTGGGCACCCATAACAAAGAATTATAAACTGGGTGGCTTAAATAACAGAAATTAGTTTCCTCACAGTTCTGGAGGCTAGAAGCCTAAAATCAGTGTATCAGCTGGGTTGTTTCCTTCCCAGGGCCTGACTCTTTGCCTTATGGATGGCTGTCTTCCCCTTGTGTCCCCACATCATCTTCCCTTTGTGAATTTTTGTGCTCTAATCTCCTCTTTAGATAAGGACATATCATATTGGATTTGGAAGCACCCATATGACCTCATTTTACCATAATTACCTATTCAAAGACTTGATCTTCAAATACAGTACTATTCTGAGGCCCTGGGGATTAAGATTTTGAAATATGAATTTTAGAGACACACAGTTCAGCGTATGAATTTAATGTTCACTGCTGCTACTTTTAAGTCCCCCTCGTTTCTCACTGGGACTGTTGCATTAACCTCCTAACCAAGCTTCCTACTTGCTGTCTAATCTCATGTGAAGTAATCATCTGTCAATTACTTTTTTTGAGGCCACATAGCAGGACACCTGTGTGGCTCAGTCAGTTAATCATCTGCCTTCAGCTCAGGTCATGATCTCCAGTCCTGGAATTAAGACCTCGTGTTGGGTTCCCTGCCCAGCGGGGAGTCTGTTTCTCCCTCTGCCCCTCCTCCTGCTCATGCTCACTTGCTCTCTCTGTCTCTCTGTCTCTCTCAAATAAATAAATAAAATCTTAAACAAACAAGCAAACAAAAGATCACATAGCATAATCCCAAAGACCATCGTTCACTTTCTATTCCACATGAATCCCAGATCCCTCTGAATTATATTACATAGTAGCCCACACACCATTGCATCTGTTTCCATTATCACTAGCCTCATTCAGTCCCTTATTATTTCTAAACTTTGTAATTACAGTACTCTGTAGTTTTTCCCTGGACAGCCACTCCACTCTCTTGGCTTGTTATTTTGTAAGTGGCTTTTTTTTTTTAAGATTTTGTTTATTTGACAGACAGATCACAAGTAGGCAGAGAGACAGGCAGAGAAAGAGGAGGAAGCAGGCTCCCGCTGAGCAGAGAGCCCGATGTGGGGCTTGATCCCAGGACCCTGAGATCATGACCCGAGCGGAAGGCAAAGGCTTACCTCACTGAACCACCCAGGCACCCCTCTTGGCTCATTATTAAGACGGTACTCTTTCCTAAGTGCATTTAGGTAATGTCATCTGCTCTCTCAAACACCTTCTATTGTGCCTTTTTATCTATCAAGTTAGGGCCTCACCACTGTGATCCTGGACTGGACTTGGCCGTTCCTTCTTGCTGTCTTTGAGGTGGGACGTTTGGATCTTCATCACATACTTATCCACCTCAACCTGTGCTGGTTCTTTTAGCTCCATCTGGAGTGCCATCTTCTGATTGTCCAAATCCATTCCATCTGCAAGACCCAACTTAAATTCTACTTCATGAGCAGACCTTTTCCTGAACTGTATCAGAAATGATATAATATTCCTTTTTCTACCATTTGTCTTTCATCTTTACTGTATTGGATCTTTTCAAAGGGAGTCTGTTACTTTCAAAGTCCTGGAGTAACTGAAAACAACGCAGAGATCATTGGCCAACAGAATCTTTAATATTTATTTATTTATTGAAGAGAGACAGAGAGAGAGTCAGTGAACAGTGGAGGGGCAGAGGAAGAGAATCTCAAGTAGACTCCCCACCCCCCCATTGAGTATAGAACCCAACACAGAGTTCAGTCTCATGAGCCTCAGATCATGACTTGAGCCCAAACCAAGAGTGAGACTCTTAACCAGCTGAGCCACCCAGGTGCCCCAGCCAGCAGAATCTTAAAAGAGCTTATTGACATATCTGGAGTGTGTTAGCAACAGCTCATAGAGAGGTATGAACAAGAGGATTGTTAAATTTTCAGTAGCCTGTTGTTAAGCTGAGCCATTATTAAAAATTATACATTTATAATTAAGTAAATTATTTTAAAAAGTAAAATATCAATGCATTCTAATGAAAAACAGATTATTACTAATTATTTCACCACATTTTACAGTTTTCTGACTCTTTAGGCAATTTACAGTGACAGCATATGGTCAATATACTGTATTGATGTGCTACCGTGCACTCCGTTCCAACTAACTCCGTGTTTAATGACCTCACATTAGCAGATTGAAAGCTGATCATGGTGAGAATATTTAAGCCATAGAAACTGGCACACTAACAATCAAGACTTGATTTGATGGAGAGGATCTTAACAATTTAGATTAAACTTAAAAGCATGTCAAATCTATAACCATCACATTGTGATTGCACAATATATTTAAAAACTCTTCTACATTTGAAACTATTTTGTGATTCAGCGAAGAAGTTATATGTCTCATTGATTGGTAAACAAAGTTCTCACTACAACTTACTCAGCTTCACTTTCATCAAACACCTTAATGTATATAAGTTTTAGTCAACATTCATATCAGAAATACCCTGATTGGTTAATTGTGCACATACATTGGCTATGGATATAAGATTTTGGCAAAATGCAATGAAAGTATTTTGTGAGAGTTAATCAACTGTATGGAATTTATAATAAAGTATGCTGTGTATTTTATTATTATTTCTAAAGGGTGTGCTACATTAATTGTATATTCAGGAACATTTGTAATACACACACACACACACACACAGATTTCCCATCAAAGAGGTCATTGTTAAACGTTTACCACCAAATATCCTGCATATTATGGGAGCCAAGCAGACATCTGGTCAAAAGCGAAAAAAACCAGAGGCACCAGCAAGTAGTTAAAATAACCCAGTGTTTCACCTCTCTGGTATCAGATATCACTTAAGATACCAATTCAGGGGCACCTGGGTGGCTCAGTGGGTTAAAGTCTCTGCCTTCAGCTGGGGTCATGGTCCAGGGTCCTGGGATCGAGCCCCACATCACGCTCTCTGCTCAGTGGGGAGTCTGCTTCCTCCTCTCTCTCTGCCTGCCTCTCTGACTACTTGTGATCTCTGTCTGTCAAATAAATAAATAAAATCTTTAAAAAAAAATACCAATTCAAATCTTCCCGGTTTCCTTTATTTGCAGGCCTTTGTTTTGAGTTTCACTCCCAGCCAATAATCTGCTTTACCTGAACTTGAAATCATTTCACATGTGCATCTCAGTAGTGCCTTGCCTTGCATCTTCTCCACATACTTCTCACATTCTACTTAAGAGCTCCCTTGCTCTGCTGAGGTAGACTTGTTGGAGCCAATTCATGATAAGAAAGAAGAGTAGGGGAACTAATGCCCAGAGCAGGTAATCTTTAACCGTTGGCAAATGAGAGACAGTGGACATGCTCTTCTCTCTTCTTCCTTATCATGGCTTTGAGAAGCAGCTTTATATGGCCTCTTGAATGATGGTCCAACAAAATGAGCAATCCATGGCCTCAGTAATCCACTCTTGTATTGGCTAACTTCCTTTTCCTACCTCACTCTTGATTTCCCTCAACCCTATGATATGGAGGAAGCAGGCCAAGTTACTTCCTATAACCATTGGGGGCAGATGGAGAAAAGTTTGATAACATCTACTTCCAGTAACAAAACTAGTCCTTTGAAATAAGGTGTAACTAAGCTATTTACCATGTCAAACATGGTAAGCATAGCCTATGTATGGAAGGATTGAATCTCTGTGTTGTATACCTGAAACTAATGTAGCATTCTATATGAGCTATACTCAGATAAAAAATAATTAAATTTGAAATAATAAAAAAATTACCCAGATATAATTGAAGGAGAAAACAAAAAGAGCAAAAGGAAGTAATATGTAAGTCCAATGTGTCCAATTAGAAGAAAATCTCTTCTTTTACCTCTACTAACTACATCCAACTCAGGACTTTGTACTGCTGTTACAGTATATACATGCATATGTATACATATGTATGTATATGTGTCTATCATATATATTTATGAATACCATACACAATCATATAAAAGAACAATGATCATTATATATATAAGGACATTAACTTATCAGTCCTCTATATGTTAATTAATATTATATTAACAGACATATTTATTCATCTCAAATCTCCTAGCCTTATATAGTTTTTATTTTTTTTTAATTCATTTCAACAAATGCTTGGATATTGAGTACAATGGAACCTATTTCTGTTAAAGATATTGAATCTGGGATCCATGGAAACTACGATTAAGAAGCTACTAAGCTGTATCAGCCTTCCACCACCTACCCCTTTCTTTCCGCCATATTAAGCAAGATTTTTAGTGGCATTAGAAAGTATATAAAACCAGAGTTTATATACTTTTAAGAGTAACTCCTTTTGTCTACAGTCTGGGCAGCCTTTTTAGAGGACTAAGCATATCTTACACAGAATGGGATATCCAAAAAGACCAGCTAATACTTGAAATGATATCTGGAAACTATAGGCAGAACAGATGATTGAATTAAGTATAGTTAAATAAATTGCAAACTTTCCCACTTTAATGATGACTATTTTTCATATATTACCAGAGGCATTTTATCAGACACCTTTCCAATAAACTGCATTGAGTAGAAGTTCTGGCTCTTGAAACATTTAAATTTACAAAGCAAATTTAACTTAAGGAATCATCTACAAGGCTCGGAATGCATATATTGAGAAGTGAAAAATGGAATTTGAAGCAAGCACATTTAAAAGGGAAGGAGGAAATTATTCAAATTCTCTTTATCACAAAATAACAAAACAACATAGGAGGCAGATTGAAAACTTAAAGTATCCCCAGAGTGCATATCATTTTATAGATACAAAGTCAGATTGACAGAAGAAGTTATATGGTTTCTCAAAGATCCCGCAGGTGTTAAGTTGAAGAACCAGTTTCAGACACTATCTGCGAATTCTGTTCAAGGCACAGATTCCTGAGCTGTGCAGCCCTTCATCCTCGATGTTCTCAGTCCCTCCAGATCATGGTGAATGCAGGGTAGCTTCAACAGCAGAGATACTTTGCTCTACTATTTATACTAGATGCTCAATAGTAATTTTTTAATGAGAAATCAATGAACCTCGGGGGCGTTATGCTAAGGAAAATAAGTCAAGCTGAGAAACACAAATACTGTATGATCTTACTTCTATGTGAAATCTAAAAAAGCTGAACTCAAAATCAGCGAGTAAATTGGTGGTTGCTGGGGCCAGGGAGTGGGAGAAATGGGGGAAAGGGTGGTCAAAGGGTACAAACTTGCTGTTGTAAGATGAGTAAATTCTGAGGATCTAGTATACACCATATTGACTGTAGTTAGCAATACTATATTGTATACTTGAAGGTGGCTAAGAGAGTAGATCTTAAATATTCTCACTGAAAAAAACAAAAGCAACTATGTGAGGTGATGGATATGTTACCTAGCTTTGTTGCTGTAGTCATGTAATAACATATATGCATGTCCAGTCATCACATTTGCACCTTAAATTTACACAGTGTTACATGTCAATTATACATTTGTAAACCTGGGGGGGAAAGTCAGTACTTGTTTTCTAAAATAAATTTATTCAACAAATACTTAGGCTTCCCAGACTGTGGACAAAAGGAGTAACTAAGATGTAACCTCTTTTAGCTGATTAGTTCACAGTTTCTTAGGTAATGACACATAAATAATTGTAATAAAACAAGAAAAATCCTGTGATGTTGGAGTGGAGGTGGGCAGGAAGGGCACAGCAGAGAGTATCAATTTAGAACTAGAGAGTTAGAGAGTTATGTCACTTTCAGCTGGGTTTTGAAGGATGAGCCAAAATTAGCTACACAGAAGAGTATTTTAGGAAAAAGGAGTTTGTGTGAAATTTGGAGATGTGAAAAATCATGGTGTATTTGGTGATCTGTTTATTCTTTGGTATGGCTAACACATGTGCTATGTACATAAAGAAAATGTAGACAGTGAGTCTAGAGAAAAGATTAGATACTAGATAATTTTTAAAAATCTGGACAGTATAAAGTATTCTTAAGAGATTTAGATTCTACCCTGAAATATATAGAAGGTCAATCTTCTCTGAATGTATAATTCAGTACTTTCTAATAAGGATATAATGAGTATATAATTTTATGTGGGTGATTGTGAGAAAGGGTAAAAAGAAACAAGTGACATTAATTTTAAAAATGCATTTTATCTAGCCCAGTACATCCCAAATTTTATCACTTCAACATGTAATCAAATTACAAAATATTAATGATGTTTTTAACAATCTTTTTTTTCATACTGAGTCTTTGAAGTCTATTTTGTTTTATTGTGGCTAGAATATCTTAACTTGAATTAGTCATATGTCAAATGCTTAATAGCTACATGTGGCCAATGGCCACCATGTTGGACAGCAGAGGTCTGTACTACAGAAGACAGTTCCCAAGACCATAATGCTAAACACAGACAGTGTGGTTGACCCCCTCTGAATAAAGCTCATTTGGCCACAACACCACAGGCATGGCACTGCATTCCAGCTCTTTCTACTCATTGCTCAGTCCTGCGGTAAATGATGCGCCAGGCAGATATTTTCAAACTGAGTCTCTGCTGTCTGTATTGTGGGAGTTACAGTACTTCCAGAGAGAATCCAGCAGCCGCAGAAGCCAAACAGCACAGATGTAAACTGGAGAAGATAGTGGCAGGCCAGGGAGTGGCTGTCAGAGAAGTTGCTTCTTTTTAGCAAAGTCTGTCAAGCTTGAATGGCTTTGGCTGTGCTGCTGAGATTTTCGGCCTTTCACTGAGATGGGAGAGTTTCCGGGTTGTCATTAGATCCAGTTAGAATCCAGGATCAGAGGTGACTTGCCAGCTAAAACAGGCAAAATGAATAGCTCACCAACCCTCCCGACCCATTGACACACAGTTCTATATAGAGGTTTGTCCTTTCTGTGGATACAGAATCACTCTTAATGAGACATGCACTGCAGGCTTTAGCTGTGAAGTTGACAGCTTACAAAGAAAGAAGGAAGTTGAATTCTGGAGGGTTAGAGCAGGAATCTGGGTCACCGCTTCTCTCTCAACTTTATTTTCCTTTAAGAAGAAGAGCCAAGAAAGAAATGAGTCAACCACTCCACTGTTTTTGAGCAGATTAATAAAAGTGATTTTTTTTTCATTTTACAGATCTCAATTTAAGCTATATTCACAAGGTAAAAATTAAAAACACTGCAATATTTTTAATAGCAATATTAGTTTTTTCTCTTCTTCTGTCCCTCTGAAGTCCCAGCAGAGATTCCTTTCCTGGTAAAGATTTTGCTAAGTAACAATGACAGATGATATGGCATATCTCTTTCCAAAGCCCCCTCTTATTTTACAGGCCTTTGTCTATAGAGAAGTTATAATTAAACATTGTATATTTTGTACAAAGAAGGCTTTGATGTTTAAACATCAGTTCTCAGCAGTGACACAGATTGGATCATTTAGTGCTAAATCATATATGTCTATCATATTTGTAGTAACTAGGAAAAACTTATTTATTAAATAATGTATGTTTGCTGAGATGAATTCTATTCAGCAGTATTGGGTATTGGTTTCACATGAAATGTTTAGTGGTGGGTAAATGATTTTAGAAGAACCACAGAACTAAATGACCAACTCTCCCTTAGTGTTTTAAGGATATAATATATAGGAGGAAGGAAGCATAGGCTTTGAAATATGACATGAATCTATCAATTATTTGGCAAATTCTCTTAGCATAAACTCCTTATTTATAACATGTAAGAAATAATAGCTACCTCAAAGGATTTGTGGGTTTAAATAGTGATTAATAAATTATTAGTAGTCTTATTATTTGAAATGACCAATAATATTATTACTAACCTTTTACCAATTAATTCTACAGAATCTAGATTGATGATAATGATACTGATGATGATAGAAACTGTCATGTATTGAGTGCTTATTCTGCCCCATGTCCTGGGCTCAGCCCTTCTTCTAAGGGACCCCTATCAGAAAATAAAACTTGTCCTTTGATTTCCACATTCTCTTCCAATTACCACCATACCTCTTTGTTTCTCTTCACTGCCAAATGTCTCAAAATTTTGTATATAAATATGCAGTACTCATTCTCTTACTCCCATTCACATACAACCTGCTTCTATATGTCTTTTATTATATGGCTAAAATCAGTGATTTTTTTCACCATGCATCTTACTTTACTATTTATACAGTTAATGTACAAAAGAAAATAAAAGCATCTTATTATCTTGGCTCCTATGACAACACATTGTCTTGGTTTCTTCTTCTTCATTGTCTATGTCAACTTCTCCTTCTCAATTAATGCATAAATATTTGAATGTTTTAGGATATAATCAGATCCCTCTTCTCTTCATATCCTATAGTTGCAGTTCTTAATGTTGCTGTCCATATTCCGATGATACCAAATAGTTCCAATTTAGACTTCTATTCTCTGAGCCAGAATGTCCTTATTCAGTTTTCTATTTGGCATTCCTACTTAGCTATTTCAAAGATATTTAAAAATAAATTCTAAAACTTGATCTTCTTTTTTTTCTAAATTTGGTTCCCTTTCAGTTTTCTCTATCTCCGTTCAACCGAATTATATGGATTAGAGTTACTGAAGGGAGCGTATCTCACAACTTTTGATTCTAAGGCTCAGCAGCTTACAGTACAGAACCACAGGTGGGACTCAGAATTGTTGTACTTCACATCTGTGGCAGCTATAACTCTTATGTATTCTTCTTCCCTTGGTGTGATTTCATGTCCTCTGCTGTGTATGGATTTATACAGTCAACTTGTATCTTTGCTTGCTATTTACTTACTTATTTATATTTTATTTATTTATTACAGAAAGAGTAAGAACAAGCACAAGCAGGGGCAGTGACAGGCAGAGGGAGAAGCAGGCTCTCCCCTCCAACCATGCCACCCTTGAGCAAGAAGCCTGATGCATGGGTCTTGATCCCAGGACCCTGGGATCATGACCTGAGCTGAAGGCAGACACTTCACTGACTGAGCCACCCAGGCATCCCATATCTTTGCTTTTAAGATCAATCTTCTTTTGCTAGCTTTTTTTCATGGTAGACAGTAGGAAAGTTCACCAAAATAGTATACTGCTCAGCAATTGCTTGGTACATACTATTCTGACAATATTCAATAGCCCTGGTTTGTATTCCCATAAATAATATTATATATACATATATATCACATATATTATATATATTTCAAAATCCAAGTTACTAAGTTATGTCACAATAGTCATTTTTTCCTGCTGAATTTACTATTAGAATATTGCTCAAATGTTGCTTATATAATCCATGCCTAGAGTAATGCCTAAAGTGATTCTGCTAAATGAGATCCTTCTAGTACCTTCAATAATAAAGCACTCTGGATCATATCTAAAAATGTCATACCTCACATTGAATGCTGTGTTATATGGGTCATGGCATAGACACACTCCAGGGTAGGATTTGAAATAATTGGTCCATTGGAAATCTGTTTGTTAGCCAAGGTTTTCATATCAAAGGCATTTATTACAATAATCCATGGAACCATAATGAGTGTATATGATAGATGATAATAATGTTTTATGTAATTCAATCCTTTAGCTTTAGAAATCTTTCCATTAATAATATTTCCAGCATCCCAAACATCTAAATCTCATTTCTATAGGCTTATTTAGGGACACTTAACTTCTTTCTTTTCATTGAACAAAAATATGTACATCTATTGTTTTTGTTGTGAGAATATAAATACCTACTTTGAAGAACATAATTGTCTAGTAGTAAGAGACAAATATAAATGAGTGCAATATAGAGTTTGAAATTGTTATACTCATTGCACAGATGGCTATAATGGGGAGAAGACATAGTTTTTAAAAAGAGGAACATCTGTACAAAAGAGATATTAATACAATGAGAAGAGTGGTTTGTCTCCCTGGCTTTTTTCCCTTCTTAGCTGTTTTAGTTAACCACTGGTTTAACTAAGGCATAGCCCATTCAATAAGGGCAGTTTTAGCTAAAAACCCTTGACGAACATTTATGGCCCCATGAAAGGGAAGGAAGTGGTGTTTGGGCACTGATTTATTGATCCCATTCATACATAGTCTGGGGGATGGTACTATCCTAGGCAGTAGCTCCCATGAGAAATTGCAGCGTTTTCCTTCACTAGTAGTTGTCAATAAAGAATACACTATTTATAATAGTAATAGGATGTTGGTAGTAGAAGCAAATGAGAATATTTTTAAACTACTATTTATATTGAGAATCTTCATTTCCATTTTGGAAAATGATCATTTGGGCCAACTAAAAGGAAAAATTAAAGTTCTAATGTGGACTTTTTTTAGCATCTGCTTGATGATCATATTTGAACAAATAAACATACTTTCCTAAAATTTTACTCTTTACCTATCTTTCTGACCACCTTTTCTGTTCAAGAACCTGAGTTTCTATTGTGTGGTGATACGTTTAAATGGATTTACTAACTTCAAGGGGCTTGTGGTATTTGAAAGTAGGATATATAATATATCCAAAATATAAGTAAGTATGTACAGCATGTATATACTTTATATACTTACATAAACATATATAACATAGAATACAGAATATGTATTATAATTGAGCCGAATACAATGTAATACCCAAATAACACCACAACTCATTATCTGACTCGAGGAACTCTCCTTGGAAATCTCATGATAAAACACATATATGAAGTGGGTTGTATTTTCTTAAGGAAAAAATTTTAATATCTTGGATTGGATTTTAACAAAATTCTCAATATAAAAAAAATCATTAGTGTGATCAGCCTTGTCATAACGATGAAGGAACCGTAATTAGAAATTTCTCTAACAATCACAAGTAACAAAACTTATCTCTTCATATTATAAAATTAGATCAATAGCTGAAATAGGTAAATATCGAGAGTCTACCATCTGCTACTGTCAAACCTGTATTTCATTATTTCATTAATGTCTATTAAATGAATAGGCCACCCTGTTCCTTGTAGGGAAATTTTTGAAAACCATGGTGGAGTAGGTCAGTTTAGTTCCACAAACATTTGCTGGGTGGTGCCATGGAGAATGTGGTCTATTTCCTAAATAAGTTTACAGTCTGGTCATTTGAATTGGACCAGGAAGAATGGGTAAGATTTCAACATGGAGACAGGGGGAAAGGGTATTCAGGGTGGAAAGAACAACATGAAAAAAAGTAAATAACTGGGAATGAGTGGGGACATCCAAAGGACATATGGAAGAGCATAGTAAGAAATAAGACCCCCAAATATAATATTTGGTAAAGTTTTGAAGAAAGATAGGAAATGGTAAGAGATTGTACATGACCACATAAACTTCAGTGGAAAAAAAAAGATGGTCTGATGGAGAAAAAGAAATAAATATCAAAGAAAAGTATTTTAGTATTTTTAGTATAATTCTATTAATTTAATTTTTATTCTTATGATCACTTCCCTAATACAGACAAAATTTCTAAATATGAACCATATTCTGAGTGTACATTTTACTAGAAAAATCTCTCATTTACTAGATATATATATATATCTTACATATGTTCCTATACTTAATTATCGTTATCTGAAAGTATGTTTAAGCCACAGTAATAATTGTAAATGGGATCAACTCCTTAATTTCTTTCTTCTATCTTCCTCCTGGTATATAGAAATGCAACTGATTTCTGTGCACTGATTTTATATCCTGACACTTCACTGAATTCCTATATGAATTCCAACAGTTTTAGAGTGGAGTCTTTTGGGTTTTCCACATAAAGTATCATATCATCCACAAGGAGTGACAGTTTGACGACTTCTTTGCTGATTCAGATGCCTTTTATCTCTTTTTGTTGTCTGATTGCTGAGGCTAGGACTTCTAGTACTATGCTGTATAGCAGTGGTGTTAGTGGACAGCCCTGCCATGTTCCTGACCTTAGGGAAAAAGCTCTCAGTTTTTCCCCATTGAAAATAATATTCACTGTGGGTTTTTTGTAGATGGCTTTTATGATATTGAGGTGTGTGCCCTCTATCCCAATACTCTGAAGAGTTTTGATAAAGAAAAGATGCTTTACTTTGTTAAATGCTTTTTTTTTTTTTTTTTTTTTAGTATCTATTGAGAGTATCCTATGGTTCTTGTTCTTTCTTTTATTCATGTATTGTATCACATTGATTGATTTGTGGATGTTGAACCAACCTTGCAGCCAAAATCTCACTTGGTCATGGTGAATAATCCTTTTAATGTATTGTTGGATCCTATTGGCTAGTATTTTGGTGAGAATTTTCACATCTGTGTTCATCAAGGATATTGGTTGTAATTCTCCTTTGTGATGGGGTCTTTGGTTTTGGGATCAAGGTAATGCCGGCCTCATAAAATGAATTTGGAAGTTTTCCTTTCATTTCTATTTTTTGGTACAGTTTCAGGAGAATAGGTATTAATTCTTCTTTAAATGTTTGGTAGAATTCCCCTGGGGAGCTCTCTGGCCCTGGGCTCTTGTTTGTTGGGAGATTTTTGATGACTGTTTCAATCTCCTTACTAGTTACGGGTCTGTTCAGGTTTTCTATTTCTTCCTGGTTCAGTTTTTGTAGTCTATATGTCTCTAGGAATGAATCCATTTCTTCCAGATTGTCAAATTTGCTGGCATGTAGTTGCTTGTAATATGTTCGTATAATTGTATTTCTTTGGTGTTGGTTGTGATTTCTCCTCTTTCATTTATGATTTTATTAATTTGGGTCCTTTCTCTTTTCTTCTTGGTAAGTCTTGCCAAGGGGTTATCAATCTTATTAATTCTTTTGAAGAACCAGCACCTAGTTGCCTTGGTTTGTTCTACCGTTCTTTTGGTTTCTATTTCATTGATTTCTGCTCTGATCTTCATTATTTCTCTTCTGTTGTGTTTAGGCTTTCTTTGCTGTTCTTTCTCCAGCTCCTTTAGGTGTAGGGTTAGGTTGTGTATTTGAGACCTTTCTTGTTTCTTGAGAAAGTCTTGTATTGCTATATACTTTGCTCTCAAGACTGCATTTGTTGTATCCAAAAGATTTTGAACTGTTGTGTTTTCATTTTCCTTTCATTCGAAGAATTCTTTTTAATCTATCTTTAATTTCCTGGTTGACCCATTCATTCTTTAGTAGGATGCTCTTTAGCCTTCATGTGTTTGAGTTCTTTCCAACTTTCCTCTTATTGTTGAGTGCTAGTTTCAACACACAATGGTTTGAAAATATGCAAGGAGTGATCCCAATCTTTTGGTACTGGTTGAGACCCAATTTGTGACCTGCCGGTCCAGCCAGAGAACAACACCTGAAAGTAGGGCTGGGAGATTTAAGGAAAAGAGAGAGAGACAAAGCGGGCTCAGGAGGACTACTCCATCTCAGGCGAGTAGCAACTTTATTTCTTCATGTAACCACTTTTATACAGCTTCAGCACAATGCTGGTATCAATACTCAATCATATACATCAGTGAAAAATGAGTCAGGCAGGATGTTAACAAGCTATTAACCTCCAGACTTTTGTAATAATCTTAAGGTTTCAAGAATGTGTTTTTTCTCAAGATAAGTCACAAGTGAATCACATAAAACTACGCAGATGTTATTTTCACCCTGAATAGCCTTTCAGAGTCAAGCCACGTGAGCATCCCCGCTGGACTTGCTCCAAGTTCCCTTGGCACACAAGGACGTCCCCAAGTGTGTCCAAGTTCACTTCTTATCCAGGCTTCCAGAGCCATAACAACGCAAACAGTTCCCAACAGTGACCGAGGATGTGATCTATTCTGGAGAAAGTTCCATGTGCACTAGAGAAGAGTGTGTGTTCTGTTGTTTTGGGATGGAATGTTCTAAATATATCTGTGATGCCCATCTGGTCCAGTGTGTCATTTAAAGCCTTTATTTCCTTATGGATCTTTTGCTTAGATGATCTGTCCATTTCAGTGAGGGGGGTGTCCCCTACTATTATTGTATTATTGTTGATGTGTTCATTTGATTTTGTTATTAATTCCTTTATGTAATTGGCTGCTCCCATGTTAGGGGCATAGATATTTAAAATTGTTAGATCTTGTTGGGCAGACTCTTTAAGTGTGATATAGTGTCCTTCCTCATCACTTATTATGGTCTTTGACTTAAAATTGAATATATCTGATATAAGGATTGCTACCCCAACTTTCTTTTGATGTCCATTAGCATGGTAAATTGTTTTCTATCCCCTCAATTTAGATCTGGAGGTGTCTTTGAGTCTAAAAAGAGCTTCTTGGAGGCAGTAAATCGATGGTCTTGTTTTTTTATCCATTCTGATACCCTGTGTTTTTGATTGAGGCATTTAGCCCATTTATATTCAGGGTGACTATTGAAAGTTATGCATTTAGTGCCATTGTATTACCTGTAAGGTGACAGTTGCTGTATATTGTCTCTGTTCCATTCTGGTCTGTTACTTTTAAGCTCTCTCTTTGATTAGAGGACCCTTTCGATATTTCCTGTAGGGCTGGTTTGATGTTTGCAAATTCTTTTAGTTTTTGTTTGTCCTGGAAGCTTTTTATCTCTCCTTCTATTTTAATTGGCAGGCTAGCTAGATATAATATTCTTGGCTGCATATTTTTCCAATTTAGTGCTCTGAATATATCATGTCAGTCCTTTCTGGCCTAACAGATCTCTGTGGATGGGTCTGCTGCCAATCTAATATTTCTACCATTGCATGTTACAGACCTTTTGTCCCAAACTGCTTTCAGGATTTTCTCTTGAAAATCTAGGTCACTGAGACCTGTAAGTTTTACTATTAGATGACAAGGTGTGGTCCTATTCTTTATTGATTTTGAGTGGGGTTTTCTGTGCCTCCTGGATTTTGATGCCTGTTCCCTTAGCCAAATTAGAGAAATTCTCTTCTTTAATTTGCTCCAAAATACCTTCTGCCTCTTTCTCTTTCTTCATCTTCTGGGATCCCAATTATTCTAATATAATTCTGTCTTATGATATCAATTATCTCTCAAATTCTCCCCTCATTTTCCAGTAGTTGTTTGTCTCTTTTACTCAGTTTCTTTATTCTCCATCATTTTGCTTCTATGTCACTAATTTTCTCTTCCTTTGTCATTTATCCTAGCCTAGCATTTTTTATTGCACCTCAGTAATAACTTTTTTAAAATTTCAACTTGGTTAGTTTTAGCTCTTTTATCTCTCCAGAAAGGAATTTTATTTCTCCAGAGAGGGATTTTATGAAATTTTCCATGCTTTTTTCAAGGCCAGCTAGCACCTTGATAATCATCATTCTGAACTCTAGTTCTGATGTATTACTAATGTCCATGTTGATTAAGTCCCTAGCCATTGGTACAGCCTCTTGCTCCTTTGTGTGTGTGTGTGTGTGTGTGTGGTGAGTTTTTCTGCCTTGTCATTTTATCCAGATAAGAATAGATGAATGAGAGAACAAAATACCAAAAAGGTAGCAATGACTCCAGAAAAATATACACTAAACAAATCAGAAGAGACCCAAAACCAGGGAAGAAAAAGGGTAGGAGAATATTCATATATATATATATATATATATATATATATATATATACCTTTTGTCCCAAACTGCTTTCAGGATTTTCTCTTGAAAATCTAGGTCACTGAGACCTGTAAGTTTTACTATTAGATGACAAGGTGTGGTCCTATTCTTTATTGATTTTGAGTGGGGTTTTCTGTGCCTCCTGGATTTTATATATATGTATATATATATATACATATATATAAAACTGGTAATAGAAGAGAGCCACACACTTGATTTTGGGTGTACCTTGGTCTTTTAGAAGAAACTACCTCCCAAAATTTTAAAGAAAGAAAAACATCTATATACAAAAAATAAGGGTAAACACAATGAAGATGTAGAATATGAATGTAAAGTTAAAAATTTTAAAAGATTCTAAAAAGGAATTAATAAGAAGTTGGCTGAAAAAAGAAAAAAAAAGAGGAAAGAATGTGATCAGGCTGGAGACTAGAACAAAGCCATGTGCTAAGTTTAGGGTATCTTTTAAGCTATTAGAAGAAATTGTATCCCAAAATTTTAAAGAAAAAAAACCTATCTGTATACAAAAAATAAGGTTAAACACAGTGAGGGGACAAAATATGAATATAACAATGAAAATTTTAAAAAGATTTTTAAAAAGTTATTGGCAAGATAAAATATGTTAAAATGTTAAAATAGGAAAGAGGAAAAATTTCAAAAAATAGAGTAAGAAAAAAATAAAATTAAAAAAATTAACTTTGAATGACTTGAGAATCATGGAAATAAAGCTATGAATTTTATGTGTTGCATTCCCCTAGCTCTGGAGTTTCACACTTCTCATTGATTATTGAAGTTGGTCTTGGCTGGATGTTCTTGCTGAATTACACCACACTTGCTAGGTGCCAGGCTAAGCAATCTGCTCAGGTTCGCTTAGCTTTTGTTCCCTGACCACTTTCCATACAGCTCTGGAGGACAGGAATGAACATGGCAGCCTCCCAATCTCCAACTCAACGAGAGCCGAGAGCTCAGGACCCCATTTCTCAATGCACCCTTACAGAAAAGCAGTCAATCCCTCCCATCTCCCTGGTCTCCGGCCACATTCTGTGCTCACCCAGCCTGTGACTGAGCATTTCTATCTCTGGTGCATAGTCCCATTTAGAGTCTCCAAACCCAGCAGATTCCTGCTGCAAACTCCTGTGCTGCTCCTCCCAAAGGAGGAAGGAAGGTTTCTCTCTGGATCTGCACTCCAAGAGCAGTGGCCCAGCTGTGCCTTTGAACACAGTACAAGGTAACCCAGAGCTGAGAGCTCACTCCTCAGCTCCATCTCTGTATTCTCTATATTCAGCTTCCCCACTCCAATACCTGGCAGCTCTGCCACACTCAGACACCCCTGGCCTTTCTGTGACCCCATGGGTCCTGAAACCACACTGTCCCCGGGAGTGCTTCACCCCCGCTTAACCTCTGGAGCAATGTGCCTCAGTGGAGCAGACTTCTAAAAGTTCCAATTTTGTGCTCCACTGCTCTTTCACTTGATGGGATCTGGCCCCTCCCCCCATGGTCTATCTTCCCAAATGTTGCCTGAGATTCACTTCTCCACACGTCCTACCTTCTGGAAAGTGGTCGATTTTCTGTTCCTTGAATTGCTTCTCTTCTTCTCTTCTCTCTCCTGTTGAGTTGGTAGCTGTTCAGAATGGTCTAATAACTATCTAGCTGAACTCCTGGGACTTGATGATTTAGGTCTCCTGCTCCTCTGCCATCTTGTTCCTCCCTCACCAATTTTTTTTTATTAACATATAATGTATTATTTACTCCAGAGGTACATGTCTGTGAATCATCAGCCTTACACATTTCACAGTACTCACCATAACACATACCCTCCCTAATGTCCATAATGCAGCCATCCTAACCCTCCTACCCCCACTCCCCAGCAACCTCAGTTAGTTTTGTGAGATTAAGAGTATTTTATAGTTTGTCTTCCTCCCACTCCCATCTTGTCTATTTTTTTTCCCTCTGTACCTCCCACAACCCCCAACAATGCCTCTGAAATTCCTCATATCAGAGAGATCAAATGATAATTTTCTTTCTCTGATTGGCTTATTTCAATATGCTTTTTTTTTAATGCCTACTTTTTAATTTATGGAAAATAAGCATCTCTTAATTTATGTATCATCCCTTAAATATAATCCTATTTTAGATTAGTCTCTTACTTTTTTAGATTAAAATAATTCATCTTTTGTTTTCTATGTATCTTGACTTCCAAATTGTACATGAAGGATTTTAACACCTCAGCTCTCCCAGCTTCTGTCTCTCAATTTATCATCTTTTCCTTTCATTTTTTTGTAAAGGTTGTTAAGATTTATTTCTATTGCATAATGAGTTTTTTGCTTTGTCCCTATGTGGATTCATAAAGCTGAAAAAAAGGAAATGGCATTTGCATTGTTTCAGTAAAGCCTTGATTACATTTTTCCCCACAATTCCGAATCACTAGCCCTCTGCTATTTAGAAAAGAGTGTCTGATGGATTCCTTCCTGCTTTTACCAGTTGGTTAAAATGAAGCCACAGGCTAGTATCATATTTTACACTGTACCTTCCTTTATCATTTTTGTTTCCCTGTTGGAAAAATTAATCTTTGTTTCCTCAGCTTTTTCTCATCTTATACATTGCTTGAAATCTATTTCATTTCCTATGAGAAACTAATGAACTTTCAGTAGTTTATTCTTTATTTTTAAATGTGTAATTCCAATCTTTATATCAACTACTGAAAGATCTCAACACTGAATTTAGGCTTCCTAGTTTTATTAGAATACATGCTCCCATTTTTAATTCTCATCCTATCATGACTTTTATTAAATCAAAATTATTCTGCAGAATTTTTACATTGCACATATATTAAAACTGTTCCCTCTTTTAAATTTAAAGTGTATGGCTTAGGCTTTGTTATAAGAAAATAATATTTCCCCAACTAGTTTAAGTTTATTTTTCAATCCAGTGTTCAGTATTAATGCCTTTTGCTCCATTATTTGTCTTACATGCTTCAGGAGAGAGCAGTTTCACTGTATCTAGAACATTTAGTGCCAATAGGTACAATTAATTGGGTTCAGGCTACCTACCAAATATTTTATATGTTTAACATATATATTATTTTAGAGTAGCTATTATAACTATATATAGTATTCATAAATGTTATATATACTATTACATAATAGTATATATAATTAATTATAGAACATATTAATATATATTATAATAATCATAAACATTTATTATAATTTAAACTAGATATAATACTTAACATTATATAATATACAAAATACTCATATATTAAGCAGATTTTCAGGTGAAAAAGCTAGATTTAGAGAGACTATCCAAGCAGAACTAGAACTCAGATCACTCTAATAACAAGATTCTCTCTCTATTACAAGCTGCTTCTGTATAACTTACTGCTTAAACAAAAATAATGTTAAAGTTGTTGGGAGAGGAGCTAAAGATTATGAATTCCTCAGTTGTTTTTTTTTCTTATTTATCTGCAAATAAATTGAGAATTTTTATCATTGCCATCACAATCACTATGTACCTAATTTCAAATTATTTATTCAAACACCCCAGTACTAATGAAAGCATTAAGTGCAAGACAGTCAGTTGGAAAATAGAGTTGGCTAAAAATAAAACAGAAAATAATACATTACTCAGATTAGTATAAAACTAGTAATTTAGGCCCCTGGGTATGTTTTTCAGAGGGGGTCCTTTAAACTTTGTTAATTGCAAAATAACTACATTGCCCATTTTCCATCATCATAGAGGATTCTTGTTATTTTATTTCTGGATTTTTCTCCAAGGGAAAAAAAAAAAAAAAAAGAAAGAGGCAGCTGGCCCATCAGGTTTTTTGGCTAGAACTTAAGCCATCCTGTTCTGCTTTGCACTTTACAGTTTGTTCAAGAAGATAAAACCACATAAAAACCCATGCTCAAAGTCCAAGGATCTCATTTCCAACAAGAGGATCTCATTACCTGCTCTAGGTGGAACATACACAGGGTCGGCAGTGAGATATTATATGTTCAAACCAAGACTTGGCCACCTACTTGCTAAATGGGAACTTCAGTTTTATCAGTTATGCTTGGAAGATAATACCCCCTCTATCATAGAGTTGGTGTAAGGAGCATGAGCTAATCTATATGAAATGACTTTAAAAATCAAAATGTTATACAGGTATACTGATTTATAAATGACCTCTATTAGAGTCATATATTGAAACTGATGCAACCAAATGCCTCTTACATCCTTATTCATTGAAGATGTCTTCCTGATGAAATTCCCATTCCTCGGTCTTCCTTAGATGCTCCATAGCATGCTTGTCTTGTAATAGGCTCCTATATTCCTTTTTATTATTATTATTATTTTTATTAAATTGATTTATTTATTTTCAGAAAAACAGTATTCATTATTTTTTCACCACACCCAGTGCTCCATGCAATCCGTGCCCTCTATAATACCCACCACCTAGTACCCCAACCTCCTACCCCCCTGCCACTTCAAACCCCTCAGATTGTTTTTCAGAGTCCATAGTCTCTCATGATTCATCTCCCCTTCCAATTTACCCCAACTTCCTTCTCCTAACACCCCTTGTCCTCCATGATATTTGTTATGCTCCACAACTAAGTGAAACCATATGATAATTGACTCTCTCTGCTTGACTTATTTCGCTCAGCATAATCTCTTCCAGTCCTACCCATGTTGCTACAAAAGTTGGGTATTCGTCCTTTCTGATGGAGGCATAATACTCCATAGTGTATATGGACCACATCTTCCTTATCCATTCATCCGTTGAAGGGCATCTTTGTTCTTTCCATAGTTTGGCGACCGTGGCCATTGCTGCTATAAACATTGGGGTACAGATGGCCCTTCTTTTCACAACATCTGTATCTTTGGGGTAAATACCCAGGAGTGCAATTGCAGGGTCATAGGGAAGTTCTATTTTTAATTTCTTGAGGAATCTCCACATTGTTCTCCCAAGAGGCTGCACCAACTTGCATTCCCACCAACAGTGTAAGAGGGTTCCCCTTTCTCCAAATCCTCTCCAACACATGTTGTTTCCTGTCTTGCTAATTTTGGCCATTCTAACTGGTGTAAGGTGATATCTCAATGTGGTTTTAATTTGAATCTCCCTGAGGGCTAGTGATGATGAACATTTTTTCATGTGTCTGATAGCCATTTGTATGTCTTGCTTGGAGAAATGTCTGTTCATATCTTCTGCCCATTTTTTGATATGTTTGCCTGTTTCGTGTGTGTTGAGTTTGAGGAGTTCATTATAGATCCTGGATATCAACCTTTTGTCTGTACTGTCATTTGCAAATATCTTCTCCCATTCTGTGGGTTGCCTCTTTGTTTTTTTGACTGTTTCCTTTGCTGTGCAGAAGGTTTTGATTTTGATGAAGTCCCAAAAGTTTATTTTCGTTTTTGTTTCCTTTGCCTTTGGAGACATATCTTGAAAGAAGTTGCTGTGGCTGATATCGAACAGATTACTGCCTATGTTCTCCTCTAGGAGTCTGATGGATTCCTGTTTCACGTTGAGGTCTTTTATCCATTTTGAGTTTATCTCTGTGTACGGTGTAAGAGAATGGTCGAGTTTCATTCTTCTACATATAGCTGTCCAGTTTTCCCAGCACCATTTATTGAAGAGACTGACTTTTTTCCACTGTATATTTTTTCCTGTTTTGTCAAATATTAATTGACCATAGATTTGAGGGTCCATATCTGGGCTCTCTACTCTGCTCCTGTATTCTTTAAATCATTCCCCCCTACCCACCTAATCTTTTGGAAACTCAGAAAATGAGTCTGGTATGATTTATAGAGCCTTAAGAGGCTCTGAAAATATCTAAAATGAAAGTATCATGACCTTTAAATAGGAAAAAGAAATGTAGATATAATTGAACTTTTGAGTCTTCCAAAAGTCAGCCATGGACAAGTGGAGGAAGCAGAATCAGAATCTGCATTCTCAGAACTGAGAATGTAGTATAGAATTCCACCTCTGAGTATGTAACTTTGGGCAGGTGTAAACCCAACTGCTTCATCTGTTTTCTTATCTGCAAAATGGAATTTATAATGCATACCTCAGTATATTCTTGTGAGAGTTAAATAAGATCACATCTGTAAAGGTTTTGATACACTTCCTGGCATACAAGTTGATTATCAGTATTGATCACAACTTCTCATTAATTTAAAAGACCACCATCAGTCCTTAGGCTCCCCAGGTTTGTAGAAAACTTTGGAATTACTCTCCCAAATCACTAACTTCCCTATGATTGTACAAAGTGAAACTTCAAATGTTTCATTTGAAGCTTATGCATTTACCTGTGACAAAACTTGAATCTCAAGCAAGGATATGGAATTTTCAGTTAGGATAAAGCCGCAAATTCTTATGATTACTAATAGAATAAAATATGCATAATAGTATAATACATATAATGCATAATATAACACATGTTTTATTTGTACAATGGCATCTATACCATATTAAGTGTATATATTGTGTCTTTAAATACAGGGATCTGAACTGGTGGGATAAGATGAGCGAAGGAAAGGAAGATAGAATGAAAATATAGCAGATGAATGTCTTCCATCATCTCATACTAGAGTATGAGTTTTTTAAGTCAGAAGGGAAGCTGAATTTCTTCTCCTTTTTATACTATTTTGTCTTTCTCTCCTTAAAAACAGAATTTGCAGTTCAAGACATATATGTGTAATGTAGTTTCATTGTAAATTGCCTAAATGAACAAGTCAACGAAAGAGCAAAAATTCATTCAGATCTTCCAGCTCCAAGTTCAATACTACCAAGTGACCTTCATGCTTCCAGTGCTTCTGCATTCTTAATTGGTCCCATTGTACCCAGAACTGCCATCTCACTACTTCTCTGCTTATCTGTTTTCACACAGGCAACTATGGAGAGAGTGGGATGGAAGCTTTCAAAGATATGTCAGCCAAGGAAGGAATTTGCATCGCTCACTCTTACAAAATCTATAGCAATGCAGGGGAACAGAGCTTTGATAAACTGCTGAAGAAGCTCAGGAGTCACTTGCCCAAGGCCCGGGTGGTGGCCTGCTTCTGTGAAGGCATGACGGTGAGAGGTCTGCTGATGGCCATGAGGCGCCTGGGTCTAGCAGGTGAATTTCTGCTTCTGGGCAGGTGAGTGACAATGTCAAAATTCCATGAAGGTAATGCCAGGAATTTGGCAGAATCAAAGGTTATCTTCTTGTGCATAAGGACAGATGCTTTGGAAACTGCATCTGTGTGGTAGAAGTAGAACTTAAGTATCTCCGGAGCCTGGAGATAATCATGGAAAATAAGTAGATATGCCATGTGCTGATTAATGATGATAACAGTAATCAACACATGAAGGTGGTGAGTATGTAGGTCTTGAAAACAAAATGACTATAAGAAAATGAGATGGGTTCTTAGATACTTAGATCATTTCATAATTCCCTTGAGAAATAAGCATTTTTTCAGACTTTTTGAAATTGATTTTGAGAAAGGCTACCTAAACTTGTGTTATAACATAGAGTCATAGAATTTTGAGTTTGAAAGTGAGGAATTGCTTTAGGACTAATTTTTTAAAGCATTGGAAAATTGGCTCATTATTTACATTACAAAAGTGTTACTACATTGCCTGATCATCTACACTGTTGCCGGGCAAGTTTCTAAAACACTGACTTCTACTGGGACTGATTTTAATTATCTGGATAATCCACTTGATGGGTTCAGCTCAGCTCATTCCCTGCTGATGCTTTGAAGCAGTATATTTGAGTTCTCTAGAGAAGTGAGATATAATGGTGTATGTGTGTGTGAGAGAAAGAGAGAAAGGGCGAGAGAAAGAGAGAGAGGTGAGATGAGGTGAGGTGAGATGATACACCAGAAGACCCAGTGGTATAGTTCTGGTCTGAAAACCAACAGGCTTGGCATCCAAGAAGAGCCAATGTTTGGGTTCAAGTCTGAAGGCCAGAAAAGACCAACATCACAGGTCAAGCAATCATGCAGGAAGAGTTCCTTCTTACTTAGTCATTTTTGTTCTTCTCAGGTCTTTGGTAGATTGGATGAGGTCACTAACTAATGAGAACAATCTTCATTACTTAGTGTATTGATGCAAATGCTAATGTCATCCAGAAACACCTTCATAGACACACCCAAAATAAAGTTTAGCCAAGTATCTGGGCACCCCATGGCCCAGTAAGTGGTCACATGACATTAACCATCACAATTCGTAAAAGGACCTCAGTTTGACCATGTGAATGTAGTTTACTATTCTAGAACTTTAAAAAGTTTTATCATAGTACATCTTTTAAGTAGGCAGCCAATTTAAAAACTAGAGAAAACCTTTAGAACCCTTGCATCTTTCTCAATATTTCTGTCCAAAACAGAAAGCTAACTCACTTGTTATTAACTTTTGACGGCTCGTTAAAGAAAACATGCTTCCTTTATTTTCTAAATGCCTAACTGACCTTCTGCAATCAGACTTGGCTCCTGCTTGGCTACATTTTATGACAGCCATTTTATGTACCTAATGCTTTTCTGTCTGACCTGATGGCAGTAGATTGATGGGACTATTTTAGTATGAGGCCAACTATCCTTCATAAAAATGATATTGAGTGAGATTCTTTTTTCACTGATGTCATGCATTTTGTCTAAAATCATCCCTAGCTGGCAAGAGTGACGCACCAGTTAGTTTCATACAACCCAGAAGCACTCCCACTCTGGTATTAAATTCCAAAATGCAGTTACCACTGGGGTAAAAAGAAGAGGAAAGAAAGAAGCTGGCTTTAAATAGTCCTGTTTTTCTGGTGGGGCATGAGATTTTGTAGCTCCTATCTTCTGCCTTTGCCAACGTTAATAAGACAAATCAGCAGCATTTGTTTTCGAGCCCATATAATTTCTCAAGAAATAAATGCTTTTTGGTCACATGTACACAAGGAAAATAAGTAGGTATTCATGATATTTGCTATTTTCCATCTTAATTTTTGTTGCCAACAGCACCAAAAGGCCAAAATTCCATATCTATATAACATACATGCCCAATTTTAATAATGTTTTATATATATATATATATCTACAAATAAATTAAGATTTTATTTTTTGAGTAATCTCTACACCTGATGTGGGGTCAAACTTACAACCCCAAGATCATAAGTCACACACTCTACTGACTGAGCCAGCCAGATGCCATTATTTTATATATTGTAAAATTTATTTTGTATGCTATTTATAAGAAGTTCTCTCCACATCATTTGATTCATGCAATAATAGATTCATAACCTTTAATTAGATTTCTTAATCCCTTCATTCATCAGCTAAGAGTAATTCAGTATTTACTTGAGCACCAGTTCATTTCATCTTAGAGGAGTTTTGTTAGAAAAGTCTTCTTCCTCTTTTTTTTTTTCTTAAAGATTTTATTTATTCATCTGACAGAGAGATCACTAGCAGGGGGGACAATGGGGAGAGTGAGGGAGAAGCAGACTCCCCGCCCGAGCAGGGAGCCAGTTGCGGGGTTCGATCCCAGGACCATGGGATCATGACCTGAGCCGAAGGCAGATGCCTAAACATCTGAGCCACTCAGGCGCCCCTCTTCCTACTCTTCAAAAAAAAAAAAAAAAAAAGTCTGCCTGTAGTTTCCATCCCTTGGCTCATATTTTTGTCTTTGAAAGTCATGTGTGGTACTCTTGCAGATATTAATAATGGTGTGGTCATCCATTCCCTTTATCTTTTTGAAACATTCCTGCTTCTTCCTTTTCTACTTCTTCATGGTGAAATGACACTCTAGGTATTAATGAGACTATTTATCAAGATCATTTATGGGATCATTTATTAAATGTTTTCTGCCAATTACTACACTAAAGTCTGTACATTCATTGTTTTATGTATTCATTTGATAGATACTGACTGGCTACTATATGTTAAAAGGCTGGGGATGTATCTGTGAATAAAACAAGACAATACTTACCACCCTTATGGACATTACTGGTGGCAAGTTAGATAGAAGGTAGTAAGTGCTATAAAAAAAAATAAGTAAATCTAAGAATAACTTCATGTTGAGTACTATTATCTCCATTTTATAGGCAAGGACTCTAAGACTCAATTAATATTGAGTAATAGTAGGCTATATGGATGGAGGTATTGAAGAAAAAATTAAATATAAGTATGTGTAATTCTAGAAACTGAGCATTTAGTGCTGTGTTCTGTTATTTTTCAGGAAATTGAAAGTATTCCTAGTCATAAGAATGGAGATCTAGGGCAGTGAGCAGAAAAGTAAAATGTAGTAGTTATAAGAGAATTTAGCACATCTATTCACTCTCATTTTACAAATGAGGAAACTGATCACCCAAAAATTTGGGTAACATGGTTAAAGTCACACAAGAACCTGATTACCATAGTGCTTTTCTCTACTAGCCTATTTCCTGTAAATAGAAACAGTGGAGAAGTTGTCTGATAGCAAACTCCCAGTTCTTCACAGAACCTGAGTATATAAAGAAATTATCCTAGATAATTCAAATTTAAGTTAGCATTTTCATTTTAATGCTCCCTTCTAAAAATATAATTCACCCTATAATTCCTGTAGCTGACACGCAATGTTACATTAGTTTCAGGTGTACAAATTTGTGATTCACTGTATCTATGGGTTATGTTAAGTTCACCTTAGGTGCACCTATCATCTGTCACCATACAGTGCTATTACAATATCAATAACTATATTCTTTATGTTGTGCTCTTAATAATTTGAGATTATTTTATTGCATATATTCCCCCAGTCTCCATTTATGCTCCTTCCTTCCCCTACCCAACTCAGACCCAACTCAAGATGGTTTTTAGAAATTAGAGGTCAGCAGATGCCTGGGTGGCCCAATTAGTTAAGTGTCTGACTCTTGATTTCACTTCAGGTAATGATCTCAGGTTTGTGAGATTGAGCCCCCATCTGGCTATGCACGGGGTGTGAAGCCTGCTTAAGATTCTCTCTCTCCCTCTGCTCCTCCCCACCACTCACACATACATGCATGCTTGCTCTCTCTCTAAAAAAAAAAAAAAGAAAAGAAAAGAAAAGAAAAAATTTAAAGTCAAGGTTATGAGAAGGGAATCTATATTCAGAACTTCCTAGAGGGTCCCATTTAACAGCTGTAGTTATAAATCTGTCCAGTTGTCTTGGGACAGCCATGTTTAATAGGTCATTCGGCTGAAATGCGTGGCGGGACTAGGAAGATAACTGTGCTGCTGAGACAACCTCATCTATCAACATATCTCACCATCTGTGCTGAACATCAGAAGAATGTTAGAGTGATATAGATGTGGCCACTGGGTCTTCTCACTTGAACTCAGGGTAATCTGTTGTCTTATTGCCAATAAAAATGTCCTGTCCAGGTCCCTGAAATAGTCTTGCTGAACACTCTGGCCCTGACAGCAGAATGGGATCAATAATCTGAACAGTAATGACATTTCTAAAGGAGCTTTTTTTTTTTCCTAGAATGGATACAGTGTTAGTTTTCGACCTAAGAAAACATCATATTATATTATTGTTATATATTATTATATACTAATTATTATTATTGCATATTATTATATACTTAAATATGAACTTGGAAACAAGGGCAATTTTTGGCAAATTAACTACTTAAAGATCTTTTTTTATCTTGTCTATAATTAACTAAAACTATGTATCCATTTGAATTAAGAATCTCTGTCCTTCAATATGATGATTGTTACCAGGCTGCAAGAGGAAATTGGGAATTATAACCTATATTTCTTATCAGAAGGCCACTCTCCATTGACATTTTTTAAAGTGTAAAGGACAAGAGCTTATTCTAATCAATATGTTTGTGGATAGAATTACAAATAATTGTTCTACTAAAGCTATTACAGTAGGTATTATTCAGAAGTAAACATTAGTATTTATCCTTGCATATTATCAGAGTATTCATTCTAAATTGCAGCTCCTTTTAGAATAAGTATACTTGTCTTCCAGTGGGCCACTCAGTATCTTTTACTCATGAGGAAAACTTATTTTCATTGAGTTCCTGTTATGTGTCAGGAGACAAGGGAAGAAGGAAAGAGAGGGGGAAGGAAGGGAGAGGAAATGATGAGAGGAGATAAGAGGGGAGGAGTAGAGGAAGAGAGAGAGATTAATTTGGCGCTGTCAGCAATGTTGAATATGTCAACTTTTAGATACCTTTGAGTTTGGTAGGAATAACCCCATTTTTGTAGGGAAGAAAATCGAGACTTAGAAGTTAAATGAGTGGACAAGATTATACCAGTTTCTTATCCTAGTGGCCATTCTAATTATCACAAAGAGAGAAGGTTTAGGAACATAAAAATGTTTCTATACTTGTGATAAGCTCCATTTAATTTTGCTTTATTGTTTTTGTTGTTTTAGGTTTATCCTTTGAAAATTAAATAAACTTAGTAAAATGCCTTGAAAATTATTGAAATTTTTGTGATGAATTTTTAGTACAAATAAAGCTAGCCAATTATGCTCCACTTGGCCTGGAGTTGTTTTCTGCTGATCTACACTTGAGTCGGAAAGACCGGTAGTTGCATGTAGTTCAGTTTATAAACAAGCAGTAGTCTAGTTATAATCTGTCTCAGATTATGAACCATGAAGGTTGAGCAAGAAGGTAAGTGGAACATGTGTGAAGAAGTTTGGACAGGAACCTAGAAGACAATGTTTTCAGCCTTATAGTATTTTGATATTTATCCCATTGTTGGAGAAACCTTTTTTTGTGTGTATGTGTGTGTGTAGGTAAGAATATGTTAGGTGTGGTATTTCAAAAGATAATTGGGTATATTATGGATTAGAAAAGATAGGGTAGATACAGAGGAACCAGTATCCATAACAAAAATGATATAATCATGGAATAAGTAGTAGATTACTAATTAAAATGTACTTATTATGTTTTTGTTATGATGCTATCAGGATATATACATAAGTCCAAACTCATTAAAATGTATACATTGAATATATATAACTTTTTGTAAATTATGTACAACTCAGGAAGTTGGGGGAAAGTAGGAGCTGTTGGGCACATTGAGTATTATAGAGAAGCATGGGGGAGATGTCAAGATTGACTCGTAAGATTCTTATGTTTTATAACAAGATGAATGATATAATTTTACCAAGATGGAGAGAGTTGGAAAAGAATCAACTGTGAAGTAGAAAACAGATCATGAGTTCAGTTTTTGATATAATGGCATGATGTGCTTCTCAAACATAAATATAGCTAAGAAAGCTGAAGAATATGTGAGCCTGGGGCTCAGAAGAGATATGTAGGCTGTAAATAAAAATGAGTGAATCATTTGAGTAGTTTAGATTTATGAATGGAAGACATGAGCATGGAGAATTCAAGTGGAAGAAGTCTCAGAACTTGGCTTTGAAAGGGATCTCGAAATGTAATGATTGGAAAAAGGATGAATTATGAAAAGGTGATAGGGAAAAAGTAAATCCAGAGATGGAAGAGGAAAACCCAGAGTGTTGTGTCATCCCATTCCTGGGGAGGAGAATGTTTAAGGAGGGGCCATCAGTGTCAAATAATTCTAGATCAGTGAAAATAATACTCAAAGGACCTTTAGTTTTATTGAGATAGATAGATAGGTTGATTGATTGATTTTTAAAGATTTTATTTATTTATTTGTCAGAGAGAGAGAGAGAGCGCACAAGCAGGGGGAGAGGCAGGCAGAGGGAGAAGCAGACTCCCCGCTAAGCAAAGGAGCCTGATGCGGGACTCAATGCCAGGACCCTGAGATCATGACGTGAGCCAAAGGCAGGCAGACATTTAACTGACTGAGCCACCCAGGTGTCCCTTGAGGTAGATTTATTAATTGGTCATTTAGCAACAGATGGACAAATGTAGAGATTAAAGTAAATTAAGAATGAAGTAGCTAAGATGTAAGGAGGTGAGAAAATGAACCCATGTCATATAGTTTTGTGAGGTTAAACTAGTAAGAAATGGGGAGTGATAAAACTTTTAAGGAAATATGAGGTCAAGAGACAGGTTTTTAATAGTTACTTTTTCCAAAAAACATAATTTGTGATCATGAAAAAATAATTTTAATGATGAACAAAGCTATATAGTGAAAAACGCTTATATTTTTATGTCTTTGTCTATACATGGTATTAATAAATTATTTGTCACTTGCTAATTTTATAGGTGAAAACTGGCATCATAATATTTTAATTGGTACTTCTTTATGAGTGATATTCTGTATCTTTCATATTTGAATAAGTGATATATTTATTTTTCTTCAAACTTCATGCCCTTCAATTTTTATGTTTTTTTCCTCCTTGTTGGTTTGTACAAAAGTACTTTATAAATTAAAGAGAGTGATTCATTGACATGTGTAGCAAATATTTTCCTTCTTGTTATTTAATTTTGACTTTGTTTACGACATTTTGGACAATGCCAACCATTTTCTTTTATGATTCATAAGGATTTATATATTACATACAGAGGCCAGTCACAGAGGTTTAGTCATTTAATTTTAGGATCAAGGTTGGATAGAGAATTTAATAAATGAGGGAGGACAATTAATTGCACAAAACCCCTTAAATGTGGGAATGAGTGACATTTGAAGTGTAGATGGAGGGAGCAAGATGAAAAGTCAACTCCAGAAGGGAACAGAAATTATTTTTAAAAATGAGATAGGTATGTTTAAAGGTTTAAAAATACAAAAGTTACTTGATAGCCCCTCTTTTCTTTGTAATTTTGGAGGCAAAAAGGGAATGTGTGTATGTTGTAGAATGGGGGGTATCAGTGGTTTGAGAAGTTGTCAGTAAACATTGGAAAACAAGGAAAACTACACTGTTAATAAGTGGTCTTATATACTATCTTTAATTTTATATTATTCCATTTATTACAAACAGTAGGAAGAGAAAGATCTGGGTATACTGTCATGGAGAAATGCTCTTAAAATAACATTTGCATATGTACTGTCTCATCAAGAATTGTAATGAATTCTTAACATTAGGGTTTTAAAGGTTGATTAAACAATAGCCCTGTTCTCAAATTAAAAACCAATGGGAATGAGTCATAGAGATTAATGTATATCAGTTAATTAGAGACCAAGTCTTTGATCTGTGACAACTGGACCTCCTAAAACTGGCCCCCAAACCTAGAGTCACAGGCAGGGCTGGACAATAGCAGGACTTTCCTGCTTTAGAAGATGACTTTCAGAATGACAGGAAAACTGTTAGAGCACAGACTGCTCCATAAAAACAAGAGGCTGAGTCACACCTGCTCAGTTCTTCCTCCACCTCACCAGACAGGCCAGTCACTCATTCCCAAGGGAAGGAAGGGAGATGGTGAGACAAGCTGTGTCTTTTCTTTCCATGCTTTTCCCTCCTGGAGATTGGAAATCTCCCTGGAATGCCCCTTTGTGAAATATAAAGAGTGAGAAATATTTTTCTCTCTCTCAAGCCCATTCTGAAGTAGATAAAGAATATTAACTTGACTTTACAGGTGAAGACACTGACCTCAGAGACATCACTTGTCTCATCAGTATCACTGTGCTTATTAGATGTGAAGCTGAAATTTAAATGAAACCAGTTGCTTTGTAAGGTGCTATGGATCTCACAACTGAAAATGCCCAGAAGGAGAACAGAAGGCCTGGATGTTACTGGACAAAGAAAGATTTCTGTGTGGGTGATGAAAACAACAAATGACTTCAAAGGCCTCTTATAGTCCCAGGGCTTGTGCTTTAGAGGCATCTGCATCTCAGAGGGTTCTGGTAGCTTTAAGATGCATTGCGCTTGCAAAATATGTTTAAGTAAAATTTAAAATAATTGGATGTTATTAATAGCTCTTTGTGGAGTGCTTTTTGTGTAACAAACACTGCCCTGACTGCTTGGGTTTCCTGTATTAATTTATTGACTTTTCATAACAATCATATTTGAAAGCTGTTATTATTACTTTATTGCTAAGCACAAACAAACAATTCACTCAAGATCACACAAGCAGTAAGTGGCAGAGAGGGCATTAGAAGGTAGTCTGTATCCTTAACCACTACAGTAAACTTGTTGGATCTTCAATAATTCTTTATTTCAGTAATAAACTTGATTCTTATGGTATAAAGGATTAATTTTACAGAGAGTTAATTAATTAATTCTCTGTTCTTAAAATTGACAATCTTTAATAAAGAAAAACTACCCATTAAGATGACTGCAAAAGAAAGATTCCCCTCCCCCCCCATCCTCCTCCTTCCTAAGATAAATAATATCTGGAGGAACCCAACATTATGTAAACCAGAAGAATACAATGATTGGATGGATTTTTCAGTCTGCATTACTATTTTTATATGGAAACAGTCCGATGAAATTTAGTTTTCAGCAAATAGAAAAGTTTAAGATTTCTTTATAAGAATGATTTAAAACCCAGATTAGTTGGGTAGAAGTCGAACTTTCACTCTTCGCAGATGACATGATACTCTGTGTAGAAAGCCTAAAAGACTCCACCAAAAAATTGTTTGAACTGATACAAGAATTTGGCAAAATCTTGGGGTATAAAAATCAATGCACAGAAGTCTGTTGCATTTCTATACACCAGTAATGAAGCAGCAGAAAGAGAAATCAAGGAATTGATCCCATTTACAATTACACCAAAAACCTTAAGACACCTAGAAATAAACCTAACTGAAGAGGTAAAAGATTTGTACTCTCATAGCTATAGAACATACATGAAAGAAATTGAGTGGTGGTTTAGTCAGTTAAGCATTTACCTCTGGCCCAGGTCATGATCTCTGGGTCCTGGGATTGAGCCCTGCATTGGGATTCCTACCCAGCAGGGACTCTGCTTCTCCCTCTCCTTCTGCCCTTCCCACAACACCACCCCACCCCCACAGCTCATGTTCTCTCTCTCTCTCTCTCTCTCTCTCTCACATGAATAAAAAATTAAAAAAAAAAGAAATTGAGGAAGACACAAAGAAATGGAAAAACATTCCATGCTTATGGATTGGAAGAACAAATATGTTAAAATGTCTATACTACCCAAAACAACCTACACATTTAATGCAACCCCTGTCAAAATAACACCAGCATTTTTCACAGATCTGGAAAAAACAATCCTAAGATTTATAAGGACAGAGAAAAGACTCTGATTAGCTAAAGTAGTATTGAAAAAGAAAACCAAACCTGGTGGTATCACAGTTCTGGAGTTCAAGCTGTGTTACAAAGCGGTCATCATCAAAACAGTATGGTACTGGCACAAAAACATGCACATATATCAATGGAACAGAATCAAGAACCCAGAAATGGACCCTCTATTCTATGGTCAGTTAATCTTCAACAAAGCAGGAAAGATATCCAGTGGAAAAATGACAGTCTCTTCAACAAAGAGTGTTGGAAAAACTGGACAACGATATGCAGAAGAATGAAACTGGACCACTTTCTTACAACAAACACAAAAATAAATTCAAAATGGTTGAAAGCCTAAATGTGAGAAAAGAATCCATCAAACTTCTAGAGGAGAACACAGACAGCAACTTCTTTGACCTTGGCCAGAGCAACTTCTTACTAGACATGTCCTGGAGGCAAGGGAAACAAAAGCAAAAATGAACTATTAGGACTTCATCAGGATAAAAATCTTCTGAACAGTAAAGGAAACAATCAACAACACTAAAAGGCAGCCTTTGGAATGGGAGGAGCTATGTGCAAATCATCAATCAGATAAAGCGCCAGTATCTAAAAACTATGAAGAACTTATCAAACTCAACACCCCAAAAACAACAACAACAAAGGAGCCTGATGCGGGACTCAATGCCAGCACAATGTTGTTGTTTTTGGGGTGTTGAGTTTGATAAGTTCTTCATAGTTTATATATATATATATATATATATATATATATATATATATATGGTCAAGAAATGGGCAAAAGGCATGAACAGACATTTCTCCAAGACATACACATGGCTAACAGACATATGAAAAATGCTCAACATCACTCATCATCAGGAAAATACAAATCAAAACCACAATGAGGTATCACCTCATACCAGTCAGAACAGCTAAAATTAACAATACAGTAAATAACCAGTATTGGTGAGGATATGGTGGGAATACAAACTGGTACAGCTACTGTGGAAAACTATGGAGGTTCCTCAAAAATTTAAAAATAAAGCTACCCTATGATCCAATAATTGCACTATGAGGTATTTATCCAAAGGATACAAAAATAATGATTCAAAGGGATCCATGTACCTCAATGTTTACAATAGCTGTGTCCTCAATAGCCAAAGTATGAAAAGAGCCCATACATCCATCAACTGATGAATGGATAAAGAAGATGTAGTGTTTTATATATATAATGGACTATTGCTCAGCCATCAAAAAGAATGAAATCTTGCCGTTTGTAATAATGTGCATGGAAGTAGACATTTTTTGCTATTATGCTAAGCAAAATAAGTAAGTCAGAGAAAGACAAATACCGTATGATTTCATTCACATGTGGAATTTAAGAAACAGAATGGGTGGACACAGGGGAAGGGAAGAAAAAATAAAATAAGATGAAAACAGAGAGGGAGACAAACCATAGGAGACTCTCAACTCCGGGAAATAAACTAAGGGTTGCTGGAGAGGAGGTAGGTGGGAGATGGGGTAACTGAGTGATAGGCATTAAGGGGGACATGTGATATAATGAGCACTGGGTGTTATATGCAACTGATGAATCACTTTAAATTCGACCCCAGAAACTAATAATTGCTATATGTTAACTAACTTAAATTTAAATAAAATCTAAAAAAAAAAAAAAAAAACAAACACCTGTGAAGAAAAAGAGGTAAACATAAAATATTGTTCTGTGGTGAAACCAGGTGAAGTTCATTTACTCTTCCACCTTTTTCTGGAAGACTAATATGGTTTGGTGAAGTGACTATTTCATGTACCTGTTTCTGTTAGTTGGAGGATGCTGTGATAAAGCATTCTAAAACAGTGGCTGGCTAACTAACTCCCATGGGTCAAATCCACTTCCTGTTTTTGTAAATAGTTTTATTGGAAAAGCCACACTCATTTACACAATGTCAATGGCTGTTCTGAGGTTACATTGGTAGAGCTAGTTGTAATAAAGACCACATGTCCCAAAAAGCCTAAAATATTTCCTGTGTGGCCCTACACACACACACACACACACGAAGAAAAGTCTGCTGACCCCTCATCTAGAGGGTTTTTTCCCCCATCTGTTGAGATAGCTCTGCTTACTTACATACATATTGGGACTTTGAATATTTATTCAGCAGTAGTCATGGTTTGCACTTAAACTCCAGATTCTTCTTAATTCTCCTTGAGATTTGAAGGCCACTGCTTGGTCATGGGATAAGACAGCCCAAGGAATGTTGGTCAGAATTAGAGGCACAGATTTGGGTGCTATGTTTATCATGGAGAGGAGACCAAGAACAAAGAAGTTTTTTTTTTTTTTTTTTAATTTTAGCATTCTGGAACATAATGTTCAAAGCAATTGAAACATATGATGCATTTGAAATACCATTTTTTTCAATCCTGAGTGATTTAATTTTATCCAAAATAAAAGAATGTACTAAATTTAATAAAGAATGCCCTGTTTGGTTATAAATATTAATCTTTCTAATAAAATTATCTTTATTCCTCTCATTTGCTAAATTGAACTGATGACATAGATTAAAAGCTTATCCTTTGTCCTTCTATCCGTCTTCCCCATTTTCCTGAGAGTTACTCTTTCAAAAAAACAAATTTACTTATGTAATCTTTCTGCATAATAATCTTACTTAACTCTCTTTTTCATATTCAGATCTCTAATTTGGCATGCATGGCCCTTTAAAATATGGCCAAATCTGCCAGTCATTTCCTATTACATTCAAAGGTGAAATTTAAAATACTTGACAACTAGTAAGACATGGGTCCAACTGCAGCAGATGAGAATCATAACCAATGGGTGAATCAGTGCCAATGCATGCCACCTAAATAGTGGAATTATTATACTTCTACCCTCTTCCCAGCACTACCAACTCCTTATCTTTCCTATAGCAAAATTCTTTTAATTCCCAAAACATACCAAGCTTACAGAATCATCTAGATGGTCTTCTCCTTGGAGTGACCTCTCTGTCTTACAGTGAAACTCAAGTTTTTCATGTGAGACATTATGCAATAGTTTCAAAGACTTCCTAAATATTTTCTAGTAGGACTTCTACAGATCCCTTAAAGCCTCTGTGACTGTCATTTCTATTTTTCTGTTTTCCTCTTTCTCTTCTCCATTGGAATATGAGCTCCCTGAATGTGGGCAAAGGTTTATTAATCTCTGTGACATCTAGTACCTAACATATTATGAACATTTGAGAACAGCTGTGACCACAGAGGAAAATCAAGGGTGGCAGGTTCCTCAACTCCAATCAGCCTCAGTGAAAGGCAGGCTTCTCAAGCTCTTATGGAATAGAAAGAATCTTGTGAACGCAGGCCACTCTGGAAGGAAGCCAACTAAAAGCCCTGTGGCAGAGGACAGAGGGAATTCCTAGGGCACACTGTGATTTCACAAGAAGGCTCTATTTCATAGGTTTCCATAGAGAATGCTGATCTTCTGGCCCTCACAAAATACATCAGTGAAAAATGAGGCACTGTTAGGCTAAATCATGAGATCAACTGATCAATCACTTTTTTTTAAAGGGATGCATTTCCATTTTGTTTATTTATTTGACACAGAAAGAGGGATCACAAGTAGGCAGAGAGGCAGGCAGAGAGAGGGGAGGAAGCAGGATCCCTGCTGAGCAGAGAACCCAATGTGGGGCTTGATCCCAGGACTCTGGGATCATGACCTGAGCAGGGCAGCAGCTTAACCCACTAAGCCACCCAGGCGCCCCTGATCAATCACTTTCAATGGGAAAAGAAATGATTAGTAAAACAGTAAGATAAGGAATTCAATGAGCATATCTGGATACACATGTGTGCCATTTCAGAGGAAGACTGCAAAGTTTTAACTCCTTGAGAAGGGAAAGAAAATAGGTTTAGTTTTTTCAGGACTCTGTAATGCATTAGCCTTACCAACTATGGTGAATGTAGATTAGAAATGGTTCTGTTATCTGTTCAGAATACCTGAAAGCTCTATTGTCTTCTGCTGTCTTATCAAGACATGAATGTAAATCTTTATTTTTTAAGATGATTTGTAGATACTCTCAATTTAATATTCTTGGACCCCTTAATTTGTTTTATTTGTTTAATAGATTAGTTTTTAGAGCAGTTACAGATTCACAGCAAAGTTGAGACAAAGGTACATACATTTCCCATAATCTTACTCCCACACACATTCATAGTCTTTCCATTATCAACATTCCCCACCCAAATGGTACATTTATTACAACTTATAAACCTACATTGATAAGTCATTATCATCCAGAGTTCATAGTTTAGCTTATGGCTCACTCTTGGTGTTGTACATGCAATGAGTGTAGAAAAGTGTGTAATTACAGAGTCATACTGTGTCATACAGAGCATTTGCACTACCCTGTGCTCTGCCTATTCATTGCTCTTGCTTTCTCTCTGCTAACCTTTCACAAACAGTGATATCCTTACTCTCTTCATAGTTTTGACTTTTCCAGAATGTCCTGTAGTTGGAATCAGTATGTAGCCTTTTCAGATTGTCTTCTTTCACTTAGTAATGTGCACTTAAGTTTCCCCCATGTCTTTTCATAGCTCGGTAGTTCATTTCTTTTTAGTGAGTTGGATTATAATGTAGGGGTATATGTGCTTTTGTAAGAAATTGCTAACTACCTTCCAAAGTGATGGTATTATTTTATATTTATATCAAGAATGAGTAAAATTTCCTATTGCTCCACAATCTTGCTCTTACAATATACACATTCCCATCACACCAATTTTTTCTTTATTTTTAGTTTTTTTGGGGGTTTTTGGTACATATTGTTTTGTTACTCTGAATATGTTTTGTGATTTTTTTCATGTACATAATTAAATATGGTTCTTTTATAGCTTCTGGATTTTCTTTGATCAGAATCTTTCTCTGAAGAAAAAAAAAGAAAAAATTGTTTTCTCTGAAACCGGGAGAGTACTGCTTATTTTTTTTTAAACCTTTATTCATTTAATCCAATCAGAAAATTTTTTTTAATTAGATCTATTCAGTATGAGATACAGCATATTTTCTTTAAGGTAGATTCTCAAGTGTGCCTGCAAGAGTTATTAAATAAATAATCATTTCCTAATGAAATAACAATAAAGCTTCATATATTAAATTTTACATTTTGAAATTAATTACATTCTGTATACTAGTATATAATTTTAGACTTTCTCTTTAGTACCACTTTTGTTAGTAGCAGAATACTTTTATTATCATTTTAGTGAACTTTAATAACTAGTAAAACATGCCATACTAATTATTATTTCCATAATTTTTGGTTAAATATTGTTCATCCCTAACAACTTTAAGATTTTTTTCTAATTATAAAATTGAGTTTCTAAATATTAATTTTTGAAGAGTTGAAATTTTAATGATATTAGATGTTACAAAAATAGGAAATGAATTTTTATCAGATTTTTATATCTTTCCATAAAGATTACTTTATGAAGATATTGTATTTTTATTGAACTATTAACTATGCATTGTAGTTTTGTTAGCATATTTTTATGTCTAGCTAATTATTGCTAGTATAGAGAAAAGCAATTGTTTGTATAATTCAAATTCCTTTTTTCAATATTTTAGCTTTTTCCAGAAGAGATATGCAATAATTTTATCGACACAAAATAATTGATAACTTCCTCTCCATTACTTATGTTATTTTCTCAACTTATTGTATTTACTCTAAAATTCTAAAATCTAAAATCTCTAAAACACTGCTGTATGGTAGTAATTATAATAAGTAGCCTTCCCTGTACTTGATGAGATTAGTTTGTTATTTTACTACTTAGAATGAAATTTAAAATTTTTGTCTTTAGCATATTTACTTATTTTTTCTTTTTACATTGTCATTTTAGTAAGCATTAGCGCTCATATCTTCAGATCCAAATATACAAATTAAAGAATGTGCACACGCGCGCGCACACACACACACACACACACACACAAAAACTCACAAACTCACATTAGAACATATAAAATGAGATGTGAAATTAGGAGCCTAAGTGCTGAACTTACAGTTTGCTCTATCGTAAAGGATACTTTTAAAAATGATGTTGGGATCTGGCTCAACATGGCAACCTAAACACACTACTTTAGCCTTACTCCACCTACTCCTGCCTCCAAACCCATCAAACTGACTTGCCAGTTCATTTAGAGTAAAAGCCACAGTCTTTACAATACCGTACCAGACTCCCACTTGTATCTTCCCACCTATGTCCTGTTGCCTCTTTCTTCTCTGACTTTAGCCCAGCCACAGTGGTCTTCCTACTGTTCGTCAAAAGATCTGAGTTACATTTCCACCCCAAGGCCTATGTACTTAATGTTTCCCTTGCCTGAAACAGTCTTCTCCCAGATACATTCCTCACTGGATTCTTTACCTATGTCTAGCACATTATTACCTTCTACTAGGATACATAATTTTCTTATTCACTGGGTTTATTTTTTTTTCTAGTCTGTGCTAGAAGATAAACTCCAGGATAGCAGGGATTTTTATCATTTTGTTTATTGCTCTATCCTCTGTCCCTGGAAAAACATCTAATTAGCACCTAATAAAATCATCTTTAAAAAGCTGGAGAACCCCTAACCCATATTTTGGCAGGTAAATTTTTTTTTAAATTTTCCCTCTTAGAATCTGGAATAGTCAGAGATCAGAGATAGTGTATCTGGGAGATAAAGGAAGTTTCACATCATCAGCCAAATAAGTATTTATATGATCTCAGAACAGCTGAGCTAGTTCCCTTGCTCTCACCAGCCTCATTCCACCCCGGCCTCTTTGAACAGCTGTCTCTTCCTTTGTCTCAAAACAAAGCTGTGGAGAGAAAGAGGGGCCTAATATGTTAGAGTAAAATTAAAAGCTAAGAGTTCTAGAGATCTCCATGAAATATGAGGACGCATGTGGGGATGAGTCATGTGAGAACCAGAAAAATGAGATGTACTTGAAGATTAGGGTATTAAAATGCAACAGTGCTGATAATGAGCAGAGCCAAATGAGGTTACAGCCTAGGAGGTGGCCCTAGGAGAGGGTGACTGAGATAATGGGGAGGTGGATGTTACTGCCATTTGCTCACTGATCATTACTTACAGAAATGTTGAATTTACCAGGCTTTCTGTGTTTTTAGTTCAGGTGTTCTCATATATCAAAGAAAGAAAAAAAAAGGACATTTGTCATTTGTACAAATCACTTATTCAGCCAGAGAAGAGAACATTATTAAAAAAAAAAAAAAAACAAAAAAACATTACAAATAAAGCTTTTGTCTCCCACAATAGAATCTTAGTTCTGAAGATATGCCAAAAAACTCATAAGATGTAACTACGTTTAATATGGTTGTCTCAAGAGATTATTATAGCTTGACAATTCCATTTTTACATTTTTGCAGTTTTTATGGCAGGCTGGATTATGTGGCAAAACAATTGAAAAAAGCAGTGGTGGAAACTCCAGTGGGAAAATTTCATTTTTAAAAAATGTTGCATAATTTTATGATTTCTAAATAGACAAGGGGTTTTCTTGGCTTATAATTTGCTACTGTACATTTTGAGGCAATATCATAGCTCTAACAGTGCTAATACCTTATATTTCTATAGTTGCTTTGAAGATTACAAATGCTTTCATGTGCATTAGGCAATTTAATCCTCCTTGCTCGGGAAATGCATGATAGCCATCAGTGAATATGTGTCCAGATGGCTGAAAATGGACATCAGCCACCAAAATAAGCACTAGACTGGTGGCCACCAAATGCAGGCTCACGGGCCCTTAGAAAGCTTAAATGAAAATTTCAAAGGTCAGAAATGAAATTAAACAATTACACACATATATCTATTCATCTGTGTCTATGTATGTACAGTTGCTCTCTGTCCTTATTTTTTTTAAAGATTTTATTTATTTTATTTATGTGTGTGTATATATAAATACATAATATATATACGTATATATATTATACATATACATATACATATATAAGCAGCGGGGAGTGGCAGGCGGGGGGTGGGGTGGGGGAAGCAGGCTCCCTGCTGAGCAAGGAGCCTGATTTGGGACTTGATCCCAGGACCCTGGGATCATGACCTGAGCTGAAGGCAGATGCTTAACAGACTGAGCCACCCTGATGCTACATCTGTCCTTATTTTTAAAAGGATTTTTCCATTCATTAATTTCTTTATTTTTGAGATTTTTTTAATTTACTTGACAGAGAAATCACAAGTAGCCAGAGAAGCAGACAGAGAAAGAGAGGGAAGCTAGCTCCCCTGCTGAGCAGAGAGCCTGATGCAGGGCTCGATCAATCCCAGGACCCTGAGACCATGACCTGAGCTGAAGGCAGAGGCTGAACCCACTGAGCCACCCAGGTGCCCCCCCATTCATTTATTTCTTAAACAATTATTTATTTGGTATTTATTGTATTGCAATGTTATACATTGACTGTGAGGCAGCAAAAATGACCAGTGTAACCCTATTCTTTTGGAGGATTTAAACAAACACACAAAAATGTTTTATTCTATGTTTTTATCTTTATCAAGGTATAATTCATATACAACATATTGCACACATTGAAACTCTTGAGGAGTTTGGGTATATGCCTAAACTGATACCATCACCATAGCCAGAGTACTAAACATACCTATCATTTCCAAAAACGTCCTTGTGTTTATACATGTTATGTGTGTTTTAGTGAGCATACTTAACATAAGATCTGTCTTCTCAACTTATTTTAAAATTTTTAAACTTTATTGTATTGTTAACTATGGGGACTATGTTATTAATTATAGAGCGGATCTCAAGAACTTAATTAAATATGCATCTTGCGTAATTAAAACTTTATATCCATTGAAAAGCAGTTCTCCATTTCATTTCCTATCATGCCCCAGCAACCATCATTTTATTCGTTCTTTCTATGAGTTGAACTTTTTAGATAACTTGTATGAGTGGAATCATGCAGTATTTGTCCATCTGTGACTGGTTTATTTCACTTAGCATAAGGTTCTCCAGATTCATCCATGTTGTAATAAATGTTAGGATTTCTTTCCTTTTTTTGTATGTATATATATCATATTTTAAATATTTATTTATTTATTTATTTATTTGAGAAAGAGAGAGAGTATCAGAAGAGGAGTGGGCAGAGGGACAAGCAGACTTCCCTTGAGTGGGAAGTCCAATGTGGTGCTCGATCCCAGAACCCTGAGATCATGACCTGAGCTGAAGTCAGACACCTAACTGACTGAGCCAGCTAGGACCCCCATATTTTCTTTATTCATTTGTAGTGGATTTGTAGTTTGTTCCCATATTTTTATTATTATGAATAAAGCTGTAATGACTTATTATATAATAATTAATATAATATAATTATTTCAATTATTTTGAAAATATATTCAGAAGTGAGATTGTTGGATCCTATGAGACTTCTATTTTTGATTTTTTGAGAAACCTGAATTGTGGCAGTTTCTCTATTGTGACTGCACCTTTCTGCATACCTACCAACAGCATGTAAGTATTCCAATTTCTCCACATCCTCATTGTACTTATCTCTTGCCTTTTTCATAAGAGCCATCCTAATGGGGAGAAGATGATAGTTCATCATGGTTTAGATCTGCATATCTATGATGGTTAGTGAGGAAAATCATCTTTTCATATAACTGTTGTCCATTTGTATTTCCTTGCAGGAGTGCATATTTAAGTCTTCTGCCCTTTTTTTATTGAATTGTTTGGATATTTTGCTGTTGCATTATGTGAGTTTCTTATATACTTTGGATATTATCCTCTTATCTGATAAGGGATCTGAAAGTACTTTCTCCCATTCCATAGTACTCCTTTTCAATCTGATTTTTTTTTTTTCTGTGTAGAAGCAAAGTCTAATAATGCAGTAAAGAATTCTTTTTTTTTTTTTTGCTTATTTTCAAAAGTAAGATAGTCTTAATTAATGATCATATATTTTGCTAAAATTGGAAAAAATTTAGTTGCCAATGTTCTGTTGACTCTAAATTATTTAGTTACCATAATGATGTTTGTAGTGTTACAAGGCTTCCCCATGATGTGCCTCTACCTTTAAAGATACTATCCCTGAAGGAGTAGCAATGAGTTTAAAAGCTAGCTTGATACCTACAGTGAGACTTGTCCTTTTCTTTTACATAAAAATAATCACTTATTACATAACCCAGTAACTATCAAAAAATTACAATACATTTATGTTCCAAATTACAATGCAGAATATAGTTAACATTTATAGTAGTGTTTGAGCTTGCAGTGTGTTAAGATGAAATAAAGTAAGGATGAATGAAAATATCAAAGAAAGCATGTAGTATCATTCACACTCTAATCCAAGGCACCTTAACTCTTTTTGGTGTTTCTTCAAAGATACATAAACAGTGATAATCTTTCTAATAGCTAGACCCAGTATTTGCCCTAATTTACTTAATTCCAAAAGCCATGATCATCTGAGTCCAACTTATCTTTCTTCTTTCATATTTTGAATGACTTATTCATGTTTAAGACACAAAGCAGTTTTTTCAAGTGTCTTTCATTTATTGTACCTCACTTGTGGTTTATGTTGTCAATCTCATTTTACCAGGATTGTTGAGAAATACCCACAAGTGTGTGTTAAGTGATATCTATTCCCTTGTCTTGATAAAAGTCATAGAAAAGATTGATTTGCTGATTTAAGACATAACTAATTTCTGAATTAATATAATTAAGATGACAGAGTGATAAATAAAACAAATAGAACTGCCTCTAGTTTTCCTGAATGATTGGGCTAGTGCTAACATAATGCCTCTAGAGGGAAAAATTAAAGGCAACTGGATGAAATAGTGAAAATCTTTCAACCTTGTTTGGGTGGCATTTGCTTTATTGACTGGCAAAATGGTATAAATCAAGGAAGAAGAAACTCAGCAGTAATTTAAAAAGGAACAAACCTTAACTCAAAGGAGTCAAGATCCAAATTGGTTGATCTTTAACCCGTTAATTGAAATAATGGATGATCCTAAAGGTAAATTGAGCACCCAACAGAAACATGAAAAGAATTAAAGATTGCAGATAAAAGTGAAACACATCAGGCTGAGGTACTAATAATTGTGTAAGGCACACAGTTGTTTTAGACTACACTCATGGTCAGAAGTGGTAGCTTTCATAAGAACTCATGAGTTTTGAATTATATGTGTTTATATATCTAAGATTAGAACCATGTTGCTTAGGTTTACATAAATGATTACGCATGCAGTATTTACAAATCTAAAAATAAGTATATAATACAAATATATGATTTGTAAAGGACAATAATTGTTAAGAACGTTCAATGTAACACCCCCTTCACACACACACATACACAGACACATGCAGAACCTGTAATGATTTAGAACTTTCTAAATAAGCCATAGGCCTTGTCTATGGGTTGATGGGGGAAAGGGCAAAGTTTATAGAGGTTTAAAAAGGTGAAAGGATCCCTTCATATAATCCAGCCCTATAGTTCCTGTAGTTCCTGATGTGTTCATCAAAGACCACTGTTATCCACAGTTCTCCTCCACCACCCCAGCACATTCTGTGAAGCTTTAAAAGTTGATCCAAACAACTTCCAGTAATGAAACTTGAATGCTCACGCTTAATTCTCTTTTTCTCCTGAATGTCTCCAAATTGAATAAAGGGATTTTTTTTTCATAAATTATTTAAAGACCAAAAAAAAAAAAAAATGGAAGAAGAGATGACAGCAACACAAATTCTTAAATGGACAAGTGGTAGAAAGATAGCCATATTTTTAACCAAGAAACAATCCAATACACAATACAGAACCCCCCAAAAGCTCAGAAATTTGTGATGGTAGTTACCTCTGGAAGCCAGGCTTTTAAAAAAGCAGAAGTAATTGAAATTTTGTATAATTCTAAACAAATCCAGAATCCCACCTAGATTCTGGCAGAAAAGTTGAAGTTTATTCAGAGTACAGGGCAAAAAAGAGAATCTCTGGATTGAAGGGCCCAAGCCGGTTGAGATACAGGGCACTATACTTAAATGAGGAAATAAGTAAATGTTCACATGCCAAATGTTAACAGCCTTAGTCTGCTTCCTCACTGGGATCCTAACATGCAGGCAGCCACATCTTTCTCCCTAAACAGAAGAGTGGAATTAACTTCTTCCCTGAGACATGTGAGCAGCCCTGTCAGGACTGCCTGATAAGAAATCCACAACAGACAGGCCTTAGCCAAAGGCACAGAATCTCCATTTTAATTTTTTTTAAGTCCCATCATTAAATAAAAAGAAATCATTGCATATCCCTAGACATCTGAGAAAAGCCTCTAACATGGAAGACAAAGTACAAAACCAATAAACATAAAAGGCTATTTGGAAGAAACAGAGACTCTTCAGGGAGATGAAAAGTTCAAATAAAGAACTAATAGTAATATCTTCAAAGACATGATAAGATATTGCATCTTTGAAAATAGAAGAAAAGACCAAACAAATAAATAGAATAAGAAAAAGTCTTAGAAATAAAAGTCTATGTAGCAATAGAAGTAAAACACTGAAAGAGGAGATACGAGAAGCAAATTAAGGAAATATATTTAAAAATATGACTAAAAGGCAAAGAATGGTACATAGAAGAGAAAATATAAGAAAACTAGAGAACTGATTTGGATACACAAACGTTTAATAAGAATTTGAAAAAGAATAGAGAAAATTAAAGGAATAAATCATTAAAACCATGTTTACCATATTAAAAGTTTTCCCAGAACTGAAGAATACAAATTTCAAGGTTAAAATGGCCTGCTGAATACCTCAGTGGGTGGAAATCACCCCCACCATACTGAGGCACATTTTTTGTCAAATTTCAGATAACTGGAGAAAAAGAGAAGATATATTAAACTTCCAGAGAAGGATGAGAGAGAGTTGGGGGCAGGTAGAAAGAGCACACAGAGAGAACTAAAAAGAATGGAAATCAGGTGGAGCTAAGATGGTGGCATAGTTGGAGGACCCTAGGCTTGTTTCATCCCTTTAACACAGCTAGATAACTCTCAAATCATTCTGAATACTGGAAAAATCAAACCTGAGGACTGACAGAACAAATTACACTCAACTAGAGGGAGAGAAGAAGCCACTTTGAGGAAGGTAGGAAATGCAGAGATTTGGTTTGGGGGAGAAACTGATGTAAAGTGCTGTGGAAGGGAAGGAGCCCTGATCACAGAAAGGCAGGAGAGAGTAGAGCATGTAGGGATAATAAGCACAAGGAAAACACATCCCCAAAGCCATTGTCTTGGAAAATGAGAGACACAGATTTTTGTGAACTTTTGCAACCAGCAGGGTTCAAAGATTGGTTTTAGAGGTCTGTGGCCTTTTCTGGGATAAAAAAAAATCTAAGGGTACTGTCCTACTCCTGGAGAGAAGGCAGGCAAATACCCTGGGGGGCAAACAGAGGGATCTGAGGATCACCTAAAGTGCACGGTGGGAGGCAGAGAGGAGACTGTTCCTTCTTCTTGGAGTGCATCTGTGAGAAATGGCATTGCCTTTCTGGGGACAAAATAGGTGGCAGGCACCATTTTACTTTCTGCCCCCTCCCTGCCTTAGTATAGGCACGGAGACACCTGCTGAGGCAGCTAATCCCATGTGCCTGCACTCTGGCGTGACTGCCATTGTAGTTCAAATGTGTGCATCAGTCCCAGGACAGCAAGACCCTCTCCCAGAGGACCACCGCAGATTTCCATCACACTAAGTCCCTAACGTTTGGAGTTTTAAAAGTCAGCAGGTTTGGATGGGATAGAGCCCAGTATGCACTGCACTTTTTTAGGCAGGCATTTAACCCAGAGACAGCATGAAAGCAGTGATCTAAGAAATGTCTAGAATGCATGAGGAGAAATTATTTACCTTTTGGGAGAGTCCTTCCATGAACACAGCAAGCAAGAACTCCCCTATCTGGGGTCAAAGGAATTGGCTGGTGCCATTTCTCCTCCCCACCCTCAACATAAACCTCAGTAAGCCACATAGCACCAAATAGTGGCAGCCTAAACCACTTACACCAAGTGCCACTCCGACTGCACTCTGCTGGTACTGCTTTTCTCAGGCAGGTGTACCAGAAGACAAGCACAACAGGCCATTCCCCCAGAAAACCAGCACAAACCCCCACATGCAACATGTCTATTGGCCATAGGGTTCTGCAAAGCTTCAATTCTAGAAGAAATAGCATCAGGTCTCATTTAAAACAGAGACTACAGCACATCTAGTTAAAACTTGCCACACTCTGGCCAAAGTCTGAACACTGTCCACCTCAGGCAAGGAGAACCTCTTCAGATGATTTACCTGAGGGATAGAGCAGACAAAATACAGCAATGGAGTGCACCCAGCGCACACCACAGACACTTCCTGACCTCTTCTTCATAAAGTCATTACTCTCAAGAGCAGGAAACATAACAGGATTTTTTTAACACAGGGATGAATACAGATACCTAGACAAAAGGCCAAGATGGATGGTGGAATTTATCCCAGAAGAAAGAACAAGAAAAGATCATGGCCAGAGATCTAACCAAAGCAGATAGAAGTAATACGCCTGATATGAAATTTAAAACAACAATCATAACGATACTTGCTGGGCTTGAGACAAGCATAGAAGACATCAGGGAGACCCTTCCCTCAGAGAAAAAAGCTAAAAAATATTCAGGCAGAAATGAAAGGTACAATAACCGAGATTCAAAACCAACTGGATATAAAAACTACAAGGATGGAACAAGCAGAGAAATAAATAAGTGCTATAAATGATAGAATTATGGAAAATCATAAAGCTGAACAAAAGAGAATAATGGTGGATCACAAGAGTAGACATAGGTAACTCAGTGACTCAATCAAATATAACATTAATAACATAGGAGTCCCGGGAGAAGAGAGAATAAAGGGGGCAGAAGGTTTGTTTGAGGAAATTACAGCTGAAAACTTCCCTAATCTGGGGAAGGAAACAAACATCCAAATCCAAGAAACACAGAAAACTCCCATCAAAGTCAATAAAAACAGGCCAACACTAACACACATTGTTCTTAAATTTTCAAAATATAATGATAAAGAAAAAATATCCTAAAATCAGCAAAACAAAAACAAGTCCCTAACTTATTAGGGAAGACCCACAAAGCTGTCACAGATTTCAGAGAAATCTGCCTTGGCAAAACAGAAGAGAGTGGCATGATATAGTCAACATGATGAATGGGAAAAATCTCCAGGCGAGAGTACTCTATCTAGCAAGGTTATCTCTGAGAATAGAAGGAGAGAAAAAGAGTTCCCCAGGAAAATAAAAACAAAAACCAAAAAAAAAAAAAAACACAGTCCTGCAAAAAATATTAAAGGGGATTTTTTGATGGGAAGAAAAGATCAAAATTGATAAAGACAGAAAGGAATGGAGAAAATATCCAGACAAATCAGGTAAGAAAGTGGCACTAAATTATATCTGTCAATAATTGACTCTGACTGCAAAATGGACTAAATATGCAAATCAAAAGACATAGGGTGTCAGAATGTATTTAAAAAAAAATAAAACTACCAAGACTCATTTATATGTTCCCTACAAGAGACTCATTTTACCTTATTTATTAATTTTATTAATTATTTGTTAATTTTATTATTAATTTATTTTTAAAGTTTTATTTGTGTGTGTGAGAGAGAGGGTGAGACCACATGCACAAGCAGGGGCAACAGCAGGCAGAGGGAGAAGCAGACTCCCTGCTGAACCAGAAGCCCAATGCAGGACTCAATCCTAGGACCCTAGGATCACGACCCAAGCTAAAGGCGGATGCTTAGTCAACTGAGCCATCCAGTCAGCCCCAAGAGACTCATTTTAGACCCAAAGATACCTGCAGATTGAAAGTGAGGGGCTGCAGAAACATTTATTATGCAAATGGACATAAAAGGAAAGGCAAAGTAGAAACACTTAATGTCAGACAAACTAGATTTTAAACCAAAGACTGTAACAGGAGATAAAGAAGAACACTATATAATAATAAAGTGGCCTATCAAGCCAGAAGATCTAACAATTTTAAATATTTATGGCCCCAACTTGGGAGCACCCAAATATATAATACAATCATAACAAACATAAAGGAGCTCATTGATAATAATACAATAATAGTAGGGGACTTTAACATCCCACTCAGAGCAATAGATCTTCCAAGCAGAAAATCAACAAGGAAACAATAGCTTTGAATGACACACTGGACAGTTGACTTACGAGGTGTATTCAGGATATTTCATCTTAAGCAATAGAATACACATTTTTTTCCAAGTGCACATGGGATAGTCTCTGGAATAGATCACATACTAGGTCACAAATCAGGCCTCAGCAAGTACAAAAAGATTGAGATCATACCATGCAACTTTTCTGACCACAACACTATGAAACTTGAAGTTAACCACAGGAAGAATTTTGGAAAGACCAAACATACATGGAGGTTAAACAGCATGCTGCTAAAGAATGAATGGAACAACCAGGAAATTAAAGGAGAATTAAAAAAAAAAATACATGGAGACAAATGAAAATGAAAACACAATGGTCCAAAACCTTTGGGCTACAGCCAAAGTGGTCATAAGAGAGAATTATATAGCAATACAGGCCTACCTCAGAAGCAAGAAAATTTTCAAATAAACAACTTAACCTACACCTGAAGGAGCTAGAGAAAAGAACAAAGTCTAAACCAACCAGAAGTAGAGAAATAATAATTAGAGCAAAAATAAATGATATAGAATCTCAAAACAAAACCCCAAAAAACAGTAGAACAGATCAATGAAATCAGGAAAGGGTTCTTTGAAAAAATTCATAAAATTGATAAACCCCAGAGTTATCAAAAAGAAAAGAGAAAGGACCCAAGTCAATAAAATCACAAATGAGAAAGGAGAAATAACAGCCAACACCACAGAAATGCAAACAATTATAAGAGAATATTATGAAAAGTTATATGCTACAAAATCAGACAATCTGGAAGAAATTAATAAATTTCTAGAAACATGTAAACTACCAAAACTATAGAAATAGAAAACTTGAACAAACCAATAATAAACAAGGAAATTAAATAAGTAATCAAAAATCTCCCAAAAAACAAAAGTTCAGGGCCATATATCTTCAAAGGGAATTCTACCAAACATTTAAATAAGAGTTAATACCTCTTCTTCTCAAAGTATTCCAAAAAATAAAAATGGAAGGAAAATGTCCAAACTCATTCCATGAGATCAGCATTACCAGACAAAGACCCCTACGTGGATGCAAAAATTCCACAAAAACACTATGAAATTGGATCCAAAAGTACACTAAAAGAATCATTCACAGACAGAGAGAGAGGAAGGGAAGCAGAGAGCCTGCAGACAGAGAGAGAGGAAGGGAAGCAGCCTGATGTGGGGTTCCATCCCAGGACCCTGAGACCATGACCTGAGCTGAAGGCAGAGGCTTTAACCCACTGAGCCACCCAGGCACATACTATTCTTTCAGTCTGAATGTTCTTCTTATAGTTTTTAGCTCATCCAATTCCTACTTATCCATCAAATATTAGTGTAGATATCACTTCCTCAATGAATCTTTTCTTATTACCTAAAATAACTTCTGTTTTGTGATCTTATATTATCCTGTGTTTTAAAGCATTGCATTTGTGTAATTTGTAACTATATAGGAACTGATATTTTTATCTATATAATATCCATTCTTTACAAGATTATAAGCTCTAGTATGTCTGGCACAATGATAAGGACATAGCAGGTCACCTGTTAAATTGTGAGTCATCCTGTGGTGAAATTACCTGTTTTTATAATTCTCTTTCCAACTAAGACATAAGTTCCATGGGGCATAGATTATGTCTGTTTTATTTACCACTGTATTTTCAATGCCTGGTATTTAGTAGTTGTTCACAAAATATATATTATATAAATTCATTTGAATATTTGATCTAAACAATGGTTTGAGAGAAGAAATATCAAAAGGTACTTGAGTCACAACTTCCACTGAAATTATTGCTCATGAAACAGGCAGGCATCAAAAGACAAGCTTCTCTGTAAAGCACTGGGCACAAGCTGCTTCATTGTAAAGTTTGAATAGCAAAGAAAGGGAATCTGTATAGACTAATTTATTCATCACTGAATATTTGTTGTAGACTTGCCATGTATTAGGTCCAAGAAAGACTGATGAGTTCATGGCTGGGAAGAAGTTAGATATGCTGGCAAATGCTATTGTCATCTCATGCAAGACCCCACCTCTCTACCTGCTTCTTTCACAGAGTTATGTATGAACTCAACTCATGCCCTGAATTTTTCTTACCAGTTATCTTGGTTAATTCAACCTCTTCAATCCTTCAAAGTCAGCCTGAGGTCTAAATCTTCTCAGGTCAAGCCCATGGTCTCCCAAAGATAGGGCTTTATTGTTCATTCTTCCTTCCATTACTGTTTTCACTGGGAATACCTACTCCTCTCCATAATACTTTTTTGTTTTTCTTTTTCAGAGATTTTAATCATTTATTTGAAAGAGAGAGCAAAAGAAAGAGAATACAAGTGGGGGTAGGGTCAGAGGGAGAGGGAGAATAGGATTCCCTGTTGAGCAGCGAACCCAACACTGGGCTAGATCTGGGGACTCTGGGATCATGACCTGAGTGGAAGGCAGACAGACACTTAACTGACTGAGTCACCCAGGTGCTCCTAATTTTCTCTTCTTCAAGTGTGAATTCCCTGTGACTGAATAAGAATCTTGAAACATATTCTAGGTTCAAAACTGGAAGTAACTCTTTTCCTAGTCTTCATTTTATCCTGAAGACAATGGACTTATGGGACACTTTAAACAGGGAGACTACAGGAGCAAGTTTCGTATCCCAAGGGTTACTCCAGGAGTAAAATGGTAGTGGATCAAAAGGAAAACCAGGCTAGAGCCTGGAAAGATCAGCTGAAATATCATTACAGTAATTCAGGAGATCCTAAAGGTCTGAAGTAAAGTCGTACTAGAAGAAGAGCAGAGAAATTAAGGGTCCTGCCTTGTACAGCCTGAAGGAAGGTGGCAGAAAACAATGCACTTCTCCTTGTTGAGCTAGTCTTGCAACTAAGAACTCTCTGTTCAAATGGTGGACATTTTAGATATATATCCCCTTTCCCCTGCTTTGTTCTCCCCTTTTTGCCTCCTCAGGAATATTTCCAAAGCTGTAAACATGTCAAAAGATTTGTGTGCATTTTTTTTAAAAAATAAGAAACAGGAAACTAGTGATTTTAAGAAGCCCAAACTCTACTTTCACTTCTTTTTTGATGACTTGCTTCAGAAACTTAGAACAGCTCTGTTCAAAAAGGATTTTCAGCACAAATGCTTAATTATCTTGTTATTTATGGCCATTTTAACACTGTTGTAGAGACCTTTCAGGAACTCAGCTGAGGCCATCGGATCATTACCTTTGCTGACAAATTTCCTGACTTCAGTGATGTATATCTGTTGGCTGTGCCCTCTGTTTGTATATATTTCTAAAATGAGATCCTACAGGTCTGAATACAGAGAATTTTTCCTTTCCTGTATGAGGCTGAATTGTCTAGTGCTCCAAGGAAACGGATGTTGATAGAGCCAATCTGTTGAAAGAGCCAAACTTTTAGAAAAGCCTTTCTCTTAGTGTTCACCATATTTACTAGTTGGAGAGTATGTTTAGGAATTTATGCCTCAAAAAGATAAACCAGGAAATATTTCACTCTGTTTCAGAAAGGAAATGGGATGAGGGAACAGAATATTGTGGAGATAACATTTGGTGTGGTCAGACATTGATTAAACACTGTGCACATGTTATTTCATTTAATTTTCATAACAAACTGGCAAAATAAAAATTATTTTCTGCATGAGATGCTCCGAGAAGCCAGGCTACTTGCATGACTAATAAATGTCAGAACCAAGTTCAAATCAGAGGTTTTCAAACTCCAAAGCTCTTTTTCCTTCTGCTTAACTGCAGATGAATCAGGTGGCCAGTGAATACTTCATTTTCAAAAACCATGTGGTTGGGGGAAGAGAAGGATAGAAATAATGGGAACATTAATTTTGCTGATTATATTGGATTATTTTTAAAATTTTTGGTTTGGGACCCTTAAATAAGGAATTATGTGATCCACAAAAATCACATGAATTAACTAAGAATGACTGCCATCTTTATTTGGAATGAAGGGCAAATTATGGTATTGCCATTAACAACATGTGTTCTTTTCATTCATTCTTTCCTTCAAAAAATGACAATTGAGGTATTGAATTTAGCAATATATCTGGTAAAAATCTGGACAGATATTATTGAAGATGATGTAAAAAATGGGAGTTTAGATGTGTTGGTACCTAAATATGAATTTAGCTGAACTCATTAGTTAAATAATATTTATACATTAATATCAACCCAGAAAATGTTTTCAAAAAAATATCTTCAGTGATACATCTGCTATATATTATGGACACCATTTATAAACTTAGCATTTGCACATGACAAAGTATTTTTTGTACATTTTCTCTGTGTTAAAGGAATAAGCTGTAACTCTCAGTGTTATATGATTTACCCAAGGTCACCAGCTCAGAAATGGTGGCATCAAGCCTCAAACCTAGTTATTTTGATTCCAAGTTCCAAATTCTTTACACTCTACTTAGACTACCTTTTTTCTCTCTCTTGGAAACATTTGTATTAGTGATTTGTATGAAGTCATGGAAGTATTGCTTGTCAAATTTGTCCTTTACTAAGCACTGGAAGTTTCAACTTATGAGACTAATGACAGAATCAAAATTAGAAGAAAAAATACCTTCCCAAATGAAATGTTAAACTTAAACTAGAAGTTGAAATTTAGTAATGATAAATATAAACTCTGGCAATTAGGTCCATTTAATGCATTCAATGATCTTGGAGATTCTGTCAAACTTAATGTTTTCTTTTTATTTCCTTTCCTATTTTATAGAATTGAAATCTGCATTTACCTTTGACATCTACTGATTTCATAGAATATTTATATAGGAAACAATGATTTAGAGGCATATAATAGGAGTACTAGTTTTGTTCTGCAAATGAACTGAATGATTACAGCTACTTTGAGGAGAATAATTTGAAAAATTGATGTAGAAGGACATAGGGTTGAATAATGCCTATTGTATACATACTAATTGAATGTGTTATTCTGCTACAATTTGCAAAACTATAATTTCTGTATAATGAATGTTTAACAGCAATGAGAAAATTACAGAATATCAAAGCAGCCATACATTTATAAGCCTAATCTTGCTACTAGAAAGGGCATAACAGTCACATTTGACATACATATTCATCATTCATGACCATATTTTCAAGATATAGGTTGGTCATATGCTTTTCACAAAATAAAATATTTATTAGAATATAAAAGGCTGATTTTTTTTTCTGTCATAATCATGATTACAACCTATTGCTGAATAAAGCCAGAGATAATGGTGGCAAGGAAACCAAATGAGCTGTTTCAACTTAAGACATACAGGATTCCATCTGTCTTCCAAGGCAACACAAAGATGAAATTGCTACAAATCCGTTAGACTATTAATTTTGATTTTTTTCTTTTTTATAATGGAGGTGGATTTATTGTCTTTTATGTTCATGCTTCATAAGCTCTCTGACTTTTCAAAGGAAAAAGAAACTAAGGTTTTGATCAATTTAAATAATGTAAATGTCAGTGAACAATGTGCTCATTATTTACTAAGTAGTCCATGAGTGCTTACTACCTCTAAGTTTCCATCTAAGTTTGTAGATGAAACTACAGAAAGAAAGAAACAGGCTTGGGGAAATACTGTAGCGTGGTGGCTAAAAAGACAGACTTCAAAGTAGAACAAAGTTAATTTTAGTTCTTAGTTCTACGGATTATCAGGTGAGATGTCAGGCAAGTTACTTATCTAAACTTCTTTTTTTTTTTTCATTTAATTTAACACAAAACCTAGCACAAAGTAGGCATTCAGTAATTTGATAAATAACTAAATATTACTAGCTCTTTCTCAAGGGACTTGCAATTTGTTTCCTCACACATTCAAAGTAATTTTTTGTTTGTTGGTTGGTTGGTTGGTCTGTGAAATGGTAAAAATATCCTTAATTTACTGATGTTAATTTTAGTAACGTTAGTCAAATAAATTAGAAATCAATGTAAAATTTTAAATATGGTAAAAGATTATTACTTTTCTGAGTTGATGTCATATGACGATACCAAACTGGAAATAAATTCCTCAGGGCCTGGGAATTATCTTAAGTACAGCTAAAAATTGGATAAGTCATAGTTTAAGGCCATGAAGCAATAAGTCTAATGGAAAAACAACAACAACAACAACACATAGACATGGATAAAAAAATCTTAATATTGCCCAATGTTAAACTGTCCTACATCAAAAAAGACATGTAAATACTGGTTATACTTCACTGACACAACTAAGCAAACATAACCAAAATTATTTGTAAAAAATTTCCATCTGTGTTCCTACTTCAAATTTTCAATCCAATTTGAAGACCTTTTTTTTTTTAAAGATTTTATTTATTTATTTGACAGACAGAGATCATAAGTAGGCAGAGAGGCAGGCAGAGAGAGGAAGGGAAGCAGGCTCCCTGCTGAGCAGAGAGGTCCCTGGGATCATGACCGGAACCGAAGGCAGAGGCTTTAACCCACTGAGCCACCCAGGTGCCCCAATTTCAAGACATTTTAAGACCAATTATGTGAACCACAATGACAGAAAATTACAGAGTCAGATTTTGTCTTAATCAAGTGATGATTTAATTAATTTATTGTTGTGTTTCATGGGCATTAATTTATTTTGTGTATGTGTGTTTCCTGGTAATATTTTGTTAACAGATATAATTGACACAACTAACTGCAAATTTTAAAATATACAGATGAGCATTTCTGTTACCCCAAAAACTTTCCAATCCATGTACCCTTAATTTTGTTTTTCTTGTCTTATTTCATTGTCTAGAACCTCTACTAAAATGTTAAATAAGTTATGGTGACAGGAGACATTCTTTTCTTCTTTATAATCTTATGGGGAAAGCATTCAGTATTTCACCACTACATATGATATTAGCTTTAACTTTTTTATAGATGTCCTTTATTAGGTTGAGTAGGATCCCTTCTATTCCTAGTTTACTGAGAGCATTTATCAGGAATGGATGTTGGATTTTGTCAAATGCCTGTATTGTGTCTATTTAAATGATCATATTTTTATTTTTCTGTGTGTTACTCTATAGTATTTATTTTTGTGTGGCAAACCAATTTCAAGTTACTGTAATAAACTTCAGCAGTTAAGCAGTTAAATGGTTTTTGTTTGATGAGTTTGAAATGCAAATTCATTTTTAAAGAACTGTAAGTGAACTTACAGTAAGTGAACTTAACATCTATTTGCTCATAAATGAGTTGTAAAGAAATTTTTCTATTTCATCTATGTTTCAAATTCGTTAGCATAAAATTATTTATAATGCTCCTTTATGATCCCTTTAATATCTATAGAATTCATAATGATGTCACTTGTCTTATAATTCCTATCGGTAATTTGTGTTTCTCTCTCTCTTTTTTCTTCTTGATCAATCTGGCTAGAGATTTATCAATTTTATGAATTTTCTCTAATAAGAAGTTTTTGTTTCGGGGCGCCTGGTTGGCTCAGTGGGTTAAAGCCTCTGCCTTTGGCTCAGGTCATGATCCCAGGGTTCTGGGATCGAGTCCCACATCAGGCTTTCTGCTAAGCGGGGAGCCTGCTTCCTCCTTTCTCTCTCTGCCTGCCTCTCTGCCTCCTTGTGATTTCTGTCTGTCAAATAAATAAATAAATCTTAAAAAAAAAAAAAAAAGAAGCTTTTGTTTCATTGATTTTTCTCAGGTGTTTTTCTGTGTTCTCTTTCATTGATTTCTGCTTTGATTTTCTTTTTAATTTTTTTTCCCTGCTTACTTTTTGTTTCATTTTTTTCTAATTTTGTAAAGTGGAAGCTAAGGCTTTTGATTTATGACCTTTCTTCTTCTTCTTTTTTTTTTTTTTTTAAAGATTTTATTTATTTATTTGACAGACAGAGATCACAAGTAGGCAGAGAGGCGGGCAGAGAGAGAGAGGAGGAAGCAGGCTCCCTGCTGAGCAGAGAGCCCGATGCGGGACTCGATCCCAGGACCCTGAGATCATGACCTGAGCCGAAGGCAGCGACCTAACCCACTGAGCCACCCAGGCGCCCCGACCTTTCTTCTTTTTTAATAAAGGCATATAGTCCCCTAAATTTTTCCTTAAGGAGTTCTTTATTTATATCCCACAAATGTTGATGTGCTATATATTTATTTTCTTTCACTTCAAACTGTATTCTAATTTCTATTTTGATTTCTTCTTTAATGTGGTACTATAAGTGAGTTATTAATTTCCAAATAGTGAAGGATTTTCATATATATTTCTGGCATTGATTTCTAATGTAATTTCATTGTGGCCAGAAGTATATTTTGCATGACTTAATTGTTTTAATTCAATTAGATATTAATTTTATCGCCTAGAATATGGTCTGACTTGACAAATATTCTGTGTGGATTTAAAAACGATACATACTGTGCTGTCATTTGGTATAATGTTCTATAAATTTCAGCTAGCTCATTTTGCTTGACTGAGTTCAAGACCTATCTATCTTTATTATTTTTCTGCCATTTTGTTCTGTCAATCACTGCAGAGGGATGTTGAGATTTGGGCCATGGTTGTGAATTCATCTCTGTCTTTTTCAGTTTCATAAATTTTTACTTCATGTATTTTGAAACCCTGTTATTAGGTGCTTAGATGTTTAGGATTATCATGTCCCCTTGGTGACTTGACACATTGATTCATGGTAATATTTTTCATAGTTTTGTGTCTGTTTCAATTGACAAATCTTTTTTTTTTTTGACTAATCTTTTTTTCATTATGGTTTGTAACTTCCTACTATTATGCATGCCTGGTAACTTTTTTATTGGATTCTAGATCATGTAAATTTTACCTTTGTAGTGGTGGCTCTGTGTGTATATGTGTGTGCATTCAGTTTTGTATTAGGGTGAAGTTAGTTGGAAGCAGCATGATCCTTACTGGTCCTGTTTCATAATTTCTTAGGCAGGACTATATCTGTGCTTAGTCTAGAGGTAATTATTCTCCATCAAAGAAGCAAGAGCCTTCTGAGTACTCTACTCAATGCCTGCTAATTTATGAGTTTTTCCAATGTCATTATTATTATTAATTATTATTATTATTATTATTATTATTATTTTCAATTAGCCAGAATAGAGTACATCATTAATTTTTGATGTAGTATTCAACAATTCCTTAGTTAGGTATAACACACAGTGCTCATCATCACACATGCCCTCCTATGTATGGAATATGTATGTACACATCACCCAGTTGCTCCATCCCCTCACCGTTCTCCCTTCTGTAACCCTCTGTCTGGTTCCCAGAATCTGGAGTCTCTTATAATTTGTCTCTCTCTGATTTCTTCCCCTCTCTGGGTAGTATGCAATATAATCATTTCACACGACATATTACACAACCTCGTAGTTAGCCCACATGCATGTACTGATCAGTACCCTAGTAAATACTTCAGGGAGGACTTCTGTAGATCTCTAGGGTCCTCTTCTATAGTCCTATATCTTGTAAAGTCTAGCAGCCTTTGTCTCCCCAGACTCCTTGGGCAATGGCCTGGAAATTCCCTTAAGTAGTAGGCTAGGGACAGTTATAGGGTCTGTCTTGCTTATTTCCCATCTTTCATGGATCACTGTCCTCCATTGATTTATATACAGTTTCTTGAAAACTACTTTTTTTGTATATTTTCTCTAGTTTTGTTTTTGTTTTGTTGTTTTTTTGTTTTGTTTTGTTTTGTTTTGCTGTTTCAGATGAGAGGGTAAATCTCATCTTTATTACAACAGCTTGGTCAGAAGCCAGAGTTCAACGGCTCTAATTTTTTAATCATTTACTAGTTGAAATAACTATTACATACCAAATCTTGCTTTTCTTTATCTTTTTAATTAATGGCTAAACAAGAAAGTAAATGTTATAAAGATTCTATGTAGGATATAGATGTGGAGTCAATTGAAATGGAATAAAGAGAACGTATTTCTTTCCTAAATATTTTTGAGCTACTTTATTCAGCATTGTAAATTCTTGCTCAAACATGGATCTATCTGGATAATCCAGTATTTTACATGAATCGTGTATTGTATGTGGGAATATGTAGGTACACATTTGTGTATCTGCTTTGCTTAATTTCTTTTTTCTCAGATTTTTAACTAAATACCAGTTGGTTAACATACAGTGTAATATTAGTTTCAGATGTAGAAATGTTGCCAGCATTTAGGTGAGAAAGGATATATGACATGAGAGGAAAATGCATAGACTGAGATTCACAGGCCTTGGATTCCCGTCATTTTCTAACTATAAAACCATGCTCAAAACATTTAAAATATTACTGTTTCCATTCCCCCACATGTAAAACTAGGTGTGTATTATGCTTTCAAAAGGAGTATTGTAATTCCTAGAATTCAAGGCTTCTGTTTTAAAATCTAGGTTTGGGGAATTAAATGTAATTTTGTCTTTCCTTATTGAAAAGTTTTCATAGAGGGTTTTTTTGGTATCTGCTTATAAAGCTCTTCAAGGTAGAGTCAAAGTATTAGCTGTATTTGTATCAGTGATGATAGTTTATTAATGGAAAGCATTTAAGTCAAAAGAGCTTGTTCAGAATCATCTCTTCCACTTATTGGGCAAGCCTAAGCAAATAATCTTTAGGTGTCATTTCCTTATCTCTGCAATGAATGCATTAGAAAGATTCTCTTCAGCTAGATCATTCTACAATTCTAAAATTCTTATTCATACCAAATTGGGCAGCTCTCACCAATATGCTTTTGGTAGTTGATGGATCACATATAATTATCTCAAGTTTGTGGAGGAGCTTCAGAGTCTCATCACTAAAATGGTTTTTCCTGCTGAGCTAACTGCAATATATATGGATATTGGAACAATTTCTCTTGGATATTTATGGAATTACTATTGAAATGTAATTTTTTGGCAGAATATGGTTAAAATTGTATGTAGGTAATTATTATAATATTGTACCCTTCAGACTTATAAAACATACTACTTCAGAAGCAAGGGAAGTTAACTTCACCTTCCTCTTGTTACCACTGAAGACAATAACATTAGCAATATCACCAAAGAGCCCTAGAATATACTCATTTAATGTATTGCATCATGATGCAATTCTCCCTTTACACACTGGAGAAAAAGACTTCCTTCAGGGAAAGTATCATGTCATTCCTGACCATTATCTCTGACACATGTTGTAAATTTGTACCGCCAGGCATTGGGATTTTTGGCATGTTATACCATTGGGAGAGAACAGGCATTGGACCTGGTGGGGTAGATTTGATTAGAGAAGAAGAGAAGGAAATCATTTATTGTGTGCCTGTGGTACGCTTTATGTAAGATAGATCATTTAATACATATGGCAGTGTATATATTTTGTATCATTACTTCCCCATCTTGTCAAATCTTTATTTTATCCTATAAGTATTAAGTTACAGAGCCAAATCTCTCTAATTCTGAAAAAAAAAAAAATCCATTCTACTTTCACTGACTGAAACAGAGTAGGTTCATTCAATCAACAAAAGTGCACCAAAGCTAATATCAGACAAAACCGTTTTCTTTTCTACCTTTCTGAGAGGCCTCCAGGAATCCTTTCTTCCCTTTGTGTCTGGAAGGACAAAGGGTCAGAATTTCTCTATATATGGAGAATACTGGACAGTGCTGTGGGTTCTATAAAGGTTTTTGTTGTTATAAAATATGCAAAACTGGGTTTATGACTCCTTATTCAGCTTATCAAAGTCTTCGTTTCTTTATATTTTAAAATTCATTTTAAGCCTTTTATTCTCTCTGTCCCCTTTCTCTAGTCTGTCATAAAATGTATTCAGAATGTTTTTCAGAAAATATCTTTTGTTATTTGTCTTCAGTGACACCAGCTTCATCCATGTCCTGCTGGGGACATGTCTGAATAATTGAATTGTTGTTCTTCTAAGCTGTACTTCTAATCTCTCATCGAATCATAGTATCTTGGAAAGGTTGCTGGAAGTATTTCTAGATCAATGGCTTTTTCAAAGCTGGGAGCATAAAATATTATAGTTAAGATAATTTTTTCCCAAACATTATCTAATTCATTCTTCATTATCTTTTTTAAGGTAGGTAGTCTTACTTCCATTTTATAGGTGAATGAACTCTGTCAACTTTTTAGTTACAGGCTTCCTGACTTCAGTCTGTTTCTCTCAAATACTGAGATAAATTTGAAAACTTCTCAAGGGCAAGGAGATCATCTGTCCTTATTGACTTCCTCCTTGACCATGATTGGCAATAAGTAGATTAGGAAAAAAATATATACAATGGTCCTGGGTGGACATTGAACATCTCTGAACTTACATTTATATTTTATAATGATTTAATTGTGAGTATTCTATCTGGCAACATATTAGATTACTGATAAAAGCTGTTTCCTTTCTTCCTGCTCAGTCTTAATTTTGGAGAAATGGGGGGAAGGATTCATTCTCCCAGCTCATGTCTTCTGTGGCATGCTTACTTCAATAGCCCCTAACTGATCTTTTCTTTTCCTAACTCGGTCCCTGGTTTCCAAGAGTCTAACTTGCTCAACTTACTTATGGGCATTTACTCTCATCTTAGCTCTTTCTTTGTATTATGCTTATAGGGCTACAGGGAATATTCGGGCAGAATTGGTGTTTAATACAGGCTCAGTCTCATGTGTATGTTTTTGCTAATGCTGCCACAGAGAGGTACTAACATTCCCTTATTTCTTTTTTTTTTTTCATATTCCTGAATCCTACTCTTCTTTGAAGAGTTTGCCCAAGTTCTTCTCATCAAACCTTTCTCATCTACCTTAACCTCATAATTACTGGCTTTCCTGGATCCCCGTGAGACTACCACTAAGTATTATTCCATTAACTCAAACTTGCTGATCCAGACATTAGTTTTATCTAACTATTTTGCTCTGAAATCATACTCATTTATGAGATCTCATTCCTAATAATGGTCATATCAGAGGTCTAACCAAAACATAAAATCCTATTGTACAAACTCCTCCAGTGGTTTCTGTCTTCAGTATTAATAGTCTTTCTAACCTTTATTTTTCATAGGTGAAGTTCCCTGAGTAGGGCTGTCAGATAAAATATGACACCAAGTCAAATTTGAATGTGAAATTTAAAAAAAACACATTTGTCTACTATCAATTATGTCAAATATTATATGGAAAATACTCATGCTAAAAGTATGTATTATTTTTATGAAATTCAGATTCAACAGGTAATTCTATATTCTTATTTGCCAAATCTGACAACCCTATCTCTGGGGAATTCCCACCCTCCCCAGCTTTTTTGACATATTAATTGCTTGATACCTGGTCTCAGTTAGTATTGATTTTTTGTCTTTATGTGATGTAGTACTTTACATGTCAGTAATGTTGCACTGTTTTCAAAGCACATTTGTTACTTGAAGTTGTCTGGTTATTCTCTTTACCACTTATTACCTTGGTTGTTCAGTATCTCTGGGTTTCAGTTTTCTAGGATGTAACATAGAGCTAATCATATTTACTCTGATGAATGGTTGCAAAGATTAAATGGGATGAACTACGTAAGGCAAATTTGCTGACAGAAAAAAGAAAAATGATCGAATGAACCTATATAACCTCCACGTTCCTCTGTCATCACCCTAATTAACTTGCTTAAGATCACAGAGCCAAGGCATGGGGAAGCTGGGGGCTTAAACCTGAATCAGCTAGTTCTAGTTAAAGACATTCTGCAGTATGCTACATAGAGAGTAAAGGAAGCTCGGCGTGAAGCTTAAGAAAATACACTTACTCATCACATTCTTTCCTTCACTTGGATATTCCCATGTCTTCGTGATGAGACTATTTTCCAAGTAGTTCCTCAATTACAGGAAATATATGAGATAATGTTCTTCATTTGAATCAGTTGCTCTGTGTTTTTTTTCCCCCTCAGTGACTTGAGAATTAAAAAAAAAAAAAAAAAAAAACAGAAGAAGGAAATGTTTTTAAGAAGTCTTGGTTAAACTAATTAACAGTCTCCACACAGGAACAAACGAGCTATTCAAAGATAAAGAAAGTGGATTGCAAATCTCTGTCCATTCTCCTCTGTGGGTATACAAGAATGTTAATTAGTGAAACACTGATGCCAACAAATGCCAAAGAAGTGTCTCTCATAAATCTTTGTGAAATGTGAAAAATAAAAATATGTCTTGGGGAGCAGAATGAATTCATGTTCAGGGATCATATTTCAAGGTACATGATTAGTATTCATGAACATGGAATGAGCAGAATTCAGAGATTTCTGCCAAGCCAGCAGTTCATCTAGGAAGATTGAGAGATTGAAAAGAAGAGCTGTTAAAATAGCTAATTCTGATGCTATTACTATTATTTCTCCGGCAGTGATAGTTTGGATTCCAACATAGCATGCCGACACCGTAGGAATGTCGTTTTCCATGGTCACTGTGTTGAAATGTGTTTTGAGAAATTGGTCATCTCTTAGTAAAGTCTGGGGAAACTTTCTTTTTCACTTCACGGAAGCTGTTTTTGACAGTGCCATGCAATTTGACTGTAAGAATCCATGACATTGGGGCGTCTGGGTGGCTCAGTGGGTTAAGCCGCTGCCTTCGGCTCAGGTCATGATCTCAGGGTCCTGGGATCGAGTCCCACATCGGGCTCTCTACTCAGCAGGGTCCTGCTTCCCTTCCCCTCTCTCTGTGATCTCTTCCCTTCCTCTCTCCTACTGTGATCTCTCTCTGTCAAATAAATAAATAAAATCTTAAAAAAAAAAAAAAAAGAATGGTTGAGGGGAAACTACAATTAAAAAAAAAAAAAAAAGAATCCATGACATTTTCTTCTTTTCTTTCCCTTATTTAAAAGGGAGAAATTAGAAATAGTAATACAAATACAGCATAATTTTGTAGTATGTTTTCCTTGTGTGCTTGCATGTTCTTTCAAGAAAATCAGTTTTCATAGTAAATACGCACTCTGCATATTACATTGAAAATCCTGTGACGATGGAACATCTGGGTGGCTCAGTTTGAATGTCAGACTCTTGGTTTTAGCTCAGGACATGATTTCATGGGTCCTGAGATTCTCTCTACCTCTCCTCCAGCCCCTCCCCCCTAAGACAAATAAATAAATCTTTAAAAAAGTTAAATTGTATAGCTATAAAATAATATGCAGTGTCTAAGGATAGTCAGATTCTTTTATCTTGCAAAATTTTAGTGCTATAACTCGTTAAAATTAGGAAATAATGTCATTTGAAAATTTATTTTCGAGTAACAAATTGAAATACGAGGTAGGAAGTCTTTAATATACATGTCCAAATGCATTCCACATATATGTACATAAAATGTGTTTATATTATAAGGAAATGTCAATTCCTTATAATATGATTGAATTGCAATCATGACTGAGTGAATATGATTGAATAATAGATATTATACAATGTCACTTATACACATGCATCTCTTAAAATAATAACCCAAATCTAGAAATTCATAATTGAATATTTTACCAAAATATATGCTATAAAATGTCCTGTATGCTTATTTTTGGATTAAAATTGGCATTCTATAAAGGATAACAAATACTGAGAAATAAATATCCTAAAGTGTTATAAAAACTCAATGGCAAGTGAGAAATAGCTTGCTAATTGGATAGTAGATACAACTTAATTTCTTAACACAGTGTAGTCAAATAATACAAAAAGGTTTTATTTGAAAGATGCATTTCCTAACTTTTGGATCCTTCAAAAATGATAGTTTATATGAAGAGAATCTTCCTGCTTACTGTCTAATCGTTCTTGAGAAACACTAAAAACAGCTTGCATATCAGATCTTTCTTTTAGTAACAGACTTGCTTAACAGCCTGATAGGCAATAATTACTTGAAGTTTTTAGGTTTCTCAGAAAGACGGCAGACCATCAATCACTCCTGACTCACACGGCCCAGTTGTGAGTGCTTAACACAGTGGTGGTTTGCAGGTCTGATCAAGGGGTAAATGTCACATTGGCCCTTAGCAGAGCAGGGGCAGGTTTCACATAACGGCGGTAGAAGCCGCGTTAGGATTGGCTTCCCATGTACTAAGCACATATGGGGTATAGGTCCTATTGTTCTCTTAGACACTAGCCCAGGCTTCGTTGTCTCCCATTTGAACAAAAGTCTCCTCAACAGTTTCTCTCTTTCCCATCTCTTTAGATTTCAAAATAGCATCCTCATTGGAGACAGAATATTCTTCCTAAAATAAAATATTCTGAGCTATGAGCAGTGTTCACTGCTTTCAAGTGATCGATTCTTTAATCATTTTGGTAACTAACAAAGCAGACTGTGAACTCGGTGTCAAAGTGTTTAAGTAACTAGCTTCAAGTCACCCCAGTTAATAAATGGTAGAGCTGATACCTGAATTTAGGTTTGTCTTATGGGAGAGGACTTTCCATTTCTGGCAATGTCATACTCCCTGCTGAGAAATCCAGTGGTTCCCACTGATGTAAGAAGATACAATTCAAACTCTCTTGTGCACACTAAGAGCTGAATATGATCTGCCTCCATTCTACACAACTTTTCATACTTTTCTCCCCAACAGTAGAAATATGTGTGAACCCCACACATGTTTTCCTCACCTCCTTGTCTTTGTATATGTATTCTGTTTGCTTGCAATACCCTTCCTAATTCTCTGTTTATTCATATACTGTATTTTCTCCAGATCCAATTCAAAGTTCACTTTTCCTATGATTCCTTCCTTGATCACTTTCTCTAAGTTCTTGCAGAACTTTCTCTGTACCTGACTTATAACATTGAATTACTCCTATTCGTTAATGTTTTTATCTACCCCACTGATTATAAATCACTTGAAGAAAGAGTCCATTTCAGACTCATCTCTGCATTTCACAGTGCCTGTCTGAATAGGACTACAGACACAGTGTGTCTGAATAAAGGCATGAGGGAATGGATGTCGTGTCTTTGTCTAAACAATAGAGTTTGATGGCCCTTTTTTTTTTTTTCTTTCAGGAAAGATAGTCTACAAACTCACCAATAAGTTCAATTATGAGGAGATTTTAGAAATTCCCTTTCAAAAGCTACTGAAAGTTTTAAGATAGTTTTTAAAAGCTTTCTGAAATTCTTATATTATCCATTCAGCCTTTGTTCACCCAGCAACTTTGGGAGGCTGACTGTGTTCAGGAATTACAGCTGGCAATGAAGATGCACAGATAAAAAGGCAATGCCTTTGACATCAAGAGACCTATAGTCTGGTGAGAAATCCATGCTAAAAGATAATTAGCGCAGCATATAAAATGTAGAAGCAGCTCAGGGGAGGTAGGATTTGGATTTGCCTGGACAAGGCAGGGAAGAATTCACTGAAGTAACATTTAAATCAAATCTTTAAGGAAGAAGATTGATGTCTTGAAGTTCTCTTTTAAAGTTTATGTTGTGGGCGCCTGGGTGGCTCAGTGGGTTAAGCCTCTGCCTTCAGCTCAGGTCATATTCTCAGGGTCCTGGGATCGAGTCCCGCATCAGGCTCTCTGCTCAGCAGGGAGTCTGCTTCTTCCTCTCTCTCTCTCTCTGCCTGCCTCTCTGCCTACTTGTGATCTCTCTCTGTCAAATAAATAAATAAAATCTTAAAAATAAATAAATAAATAAAGTTTATGTTGTGTCTGAAAGTTCAGGATAAGGAAATGAGGTAAGGGTATTAGCCATTAGTGACCCTGAGGACCGGTTAATTTATGAGGACCTTCATACATATTAAACCAATACAGGTATAAGAAGTTAGGGTAGATTCTGTAGCACACCCATGAGGCAGCCCAAGACTGTATTTCTGTGTGGAAGATAATAAAGGGCAACAGAATTTGTAAGTGTGGCCTGCTTCATAATTAGGCATAAATCCAGCTCCATGTAAAGTGGCCTGAGTAGTACCAGCCACAGAGCTGTGTCCTCTCCAGCCATCAGTTGGTTCCTGGAAACTAGTTAGTGTTCACAGTGGAGATCAACCAAAAGATAGAGTGTAGTTTGCATATAACTTCCTTGGCTCCAGAACCTGATTAGCTAGAAGCAGAGACCAAAAGAATTAGATCTCATCTGTTAATAATTAAATTGACCATTAAAATTAATGAGTAACAGAATAATTAAAATTAATGGTTAGATTAATGTTCAAATATCCTATGCATTTCCTCCAGAGGATTTAGAATAATACAAAGTACCCCCATTCCTGTTTAATAAATTCTTGAATAAATAATTGAGAATGCAGGAAGTTCTAAAACTTCAAACTTATGTTTGAAGGAAACTTATGGACCAACTTAGAAATACAGATGTTTTAGGATGTCTCCCCTGTCTCCATCTCCTCACACTTACTGAGTCAGAATCTCTGGGGGTGGACCTGGGTTTGGATATGGTAATAGGTTCCACCAGTGATATCAGTGTGTGTTCCTGGTTAAGAGTCAGAGTTAAAGTGTTTTCTATATATTGCATAGATATGGAAACTGAGGTCAGGAGGGATTAAACGCATTGTTCAAGGCCTTACAGCTAGTGAAGGTCATGATGGGATTTGAATTGTTATTTTCCTTCCTAGTGCTCTTGGCAGTACCCGACAGCTGCCTGTGAAGGACTTGACCTCTAGAGATCTTGGAAAGAGGTAGTGAGTCAAAGACATTTGCAGAATAGAAACCTCAGGGCACCTGGGTGGCTCAGTCAGTTAAGTGTCTGTCTTTGGGGTAAGTCGTGATCCTGGGGTCCTGGGATTGAATCCCACGTTGGGCTCCCTGCTCAATGGGGTATCTGCCTCTCCTTCTGCCCCTCCCTCTGTGTGTGTGCTCGCTCTCAAATAAATAAATAAAATCTTAAAAAAAAAAAGAAGAAGCCTTACCAGAAATTTTAAATGACAGTGACAATGATGGAAGAAGGCATAGAGAAGAGAGTATTCTAAAAAGATCCAACACCCCTCAACCACAACAAAGTAAGCTGGAGAGATATATTTTTAGTGAGATTAATGGAGTCCTTCATTGAACAAAATTTTTGAGCATTTATTGTGTGCTGATTACTGAGAACAGGAAAAGGGGAGGATGCAAATGATGATGCCTAGGCTCTATTCTTTGGTGTTTAATTTTCTTAAGTATTTTTGATGATTAGAAGAATGAAGATTCATAGGTCAATGTTCAATTTGCCTTGAAGTCTCTCTTTTACATTAGTAAAGCTATACAGATGGTTAATTTGCCCCATTTTTCTATAAACTAGCCCTGAATGTTTTAAGAAGCAGTATTTTCTGTTTTCTATAATTATATGGAGAAATGACTGCACACAGGAGGTGATACATGTGAAAGCTTATGTGATTCCCACTAATGTTTGCAACAGCCCCCATTAGGTCTGCAGTGCATGTGTTTATGGGGCGGGGAGACCCTAGGCCAAAATCACCATATTTGTTATAGTTGAGCTTTTGGCATCAATTTCTACTTGGAAATTCAGTTCTTTTGTGAACTGAGCTAGACTTTATAGTCTTAGAGCCTGAACCAACTGCAGAAGAAATCTCTTTTTTGTTTTTCATACTCTGTGTCCTTACTCTTTTATTTTATTTTATTTATTTATTTGACAGAGAGAGATCACAAGTAGGCAGAGAGGCAGGCAGAGAGACAGGAGGAAGCAGGCTCCCTGCTGAGCAGAGAGCCCGATGCGGGACTCGATCCCAGAACCCTGAGATCACGACCTGAGCCGAAGGCAGCGGCCTAACCCACTGAGCCACCCAGGTGCCCCTGTGTCCTTACTCTTGAATCTTGATCCATGAGTTCTTACCACTTCCACTGCAAGAGTCAAAAAAAAAAAAAAAAAAAAAAAAAGAAAAGAAAAAAAAATAACATCAAGTAAATCCAGGAAAAAGGAGAGAATTTATCTCCCTGAAACTTAGAAGAACTATCCTAGAATATACATCCATGTCTTCTTTCCCCACTCCACTCCCTGTTTGGTCAACTAAGGGAAGAGATTTCCCAAAGCTTGGGAAGATTGCTGGCCTATTGCGTCGAGCAAATGGGAGCAATCAGGGAACCTGTGCTTAGCATACTAAATTCTTCTACCCCTGTCAGTGTGGCCTATGTAAGTTTTTCTCTTCCTACAGGTTATAAAATTTAACTGAGACTGTATATCTATCAAATGCCAGGACCAGAATTTAAATCCAGACTTACCTGCTTCCAAAGCAAATGTGCCTTCTCGATCTCTACATTCACTATCTCTATAAAAGAAATCTAATTTTCCTATCATACAGGTTTCTCCCCTATGCTTCACTTTCTTTCCATTATCCTCTTGCTACACCACTTTGGTGCTTAAGCCAGAGGTAATGAATCTCTGAGATCAATGCACAGAATTTATGTTAGGTGATATGCTTAGAGGATGAGATGTTCCTAAATTTTCTTCCAGTAGGACTTGGACAGATGATTAGAACAATAGATTTATTTGCCTTAAAGAAGTATATCAGTCTGTACAGCCACAGCAGGATGTTGGGATTCTTGAATTTAACATCTCCAATGTCTGTCAGGCGAAAGAAAACCTAGCAGCCTGTGCCATGTAGTTAATTAATTTAGTTAATTAGTTAATTTCTTTTTACTGATCTATAAATAGGAATCTCCAATCCAGGGCCAAATAGGAACAACCCCTTTGGCCAGTTGTCAAGGACATATATGGCAACATCTTTCTTATCCTCCACTTGCAATTATTTATGCATTTGAGGAGAAATTTTTGGAATTTAAGGTATTTCAAATTTATGGGAATCCCCAAATCTGTGGCTGTGTCACTCTCACATGTCAAAGGTCTATTGATAATGCCTCTGCATTGTCATTCTTTCAGGCCTATATAACCATTTACTTGGATCTCTCAGCAGAGCATACCTGAGGCAGAGCATACCTGTCATTTACCAGCAGAATAAGCCTACATATTCTCTTTTAATATAATCGTCCTTCTCTGAATGGCACGACCTGAAAAATCCAGATCATGATTAAAAGTCAGACCCTTCCCCTGCACACCCTTCCCTTTCATTCTTGTAACAATTTGCTCTTAATAAAATCGCTCTTGCTTTCACACATATCACATTTGATCCTCATGGACACATGTGAAGGTGGAAGAGGAGATCTTATTTTTCCAGTTTATGAATGAGGAATATGTTTCTTTTTTTTTTTTTCCTTGAGGAATATGTTTCTAAGGATACTTAATGGTCTTGCCTCAAGTCTTGCATTTAGGAACTGCTACCAGTAGGACTGAAATCCAGGGCTCTTCCCTAGCAGAGTCCACCCTTTCCATTGTATCATGATATCCACTGGCTGATTCATGAACAGGACTCTTACCACCAGTTGTAACAGGAAGAAAATCATTCATTCATTTATGAAATATTTATTGAGTGCCTGCCGTACCCTGGACTATGTAATTGGTACTGAGGATTTGAAGTGAGTAAAAAAATGATTCTTGTCCCCAAGGAACACATAATTTGCTATGAGAGATAAATAAATAAATAATTTGATACTGTAAAGGTACAGGTAAATCTAACAGACATTTAAAAAGAGTTTTGTGTTATTGGGCACCTGGGTGGCTCATTGGGTTAAGCCGCTGCCTTCGGCTCAGGTCATGATCTCAGGGTCCTGGGATTGAGTCCCGCATTGGGCTCTCTGCTCAGCAGGGAGCCTGCTTCCCTCTCTCTCTCTGTGCCTGCCTCTCTGTCTACTTGTTATCTCTCTCTGTCAAATAAATAAATAAAATCTTAAAAAAAAAAAGAGTTTTATGTTATAACCACAAATATTACATAACCCTGCCTGGGTGGTCAGAAGAAAATTTGGTATAACATAATCTCCTTTTGTCTGGAGAGTGACAGAACCGCAGAAACACTAGTGTTGTGACATAGGTGTCCTAAATAAGACCCCTACTAAACTGGGAATCAGGAGACTTTATTTTAAAGAACTAGTTCACAGAGTGGTTTTGGCAACTATTTCCCCTTTTTGGCCTCACTTTCTTCCTCTGTGAAATGAAATGGTTGAGCTAAACGGTAGGTAAGTTCCTTTCCAGCCCTGAGGTTTACTTGTTTATTTTTTTCACTTTTCTCACAAATGTGCATAAACTCCCTGTAGTGCTCTTTTCAGAAATTGCTGCTGAGATTTTTTCCCAGTTAGGAAGTCATTCATGATGTCACTTTCTCTTTTCTCTGGGAAGCTGGTTCTAACTTCCATTGTCTATAGGCCTACAGAGCTACAGAGTCTGTTTGCCAGGAAGTCTGGGACCAAAGCCCAGACAGTTTCAATTGGGATTGCTAATATGTGCTTCAGCACATTATCCAGTATTTGGTTTGAGCTGGGCACTTTCTAAACTATTCATACCATTCTCATTTATGTAGGTAAAGGATAAGAAATCGTGGATTGAGAGATCTTTGGCCTCTATTATTGCAGAACTGCTATAAGCCTAGTACACAGGAAAACCAACAGGGTTCCAAAAAACCCCAAGATAGGTAGACATATAGGTTCATATGTAAATTTAGGCTGAAATCATATATGTTTTCCACTAAAGGTACCATGTATGGTATTTTAAGCTTGGAATATCTCAGTGGTATGCTCTTCTATTTCTTTGTAGCATTTATTTCATTTCTCATTTATTAATATTATCCACAACCTCACTGCCCTCAAATGAATAGGACTAATAATTTGGTGCATACATTTCAAAATTTTCCATGTGCATACATATGGGTATCATATATATGTTTGTGTGTGTCTATGTGTATACATATACATATATGTATATATACACACACGTGTGTATGTGTATATATATATTATATGTAATTCTCTTTAAATATTCATTTCTATACAAATGGTAACCACATTTTTAGTGAGCATAGCATAACATAGAGATGTGGAATCACTATGTTGTACTTTGGGTGATCTATATATCAATAAATTAATATATATACATTCATACAGACTTAAAAAACAAGTAACACTACATATAGAGCTTTGTAGTCCCTTACTTAATTATTGCTGATACATTTCTATCTTAAATGCTTAGTTTTAAATATTTATTTTTAATCTTCATAAGTTATTTAGGAAATCAATAACAAAAATTTAGGTTGGATAAGATTATTACTATTGGATTATTACTATTATGAACAGAAATGCAATGAAAATCCTCATAGGAAAAGATGTGGACGATTTTCTTTAAGATGAATATCTGAGAGCAAACTTCTTGAATGAAGTGACATGTACTTTTAGAATTCTTGATGCATATTACCAATTTGCCCTCAAAAAAAGGACCTGAGGGTTCCTATTTCCTTTTCACATCTTTGTCAGCATTGGATACTAAACAGTAATTCATTTAGAAGTACTTAATTTTTTTTTTACTTTATACCTTTCTCACTTAGTATACATGCACAGCTACTTTAGAACAAATGCCAAAGTTGCACGTTTAACTCTTGCATCTTCTCTGATTTTTTGTATAGAATAGGATTCATTATTGTACTTTTTCCATGCTCTTCTAAAAATAATAAAGAGCACAGAAATGCAACTTCAACTCAAAGCCAGGATTTTAAATCTCAACTCTCTCTCAAATATCCCAACCTGTGAAGCAATCATTCTGATCATAATATAACTTCTTGCAATAACATATACTTTTCAAAATCTGCCGTATTTGTTGTGTTCTCACTTGTTTTCCTTAACAATGTTAAAACTATTAAAAAATGACATTTAAAGACTGAAAGTTCACTTTTCTAAAATAGAGAATTATGACCTTAATGATGTAAGGTAAGGGTCATGGTTCTCTGCCTGCTAGAACAGCCACCCTACAATAACAAACTTTCCATTTAAGACTTTTTTTTCCTAGTGAGCTGCATTTTGAAATTTCCTTGATTTAAGTTACCATTCATTAATTAATTCATTCATTCCACAGAATTGTTTTCTGCTCAGTGTACTGAAATTTGGGTCAAGAATTCCTAACCCCAAATCCAATGACTTATACATAGCAAATGTTCAACAAAAGTTTTTGGAATGAGCAGATGAGAGATTAGTAAGACAAGCACCTGACCTCAAGGGATTTTTCCGACAAATGGAGAGGACAGGAGGAAGAAAGTTAATTGAATGTTGTTGTCATATTCAATGATAAGATCAAGAGCAGAGTTGAATGCCACCTAACACTGATTTAGGTAGAAGGAAAGCATTTAGTGTCAGAAAAGATTTCCATCAGAAACTGATACTTGGCCTGGGGACTTAAAGGAGTTAGTTGTTTGCTAAGTGAAGGAGGAAAGAGCAGATGAAAAAGGAAATGGGATTCCAGTCAGTGAGAGCTAAGCACAGGGTTTTTAATAGTATTATGAAACGCAGAGAAGGAAAAATGACAACATGGTATTTTATCATACACCAAAACATTTTTAAGGTTTATTATTTCTATGTTTATGTCATATCCCTCCAATGAAATTTGGAGAGGTGTGAAGAGAGAGAGAGAGAGAGAGCAAGAGAGCAAGAGAGTGAGCACAAGCAGGAAACTTCCCTAACGCTCATGCTTAACAACAGCAACTCTTGAAACTAAGTTCACGGAGTAAATTTTATTTTCAAAATCAAGATAGGAATATAGTTGTCCTGACACCCATTTCAACTGCCTTATACCACAACATACATAGTATATGTTGTGACAGGTAGGGGAACCTAGAAAATTTAAAAGAGAGTATTATTGGGAAATAATGTTGCCCAATTTATTAAATTTTCGTTGTGCTGCCTCACAGTGTTTTTGGTATGATCTTAAGCAAACCTGAGAAGAATTTAACGGTAAAACCCTCTAGGCTATTGCTTAGATCACTTAAGTCATGCTTATTATATTTAGCATTTCTTAGGAGTTGATTCTTTGATTTGCATTTGCTGAAAAAAAAAACTGGATAATGAAAACCCCCATCTTCTTATGCTGAATACATAAATTCTGCAGAGATGACACCCAAGCTTACACAGTCATGGAAATTAATTTGGAATTCATTAATTTAATAACAAACATTTCTTGGTTGCCTACTGTGTACCAAGAAGTAATCTGGATTCTAAGAGTATAATAAAATTACTCGCCTTTCCTAAGACATATGTTCTACACCTTCCTCTCACCTGTGTCATCAGGCAAAGTGATGCAGGCACCTGTTTTTTTGTTGTTGTTGTTTTGTTTTGTTTTTTGCATCTTCCTTGGAGAGCAATATTACTTCATGGCTCTTACAGAAGGTAACTTGTGAAAAAGAAGAAACACATAGGATCCTAAGTAAGATACCAAGAATATTGTTTTACATCTACCAAGTTCTAATTGTTTTTTTTTTTTAGCTATGAATCAGGCATATATAATGCAGGACGCATGGCAAATGTTGATCTCTCTTCTGATCATCCCCTCATGCATAAATGGAAATCAGTCATGAAAATATCCTGACACTTAAACATAATTACATTCTTTACTATTTATTACCTAACTTTTTATCATCATGAATTTCTATAGAAGTAACAATAGAATTGAAGTTATATGTGATTTTTCTGATCCAATTATCTATCATTAGCTTGAAACAAATTAAATTCACTATATTCACTGAATAATGTAGTATATGTATGTCTTAAACTTTGTCTTCCATAAAATTTGAAGAAAAATGGTACTTTTTACAAAAATTGAATTCAGTTATTCAACATGTGTCTATTAAATATCTATTGTTCCAAGCAACCCAGAAGTATGGTCTTAACAAAGATGGTAACTGCCCTAAAAATAAAACAAAATAAAACAAAACACTTAGAGTTTGATTATTATTTTAAATGAATGATTCTTAAGAACTAAAATACATAGCAGCAAACCCAAATGTTGGAAACGTTTCAAATACTGACCTTGCTTTGCTTTCATTAGCTAACCACATGACTGATTGCTTGAACCACATTTTATTCATGGATCTTGTCTTTCTCACCACTTATTTTTAATTATGCTGGAAATGCAAGCAATCCTGAAGATCTCTAATAGTGTTTATGCTAGCAGTAATAGTACACTAGGCAATTTAATTATATCCTTGAGATGATTTTCTGGACCAATTAGTTGAACCCATTTTCTCTGACTAATTCATTGTAGTCCATTTCAAATTACTAATACATTTCATTAAATAAGTAACAATCCAGAAGATTGGCTAATTATTTTTGTTTTTTACCAAGAAAACTTCTGAAATGTCTCTCTAAGGCCCTTTTATTCAGTAAGGACACGTGTAACTCTGAAATATTTTGTTTTCTCAAACTAAGAGACATACTGTGATAAGCACATTGGCAGTAAAGCAAAATGGTTCAGGACATAGACTGAATTCTAAGTCTTAGTAGAGAAATTATTTCAAGCTAGTAATGCAACCTCTTTAAGTTTTTGTTTAATCATTGGTAAAATGAGGCATAATAATAGTATCCAATTGATAAGGTTGCTGTAGAGTACTGTCTAGGCAAAGAACCTGTCACAGAGCCTTGCACAAATAAGTGTACAACCCTTTAGTTACCACCACTATGACCACTACTACCACTACCACCACTGTTGGTTATTTCTAATGACTTCTCAGATGGCTTCAAGCAATAATGTCATAAAAAAACAAATCTTCATTTGCCTTCCCCTGTTATATAATCTATTATAATAGGATATTCTATGTTCACAGTTAATTTATTTGTCCTTCTTTTCCAGCTTTGTTGTCCAGTTCAGTACTTCCCTCTTTGGCGTCCCTGAAGGAATCACAACACTGTTGAGTAGCCACTGTTATGTAGTATGGAGGGCATGGGCTGTGAATTAAATGGCATCAGAATATGTCACCAATTGTTCAGACCTAGCTTACTTACTTCCCTCCCTCTGGGACACTGCTTTCTCTTGTGAAATCTAGAGCTCATTCAGTTCCAGTTGCCATAATCTCCCTTGTGAAATTCTACAGGTGGGGATTCCAATGACTTTTAGTACATTTTCATATTCCAGTGATGTGGATCCTGCCATCTTTTTATATGTCTGGTTTTGATTATTAAATACTCTTGCTTATTTAAAGAATTTTTGTAAATTCTACGCCTTGCATTTTGGTCTTTGGTCATTGTTTGGTCTTTGGTCATTAAAGCCACATGAACAAAATTCTTTCTCTTTTAACACACCTTGGAGGGTGGTGATTATGTCCTGTCAGAGTTCTTTAGGTTTTATATCTACAATTGTCAAGTTATCTTAGCTATTTCTCATATTAACTAGGCTTCAGATTCATGGAGAGTGTAGACCTTCATGTACCCCATCAGGATATATCTATTAGGATGTGAATATACTTTTTTTAATATAATTTTTTATTTTTTATAAACATGTATTTTTATCCCCAGTGGTACAGGTCTGTGAATCACCAGGTTTACACACTTCACAGCACTCACCAAAGCACATACCCTCCCCAATGTCCATAATACCACCCCCTTCTCCCAAACCCCCTCCCCCCAGCAACCCATATGTGAATATACTTTTTTACCTAATTCTGTATGAGTGTGATCCAGATACATTAAAGATTCCAAGTGCCAAATTATTTATTCTTTCTCTGCACTTCCCAATCTGTCCCTGCTGCCTTCAGTTCCTTCCTTTTTACCTCACCACCTGAGTGTCCCTATTTCAGTGTGAGCAAACATGGTTGGCCTTCCTGGTTGGTTTGTCTGGGCTCTAGTTCTAAAAAATTAAGTAATGTCTATATAATAAAAACTTCCCCTTACTCAGAAACACATTCTCATTTTTATCTTCATCTTAGGATTGGTACTTTGTGGTTTTTATTTTTTTTTAATTTTATTTCCAATGTAGTTATTATGTGCTGTTATATTAGGCTCAGGTGTACAATACAGTGATTCAACACTTCTACTCATCACCCGGTGCTCATCGTAACAGGTGCACTCCTTAATCCCCATCACCTATTTTACCCATCCCCCTCTCCCACCTCCCCTCTGGTAACCATCAGTTTGTTCTGTAAAGATTTTATTTATTTATTTGACAGATAAAGATCACAAGTAGGCAGAGAGGCAGGCTAGGAAAGGAAGAAGCAGGCTCCCTGCTGAGCAGAGACAGAAAAAAAGGCTGAGCTAATGCACATGGTGGACTGTGCTTGGATGGTTTCCAGTGGGAAAACGGTTTCTGGGAGATTGGGTCTGGAGTGAATGGTTGAAGAACAGGAGGCATGAACTGGTAGGAGATAAGCCTGGGAAGATACCTGAGGCCCAATCATGGAGGGTCTTAAGTATCAGGCTGAGGAGATAAGCTTTACCATTTCAACAGGCAGAAGAGAATGAGTGAAAAAAATTACCTAAAATAAAAGGATCCACTGATAGATCAATGCAGAGAGACGGGAATATAGATACATGTGATACAGTTTGCAGGTAAGTATATGTATAAAGCTATCTCTGACTATATTTCTGTCTACTGGCTCATTTTTATTTTTAAAAAAATAAGCAGCCTGCGAGTAGGATCTGCTCACTCCTTGCTCACCATGGCAGCCACAGCAGCAATCCCAGTAACACAGAAGGCCCTTCCTAAACTCTTGCTGAACGGATGAAGCCGCTACGACCACTCTACTTTGATGTCTGTCGAGTGAAAAAAGGAGCTTACATCTTGAATGTGGAGGAAGGTGGCTGCTTTCCCGAAGCAGGAGACATTTCATCTGGGCATTACAAATGAGCACAATTTAGCTTCTGCGAAACGAGCCATTCCTAGTGGTGGGAACACAGGTAGAGAGGACAGTGTCACTGCCTCGTGTACAGGATGGTGAAGAGGATAAATTCTGGAGCCAGAGTTCAAGTCCGAGAGCATAACAACTGGGGGCACCAGAGCATGTCTCTTAATTCTGTGTCTCAGCCTCTCATATGTGTTCCGAGAAAGTGGTTTGGTCAACTGGGTGGGGGTGACGCCGAGAGAAAGGAGGCTCCGGGGTCTGGACTGAAGAAACGGGATAGTGGTTCCCCCAAGACTGCCAGGGCCACGAGTCAGGAATCGTCATCGAGAAAAGCCGAGGACATAGCTGGACCTCTTCTTAAAATGCAGGTTTCCATTCAGCTGATCTGGGGTGAGGCCCGAGGTGCTTCATTCCTAACAAGCCCCCAGAGGACGGTGACACTGCCGGGAAGGGACTATGTTTTGAGTAGCAAGATCGGCTGCCTTTTTTTTTTTTTTTTTCGTTTTTGTTTCTTGTTTTTTTTTTTTTTTTTTTTTTTTTTTTTTTTTTTTTTTTTTTTTTTTTTTTTTTTTTTCCAAAATAAGCCCAGACCATTAAACAAGTGACTCGATCCCAGGACCCTGAGACCATGACCTGAGCTGAAGGCAGAGGCAGAATATCTAAATAGCAGAGGCTTTAACCCACTGAGCCACCCAGGCACCCCATCAGTTTTTTCTTTAGAGTTAAGAGTTATGATTTGTCTCTTTTTCTTTTGTTCATTTGTTTAATTTTTTAAATTTCACCTATGAGTGGAATCATATGGTATATGTCTTTCTCTGACTGGCTTCTCTTGCTGAGCATCATACTCTCTAGATCCATTCATGTTGTTATAAATAGCAAGCTTTCATTCTTTGTTATGGCTGAGTAATATTCTATTGTACATACATAACACTCTTCTTTATCCATTCATCTACTGTTAGACACTTGGGCTGCTTCCATAATTTGGCTATTATAAATAATGCTAAAATAAACTTAGGGAAGCATGTATCCCTTTGAATCAGTGTTTTCCTATCCTTTGGGTAAATACTCAGGAGCATGATTACTGGACTGTCGGATAGTTCTAGTTTTAATTATTTGAAGAATCTCCATACTCTCTTTCACAGTGGCTGTACAAATTTATATTCCCACCAACAGTGCATGAGAGTTCTGATTTCTCCACATCCTTGCCAATATGTGTTATTTGTTGGACACTTTATAATTTTTAAATAATTTTTTAGAGAATTTTTAAAAATACATGCACATATTCTCAAGTCTATGAGAAGCCTTAATTTTATGGGAATAGGGAAGGATATTATTTCCTATAAGACCACTAAGAAAAAAAATTCAAGAAAATGCTATTAGGTGATATTATTTTATAATCCAAACTCTGTTATCTTTCTTACCTCTTCCAAAAATATATTCCAGAAGTATATTAGGTAGGCCAGACAATATGTACTGACTAAATACTAATTGGGTTGTTGTTAGAAAGTCCTGTCTTTAATATTTCCTTCTTACAACAGAGATATAGTTTCGAACTTTATTAGTCTATCAGAAATCCCCCTTATTTTCAATGTCACTGTCATCTTCTCAGTACCAGAAATCATAGAAGCACTATTTTAAATATGTTTTACTTTTTGAATGAAACATGTTAATGGCAACTAGTGGAAGAGTAGTTTCCCTAGCCAACACATTTGTTTAGTTCTTTTATTTTAAGAGTTGGCCTCCATTGTGCTTTTTCCATCCTGTAAACCAAATTAGAATAATGGAACAAATATCTTAAGTTACCCATAACTGGTTTTCCCCAGATTACATTCATACAGATTCATTCATGGTTTACAAACCATTTAAGCATGAGATGGACTACTTCTAGAGCAAAAATACCTGAAACAGTGCTACTAGTTTGATCACAGGACTCAACCCTTAATGCCACTGCAAGAACAACAACAACAAATCAGATTGTAGACAATAAAATTGGATGGTAAGATGAAGCAGCATGGATGGTGACAGTCTTATTATCTGAAACTCCACATTGTATCTAACTTGCTCTCCCAGCTTTCTTTTATTTCTACAGATGTCCTTCTGCCTAGCTTATACATCAACCTAGGTCATATACAGATCAATGTCGTTAAATCCATTTTACTATTTTCTAGCTAGGCTGAAACAGAATGTTACAAATTACTGAATAGGAAATAAATGACATAAAAGCCCAGAGAAAAGCAAATGAGTTTATAGAACACAGGGTAAACACTGAATAAACAAACAAACAAAACCCAACCAACCAACCAACCAACCAACCAGCCAACCAGCCAACAAAAACTTCTAGCCAGGGGTTAAACATGAATTAGCATCTGTTCCATTTCTGACTATGCAATAAAATTGTTAGCTTTTTAAAAATATTAATATAATGCCTTAACATAATTTAAACCCTCTTTATTCAATAATATCCTGTATATGTCTGTATATATTATAATGTTGGTCATTTAACACATACTGATATTTTATAATTATAAGACATGCAATTTAGTAAACAAAACAAATCAAAACAATCCCAACAGTCCAAGTTATCTGTGGAATGTCTGTTTATTGAGCCTCTACTTTGTGACAGGAGATTTGCATCTGTTACCTGTCTTATCTAGAGAGCTTGGAGCTTGGTATTGGTATCATCTTAGCAGTAATGGCAACAGTTGAGCATTCACTGAAGGTTCCAGGCTTTACATTTGACATTGAAAATACAGAAAAATAATATAGAGTTGTTTTTAAGCACCTTATTATGTTACCTCATATCTAAATTTTCAGCACACAATTTCTTCACCCACGTATGACATTTTCAGTGAATTTTTGATAGGTACCTCAAACTCAGCTAGAATGAAGCCAGGTTATTATCTTCATGTAGAGCTCTTCCTGCCTTCTCCTTCAGAAGTTTGAATCCTGAAGAATGAGAGTCATCGTACAATCTTATTTTGAAACCTTAACCCTTAAGTCTAATTGATGACTGACCCTTCAGTCCATTTCTCTGCATTCATGCTGCCAGTGTTTTCAGACCTTCATTATCTCTTTCCATTGCAATAGTCTCCTATATGGTCTCCCTGCATTCCCTCTACCATCCTTGCAATTCATCTTCCTCATTGCTGCTACAGTGATCTTTCTAAAATTTAATTCTGCTCTAATTTCCAGAGGCTCCCTGCCGCCTACAAGATAAAGTTCAGGCTATCTATCATTGCATTTCAAGCTCTTCATAGTCTAACCCTTGCCATCCTTTCTAAATCTATTTTTTTCTGTGTTCATTCTCACTGTTAAATGCTCCAGCCTCACCTTTGCAGAGTACATCAGGTTATTTCCTAACTCCAAATCATTACCTCTGTTTTCTAAAATGCTCTACCCCTTGTCATTATTCCTCATTTTGACTTCATTATTTTTTCTCTCTTTTCCATCCTAGGCATCCTGTCCTCTCATACTATCCCAAGAGTCTGCCTATATGTCATATACATGTCATCCCATACATGTTTTTTAAATGATTTATTATACCTTATTTCCCAGTGATACTGTTTATGTTTTAAAAAAGAAAAATGGTATGCTTCATCTAAAGTTATAAATCTCATGTGGTAAGTTTTTTTATGATGCTAATATTCCTAGTCATATTGGCTATTACATAATAATAAAATATAAATGTTTTCATGTATAGCTTTTTTTTCTTTTCAGCGTAACAGTATTCATTGTTTTTTGCATCACACCCAGTGCTCTATGCAATCAGTGCCCTCTCTAATACCTACCAACTGGTTCCCCCAACATCCCACCCCCTGCCCCTTCAAAACCCTCAGATTGTTTTTCAGAGTCCATAGTCTCTCATGGTTCACCTCCCCTTCCAATTTCCCCCAACTCCCTTCTCCTCTCCATCTCCCCTAGTCATCCATGTTATTTCTTATGCTCCACAAATAAGTGAAACCATATGATAATTGACTCTCTCTGATTGACTTATTTCACTCAGCATAATCTCTTCCAGTCCTGTACATGTGTTACAAAAGTTGGGTATTCATCCGTTCTGATGGAGGCATAATACTCCATAGTGTATATGGACCACATCTTCCTTATCCATTCGTCCGTTGAAGGGCATCTTGGTTCTTTCCACATTTTGGCGACAGTGGCCATTGCTGCTATAAACATTGGGGTATAGATATAGGCCCTTCTTTTCACTACATCTGTATCTTTGGGGTAAATACCCAGTAGTGCAATTACAGGGTCGTAGGGAATTCTATTTTTAATTTCTTGAGGAATCTCCACACTGTTCTCCAAAGTGGCTGAACCAACTTGCATTCCCACCAACAGTGTAAGAGGGTTCTCCTTTCTCCACATCCTTTCCAACACACGTTGTTTCCTGTCTTGCTAATTTTGGCCATTCTAACTGGTGTACGGTGGTATCTCAATGTGGTTTTAATTTGAATCTCCCTGATGGCTAGTGATGATGAACATTTTTTCATGTGTCTGATAGCCATTTGTATGTCTTCATTGGAGAAGTGTCTGTTCAAGTCTTCTGCCCATTTTTTTATATGATTGTCTGTTTTGTGTGTGTTGAGTTTGAGGAGTTCTTTATAGATCCTGGATATCAATCTTTTGTCTGTACTGTCATTTACAAATATCTTCTCCGATTCCGTGGGTTGCCTCTTTGTTTTGTTGACTGTTTCCTTTGCTGTGCAGAAGCTTTTGATCTTGATGAAGTCCCAAATGTATCGCTTTTTTTATTCATTTTCTGACTCAGTAAAGATGAGTAAGATAGAGTCTAGGCACTCAAAGAATTCAGAGTTTGGTAGCAAAAATAGTTGCCTAAATTGGTAAGTACAGTCCACTATGTTATTGCATGTGTTCAAATAATATGAATCACATTTTATGAGTGAATTAATGAATGGGTAGAAAGATGGGAAGATAAATACAGTGCAAAAACAGCATAGAAAGTCTAGAATAATACTCAAAACTTACCTGACACATAATAGATGGTCAATAAATAATTGTTAAGCAAATTAATTTTAGACACTAGTGATTTTAATGGAGTCAAGGAAGACTTCATTTGGTATTTGGTACTAAGAAGAATATGCAAGGTTTGGGTAGAAATACAAGAAGGGAAGTATGTAGTAAGCCAGAGGAATTTTATGTGCAAAGACAAGGAACAGAAGAGCATTGTCTATTTGGGAAGCAGCAAACACTTTGATACTGCAACAACACAGAATTTACTATAGGGAGAAGTGGAAGAAAAGAAAAAAAAAAAAACTCTGGAACTAGTGAACTTTTAGCTTAATAGGTATCCCCTTAGACTGTGGAATGCTACTGGCATGTGGTTTAAAGATTTTGAAATTTCCCCTTGAGTCTTTAACATGATACCAGAAGGAGGTAGTTAAGAGGTTTCTATCATTCCAAAAGGTAAGATTCATGACAGGATTTTTGAAGTGTTTTACAAATTCTCTTTTATATTAAAAAATATTTTTAAATGGTTAAATATGGTGAACTTTAACAATAAATGTCATTTCTATTAATGACAAAATGAAAAGTTTTTGTATATAGAAAATATCTCAACTGATAGAAAGGCTTTACCTAAACAACTCATTAACCTTTCACTTAAAAAAGATAATTTCCTTTTTGCTTCTGTGCTATTTAAATTTAATTTTGCCTGCAAATCCTGACAATTTATCTCACAACCTATAATTTCCTTATTAAGGATATTATCCTCCACTTCTTAGTTTACCATTCTTCTGTCAATCATAGATTTGATTATTATAAATAGAAGGAACATTAACAATTATTTGTCCCTTCTTCATCATCCAGTTGTTGTAATAAGAAACAGATGGAGGAACAAACTTCCCTAAATTTAGAGTTGGGACCAGTGCAGAACATGATTCTACTTCTTAGTCCACTGTTCTTTCCTTTAATTATGTTATCAATCCAAGAAGACCTTGGCTTTTTTCTTCTAAAATTACCCCCTCTCCTAAACAATATACTTCCCAAGAGGCCAATAAGAAAATGGAAGCCAGTGGTTTATGGTAAAAATACCAATGACTTATGGGAAACGTAGCATAGAATCTCCAACCAAATTTGGGGGTTTTCACCATTCCTTTAGGCTATTACACTTTATATTGGATCTGAGAAGTTATATCTAACTGTATAAATCTCTACTTGATGTGTTTTGCAACTAGATTTCCATGTACAATTTTATAGCCATATTTCCATTTTCCCTAGCAATTGCCAGAATTTGAAACAACACAGTTGAGCCTTGAACAACTTGGGGGTTAGGGATTCTGACTTCCCACACAATTGAAAACCCATGTGTAAGTTTTGACTCTCCTAAAACTTAATTACTAATAGCTACTCTTGACTGAAAGTTTTACTAATAACAAATAATCAATTAACACATATTTTGTATGTTACATGTATTATCCACTGTATTCTTACAATAAGCTAGAGAAAAGAAAATGTTAAGAAAATGATGAATAAAAATACATTTACAGTGCTATACTGTATTTATATTTTAAAAATTCATATATAAGCAAGCCCACACAGTTCAAATCTGTGTTCATTCAAGAGTCAACTGCATTTACTTTAAACAGAACTGAAAGTTAAGAAATTTCTTTAATCTGTTTCCATCATAGTCACATTTTTTGAGAGCTCAAATAGTTTTAACAGATTTTCAGTGATTTATTCTATTTTTATTTTTTTTCAAGACTTCTTTTTAAAATTTATTTTTTATTTTCAGTATAACAGTATTCATTATTTTTGCACCACACCCAGTGCTCCATGCAATCCGTGCCCTCTATAATACCCACCACCTGGTACCCCGACCTCCCACCCCCCGCCCCTTCACCCTCAGATTGTTTTTCAGAGTCCATAGTCTCTCATGGTTCACCTCCCCTTCCAATTTCCCCCAACTCTCTTTTCCTCTCTAATTCCCCATGTCCTCCATGCTATTTGTTATGCTCCACAAATAAGTGAAACCATATGATAATTGACTCTCTCTGCTTGACTTATTTCACTCAGCATAATCTCTTCCAGTCCCGTCCATGTTGTTACAAAAGTTGGGTATTCGTCCTTTCTGATGGAGGCATAATACTCCATAGTGTATATGGACCACATCTTCCTTATCCATTCGTCCATTGAAGGGCATCTTGGTTCTTTCCACAGTTTGGTGACCGTGGCCATTGTTGCTATAAACATTGGGGTACAGATGGCCCTTCTTTTCACGACATCTGTATCTTTGGGGTAAATACCCAGGAGTGCAACGGCAGGGTCATAGGGAAATTCTTGAAAGTCCTCGAGACACCTATTCTCACTATTTTTATAGCCAAGTCTGACAAGTCTTTGTTCTCAAATAGAAGAGATGTCATATGAAACATGGAGGCTGGGAAAAAAATATATAACCAGAACTTTAATATATTTATAAATGGAATTTTTGGATAAAATATGATTTATTTACTCATAAAAGTCCTTTCTAACACCCTGACTTTTCATGTATTTTACCTCCTCACTTGGTCCTTGGCCTCTCCTCACTCTGTTCTTAATGTTTTCTGTTTATTCTTAGGATCTTCCAATCCAAAATTCTTGTTTCCTTATGAGATACAATTTTTACCCCATGTTTAATCTGCCTTGTTTCTTCTAAAAAAACTTTCCATCATGTTTATTGTGTCATATCCAAACGGTTTATTTTATAAAAGAGAAATATTTTTATTTTTTTATTTTTTTTAAGATTTTATTTATTTATTTGACAGAGATCACAAGTAGGCAGAGAGGCAGGCAGAGAGAGAGAGGGGAGGAAGCAGGCTCCCTGCTGAGCAGAGAGCCCGATGCAGGACTCGATCCCAGGACCCTGAGATCATGACCTGAGCTGAAGGCAGCGGCTTAACCCACTGAGCCACCCAGACGCCCATAAAAGAGAAAGATTTTTAAAAAGTTATTCTAGAACTCACCATTTATATATAATGGCCTATCCTGATCTACAGAGATAAGAAGAGTAAGATGTTTCTTGCAAACCTAACATAAGCCAGCAGGTTATAAAGAGAATAGGATTTACAATGTCAATAGTATTTACAACAACATTTATAAAACACCTACTTTGCCATAGAGACGAATGAGGTAAAATATCTCCCCTTGAGAAATTGATAGCATAATGGTTAAGACAGGCTAAATTGAACCATGTATCTACCTACCTACATGATATTCACTTGGGTATCATAAAGCCTCTTCAAACTTAAAATGTAAAAAACAAAACAAAACAAAAAAAACAACAAAAAAACACACCAAAACTAGATGTCCATTCCTTCCTCCCAACTCAAGTCAGATTCCCCACCTCAGTAAGTGATATTAATTCACAACCCAAACAGGAAGTTAACCCCTTTCTTCACTTCCCAAATTCAACCCATCAGCACCATCTGTTAATCTATTTTTTTTAAAGATTTTTATTTATTTATTTGACAGAGAGAGATTACAAGTAGGCAGAGAGGCAGGCAGAGAGAGAGAGGAGGAAGCAGGCTCCCTGCTGAGCAGAGAGCCCGATGCAGGACTCGATCCCAGGACCCTGAGATCATGACCTGAGCCGAAGGCAGCGGCTTAACCCACTGAGCCACCCAGGTGCCCTGTTAATCTATTTTTAAAGTGGAACTTAAATATATTCGCTCTTTTCCACTGTTTCTGTTACCTTTCTAATCCAAACCATTGGATCACACCTGGTCTGCTATAGGAGACTTCTATTCTGGCTCTTTTTAGCAGTCCCTTATCACACAGGATTCCAAAGAGTCTTTTTGGAAATTTTAAGAGGTCCTGTCATTTTTCTAATCAAAGCCAGTCAACACCTTCCATAAACTCCTCAAATAAATCCCATTGCCTTATGTCTCCTAATGCCTTTCAAGATTGGCCTCTACTATCAACTGTACTCATCCCATAGTCCTCCACAACCTCTCCATTTTTGTTGTCCTGGCATTTAAAAGAATGTCCACTTCTTTCTTGTATTAGACATTTATACTTGCCTAATACCTGCTTTGAATGTTACTGATCTCTGCTCACCAACCTATGTAAATTAGTGTTTCATTTTAGACATCAGCTCTCAGTTAAAACATTATCTCCTTCAAGAGGCCTTTCCTGACTATCTCAATTAAAATGTGAACACACACAAACACATACTATATTTTTAAGTAAAGAGCTGTGTTTATTTCTTTTATTGTGTATTTATTACTAATATGTTTTCATTTACATACTTGCATTTGTTTGTCTCTTCCATCTGAAGGTCCTATAAAAAGGACATCTGAAACATTGTAAGGGTTTAGAATTTTCAACAAATAAACACATGATTTTAGTTTTAATTCATCCTACAAATATTTTTAGAGGGTTTCCTGTGTGCCAGGACCTCTTCCTGACTTCATGGAGTTTAAATTCTAATTTATGAATAAATGGAATTATTGGATAAAATATGATTCACGTTTTTATAGAAGTCCTTTCTACCAGCCCAACTAATGTCAGGGAGTGCAGACAGACAATAAACACAAATGTAAAGCATTGAATATAAGAAAAATAAGGCAGGGAAGGACATTTGCAGAGTGTATTGAAAGTGGTGACTTAAGATAGTCAGGAATGGCTTTACTGAGAGGTTAATATTTGAGAAGACTTAAAAGAGATGAGAGGGGGCCAGCCACACTGGTATTTATGGGAAGAGCTATCTAGGCTGAGGATGGTACAAAGACAAAGGATCAGAAGTGGAAGGTACTCTGCACATCTTCCAGAGTGGCTGACATGGCAGGAATTATCAGAAGAGTTGAAAGCGTCAAGTACAAAAAGCCAAAGTGAATTGACTGAATAATGCAGGGTTTATGACCACTTTGGCTTTTACTTTTAAGAAAGTGGAAAGCCCTTAGAGAATTATGTGGTGTTATCTATACCAAATCATGGCAGTACAATGCATTAAGCATTTTGTGAGCCATCACTTCAGATTCATTCTGGTTGGTGCAGGGAAGACAGACACAGCAAATATTTCTTGGAGGAAGTGATAACTGAGGTGGCTCTTGTGTACCTATCAAACTCATACATATCATTCAGAACCCTCCCAAGTGTCCCCTCTATCACCCTGTCCATACATCTTATGTATACTTCTATTTCATTATGCTTTACATTTAAATAATCTGTTCATCTCCTAGGCCATGATCTTCTTGGTGCCAATAAGACCATGTCTTATTCATGCCTGTATATCCAATGCCTGGCACAATGTATGGCAAATACTTGATATCTCTTGGATGTAAGAGTGAAAACAGAAAATGTGTGCTTCCTATTGGTGCTTCTGAAACAACAGATTTTTAAACTAAGAAACTGGGTATCTCACCTTATGTGTCAATATATGATTAGATGATATCACAGTATCTTTGACACCTGAGGAGAGAATGAAAGTGCTGCCAATAAAAGCACGATATTACTTTATTTTCTTTCCAGTAGATACCTCAGTAAATAATTCAGGGTCACTGTCACTGTCGCTAGCCATGTCAAAAAATGACAAAACATAGCTACTGTTTTGTTTGTTAATTTCTTTCATGCTAAAATTTTCAATAAAAATTGGAAGCTTCACTTCATCAATATTAATGAGCTTTTTTAAATATTTTATTCATTTAACAGACTGAGATTACAAGTAGGCAGAGAGGCAGGCAGAGAGAGGGGGGGAAGCAGGCTCCCCACTGAGCAGAGAGCCTGATACAGGGCTTGATCCCAGGACCCTGAGATCATGACCTGAGCCGAAGGCAGAGGATTTAACCCACTGAGATACCCAGGCACCCCATAATTAGCCTTTCTTAAATGCACATTATTTGTAACTATATTTAGTAAAATTGACTAATTGAATCTAGCCACTGAATACTTGACTGCACAATGTTGAGTGTATAAGTATTATATATCATTTACCAAAATGTGTTTCTAACTACATAACTACACACAATACTCTTAGACATGATTGTTCAACTATCTTCAGTATCTAGTGTCATTCACTATGGGTATTTTGGAATCCTAAGGATATGAGAGTACACAGCTTCTTTACATCTTTCTCAGTTCTTTGAGAAATCTTTGGTCTATTTCCTCTTTATTCATTTGCACATTGCACTTCAACATAAACCAAACTTTCTCCTTTTTTTCTTTTGAGTATTGCTTACATACAATGTTTCACATGTACGACTATGCTGTATTGACCACAGCTCCAATCTGTCTTTACACATTTCTATTTTTCTATTTCTATTTCATTACAATATCATTGAGTATATTCCTTACGCTGTGCCTTTTATTCCTGTGATGTACTCTTTCCATAACCATAAGCCTGTATCTTCCACCCCCCCTTCACTTACTTTGCCCAACTTCCCTCCTACTTCTCCTCTGCCAGCCATCATTTTGTTCTCTGTATTCATAAGTTTGATTCTGCTACTTATTTATTTATTTGTTTGTTTGTTTTTTTCAGGCTGCAACTCTGTGTTTATCGCTTAAGTGACTAAAGTAATACACTTAGGAAAAAGACTTTGTAGTAGGCAGAATAAGGCCCTCCCAAATATGTCCACATCTTAACCCCAGTATCTTTATTTATTTAGATTTAATTTAAATTCATGCTAGTGTTATAATGAGCACTGGGTATCATATGCAACTAATGACTCACTAAATACTACCACTGAAACTAATAATAAACTGTATGTTAACTATTTTTTTTTTTATTTTTTAAGGTTCTACTTATAAGTGAAATCATGTGGTATTTGTCTTTTTTAGTCTAATTTATTTCACTTAGCATAATACCCTCTGAGTCTACCCAAGTTATCTTCAGTGGCATGATCTCATCCTTTTTATGGCTATCTAATATTCTGTTATATATTTTACACACACACATCCTGCACATGTGCATGCACATACCACATTTTCCTTATCCATTAATCTATTGATGGATACTTAAGTTGCTTCTATATCTTGGTTATTGTAAATAATGCTATAATAAACATAGGGGTCATATACCATTTCAAATGAGTGTTTTTATTTTCTTTGGGTAATTGCCCTGTAGTTGAATTATAGATCATATGGTTTTTCTATTTTTACTTTTTAAGGAACCTGCATATTATTTTCCAAGTGACTCTACCAAATTACATTCCCACCAACTATGTACAAGTTTCCTTCTTCTCCACATCCTCACCAACACTCAGTACTTTTTGTCTTTTTTACTTTAGCCATTCTAACAGGTGATAGCTCATTGTGGTTTTGGTTTGCATTTCCTTGGTGATTACTGATGTTAAGTATCTTTTCATGTGTGTGTTGGCCATCTGTATGTCTTTTTTGGAAAAATGTCCATTCAGGGTCCTTTCCTATTCTTTAACTGACTTGTTTGGTTTTTTGGTGTTGAGTTATATAAGTTCTTTATATAGTTTGGATATTAACTCCTTATTGATTTATCTAAACTGCTAACCCCTTATTTGATATATCATTAGCAAATACCTTCTCCCATCCAGTAGGTTGTCCTTTTATTTGTCTATGATTTCATTTGCTGTGCAGCTTTTTGTTTTGAGGTAGTTCCAATAGTTTATCTTTTCCTTTGTTTCCCTTGCCTGAGGGGACATAGCTAGAAGAATTTACTATGAGTGTCAGAGACATTACAGAGAAATTGTGATTTATTTTTGAGTGTGATGTTAAAATTTAGTCCAATTCCACTCTTTTACATGTAGCTGTCTGGTTTCCCCAGCACCATTTATTGAAGAGACCATCTTTTTGCCCTTGTATAATCTTGCCTACTTTATCATAGAATAATTGGCCATTTAAGCATAGGTTTATTTCTGGGCTCTCTTCTGTTACGTTGATCTGTATGTCTATTTGACACCAGTATCATACTGTTTTAATTACTATAACTTTGTGGTATATCTTGACATCTGGGATTGTGATACCTTCATCTTTTTTATTTCTCAAGATTTCGCTGCCTCATTGGGGTCTTTTGTGGTTCCATACAAATTTTTTATTATTAGTTCTAGTTTTATGAACAATGCTGGTGGCATTTGATAGGGATTGCTTTGAATTTGTAATTACTTTGGATAATAAGGACATTTTAAAAGTATTGGTTCTACCAGTCAATGACTATGGAATATCTTTGCATTTGTTTGTCATCTTCAATTTCTTTCATCAGTGTTTTATAGTTTTCAAGTGCAAGTATTTTACCTCCTTAGTAAAATTTATTCCCAGGTATGTAATGTTTTTCATGCAGTTGTAAATTGTGTTGTTTTCTTAATTTCTTTTTCTGTGACTTTGTTACTGATGCATAGTAATACTACCAACTTCTGGTATTAATTTTGTATTCTGCAACTTTACTGAGTTCATTTATCACTTCCAGTAGTTTTTTGGTGGAGTTCTTAAAATTTCAACCTTTCTTTAGAATTTCAACCTTTCTTTAGAAAGTATTTATAAAGGAAAATCATGCTTTCTACAGTTAAGAATTGAGTGAAATAATTACCAAGATAGAAAGAATAAAATTCTGTTGAAGTATGTAATTTGTTCACAAAAGTATTTATTTGAAAGTCGTTAATTATAAGGGAACATAAATGCAATTTTAATGTTACTAAGTAACCAAATGCTTATCGTGGAATCATTTCAGTTGAGATAGAAAGATAATCCCATACACTCCACCTCCACTGACAGTCCTCTGCAGAATAAATTTAAGAGCTCTGCTTAATGCTAGTAATCAAAATGTTCTGCTTTTTTAGTGTGTTAGTTGCCATAGTGTGGTAAATTGAATATAGAATTTTACATTGCAAGACCTCTTGGGAATGGTTTCAAAATATTAGCTTAAGTTAGGTCTTCTCCTGTGAATTATATGGCATAAAGCTGTAAAAATATTTCAAGATAAATTTACCAGAAGGGATTATGTGATGGAGATAGCAGTTAAATATTTGCAACATGTGACCACAGATTAACATTCCCCAAAATGGACAGCCTTTTCTGCTAATCGGATTTAGGGACTTGTCTTGTATTTTGTATAATTCTGTAAAGAGACATGAAATTCTACATTTATGGAATCATTTTTAAAAGACACTCATTTCCTAATGCTTCAGTTATCTTCACTTATAAGATGAATAATATCTACCCATGGCAACACAGTTTTTATTCAACAGAATAGGAGAGAAGATGATGTAGTGATAAAGAATATATATAGGCTTTGGAGTCTGACTACCTATATTATAGCCAGTCAAACTCAAATACTTAGAATATTATTGACATTGGGTTGTTCACGTAGTCTCTCTGAACTTTATTTTCCTCCTCTGTATTTCATTGCAGGTAATATCTACTACATTAAACTACTGTCATAATGTAATGCGATTTGCATTTAAAGTCCTCAGCACAGTGTCTAACACCTAAGAGTGGTCTCAGTGAGAAGAATGCAATGATCAATTAGTTCTCCAGGGGGCATAAGGATGGAGAGTAGACGTGTGGCTCCAGTGGAAGGTTCTAAACTAGCAGACTTTTCTACTATGATTGGATATCCTACCTGATGGATCGGTATATTAGGAGACTTTGCCTTATCTTTGACACTTGAACAGAGCATGAGATTGCTGTGGGCACAAATAAGATAATTCCTTGCTTTCTTTCCATTTTTGCTTTCCATCCTGCTACTATAAGATTTCCTTGGTGGAAGAATATGAAAGGTAAATTATCTCTTACACTAATGGATGTATAACTGGATCTTGGGGCAAAAACAAGAATTGGGGAGATGATGGGGGGGGGTTGATTTGTAGCATTAGGAGAAGTTAGGAAGAAATGTGCCTACTGGGTTTTCTTAAGATGATATGAGGCTGACAAGCAGCACTCCACTGATTTAGGGGAATTATTTTTTCTTCTGTATATAGAAGGACTTACTGCTAGATTTATGGGATCAAAAGATGGAATGTAAAAGTAATCACTAGTGGTTCCTATTAGCCAGTGTGTAAGATGCTTTATAAGCACTAGCTCATATAATCCTTCCAAAACCCTATAAACTAGGTGTGTAAGATATTTTCTAGGTGCAAACAAGAAAAAAATGTAAGAAATAGAAGTGTTTCTTTGTTTCTGCCAAAGTTGATCATGTGCTGTCTCAATCACAGAAATGTTTTGGCATCCAAGATGAGTATGGGTAGAATTGTCCTTATTATCCAGAAAGAGGAAAAGAAGAAAAATAGAATTAAAAATCAGACTCCTGGAAAATTACCGTTATTATGTAGGAGACCTAATTATGGGACAGACGCCCTGCTCTAACTACCTGTATTTCATTGTTTTCCTTTGGGTTTGCATATACTCTCATTTCTGCTCAGACACACCTACCTACCTACATTCTCTCTCTTGCTCTCTTTTTTTCTTAGCGAAGTAGTATTTTAGACCCTGAAGATATTTAAATAGACAACTATTATTATATAATGAAGTTCAGTCATCAAGTCATAATTATAGGTGGGCAATGATGAAAAGCCACACTCTGTAAAGACTTATTTGAGAGAGAGAGAGAGAATGTGTTTGTGTGTGTGTGTGTGTGTGTGTGTGAGCGTGCAATTGCAAGCAGGGGTGGAGGGTGCAGAGGGAGAGAAGCAGACTCCCAACAGAACATGGAACCCCAAGTGGGGCTTGATGTCACAACCTGGAAAGCATGACCTGAGCCAAAATCGAGAGTCATATGCTTAAGACTGAGCCACCGAGGTACCTGGAGACCCACCATTTAATGCCGGATTGTTTACAAGTTTCTTAAGTTTCAGAGATAACGCTAATGAATACATTGTTTGAATAAAGTCAATCATACTGAGTTTAATTTGAAGGAATCTAAAAATTACTGTAAGGTGATAATTAAACCTCACTAAATCTAATAGATAGCATCCATGTCTCAAACTATATGTAAAGATTCACTCCATTTTGAAAGTGTGGAAACAAATGCAATATTTAGGAAATAATTAATTTGGGACCTTGCTAGCATAATAATTTAGAGTCCACCCTTTGGAATCAGGCAGACTTTAGTTTCAGCCCTGACTTTACCACAGTCTAGCAGAATGATCCTGGGCAAATGACTTCATCTCTCAAACAACAACAATGTATGTATGCCTTGCCTGGCATACATAGTGTGTGGTCTGTTAGCAATTGCATCCATTAATCACTATTTATATTTCTTCTGGAACCTGTTAGAACCACAAATGGTCAGTCTTGGACCATTTGAATTGACAGTTATTTGGGCATTATGTTGATAAAGACAATTTTCCCCTATAATGTGGTGAAATGTAACATTTTCCAATATACAGAGCATGAGTTGTACAGCTTCATTTATAATAGAGACAATCCTTTTTTAAAATATTTTATTTATTTATTTGACAGACAGAGATCACAAGTAGGCAGAGAGGCAGGCAGAGAGAGAGGAGGAAGCAGGCACCCTGCTGAGCAGAGAGCCCGATGCGGGGCTTGATCCCAGGACGCTGGGATCATGACCTGAGCTGAAGGCAGAAGGCAGAAGCTTTAACCCACAGAGCCACCTAGGCGCCCCTATAATAGAGACAATCTTAAATGGACCAATACATGTAAAATCACAAGGAAGTGTCTGGCAAAACAACATGTACTTAGTAAAAGTTAGCCATCACTGCTACTACTAATAATAATAATGAGAATAACTGACATTTTCTCATCAGAATTCATCTTTTCTTTAATAGTTTTAGAAACAAAATGGATCTAATAACATACATTTCCAAAAACGTGATACAAGGACAAAATCTGTAAACATTTAAATAAATAAATAAATAAATAAATAATGATTTTGTGAATCACAATATTTTTTCAATGCATAAATGCAACATTTTTCTCCAAGAAGGATAGCATAGAAGAAAGGCTTGGAAACACACATATAAATCCAGTACTGTGTTAGTGTGATTCTCAGGCTCCTACTGTCATGCAGCCATGTTGTTGGCAGTGAGGAGTGTCCCTAATTCCTCTGCTCAGCGTGGGATCTCAGGTCTGTTGGCTTGTTTGTTTTCAACAGGTGTCACTGAGCTAAGAGGCAATTAGACCCAGGACTCTTGCTCCCCTAGCAGAGCTCCATACCAGGGTTGTTCTGTTGTCAGCGCCTTGATGGTTCCCCTCTTTGTTCACACTTAGCAGGAACCCAGGGACCATTCTGAAAGTCACTGAGCAGTAGAACAAGCTCCCTGTTTGCCTGACAAATGGACCTAGCTGGAAGCAACCAGGGGACCATCTGTGAGAATAAAATGTAGTTGGGATGGCCAGAATCACAGCCAGGAAAATCCATCCTGCTTAGAAATGCCAAGCAAAAGACTGTGCCACACCTTTGTTTCACTTAACTGTACATCTGACATAATATATGCACAGAAGCATGGATACATAGTAGTTAGTGCAGTAAAAATAGACTTGTTTGAGTTCTTCACATATCTGTAAACAAATAATAGGTTCATGCCTACATAATAAGGATGTGTGTGTGTGTGTGTGTGTGTGTATGAGTGTGTGTGTGTGTGTGTGTGTGTGTGTGTGTGTGTAGCTTCTGAGGTCCCTCTCTGTTTATGCAGTTTTCAGTTCTCTGTTGCTGATGCACACAGCACATTCTGGCATTCTCCAGAGTCACATGGGAGCAGTGCTGATAATTAGAGAAATGTATCTTAAAGACATTGTATTTTCTCTTCCCCTCATGCTTCCTTTCTTAGCCACCCGTACCCCTGTGTGTTTTGCAAAATAAGCCTTGCACAAAAGGTTATATCAAAGAAAATACAGAACATAATTGCTTGGTTGTTTATCTACTGTCCCATTTATTTGTTTCTCCAGCCCTGAATGCCAAACATAGAGCTACTCAAAAAAAAAAAAAAAAAAAAAAAAAAGAATAAGCCTAAGGCCTAAGTTGGTTTCAAGAAGTTTTAAGACTTCCTAATGAAAAAAAAAAAAAAACCTCCATGTTTTGATAACTACAGAAATGTAGAAATGTAATATGTGAGTAGATCAAAGGATGCTGTGAATGTGTCTCACTCTTGAGAGGTGCTCCCCTTAGTAATGGGAGTTTAATTCTGAGAGTTTGTTTTAGTCACTTTTTTATGTGTCTAATAAATCATGAGATATGTGTATATATTTCCTAAATACATAGATATCCTAAAATGCAAACTAATACTTGACAACATTTGCAGATATTATGTATGTACCATCAAATATATTGCCTGGATTATCTCTCTTTGCTCCAAAAACTCTGAGGTTTAGTGGCATTATTATCCCCATTTTCCAGATGAGCAAAGTGACTCACAGAGAACATATTTTTCCAATATCATACAACTAGAAAGGAGCTTGGTCAGCCTTATTAAGGTAGGCCCAGAAAAGGAGTCTCAAACCATAACTAATCTGAACCATGCTCACAGCCACCTGTGGTTTAAGTTTTTTTAATTAAAGTTTAAAAGAATTAAATATAAAAAACTTGATACTTTTGCTAGTATTTTGAAAAATTTCAAATACTTCCCAATAGAATTAATAGAGGATATCATTGATAAGAAAAAAAAAAAAGCAGTATGGTATAGTGGAGAAGTAACTTAGCCTAACATTTAAGAGCATTCTGACAGAGAAGAGAGGTATTAAAATGTAAGTACACAATTAATTATTAACATAATAAATGCTACCCCCAAAAAAGACCATAAGGAACTATTTAAAGATGATCTTCATCATCTCCTTCATTATGCAGAAGGGATTCAGCAGAAGAATTGAGACCTGAAGAATGAAGTTATACTTTGCTAGGGAAAGGAGATGTGGGAGAACATTCTAGGCATAGGGAGTGGTATCACATTTTCCAGGAAATGAAAGAAGCTGGAGTGGCTAGAACATGGAGAACAAGAGGGAGACATGTCACAGACTAGGAAAAGGTGATGGAGCTCATCACTAGTTGGTTGTCATTCTAAAGAAGAGGGAGATAATGCAAGAGACATCATGGAGTTGACATTAATGGATGTTGGTAAGAGTGTTGATGTGTGAGGTAGGAAAAAAAGATTGATTTGTAGCAAATGAGCTGTGGCTTTTGCTTTTTGGTGATTAAGAACCCAAATAAGGAAGATTTTTAGCTGCAATATAGAAGTTGGGGGGGGAACAGTTTCAGGGGTGATGAACCTCCTTCAGAGCTCTTATGTGTGGGTGAGCATGAGTGTGGGTGTGCAAGGATATTAATTTCTTTAATTTTGAAATTAGAAATCTCTGATGTCATTTCCTCTTTCTCCTGAAAAAGCACAGAACAAAATCCTGTTATTGAAATCTTCAGATAATTGGGGGTTTTCTAAATAGCAGAAAAAAATGGAACACCAATCCAAACCCAAACTGCTGTTCTCCTTCTCCTTAGCCTTTGTTTCCATGTGATCTTTTATACTGAGCAGAACCTGATAAATTTGAGACACCGGAGAACAAAATACAGTATGCCCATTTTCTTTAGAGTAAATGACACCATGGCTGGATTCAGCCAGATGAAGAATTGAAGGGATTTTCTGCTCTCAAATAACTGTGAAAGGCTACATTCTCCTTAACAGGTTTCCTATTGACAGCACCAGCTGCTTAGCAAGACACGTCTTCACGTATGCATGAAGCAGTTGAGAACAGTGGATAACACAGGCTTTAGATTGAACATCCCAGTCTAAATCCCATGCCTACCACTTTCTGAATTATCTGGTTTCTTAAGAAAATTGCTCTCTGGGCATCAGATTCACCATCTACAAAGGATTTTAGCGAGAATTAAACTAATAAATGAGACAAGTTATTTATGATACAAAGAACACCCCTGCTGTAGATAGAGTAAGCACTCAATAAATGGTCGCTTATTTTATTTAACCCAGAAAAGCAGCATGCCAAGATCTTGCTTCAATAGAGAGCAGTGCATTATTATGTAAAGTATATTTAAGCTTTATGAAACCTAAGTGAAGATATCCTGACACATAATTTGAAACAGCTTTTCTCCTGAATCTAACAGAGAAACATTTTTGCTTAAAAATACCCAGCTTAACTGAGAACAGGACCTTGAATTGATTAGAATAAGTTCTCCAGGTCGTAGTTTCTTCCTTTATATAAAAATCAAATTAGACTAGATCAGTGTTGCCCAATAGAAATATAATGAAGAGAAATACAGTATAAGTCACATGTATAATTTTAAATTTTCTAATGGCAACATTTATAAAAGTGAAAAGGAACAGGTGAAAATTTTAGTATTTTATCTAATGTATTTAAAATGCTATCGTTTCAGTATGTAACCAATATAAAAATTATTGAGCTATTTTGCTTTCTCTCTTTTGGTGTGAACTATTCAAAATCATGAGTGTGTTTTACACTTTAGTACCTATTAGTTCAGACCAGCCACATGTCAAGTGGCTAGAGAAACCACCATCCCAGACTACCTGGAACTGGATGGTCTATCAGGATCTTTCCATATCATACTTTGTGTGGTATTAACCACATATTTAGGATTTGTTTTTTTTTATTTTTTTCCAAGCTTTTATTTAAAATCAATTAATTAACATACATGGCAATGTTAGTTTTACATGTAGGATTTAGTGAGTCTCACAACAACCAGTGCTCATCACAACAAGTGCCCTCCTTAATATCCATCCCCCATTTAACCCATCCCTGCTGCAGACCTCCCCTCCAGCAACCCTCAGTTTTTTCCCTGTAGGTAAAAATCTGGTTTATACCAGATTCATGTTCATGTGTCTTGTTTCTTAAATTCCACGTTTGTTTTTCTGTTGTTACTGAATGTTATTTTTCATGAGCCTATAGATTTACCATGTAGTTAAGGATGAATTTCTGATTTAGCTGAGTTAAAAATGAGAAAAGGACATTTAAATTGCTTAGCAACTGCTGAGTGGCAATATGGTCATATTTGTCCAGGAATCCATTCTGAGGCTAAGTGACAAATGTCCCTCTGTTATTCTTTTTGGAACTGCATACATTATCAAATGATTATGTTTAAATTATACTCTGCCATATTCTACTAATACATGTGCTGTAAATGATTTAAATCATTAGATGCCTTAGAATTGTAACCCTCATCAATTTCTGACAAGAGTACATTCTCTGCTGGAAACATATTCCTGTTACTCCTTTCATGTGATAAAATTCTATTCAGTTTTAGTGACACATACTATCAATCACAAAGTAATAAAACAAATATATAACCAAGCCAACACAGTGTCTGAGTCCTACATCATTAAAACAGAAACTATATGCATGCTTCATCAAGTAATTAAGAGCAAAGAATTTTTTCAATTAATTTCCTTATGAATAGGCTTTATTTCTTAGAAGTTTGAGATTTACAAAAATATTGAACAGATAGTACAGAGTTCCCTATTTCCTCCCAAACACACACATAAACAATTTCCCCTAAATTAATGTTTTAAATAATACATTACACATATTAATATGGTGCATTTGTTAAAGTTAATGAAGAATATTAGTATGTCATTAAGTAAAGTCCATAGTTTATTAAGATTTCCTTAGTTTTTATCTGATGCCCTTTTCTTGTTCTTGGATCCCATCCAGAATACATTTATTTTGTCATCATGTCTTCTTGGGCTTCTCAGGGTTGTAACAGTTTCCCACACTTTCTTTGTTTTTGATGACCTTGAGAGTTTTGATGAGCACTGGTCAGGTATTTTGTAGAATATTCCCAAACTGAGATTTTTCTCATTTTTCTCATGGTTAACTAGGGTTAAAGGGTTTTGGAAAGTACATCATAGAGGTAAGGTGACATTTTAATCACATCATTTTAAGGGTGCATATTATCGATGTAATTTATGACTGTTGATGTTGACCTTGGTCACCTTGCTGAAGGAATGTTTACGTTCATTGTCCCCACTATAAAGCTATTCTCTGCTCCTGCTTCCACTCTTTACTCTTTGGAAGGAAGACACTACACATATTAACACTTTAAGAGTGTAGGGTTTTGCTCCCCCTCCGTTATGATACAATACTTATATAATTTGTTTGGAATTCTACAGAGGAGTTTTACCTGTGTTATTAACTTATTCACTTACTTTTATCAGTATGGTCTTTTATTTTTTAGACTGTAATCCAATAATACTGTATTTTATTGCTCAAATTGTCCAACTTCATCCACTAGGAGTTCTTCCAGTTTGTTCTTGTGCCCCCGGACATACTCCCCTCAATGTCTTTTGTTGTGATTGTTTTGTGACATCTTCCTTACTTTATGACGGTACTACATAATGCTCCAGGCTTCTCCTAGAATCAGCCATAGCTCCAAGAACTCTTGCATACTCTTATTGGAGAATGGTAATAGAAATCAAGATCTGGATGCTATGTTTTTCCATCTTTTTATGTTTTCTTCAATTTCTTTCATGAGTGTTCTAGTTCCTCGAGTACAGATCCTTTATCTCTTTGGTTAGGTTTATTCCAAGATATCTTATGGGTTTTGGTGCTGTTATAAATAGAATTGATTCTCTAAATGCCCATTCTATTGTTTCATTTTTAGTGTATAAGAAAGCAACTGATGTCTGTACATTGATTTTGTATCCTGCCACATTACCAAATTGCTCTATGAGTTCTAGTAATTTGGGGTGGAGCCTTTTGGGTTTTCCACAGAAAGTATCATGTCATCTGTGAAGAGAGAAAGTTTGACTTCTTTGCCAATTTGAATACCTTTTATTTCCTTTTGTTTTCTGATTGCTTTTGCTAGGAATTCTAGTACTATGTTGAACAGCAGTGGTGAGAGTGGGCATCCTTGTCATGTTCCTGTTGTGTTCCCCCTTCTCAATGGGAAGTAAGCTTTTCCCATTGAAAATTATATTTGCTGTGGGTTTTTCATAGATGGATTTTATGAAGTTGAGGAATGTTCCCCCCATCCCTATACTTTGAAGACTTTTAATCAGGAAATGTTGTATTTTGTCAAATATTTTTCAGCATCATTTGAGAGGACCATGTGTTCTCTCTTCTCTTATTGATTGTTCTTTTACATTGATTGATTTGTGAATGCTGAACCACCCTTGCATCCCAGGGATAAATCCCTTTTAGTCATGGTGGATAAACTTTTTAATGTACTGTTGGATCCTATTAGTTAAGATCTTGTTGAGAATCTTGCATCCATATGCATCAGGAATATTGGTCTAAAATTCTCCTTTTGGGGGCACCTGGGTGGCTCAATGGGTTAAAGTCTCTGCCTTCAGCTCAGGTCATGATCCCAGGATCCTGGGATTGAGTCCTGCATGGGGGGGGGGGGTCTCTGCTCAGCAGGGAGCCTGCTTCCCCCACCCCCGTCTGCCTGTCTGCCTACTTGTGATCTGTCTGTCAAATAAATAAAATCTTAAAAAAAAAAAAAAAGACATTCTCCTTTTTGATGAAGTTTTTGCCTGGTTTGGGAATCAAGGTAATGCTGGCTTCATAGAAAAAGTCTGATTCCGTGCTTACGGATTGGAAGAATAAACATTGTTAAAATGTCTGTGCTGCCCAGAGCAATCTATACTTTCATTGCCAACCTGATCAAAATACCAGTGGCATTTTTCAAAGAGTTGGAACAAACAATCCTAAAATTTGTATGGAACCAGAAAAGACCCTGAATTGCTAAGGAAATGTTGAAAAAGAAAAACAAAGCTGGGGGCATCATGTTGCCTGATTTCAAGCTTTATTACAAAGCTGTGATCACCAAGACAGCATGGTACTGGCACAAAAACAGACACATAGACCAGTGGAACAGAGTAAGAGCCCAGATATGGACCCTCAGTTCTATGGTCAAATAATCATTGACAAAGCAGGAAAAAATATCCAGTGGAAAAAAGACAGTCTCTTCAATAAATGGTGCTGGGAAAATTGGACAGCTATGTGTAGAAGAATGAAACTTGACCATTCTCTTACACCATTCACAAAGATAAATGCAAAATGGATGAAAGACTTCAGTGTGAAACGGGAATCCTTCAAAATCCTGGAGAAGAACATAAGCAGTAACCTCTTTGACACTGGCCACAACAACTTCTTTCAATCACGTCTCCAAAGGCAAAGGAAGCAAAAGTAAAAATGAACTTTTGGGACTTCATCACAACTTCTGCTTCTGCACAGCAAAGGAAACAGTCAGCAAAACAAAGAAGCAACCCACAGAATGGGAGAAGATATTCACAAATGGCACTACAGACAAAGGGCTGATATCTAAGTTCTATAAAGAACTTCTCAAACTCAACATCCAAAAAACAGATAAACATGTCAAAAAATGGACAGAAGACATGAGCAGATACTTCTTCAATGAAGACATACAAATGGCTAAAAGACACATGAAAAAATGTTCATCATCATTAGCCATCAGGGAAATTCAAATCAAAACCACATTGATACCACCTTATACCGGTTAGAATGGCAAAGATTAAGAAGGTAGGAAACAACAAATGTTGGAGAGGATGTGGAGAAAGGGGAACCCTGTTAAACTGTTGGTGGAAATGCAAGTTGGTGCAGCCAATTTGGAAAACAATGTGGAGGCTTCTCAAAAATTAAAAATAGAGCTACCCTATGACCTGGCAATTGCACTACTGGGTATTTGCCCTAAAGACACAGGTGTAGTGGAAAGAAGGACCATCTGTACCCCAATATTCATAGCAGCAATGGCCACAATAACTTAACTGTGGAAAGAGCTGAGATGCCCTTCAACAGATGAATGGATAAAGAAGGTGTGGTCCATATACACACTGGAATATTATTCCTCCATCACAAAGGATGAATACCCAACTTTTTTATCAACATGGATGGGACTGGAGCAGATTATGCTGAGTGAAATAAGTCAAGCAGAGACAGACAATTATTATATGGTTTCACTTACTTGTGGAACATAAGGAATAATATGGAGAACATTAGGTGAAGGAAAGGAAAAGTGAATAGGGGAAAATAGGAGGGGAAAACAAACCAGAGAGACTGTGGACTCTGAGAAAAAACTGAGGGCTTTGGCGGGGGTGGGGGGGTTGATGAGTGAACCAGGTGGTGGGTATGAAGGAGGGCATGTATTGCATGGAGCACGGGGTGTGGTGCATAAACAATAAATCTTGGAACACTGCATCAAAAACTAATGATACATTTTATGGTGACTAACAACACAATAAATAAAAAATAGTCTCATGGGGGTGCCTGGGTGGCTCAGTTGGTTAAGTGTCTGCCTTCAGCTCAGGTCATGATCCCAGAGTCCTGGGATCGAGGGATCGAGTCTCACATTGGGCTCCCTGCTCAGTGGGGAGCCTGCTTCTCCTTCTGCTTGCTGTTCCCCCTGCTTGTACTCTCTTTCTCTTTTTTTCTGTGACAAATAAAGAAATAAAATCTTTAAAAAAAAAATCCGATGCTAGGCGTGCTTACTACTGCTGAGCCCTTGCAACTGCCAGAGCAGAGAAACATCTGTGTGTACACTAACCCATGTATACACATAACTATAAATATTTCTGTATGTAACAGTCTGCATTAATGTTAAATTGAGCATGCATTCTTGCTGTCTCCGATTCTCTTCTATTACCACATGGATTTATTCTAGCCCCCTCACTTTGCTAATCTGTAAAATCCCTCCCAACAGTAAGAAAGTTGGCTCTCACAATCTGCTGATATACATTTATTTAATTACTCAACTGAGGGATACTTATGCATCAGTATCATCATAGTTAAACCATATCCCCATGTGAAACAACACTGACTACAACATACTACTTGCAGGCAGTTTCTTTTGACATATAGGCTCCATTTATTTCCAAAGATACTTAGGCTAACCCCTCCTTTAGTGAGGTTGTTTCATACATTTTTAATAAGATTAGATACTCCTGTTACAATTGACATTCTTTCCTGGCATCCCCAAAATCCTAAATGATTTTTTTTTTAATTTGTATATGTTGCAATCCACTCTTTATGTTGCAAATTTATGTAGGTTTTTTTTACAAACGTGTAATAGCATGTATCTATCCGTGTACAGAATGGTTTCACTGACCTAAAATCCCACCATGCTTCATATATTCATTTTCCTGCCTTCCCAATCCCTGGTAACAACAATACTTTTGGGTGTCTCTAAATTTTTGCCTTTTTCATAATGTAATATAACTGTAATCACTCAGTATCTGGCATTTCAGATTGGCTTTGTTCACTTAGCTATGTTCATTTAATATTCTTCCAAGCTTTTCCATGGTTTGGTAGCTCATTTCTTTTTTATCATTGAATGATATTCCTTTGCTAGGATGTACTATGGTTTATCTATTCTCCTAATGCAGAATATCAAGTTACTTCTCATTTTTGGACATTATTAGTAAAGTTTCTATAAACATTTGGGTGCAGGCTTTTATGTGGATGTCAGTTCTCAACTCAATTAGAAATATACCTAGGAACTCAACTGGTGGATCATAGAGTAGCTTTGTAAAAAACTACCAAACTTTTTTCCCCAAAGTGTACTGTTTTACATTCCCCCAGAAATGTCTTAGAGTTTCTGTTGCTCTAAATCCTTATCAGCAGTTAGTATTGTCACCTTTTTAAATTTTAGACATTCTAATAGGGTACGTGATGGATGACAAATGATGTTGAGTATCTTTTCTTGTGCTTATTTGTCACCTGTATATCTTCTTTGGTGAGATGTCTGCTCAAATCTTTTGCTAAATTTTTAATGGATTGTTTGTTTTCTTATTGCTGACTTTTACAGTTCTTTATGTATTTTGGATAGAAATCTTTTATCAGGGGCACCTGTGTGGCTCAGTTGGTTAAGCAACTGCCTTCAGCTCAGGTCATGATCCTGGAGTCCCAGAATCAAGTCCCACATCGGGCTCCCAGCTCCACAGGGAGTCTGCTTCTCTCTCTGACCTTCTCTCCTCTCATGTTCTCTCTTACTAGTGCTCTCTCTTAAATAAATAAATAAAATCTTAAAAAAAAAAAAAGGAAGATTTTATCATATATGTTTTTGAAATACTGTTTTTCCTGTATATAATTTGTCTCTTCATCTTCTTCACAGAATTGTTCTCAAAGTAGAATTTTTTTTAATTTTAATAAAGGTGAATTCATCTTTCTTTGGGGGGGTGCCCATAGACTGCGTGATCAATGCGAAACTCAAGGTTACTTACATTTGTTCCTATGTTATCTTCTAAATGTTTAAAGTTTTGCATTTTACATTTGCATAATTTTGCATTTTGCCTTTGCATTTTACATGAACCATTTTGAGTTAATTATTGTGAAAGTTGTTATGGTCTGTGTCTATATTAATTTTTTAAAAATAGATGTCTGATTCTTCAGTGCCATTTGTTGAAAAGACTATCTACTCTCCCCTGAGTTGCCTTTGCTCTTTATCTAAGATAAATTAAATACATATGTGTGAGTCTACTTCCAGCTCTCTATTCTGTTTCACTGATCTATGTGTCTATTTTTCCACCCATAGTATGCTGCAGCTTTATAGGAACTCTTAAAGATGGGTAATGTCTATCTTTCAACTTTATACTTTTTTGTTACTATTGTATTGAATATTGTGGGTCTCTTGCCTTTCAATACAAACCTTAGACTCAATTTGTTAATATCCACTAATATCTTGCATATAGAGGCTGAAAGTGAAGGGATAGAAAAAATATATTCCATACAAATGGTAACCAAAAGTGAGCAAGGGTGGATATACTTATATCAGATAAAATAGACTTTAAGCCAAAAATTCTCAAAGTTGACAATGAGAGCCATTATATATTGATAAAATACTCAATTCATCAGGAAGACATAACAATTATACATGCACCCAAAATGAGCACACCTAAACATATAGAGCAAACACTGACAGATTAAAGGGATAAATAAACAGCAATACAAGAAGAGCAGGAGACTTCAGCACTCCACTTTCAACATTAGAAAGAACATCCAGAGAGAAAACTAATAAGGAAATAGCAAACTTGAACAATGCTTAGACCAAATGGTTCTACATCTGGAACATTCCCACCCAACAGCAATATGATACCCATTTTTCTTGAGAGTATATGAACATTCTTTAAGACAGATCACATGTTAGGTCACAAAACAAGTCTCAACAAATTTAAGAAGACTGAAATCATACCAAGTATTTTGATTGGAATTGACTTGAATCTGCATATCAACTTGGAAAGAATTGACATCTCAACATTGACTCTTAATCCATGAATGCAGAACATCTCTCCACTTGTCTAGATCTTTCCTGATCACTTCATCATAATTTTATAGATTTCCACATTTAGATCCTGTACATATTTTGTTATAGTTATTTCCCAAGCACTTCATTCTTCTTATAAATGGTATTACAGTTTTAGTTAAAATTCTAAGTGGTTATTGCTAGTAATAAAGAAACCAATTGACTTTAGTGTACCAACTTTGTATATTGTGACCTTGCTCTAATTGCTTTTTAATTATAGCATCTTTTTTCCAATTCTTTGACACTTTTTGCATAAACAATCATGTAGTCTCTGAGCAAAGACAGTTTTATTTCTTCCTTCCGTATATGTATACATTTCCTGTTCTACTGCATTAACCAGGACTTCCAGAGTGGTGCGGTGTGAAATAGGAGTGATGAGGCAGGGGCATCCTTATTTTGCCCTTAATCTTAAGTGAAAAGTACCTAGTTTCTCCTAACTAATTATAATATTAGCTATAGATCTTTTATAGACATTCTTTATCAAGGTGAGGGGATTTCCCTCAAGTTTTTTATATTTTTAAAATTATAAATTGTTATAGATTTTGTCAAACACATTTTTTGGCATCCCTTGATATGATGACATGACTTTTCTTCCTTACTCTGTTGAAGTGATGAATTACACCACTTGATTTTCAAATGTTGAATCAGCCTTGCATGCATGGAAATGATCTGTCTGGGTAATTGCTTTTTTTTAAAATTATTAATTACTGATTCAGTTTCTTTAGTACTTTAGTCATAAACCTATTCAGATTATTTACTTCCCTTTGTATGAATTTTGGTAGTTTGTACCTCTATAGTTATTACAGTTTACCTCAGTTATCAAATGTGTGGACATAGAGCTATTCATAGTATTTCAAGCTTACATTTTTATAGATGCATTTCTTCACTTTATTATAGTTTTTAAATTTTTATATTGGCAATAGCAACCATAATTATCCTTCACTCTCAAATGCTTACATGCTATGTACTTTTTTCTGCTTGCAGTTAGCTTTCATGTATGTATATATAGAAAATGGTTATTCTAGCCATACTAGTAGGCTATAACAAGAGATCTCTTTGGCTGTAACAAGAGATCAGGAATTCTGAAAATCTGTTGCCTTTAAACCAATTAGTATGAAGAAAGCAGGAGAAAAATCAATCAGCTTATATATTTAAAAAAAAAAATAGGGGCACCTGGGTGGCTCAGTGGGTTAAACCTCTGCCTTCAGCTCAGGTCTTGATCTCACGGTCCTGGGATCGAGCCCCACATCAGGCTCTGTGCTCAGCAGGGAGCCTGCTTCCCTCTCTATCTCTCTCTCTCTGCCTATCTCTTTGCCTACTTGTGATCTCTGTCTGTCAAATAAATAAATAAAATTTTAAAAAAAGAAAGAAAGAAAAAATATGTAGAATTACCTTTGTGTTTGGTTGTCTCTAAATGCAGTGGGTGCAAACTGAATCCAGTGTCATCCCAAGAAAACAGACTCTTTGCTATTGATACCATCTTCATTACAGTTAGCATTTATTTAACCTTTGCAATATTTAACCTCATTGTCTTATTTAACCCTCAAAGCAACCCACTGAGATGAGTATTAATGTTCCTGCCCTTTCACAACTGAACAAAAAGAGGCTTCGTGGGGTTAAATATTTGCAGCTAGCAAGTGAAAAAGTCAAAATTTAAATCTAGGCCATCTGATCCATCATATAATGGAGTGTTTGATTAAGAGTTACAGAAGCCAATAAAATACCACAAAATCAAAATAAGATGTCTCTTTTAAACATAAGGAGTATGGCAAAGAAAAAAAAAATCATACCATTTTCTCACTTAGGGACTTGAATGATAGAAGCTCTGTTTTGAAAAGTGCTTAACAATGGAAATAAATATTGTATCATTATGTGTAGGATGGAAAGAGTCCTGCCTATCAGCTGAGGAACTGTAATTGTCAAGTAGAGTAAGATACAATTGGGTCAATATAGTGAGGCTGGATTATACAGGACTTTGAAGTCCACATAGAGCTCAATCATGGTGTGATAGAAAAAAGAAAACTTTTGAGGGTTACTAAAGGAAATACTATAGGATTCTGGGAGCACTGGGTCCCTGGGACAGAGATAAGAACTAGTATTAAAAATAGCAAGAAAAGAAAAGTGCGCTTATATATAATATGTAGGGATTCATTCAGTAAACATTTATGACAGATCCTATGCTAGCAGTACACTGAGCAAAGGTGCCTTAAATACCAGTCTTGTTGTTAAGCAGCTTATTGCCCAATAGTAAGAAAAGGCAAATTAAAGATGGGGATTTTTATTTTTTAGGTCTTATGGAAATCTATTAATGTTTCAGAGAAAGTGCAAAAGAAGATATGAGCAATGTCAATAGGGTGATAGGAGTGACAATAATGAGAATGGCTATCCCCAAAGAGATGACACCCGAATTAAGGTGTTTGTTGGGACATGCTAAAGAAGTCAAAGAAGAATAGAGAAAACCCCAGGATTATCAAACCCACAGCAAAGGCTGGAAGCAAGGGGGACCATAATGTCGAACATTTATTGAGTGCTTAGTATATACCAGGCACTCAACAAAGAGTTATTTCTTCTAATTCTCAAACAACTCTTTAAGGTAAGTACTCTTGTGTTCATTTTGCAGATGAAGGGACTAGGCACAGAGAAGATAAATAATTTGCCCAAAGTCACACGAGTAATAAATGGAGAAGGTAAAACTTGTTTAACATAAACTGTGTGATGGCAGAGACTTACCAGTGGATTTTGCAGTCTCCATAGAAAATGGGGATCAAAGGTTAACTGAAGTACTAGAATCAAATCTAGAATAAGTGTTCATACAGGAATGCATGTTGCAAAGTAGAGAGTCAAATCGCAATCATCAATTAGAATTTAGGAGAATTAATTCAGAAAACAGAGAATAAGGCAAGATAATCTGGACATAAGTCAGCTAGGAAATACAGGCAGGAAGCTATTTTCTATAAAACAGAATCAAAGAAGCTTCTCGTCCAAGAGTCCTAGTCTTGCTAACCCTGGTCACATTGGTGATAATTCCTCTTCTTACTATACCAGAGATATCCTGACTACATTTCACAATAAAAACTGGTTTCATCAACATTTAAATTTCAGTGTTGAAATAAGTATTAAATAATATTAATAAATGATTCTTAATAATTTATTAGGTATAATTATGATATTTTGAAATATGTATCTATTTTAAATGTCTGTTAGAAAAACTAATGTTTTAGAGGTGAAATGCCTTGATATCAAGTATTAGCTCTAAAATACTACAATAAGAGAGGGACAGACGATGGGGAAAGAGAGAGTAAGAGAGAGAGAGAAAGGAGTTTAGAAGGGACAAGATGACTGGCAAAATTTTGAAGAGAAAGGAAGCCAGTTGATGGATAAGTGGGAATCCATTTTCTATTATTCTGTCTCTCTTTGTATGTGTTTGAAACTTTCTACAGTAAAAAGTAAAAAAAAAAAAAAAGAAGGTTCATTTTAAGATTTTATGTTTATTGTTGATGGAGTTGGGTAACTTTATCCCAAACAACAGCTGTATGCTCAGTAGTCTCCAACTCAGCAAGGTAACTTGAAATGAAGTCATATATTAAATATGTTTAAATATATTATTAAATTATTAAATATATTGAAGCTCATTAAGCACATCAAATATTGTAATCAAGAATACCCATTTTCTATCAAGACTAAAAAACAAAATATAATTACTTTTATGATATTTAAATATATTTGAGATCACATTATATAGCATTTTTGTATGAAGACTAAAAGGGACAAGAAAAAAATCTTGAAAAATATATCTTTCAAAAAGTCTGCTTCTAGTCTCAGGGGTGGGGTGGGGGGGGACCAAAATAGAGAGAACATAATCTTTCCAATGCCTTAGTCCAAGGAAGTTTCTCTTCAAGCTTGTCTCTTAAAATGAATTCAGTTTTATTCTGAATTCTTATTCTTAAATTCTAATTCTTATTCTCATTCTTAAAAGGAAATCAGTTTTATTCTGAATTTTAACTCTATTCCTAAATTTTATCAGTCCTTACCCTTGGATCACTGATTGATGCCATTAAGTACTTGTCTACTTACAGTTTTCTATTTGGGCCTCATTAGCATTGGGAGATCTGTCTGCTGCTTCTACATTTTAAAGTGCTGTCTTCATTTCTGTTGCTTTCCCTGAGGACCAGGGCTCACTCTTACTGGATTTTCTTCTAGCCAGGGTTCTGGGATAGGGAGTACCTGCAAAGAAGAAAAGTAGTTGAAAGAAATGTAACATGATTATGAGAGAGATGAAGAAATGAGATAAAGGGTGCCAAACTTTTTAAACAGAATCATTTGGGAGATCCAGTCAGTTGAAGTTAGTTCCCACCTATCCTACAAAGAAAGTTAGAAAGATAGGTCCAAGGTTAACTGGATGTTATCAAAGTTTAGCAATGGACACTACTTCTGAACCTCCCACTTGAAGCCTTGGGCAGTTCTTAGCAAGGACAGAAACTAACAACAACATCAACAAAATCTAGTGTTGGGAGTGGATACTGGGGAACCTCCCCTCAGAGCTTGCCTATAGCAGCCCTCAGTCACAGCTATTACTATTGGCATAAGCTGAGTCAGCAGTATGTAAGGTACCATCATTCAGGTTGGGGAGGATAGAGGGAGGTATCCAAGCATGCCAAGCAGACAGGACTAGCACAGAAAGAAACTTGGAATTTAGAAATACAGGCTATGTACCAAGATCAATATCCAAGTGAACTTTTCAGACTGAGAATGCTATAAGGCTCAGTGAAGAGTTAGGGAAAATTAAGAGATCTGAGTGGTGGAGAAGCAAAAACAGGAGTGTTGGGGCCCAAAGACCTGGGTATGAAATCTGGTTATGTCACTTCTTGACCACAGAACTTTGTGGGAGTCACCTAACCACTCTGTAATGCAATACTTTTCCTTTTTTTTTTTTTAATGTGCAAGGTCTAGTAATAATTATACTATCAGGTATGAATAAAAGTAAATTGTCTACCATAGAGCCAAGCATATAAAGCTGGCTTTCAATCAATGGTAACCAACATCATTAGTCAGTATTCTCTAGGGAAGTTTTTTATTTCTAAATTGGTATATAGACATGTGACTCTTCTGGGATAAGTAGTCCTAAAACCCAATGGTTTTTCAGTGCTTGTACTTTTTAAGTGTTTCCCAGATACTACTTTTGAGATCCTAGAAAATGCCTCTGATAGAAGTGTTATTATCCCCTGGGTCAGGGATGAATTCCTGAGACTGGAGTCCAGCCCCCCAGCTGCCACTGGCTCACCAAATGGACCAGACATTATTCTCCCTAAAGGCAGCAGGAGTGGCACGACAAGCTCTACCACTTTTCTGAAGCCTTAATTTTCTCTTGTATGACCTAAGACTAATGACACCTGCCCTTCAAGGTTTATAACAGGATTGAATGAGTGGGGTCTGCAAAAGACACTGAAATGTATACTTTTCCACAACAATGCTCTCTTCTATCTCCTACTCCTGGGCCTCAGTTGCAGACACTGTAAAATGAAAAGAATAGATTTTATAACTTTTAAGGTCTCTGCCAGCCTATAACTCAGTGGTTGCTAAAAATCTACTTATAGCAAAGGTGACCTTGTCATAAATAATGGTTTACTGCACAGAATGTCTGGCTGTTAATGTCTCCCTGTCTGTTTGTAATGCATTACTATTAAGCCTCACTATCATTTTTTCTTATCTTGCCTTTTTTTATCCTCTGACATTTCATTAATATTCTTCACTTGGAGATATTTAATGTAAATCAAATTGCTCTCATTTGGCTTCCTACCAGGTTGAGGTGCAAATTTATTTATCCAACCATCATCCTAGTTTTATAAATACAGAACTTAGTAAATAGGCAGGACATGTTTACCCCTTTCAGTAATTTCACTAGCATGTTTCTCATATTAAAGTTCATTTGATAAACCAGTAAACAGCTGCCTTGTTCATCAGCCTTCAGCACCATTTCAATCTTTTCTTGAAACAGCTTTGAACTTTGCTTTTGATATTTGCCTAACTAGTCAATATGAGCTTCATTACCATTGGCAATTAACTGTAATTCCTTCCAACATGTATGGCCAAATCAGTGTGTGTGGTCAATCATCCAGCACTAATTAGAAGTATCTGCTGCTTCTGGGGGCCATAATCTGCCATTTTGGGTTAGTGATTAATTGTAGAAATTGTTGTTAGTTTTCTGATATGATTCAATATGATTTTATTTGCCTCACATCTCTTCTAGACAGGCTGTTGGGTTCACTGATAATTTGGATCCTGCCAAAATGGCCCAAGGCCTATCCTGAGGCTTTGCAATCATATCCTCTTTACTGTCACTGAATCCTGCAAGTCCACTGCTATTTGGAGCCCACAAAATAAGAGACAGTGCTTTTGAAGAGGTTACCATTGAGGGTCATTTTGGGAAAGGCCCAGGCTCTGTCATTTCCAATCATCCTGAACATATCCAGCAGTGGAGAGGGAATGATGTGGGAGGTACAGTGTGTATGTTCAGAGGCTTGGGAACTGAGGTAAGGATAAAGTTCCACATGCTCTGGTTATCAGAATATCATCTGCCCACCACTTTCCCTACTCCCACTCCCCAAATCCCGTGCCACTAAAAAAGCATAATCATGAGACCTATGCTATACCCAGATTCTGTGCCAAATAAGGCAGTTTAGCTGATTATTTTCAGTTGGGATTTTCCTCAGAGCTATGCATATTTTCTTGGCCTTTTGAAATTCTGTAGGGAAGATGAGATGATGGCTCCTCAACTTTTCCCATGAAAACCTTGGGTCTGATATCCACAGCCCATGCAGGAGCAGATACAGATTTTATATCAAATAGGGCTTAATGGGTATCAATCTCATTAGAAGGAGAGCCTAGGAGACTTTAAGGCCGTGTTTGAATAACAAACTTACTATTTTTATATTTGACCTGAAGATAAGAATATGCTTTTTCAACAAACTCCTGAGGACATGTTAAGATAGCTATTCCAGAGAGGTCACACTTTGAAAGACTTTCTCTCTGTAACATTATTATTCCCCCTCCTCATAGCCTTTCAACAGGAAGGATGCATGCATAGGGAATCACTAAGAGAGAATATAAGACTCCCCATTTTAAAATGAAGGTCTTCTTACAAGGTTATGTCCCAATAGACTCCTCATTGCAAGCTGAAAATATAATAAGTTGAAATGCATTTAATAGATCTAACCTACTGAATAACAATATTTAGTCTACCCTAAAAGGTACTCAGAACACTTATATTAGCCTGCAGTTGGGCAAAGCCATCTAACAAAAAGGCTATTTTGTAATAAAATATTGAATATCTCATGTAATTTATTGAATACTATACTGAAAGTGAGAAGGAAAATGAGTGTTCAGTTTCCAGAATGGTTTTAAGGGTTGCAGCTGGTTTACCCCCAAAATCACGTGGCTGCCTGGGAGCTGCAGCTCCCTGCCCCTGCCCCTGGCCACCATCACAAGAGGATCATCCTGAATATCACTGGCCCAGGAAAAGATCAAAATTCAAAATTAATAGTATAGTTTCTATTGAATATATATCACTGTTGAACTGTTGTAAATAAAGTAAAAAAAAAAATTGTAAGTCAAACCATCGTAAGTTGGGGACCATCTGTATGAGCTGTTCCTTGATTAGCTGGCAAATTAGAGAAGTTGGTATTACAGAGAGAATATTAGAAGAGAAATTAGAAGCCTGTTTCCAGATTTGCTTCTACTTTCTGGATTTTTCTTCTGCAGTCATTAAGATTTCTAACTCCTTTAGTTTCCTCCTCTGGGAAATAAGGATTTTAATAATATCTTTCTTGCTTATTTCATTAAATTGTTGTGAGGACCAAATGAGATAATGGTTATGAAGGTGTTTTGTGAGGATTATGCAAATGTAAATAATTATTATTATACCTTGTCTAGAATTAGAAATAATTAGAGATTGAACTCCATGACCGTCTAGATCTTACACAGCTCTAATTCCTATTATTAGGGAAGGGGTCACAGAAATGTCATTCAGTGCTATGCTTTACAGCTATTTAAGAGTCTATAAATATCTGAAGCACAGCCTAACCTTCCTTTCACTCTACAATAGCTGATCATGCTAATCAGAGATGGTAATGTGGGTGGTTTTGATGATATTCTTTCACTAAGATGGGCCACTTCATATCGTTTTAATGTGTTGGCATTCATAACAGGTGTATGCTTCTGTGGGCACTTGTCTCAATTTCTCTGCCTTGATTATCCTCACAGCTGGAACTGTCTCCTCCATGAAATCTTGTCTTAACTCTCCTGTCCAGACACACCACCACAAGTCTAAGGGGCCAGTCCCTCCCAGGTGCATCCATTATTCATAACTGAAGCACAACCTCACTAGAACTTGGATCCTTCAAGGGTGTAGATCATGTCTTGATCATGACCTATTCCCTGCATGTATGCATGGCTCATTGGAGACACTCCATAAAGAATGGATGCGTGGATGTAAGAATGAATGAAAGAGCCCCATCTATCACTTCAGTGTTGTCCAGCTCTTGAGATCTGACAAATAACCAAGTGATCAAAATGAATATCAGTGGTAATGAGACATATTAATATCACATGCCTGTTGATATGATTTCTTGAAAAGGCTCAAAAAAAGATTTGTTTTTTTTCTTACCAAAAATGCATGATCCAAGTTTAATAAATAACAAACATAAACAAACCCAAATTAAGCAATAATCTACAAAATAACTCCCAGTATTCTTCAAAAGTGAAGCAGTCATCAAAAACAAAGGCAGACTGAAGATCTGTGCTAAATTGAAGAAAATGTAAAGTGACTAACAACAAAATGATCCCAGACTGAGTCCTCATCTAGAGAAAAGACATTAGTGGAGAAATGGACAAAATTTGACAAACTTAGAAGACCAGTTATCAGTTTAGAGTTAAGGTCAAATCCCTGGTCTTGAAAATTGTACTTGGTTTTGTAATATGTTAATGTTTAGGGAATTGGTAAAAAACTACATGAGAATTATTTGTACAAGTAGTGGAATTTTTGTAAATCTGAGCCTATTGATCATATGCCAAGAATACTAGTTGTATTTCTCTGATGATTATATAAAGCAAAACTAGGGTATGCTCAAGGATCCTACAGTCTAGTAAAAGGTATAAAATGAAAATGTAAAAAGTACTAAATGCTATGACATATTTAACTGTATTTCCATGCAGAAGTTGGAAATAGAGAAATCCCTTAAGTATAAAAAAAATCTCATGAGCAAGGCAACATTTTAGATGCACCTCGAAGGACATTTGGAATCAGAACATGTAAAGATAGGGGAGAGAAGGGAAATGTGGGTAAAGGAATGGCACAACAAAGAGCCAAGAGCAGGTAATTTCAGGGATAGGTTCATCATGGAGCATGGAGTATTTGCAGGAGTGCTGCTGGAGGTAGGTATTGAAGAGGTCTTGAATGCAATTGCAAAATGTACTGATTTCATCCAGTAGTCATTAGGAGCCATGGAAGGATTTTTTTTTTTTTGGACAGGGTAAAGTCAAGATCAGTCAGCAAAGAGGTATAAGGGTGAGGTGAAGGTGAGAATCAGGGTATAAACTTTTGGCTACTTTATATTATTTAAACCCTCAGTAGTCAGAGAAGGAATGAGTCTGCAGCTATGGGCATTGTTTCCATACAATGCTCATACATTGTTAGTCACCCTACAATACATCATTAGTTTTTGGTGTAATGTTCCAAGATTCATTGTTTACATATAACACCTAATACTCCATGCAATACGTACCCTCCTTAATACCCATCACCGAGCCAACCCATCCCTCCACTCCCCTCCCATCTAAAACCCTCAGTTTGTTTCTCGGAGTCCACAGTCTCTCATGGTTCTTCTTTCCCTCTGATTTCTCGTCGTTCACTTTTCCTTTCCTTCTCCTAATGTGAGTGAAATAAGTCAAGCCAAGAAAGTCAATTATCATATGGTTTCACTTAGTTGTGAAACATAAGAAATAACATGGAGGATAAGAAAATTGTTTTCGAAACTATGAAATAATTGTTCATGTTTAAATAAACCAATAAAGAATTGTGAACTCAGACATCTTCACATTCACAAGGGCAGGTAGTGAACAACCAGATCACTAAGACATTTGCTACCCTGTTCTAAACAATAGATGGGGCAGTTTTAAAGGAAGGCTTGGAAGTGGATGAATCTTTTATTTTAATGCACATTTAAGGAAGGCAACTTGTCAAGTGCAATTCAGGAACTGGAAAACACCATTTTACTAAGGTTCTGACCATTATTTTCTCCATACCATTTCTTAAATATCCATATATTGCACAAATGTTAAGACATAATATTTAGGTTACCAGCTTTGCGTTACATAATAAATCTTTTTATACTCTATTCTGGCATGTTTCATATTCAGAAGAGATTTTATAACTATGCTAAAGTACAAATAATAAAATAACACTATAAAATACAGAAACAGGAGTTTAAACATTTCAAAAATGCCCTGTGATTTCAAATGTTAGTAATAGCTCAAAATGTTTGGCTTGAAAACTATTCTCTGAATAACTGAATTTTAAAAAATCTATTTTCACTAGCTAAAACTTTCTAACTTTCTTCATTCTGGTTTATTCATCTTAATATACATGTTTCAAAAACATGGTAATTATCAATTTTCTATCCCAGCTTTTAAAATCACTTTAAATTTTTCTGTGTAGCATGTAATTTTCTTTTATTTGAGAGCAAAATGTGTCGTGGCTGGTGCGACAAATCAACCAGGAATGTGAGGGTAAGAGGATGAAGAAAAGAATTCGAGAAGCAAAGAGATGGAGGCAGGAGGAGTACTGAGGAGGATGTCCAACAGTGCTAAGTTTATTCAAAGCATTAAGGCCATATATATAGTGATAATAGGAGAAGCAATACATCTGTGTCTAGTTAAACAACCATGAGTTCCCATAATAAGTTTCACATTTAACTATAAGCAGACCTCGTGGTGTCAAATGGCTGATGCCAGTACAATTGTTCTGTATTGATACAGCAAACCTGAAAGTAATTTATGGGCTGTACCAGGGCAGCAGGGACGAGCAACGAACTTTTGACCCTAACTGAATTGTTCTCATTTGTTTAGCAAGCATGTGGGAAGTCACGTAGGCGAGCGCACAACACATAGCACAGACCCTTTCTCAGTGCTACTCAACTTTTCCCATCCTAAACCTTTTGTTAGGTTATTCAGACTTTAAAGGAGGCACAAGTCAGGGCTGGTTTGGTCCTCGTCTCAAGCCTTATTGCGGCCTCCCACAAAAATGTTACATCATGTGGCTAAACATACCTACCTTAATCATTCTATCACTGGAAATTTAGGTTATTTTTACTAATTTTTATAAACAATGCTAGAACAAATGCTCTTGTGCATGTAAATAGTTTTTATTTCACCATAACAATATTCCTTGTTTTTGCACCACACCCAGTGCCCCATGTAATCCGTGCCCTCTCTAATACCCACCACCTGGTTCCCCCAACTTCCCAAACCCCCGCCACTTCAAACCCCTCAGATTGTTTTTCAGAGTCCATAGTCTCTCATGGTTCACTTCCCCTTCCATTTCCCCCAACTCCCTCCTAACTCCCCTTGTCCTCCAAGTTATTTGTTATGCTCCACAAATAAGTGAAACCATATGAAAATTGACTCTCTCTGCTTGACTTATTTCACTCAGCATAATCTCTTCCAGTCCCATCCATGTTGCTACAAAAGTTGGGTATTCATCCTTTCTGATGGAGGCATAATACTCCATAGTGTATATGGACCACATCTTCCTTATCCATTCGTCCGGTGAAGGGCATCTTGGTTCTTTCCACAGTTTGGCGACCATGGCCATTGCTGCTATGAACATTGGGGTATAGATGGCCCTTCTTTTAATTATACCTGTATCTTTGGGGTAAATACCCAGTAGTGCAATTGCAGGGTCATAGGGAAGCTCTATTTTTAATTTCTTGAGGAATCTCCACACTGTTCTCCAAAGTGGCTGCACTAACTTGCATTCCCACCAACAGTGTAAGAAGAATTCTCCACATCCCCTCCAACACATGTTGTTTCCTGTCTTGCTAATTTTGGCCATTATAACTGATGTAAGGTGATATCTCAATGTGGTTTTAATTTGAATCTCCCTGATGGCTAGTGATGATGAACATTTTTTCATGTGTTTGGTAGCCATTTTTATGTCTTCATTGGAGAAGTGTCTGCTCATATCTTCTGCCCATTTTTTGATATGATTATCTGTTTTGTGTGTGTTGAGTTTGAGAAGTTCTTTATAGATCCTGGATATCAACCTTTTGTCTGTACTATCATTTGCAAATATCTTCTCCCATTCCATGGGTTGCCTCTTTGTTTTCTTGACTGTTTCCTTTGCTGTGTAGAAGCTTTTTTTTTTTTTTTTTTAAGATTTTATTTATTTATTCGACAGAGAGAGATCACAAGTAGGCAGAGAGGCAGGCAGAGAGAGAGAGAGGAGGAAGCAGGCTCCCTGCTGAGCAGAGAGCCCGATGCGGGACTCGATCCCAGGACCCTGAGATCATGACCTGAGCCGAAGAAGCTTTTGATCTTGACAAAGTCCCAAATGTTCATTTTCACTTTTGTTTCGTTTGCCTTTGGAGACATATCTTGAAAGAAGTCTGTGGCTGATATCGAAGAGGTTACTGCCTATGTTCTCCTCTAGGATTCTGATGGATTCCTGTTTCACATTGAGGTCTTTTATCCATTTTGAGTTTATCTTTGTGTGTGGTGTAAGAGAATGGTCGAGTTTCATTCTTCTACGTATAGCTGTCCAGTTTTCCCAGCACGATTTATTGAAGAGACTGTCTTTTTTCCACTGGATATTTTTTCCTGTTTTGTTGAATATTGTTTGACCGTAGAGTTGAGGGTCCATATCTGGGCTCTCTACTCTGTTCCACTGGTCTATGTGTCTGTTTTTATGCCAGTACCATGCTGTCTTGGTGACCATAGCTTTGTAGTAAAGCTTAAAATCAGGTAATGTAATGCCCCCAGTTTTATTTTTGTTTTTCAACATTTCCTTAGTGATTCGGGGTCTCTTCTGGCTCCATAAAAATTTCTGAATTATTTGCTCCAGCTCTTTGAAAAATACCGGTGGAATTTTGATCAGAATGGCATTAAAAGTATAGATTGCTCTAGGCAGTATAGACATCTTAACAATATTTATTCTTCTGATCCAAGAGCATGGAATGGTCTTCCATCTTTTTGTGTCTTCTTCAGTTTCTTTCATGAGTGTTCTGTAGTTCCTCGAGTACAGATCCTTTACCTAGGTTTATTCCCAGGTATCTTATGGTTCTTGGTGCTATAATAAATGAAATCGATTCTCTAATTTCCCTTTCTGTATTTTCATTGTTAGTGTATAAGAAAGCCACTGATTTCTGCACATTGACTTTATATCCTGCCACATTACTGAATTGCTTTATGAGTTCTAGTAGTTGGAGTTGGTGGGAGTCTTTGGGTTTTCCATATAAAGAATCATGTCATCTATGAAGAGAGAGTGTTTGACTTCATTGCCAATTTGGGTACCTTTTATTTCTCTTTGTTGTCTGATTGCTGTTTCTAGGACTTCTAATACTATGTTGAACAAGAGTGGTGAGAGTGGGCATTCTTGCTGTGTTCCTGATCTCAACAGGAAGGCTGCAAGCTTTTTCCGATTAAGGATGATATTTGCTGTGGGTCTTTCATAGATAGATTTGATGAAGTTCAGGAATCTTCCCTCTATCCCTATACTTTGAAGCATTTTCATCAAGAACAGATGCTGAATTTTGTCAAATACTTTTTCTGCATCAATTGAGAGGACCATGTGATTCTTCTCTCTTCTCATATTAATTTGTTCTCTCACATTGATTGATTTGTGAATGTTGAACCATCCTTGTAGCCCAGGAATGAATCCAAATGTGCTGTTGGATCCTGTTTGCTAGGATCTTGTTGAGAATCTTAGTATCCATATTCATCAGTGATATTGGTCTGAAATTCTCCTTTTTGGTAGGGTCTTTGCCTGGTTTGGGGATCAGGGTAATGCTGGCTTCATAGAAAGAGTCTGGAAGTTTTCCTTCTGCTTCAATTTTTTGAAACAGCTTCAGGAGAATAGGTGTTATTTCTTCTTTGAAAGTTTGGTAGAATTCCCCAGGCAATCCATCATCAGAAGTTATTATCAACAGTTATATGCCAATAAGCTAAGCAACCTAGATGAAATGGATGCATTCTTGGAAAACTATAAATTCCCCAAATTGAAGCAGGAAGAAATTGACAACCTGAATAAACCGATATCTATTAACCAGATTGAAGCAGTGATCAAAACCTCCCAAAAAATGTTTTTTCTAAATAAAAAAAAAATTTAGAAGCACTCACTTCTAAAGCTATATTCTAGTTCCTAAAAACAAAGTTAGTTTACTTAACTGATCAAAAAAACATGTGGCATTTTTGTCATTGGCTTTTCAATATTGATAATTAATATTGTTCATGTTGGTTGAAATTACTGAAAGTGAATACATTTATTCTGAAGTCCAGAGATTTAAAGGAAATCTTACAAAGACACATAGTATATTCATACAGAAGACAGGAAAGTCAACTAACATTCCCATTTTTTGTATAACCTTTCTTTCAAAACATTCAGATGCCTAACATGACCACACTCACCACTGCAGTCTCTCAGCTTCTCAGATGAGTAAGACCTAGTCTTGGCTCTCAAAAAAGGTTACTTTCTACAGAGGAAAATGGATAAGAACATTGATTTTTTTTTTCAGTGATAATGGGTTCTACTGGAAGGGCACACCCAAGTATCATTTACTAATAATTATTAATATCTATTTGAGTATTTGGTATTAAATTCTTTTAAAAATTTATTTATTTGACAGACAGAGACAGAGAGATAAAAAGAACCCAAGCAGGGGGAGCATATTAGAGGGAAAAGCAGACTCCCGGCTGAGCAGGAAGGCCAAGGTGGGGCTTGTTCCCAAGACTCTGGGATCATGACCTGAGCTGAAGGCAGATGCTTAACTGACTGAGCTACCCAGGCACCCCTGGTATTAGATTCTTAATGTGTGATTTTAATTCTCAAAATAATCTTATGAGATATAAGTAAAAATATCTCCATTTAATAGGTGAAGAGTCCAAAAATTAGAAAAAGCAAGTTAATTGCCAAAGGGCACATCATAGTCAAGATTAAAATCTAAGATCTTGAGGCTTGCTGGAGGGGAGGTGAGAGGGGAATGGGATAATTGGGGGATGGGCATTAAGGAGAGCATGTGATATGATGACCACTGGGTGTTATACACAACTGATAAATTATTGAACACTACATCTAAAATTAATGATTACTATATGATGGCTCATTGAATTCAAATTAAAAAAATAATAATAAAATAAAATAAAATCTAAGCCCATAACTCCAGATTCCCTTCTGGTATTGAAAAACCAGTATTATTGCTTTTTCTTTTAATGGAGGTATTTGTTTCAGATGTACAACATAACGATTCAATATTTGTATACATTGTGAAATGATCACAATAAATCTAATTAACATCTGTCACCTTACATAGTTAGAAAATATTTGTTTTCCTTGTGATAAGAATTTCTAAGATGTAGTCTTTTAGCAACAATGAAATATGCCATACAGTATTATTAAATATAGTAACCATGCTGTACATTATAGCCCCATGACTTATTTTCTATAGCTGAAAATTTATACCTTGTGACCCCCTTGCCTCTGGCAACCACCAATCTGTTCTCTGTGTCTATGAGCTTTATTGGAGACACCAACACTAATGACCAGATTTTTATAACTCCCCAAATAAACTTGATAGTATAGATTTCTAATTCCCCGAAGTCTTGGACTCAGGGAAAGTAATCCATTACATTTGTCCTGTGCACTTTTAAAAATTGGAGGATGTTTTCCCTTGCCTAGCCTTGCATTGCTCAGTTGATGTGTTAACCATATTAATGCTATGGCACATAAAGAAAAACAGTAAAGTTGGCATGACAAAATGCATACATGGATGGCTGGAAGTCTCTGGCTCATGCCTGGCTGAGGGCTGAAAGGATGAGTATTCTCAAGACAAGCCAACGCATCCCTTATCATTTTCACTTCTGAAAGTGCTATTATTAATTATACCAGGAGAACAGGCTTAAATCCAGCTATTCTGGGCAAACCAGTACTGTGGAGACATTAATTATGGAACACCCATTGTTAACAGTATAGATAGTAAGCCTGGTCTATATTGTTATTAGTCTAAGGAAAATACAAAAATTTCAATGAAAATGCTCCTATTTTTTAAAAGCAAATGTGAGAAATTCTCAATGCATTAAAACCACTGTCTTTGGGTAGCCCATTTGTAAACAGTTCCATTTATTTGATAGGTTCATGGACATGGTAACTGTGCAGTTTAGGGATTATGTAATTACTGCTCCCATTTATAAAGTTCTTAAATATAACTTGATAACTTTTTTACTATTTAAATTCTAGATAGTTAACATACAGTGCAATGTTGGTTTCTATAGTAGAATTCAGTGATTCTTCCCTTACACACACCACCCAGATCTCATCACAAGTGCCCTCCTTAATACCCATTACCCATCTAGCCCACCCCCCACCCACCTCCCTCTATCAGCCCCCAGGTTGTTCTCTACCATTAAGAGTCTCTTATGGCTTGTTTCCAATATTTCAAAATATTTTAATTTCACTTAGTCTTTTAAAATCTGTTAAAAAGGAATGTGTACCTTGTAGTATAGCTAGATGTGAATGAAGTTTACAGTGTAAAATCCTGACAAGGTGCCCCTCCCCACCTTTTTTTACTTCACTTGTACAATATGTAATTTTATTTTTTTATTATGTTATGTTAGTCACCATACAGTACTTTATTAGTTTTTGATATAGTGTTCCATGATTCATTATTTGCATATAACACCCAGCACTCATTACAACAAAGTGTCCTTCTTAATACCCATCACCAAGCTACCCCATCCCCAACAACTCTCCCCTCTGAAACCCTCAGATAGTCCCTCCCCATCTTTTATTTTGCATAGAGCTGGAGGATAAAACACCAAAATATGTTCTGTAAAAACATGTCATGTAGCTAGCCAGCTGTTGAACCCCTCAGTGCCAATGGATCAGTGCAGAAGACCACCACATATGGAATGAAAAATCAGTAACTCTTGCGCTACCACTTACAGGTATTATAAGCTCTCTGAGTCTTAGTGTTCCACATGGGAAAAAAGAAAAGATGTGAAAGAACACAACACATAAAAGACATTTAATGCATGTCCCATGCCCCTACATTTCATTAATTTTCATCAACATTTAAGACTTTGTTGAATACTTCCTAGATGTAAGGCATGGAGAGAAAGATGTTTTCCCAGAAACAGAGACACTGTCCCTGACATCGGCTTAGTTCTGGGGGATGGACAGGCAAGATCTATTCAGTTCTTCACCCTGCCTGTAAAACTGTGGAGACCTAGATGCATACCCTAATGACATTGTACCTTTGGAAAGAACCACCAGCTGTGAAATCTGTGTCTGTACAAATGGGGCAACACTTGATGAGAATTGGCTCCTCTCTGCTGGCATGAAATCTTTTCAAGACGTGAACTGAAAGTTGCAAGTTCATATCCAGGCTTAATATTGGGGATTCACATTCTCTCTTTTCCTCTAGGGGCCTTCCTTTTTTTTTTTTTTTTTTTCCTAATCCTGACTCCCATAATTAATTTACATAGGTAGCTTCATGGTCCAGAATTTAATTTCATCTACCCAGTGTATCTCTTTTCTGGATAAATAGACCGATTTGGAGGCTAGATGACAAGGCTGCACAGCTGCCACCCTGGGACAGGGGCCAGAGGTAGGCCAGCACTTGGCTAAACTGTGCTGCCTCATTCTCCACATATTGGTGATTAAAAAAAAAAAAAAAAAAATTCATCCCTGGTGAAATGGCTACTGATCCAATGAAAGGAGCACTTTCATTTTGTCATGGTGGATTATATAGTTGCCATGCAAGATTTAACCACAGAGAATCAGCAAATTCTGCTGGTTCCCGATCCATTCTTATTCTGCAGAGAAACGTGCCTAGGCTGGCCAATTGAAGGCACCATGGAAAATGCTAGCAAAGCAGGACCCTGTCCTCCTCAACATTCACATAATTGTAAGAAAGTTGGAAAGAGAGGCAGGGACCATCAACTCCCCTAGGTAATAACAGAGGTTTATTGGTTGAGGAAATAGCCTTGTTAGAAAGGGGGTCCCCAGAGTCCTACTGCTGGAATCAGCCTATTCTGTCTCTAAGCTGACTCGGCCCTGTTCTTTTAGTTTCTTGCTAAATGTCAGGGACATCAGAACTTATATTTCTTTACCTGTGTAGGGTTTGGTAGGCATAAGATCAATTTGCATGTGAAAAGTTAATCTGTGAGGTCAAAAAGAAAGTAAATTTCATATTATTACTTGGAATGTGTGGGTTTTAGGGAAGATTTTTTTAGTTTAATTCACTGCTTTTCTGTGTACTTCATGTGGGCCTTATTTCTCATGAAATGTTAGAACTGGAAGGATCTTTAAAAATCGTAGCTTTCAGGCCCTTTGAGGTTAAGAGAGGTGAACAGGGGTTTCAAAGGATATAAACTGAGTGACCACCATTGACTGTCTAAATCAGTCCAAGTCTGTGAGTGCCAAAGAGCATTACATGCATAGAGGGAGATACCACAGGAAATGAGGCCCTATGGTTACTCTAGACATAAAAATAAATACTGATTTTTTTTGGATTTGACTGTCGGACAGTTGTATGAGTGCACTCCCTTCATGACTGTGGGGGACAGCTGTAGCTGGATGTTATGGTGTCAGTAGTATGGAGAAGGGTATTGCCTGAGTCAGTGTCATCAGACACTCTGGCATTTGACATTATCACACCACAGATTTGAGAACAGTGTGAAAACTAATGAGCTGTTTTCAAGTTATAAACTAGTGGAAAGCCAGAAGCACACATACACTGGTGTTCATGGAGTGTGAAGCTATGGTACAAGGTACCCTTAGGCACTGTCTCCATAGCCATGATATCAGGTGTGGGGGCAGCAGACATATTCCAGACCCAATTTACCCCTCAAAGGGAAAGAGGCCCCAACCTACTTCCAGATGCTCCTTGGCTCAGGGTCTCGAGGACTAAGCTCACTCCTTGCCAGGCTGTTATTATAGACTGCTGTGTGGAAACAGAACTAGCAGAGATGAAGAGAGACAGGTAGGAAGTGACACAGAATGAAATAAACATTTTACTGGTGTGAAACCAAGCAACAAGTTAATGGGCACAGAATATGTTTGTCCTGGCAACTACTTTTATTTCATTTTTCTGGCAAAATGGAATCTTGATGAAACTACATTTTTAGATGAAGTTTACTGACCACAGAGTGCCAGGGAAGCTGAGAGATTTCATTGCACTGTTAAAGTAACAGTTATCTTTGGGGAAGTGAAGAAAAAGCCCATAAGATAAGAGTGAGAATGTGGTAAATACCAACATTAAAAAAATAATAATATATTTCATGGTGCACCTGGCCAGCTCAGTCAGAAGAGGATGTGACTCTTAATCTTGGGGTTGTGTGTTCAAGCCCCACATTAGTGTAGAGATTACTAAAAAAATAAAATAAAGCTTAAAAAATTAATATATTTCTTGGTGTTATATAATGAGAGGATTTCATTTAGAGTGAGTGACTCAAGTGTTATAAAAGCAGTGATAGCTTAAAATATGTTTACTTTGAATGTGCACATCAAATGTAAAATCTCAGTGAGACCAGTAAGTTACAGAACTCACTTATTTTAATATATAATTACCTGATTAAATGGTACTTCAGTGAACCTAGAACCCATCTAGATGTCTCTTGCTAGTCATCTGTTACAGCCATCTGGTAACCAAGCAGTGTTAATTCCAGCTCTGGAATCTACTTCCAATTTGCCCTATACATTGTCACTCACAGACCCCTTAAAAATGCATAACTGGTGCCTTTACTTAGCACCTTTTGTACTAGGTATTGCCTTTTGTAAAATAATAATAATAATTAATAATAATACATGACACTTTCACGTTGGGGCCAGAAAAAAAATGATCTAGATATTCTGAAACTAAAAACAGATTCAACTTGTTGAGAAGGACAACTCCTGGAGACTTTTATTTTACAAAGGAAATTAGAAAATAGGACTATTAGGGTCAACTTATGCTGTAATGTAGTGTTTCTTGAATATGAGTCACAAGTGTTTCATATTTCAGAAGTAATTTTTCATATCCATGTACTACCTATACTAGTTTCCTTGTAATTTCTGAATAAAATCAGTTCCATAATGAAATTAGTTTACTTAGAGGGAAATTTTGCTTTACTTCTATAAATGGAAAAGTAGAGTAATTTTAATAAATATAAATTAGCCGTAAAAATACATGAGTGTTGAAATAAAACTATTCACCAGTGAGTAAAATCATCCTGTAGATTCCCAGTGGCCCTCACACTATGTTTTGGTAAATACCACTTACCCAACCCTCTTAGAAACCCGCCTTAGCAGGCAGGCATCAGGAGACTCACTGATTTAGAAAGTGTGGGAAACTGTTACTGTAAGGGTGGGATTGACCACAGACACTCCTTTCCCCCCACTTTTCTTCCACTATTGCATTTTGTTCTTATGGAAGCCTATTGCCTTTTCCAAAGCTTACTAATAACCTTGAGCTTTCCCGGAACCATAAACATTTGCAAGAATAAAATCTGCTCAGGTTCCTGAGAAATTTCTCTGCTATTATGTAACGTAGACAAGCAGTCCTGTGGGGTCAACTCCCAGAAATCTTAACATTGAACCACAAAAGCCTTGCTATTTCTAGCTTTTCAATTTTCACTTGTTAATGTGTCTCCAACTACCATAGCATAAATAGCAGCATTGCTTATTTTCGTGGAATTAAAGAAGTAAGAAATTTGTTGGGCTCTCAAGGTATGCCATATCAAGACATCCCCTACCTCCCAAGGTGATTACATTACAAACAGAGAGGATTCAGAGCCAGAAAATCTGGGTTCTGACCCTCACATTGCATGGTCTGAGGAAAGGATTTGATTTCACTGTATCTTGTCTTCTCTCTTGTCATTTGTGTGTGTGTGTGTTATTCTTCATCTCAAAGTGTATATTTCTCATCAGGCTTCCCAGAACCTTCCATCACAGATGGAAGATATATATGCCTTAAGTATTCAATGACAGACTTTAATTTATAGTAATTACATTTAAGATACTGTTCCAGATGCTGGGGAGACACACCTAAGCAGAATGTGGTTCCTACTTTCAAAAAACTTATAACGAAGCAAATGAGCAAACACCCAGAGAAACAGCACACTATAATACAAAGAATTGTTTGGTCCTATAAAAAGTAAAATTTTTTTCATCTGTCATTATATCCATTATTGCTAAGTAGTTTTATTGGGCTATCCTTATGAAATCTACTTAGCAGAACTAATACATTGTAGTGAAATTAAAGTGTTAAGGAAATTCAGGGGAAAAAAGTAGAAAATACACTTAGGTCACCACAGCTTTGAAAGGATCCTTTGACAAAGCTCCCCGTTTAAGGCCTCTATGATGCCACCCAGTTCTGGAAAAGTATAGCCTCCCAGTGTCTCTGGGGCAGACTGAGTTCTATCTGCTTAGACACAGAGAGATGTGCAGGGACAGTCAAGGGGATACAGTGGGACTTTGTGTTCTGAGGCTGACAAGTTGTATGTGAGGAGGATTACTGTGGACCATTAATCAGAGATCGCTTCATCTTTTTCTACATATTCTCTCCCATTCTAAATATTTTTCTCTTTCAATAATAGTGTCTCAATAGCAGGAAAGGGAACTTTGGTGTCAGATATTTCTTTTTTTTTTTTTTTTAAGATTTTATTTACTCATTTGAGAGAGTGAGCAAGAGAGAGAGCCCAAGGTTGGGGGCTGGGGACAGGGAGAAGAGAGGCAGAAGGAGACTCAGACTACCCTGAGCAGGGAGCCTGATGCAGGACTCCATCCCAGGACCCTGCTATCGGGACCTCAGCCAAAGGCAGATGCTTAACAAACTGAGCCACCCAGGCGCCCTGCTGGCAGACATTTCATATACTTATAACACTATTCTCTGAATTCAGGTTTCCTCATCTAAAAAAAGTAAGCTCATTACATTTACTTTGACAGGTTATTTTAAAGATGAAACAAGCACATTGATGAAGTGCTCAGAACTTAGCACATGTTCAGTACACAGTAGGCGTTCAGTAACTATCAGTTACTTCTGTAGAGCCGATGTTAAAGATTATACTGTGTTTTTCAAAAATTGCGGCATTCTTGGTTTTCGGGTATTTATAACACCTATTTATTACACTATCCTTATTCCATTGTATGTCTCATTATTGGTTTATGTATTCAAAAACCATGGATTGTTGTGTGCCTGGGCTAGCCACTGGATTAGATTCTTAGAATTTAGAGATTGATGGGACAGAATCCTGCCTTCAGGGAGCTTGCAGTCAACCATGAGAGACATGTATTTCAACAAGTGTTTTGTTTTATTTTAAATTTATTTTTTAAAGATTTTATTTATATGAGAGAGAGCAAGAGAGAACAGGCATGGGAGAGGCAGAAATAGAGGGAGAAGTAGGCTCTCCACTGAGTAGGGAGCCAGATGTGGGGCTTGATTCTGGGACCCTGGGATCATGTCCTCAGTCGAAGGCAGACGCTTAACTGACTGAGCCACCCAGGCACCCCTCAATGAATGGTTTTAATACAACTTGGTAAGTCCTATGATGAAGACATGTACAAAGTGTGATAGGGCTCAGAGGAGGGAGTGCTCACATTTGGTGACTGGCCAGGATGTTTCAAAGAGGAAACTGATGAAGAGTTATTGGCTCTGTCATTGAAGGGAGAACTAGAATGATATCCAGGAAAACCTGAACAAATATTTCTTCTGGTTTCATCTTTGGAATGTGTCTGCAACAGGAGCATTGATCCAGGGGTCCTACAGAAGTTTAGACTATAGCTGGGACACAGTTACTGTTCTTATAGTTTACAAGAGATGAATTTGTACAGCTTTTAGGGAAGTCAGAAAATTCATGTATCTTTTATAACAGCTTAGGTTATCAAAGCTGGACAAAAAGGATAATGTGATTATTTATAAGCCCTTATGGACCGAGGATGAACAGAAAGGATGCTTGAGAAAATATTAACGTACTTAATACTCTTTGGTATTGATCATTCAGCTCATTTAGATCAGGTGGCCACTCCATGCCAGGCACTGGGGATAAAACAGTAGACAAGTGAAAGAGTCTCATTACTCTAGGGGAGATGGAAAGATAAAAACATATTCCAATGACATGGTGTAATTTGATAAGTGATATTCATCTCATTCATTAAACATTGTTGAACATTTGAGCCATGATATAGGACTACATAGAGTGAGGTGGGAGCACACAGATACACTTGGCCTGGGCTGAGAATTTATGGAAGGCTTCCTGAAGGAGGCAGGCAGCAAGTAAGTTGTACCAAGAAGAATCACAGGTAATTTGCCAGATAGTGAGGGTATTTCCAGCAGTAGAAAAAGAGGAAGCAATGTCACAGGACTGTAAAGCAACATGGTTCCTATGGGGAATACCAAACAGTTCATTCCAGCATTACTAGAACATCACATATAAGGGAGGAGTGGCAGGTGATGAGTCTGGAGAAGCAGGCAGGGTGGAAGTTGTGAAGAATCTTATACTTATGGCTAAGCCTGTATGATAAAGAACTCCATCAACTTTCTGTGGTCATTGAAAAAAAAGTGTCATTTTTTCTGGATATCAGAAATTTCTGTTTTCAGTCGTACATTGATGAAGATTTTTTTTAACTCAGTAATTACCATCTGGAAGTATAATATTTATATGTTTATTATTCGTCCATTCACTAAGTATTCATTGATTTCTTGCAATACTCAGTCACATTATGATTCTGAGAATAAAGTAACCCTACCCTCATAAAACATACTATCTAGAGAAGGAAATAAATATCAAATAGTTAATTATAAACTAACAATTTTGGGAGACACTCTGAAGAAATAATATGGGGTATTGAGAAGCCAGTAACTTTAGGGCCAAGATGAGCAGCTTACCCGAGAAGGTCTCCTGAGGAAAGATCATTTCAGTGGAGACCTGAAAATGAATAGGATTTCAACAGGTGAAGAGCAGAGGGAATGGACATCCCACACAAAGGAATGTCATGTGCTTAGTCTTTGTGGTGGGTTAGCAATTCAATATTTTTATGAAAGACAGAGATAGCCAGTAGAAATGCTCAGAACTGAGCAGCCAAGTGGTCAGAGGTGGATGGGGAGATATAGGTAGTTACCAACATGTGCAAGGGCCTCCTACATTGTATTAAGAAACTGAACTGTCAGGGTGCTGGGTGGCTCAGTGGGTTAGGCTCTCTACTCTTGATTTTAGCTCAGGTCATGATCTTGGGCTTGTGGAATCAAGCGCCATGTCTGGCATTGCTCTAAGTGGATTTATCTTAGATGCTCTCTCTCCCCACCATCTAAAAAAAAAATTTTTTTTTTGAACTATCTCTTGAAAGTGTTTAGGTTAGGATTTGCATTTTAAAATGCTCACTCTGGCTACCAAGTGAGTAAAGAGTTATAATAGGTACTAGAAGAGCAGACATGTGGTTCAAGTAGAATGCTTTGATCTTGGCCAAGATGGGGGTTGTGACTGCAGGGCTGGAGGGACCTGGAGATACTACTCACAGGGGAACTGCAGCTCAGAATGTCAGAGATCACAGGCAAAGGATGCTCCACACTGAACAGTTGTTTGTTACCTAGTTGCCTGAATTTTTGGATATTCCCCATGTCTTTTTTAGAATTCATGTAGCTTAATGACTCCTTCAACGCTAACAACCACTTGATTGGAGAGACAAGCAAGAAAAAAGCAAGGAGCAACAGGGACTCTCATTCTGTGCTGGTGAGAATGCAAAATGGTCCAGCCACTTTGGAAGACAGTTTAACAGTTTCTTGCAAAGCTAAAAATACTCTTGCCGTATAATCCAGCAATCACACTCCTTGATATTTACCCAAATGAATTGAAAACTTATGTTCACACCAAAACCTGCACACAGATGTTTACAGAAGCTTTAGTCATATTACCCAAACTTGGAGGCAACCATGATGCCTTTCAGTGGGTGAGTGGATACACAAACTGGGGTACATACAATAGTATTTAATAATGAAAAGAAATAAACCATCAAACTCTGAAAACCCACGGAGAAACCTTGAAAGCCTCTTGCTAAGCACAATGAGTGAATCTGAAAAGGCTCCATTCTGTATGACTCCAGCTATATAACATGGTGTAAAAGGCAAAACTATGGAAACCATAGAAACATCAGGGCTTGCCAACAGTTTTAGGGGCTTGGGAAGAAGATGAATGGGTAGAATACAGGGGAGTTTTAGGATAGTGAAACTATTCTGTACCATAAAGCTATTCTATACTACATGATCACAGAGTACATGTTCTACATTTGTCAAAACCCACACAATGTACAATACAAAGGGTGAAGTCTAACATAATCTATGAACTCTTGTCAATAATAATTTGTTAATATTGGTTCTTTGGTTGCAACAAGTGTACTACATGAATGCAGTATGTTAATAACAGGGGACACTGAGAGTAGCATGAGGTGGTGCATAAGAACTCTATGCAGGCATGCTTCAAAGATATTTCAGGTTTGTTTCCAGACCACAGCAGTAAAATGAATACTTCACTAAAGCAAATATTGCAATAAAGTGAGTCAGATGAATTTTTTTTCATGATGCATAAAAGGTTTGCACTATACTGTAGTCTGTTAAGGGTGCAATAGCATTGTGTATAAAAAATACATACCTTAATTTAAAACTACTTTATTGTTAAAAATTCTAAGCATCATCCGAGCTTTCAGCCAGTCATAATCTCTTTGCTAGGTCTTGCCTTGGTGTTGATGGCCGCTAAGGGGTCAGCGTGAAGGTTGGGTGGCTGTGGAAGTTTAAGTAAGACAGCAATGTAGTTTGCTGCACTGATTGACTCTTCCTTTCACAGATGATTTCTGTGTAGTCTGTGAAGCTGCTTGATAGCATTTCATCTACAGTAGAACTTTCAAAATTGAAGTCAATTCTCTCAAACACTTCCACTGATTTACAAAGTGTATGTAATATCCTAAATGTTTCCATTGTCCATTCAGCAGCCTTCCCAGCATCTTCACCAGGAGGACATTCCATCTCAAGTGACCATTTACTCTGTTCAACCATATGAAGCATCTTTTCATCCATTAAAGTTTTAACATGAGATCACACCAGTTGAGTCCCATCTTCAGGCTCCACTTCTAACTCTAGTTCTCTGTGACACATCTGCAGTTGCTTCTTCCACTGAAGTCTTGAACATCTCACAATCATCCATGAGGGTTGCAATCTACTTCCAAACTCCTCTTCATGCTGATATTTTGTCTTCTCCCCATGAATCACGAATGATCTTCATGACATCTAGAACAGTGTCTCCTTTCCAGATTTTCAACTGGCTTTGCCCAGATCCATCAACGGAATCACTGTCTATGGCAGCTATAGCCTTACAACACATATTTCTTAAATAATAAGACTTAAAAGTTGAAATTACTTATTGATCCATAAGCTGCAAATGGATATTGTGTTGGCAGGCATGAAAACAACATCAATGGTGCACATCTCCATCAGAGTTCTTGGGTGACCTAGTGCATTGTCAATGAGCAGTAATGTTCTGAAAGGAAGAATTTTTTCTGAGCAGTGGGTGCCAACAGTGGGCTTAAAATATTCAGTAAGCCATATTGCAAACAGATATGCGGTTATCCAGGTTTTGTTGTTCCACTGATAGAGCACAGGCAGCATCGATTTAGCATCATTCTGAAGGGCCCTAGGATTTTCAGGATGGTAAATGAGCATTGGCTTTAAGTGAAAGTCACCAGCGACATTAGCCCCTAAGAGGAGAGTCAGCCTGCCCCTTCAGGCTTTGAAGCCAGACACTGACTTCTCTCTAACTCTGAAAGTCCTAGATGCATCTTCTTCCAATAGCAGGCTGTTTTATCTACATTGAAAATCTGTTGTTTAGTGTAACCACCTTCATGAATTATCTCAGCTAGATCTTCTGGATAACTTGCTGCAGCTTCTACATCAGCCTTACTGCTTCATCTTGAATGTCTAAGTTATAGAGGCGGCTTCTCTCCTTTAAATTCATGAACACCTTTCTTCTGCAGCTTCCTCACCCTCTCACCTTCACAGAATTGAAGAGAGTTAGGACCCTGCTCTAGATTAGACTTTGGCTTAAGGGAATGTTGTGGCTAGTTTGATCTTTCCAGACCACTCAGACTTTCTCCTTATCAGTGTTGAGGATGCTTCCCTTTCTTGTTATGTGTGTGTCCACTGGGGTAGCACTTTTTAATCTCCTTCAAGAACTTTTCATTTGCATCCACAACTCCGCAATCTATATGGCACGAGAGACTTTGCTTTCGGCCTGTCTTTGGTTTCAACATGCGTTCCACATGAAGCTTAATCGTTTCAAGCTTTTGACTTAAAGTGAGGGATGTGTGACCCTTCCTTTCACTTGAACACTTAGAGGGCATTATAGAATTATTAATTGGCTTAATTTCAAGATTATTCTGTTTTGGGGAATAAGGAAGCCCAAGGAGAGGGAGGGAAGGAGGTGGAGGAATGGCCAGCTGGTGGAAAAGTCAGAACAAACACATTTTTTGGTTGAATTCTTTGTCTTTTATGGGCACGGTTTTTGGCACTCCAGAACAATGACAGTAGCAACATCAAAGGTCACTGATCACAGATCACCATGACAAACACAATAATGAAAAAGTCTGAAATATCGTGAGAATGACTTAAATGTGACACAGAGATGTGAAGTGAGCAAACGCTACTGGAAAAGGGCGCCAATTGACTTGCTCAATGCAGCGCTGCCACAAATGTTTAATTTGCAGAAAACACAATAAACAACGCAAAGTAATAAAGCCAAGTACAATAAAATGGGTATATCTGTTCTTTCTGATAAATTTTTCTGTAACCTAAAACTGCTCTAAAACAATAAAGTCTGTGAACTTAAAAAATCAATAAATCATGCCATACCCATGAATTACTAGAAAGCTCAAACTAAACAGACTATTTCTTTTATACAGCACACAATGGGATATCTTTGGCTTTTTGCCAAGGATCTCCCTGGTCTTTAGTGCAGAGAGAATTTTTTGTGCCACTGCCTCCCAACAAATGTGAGGGATTGAGGAACAGAAGCAGCTGCACTGAGCATTCTGCATGTTACAGTTTTTGAGAAATACAAAAGTCACCATGAAGTGATTCCTCTCATTTCTGGGTTTTCCCTCAGCTCATCACTTAGAGATATGTCCAAATGACAGACACAGCAAGGGCCCGGGGTAGGATGGAGCTGTGTCAGAATCTCAGGAGATTTCCCAATAAGCTAAAAATGGGGCTGGGCTTTCTCCACAGTGATATCAACTCAAATTCACAGTCTTACAAGTTTATTAATACCATTCTGCTTTTCTACCTTCCCCATCACCCCCAAAAGGCCAAAACCAAAGAAGGGTGCGAATACAATGCCAAGTATGGTTACAGGTTAAATGCACAGGTGTTGTTAGCGATTCTCAGCAATGCCTGTAATCTTGGCTAAATGTGGACCAAAAGTATGTTCAGTCATTTGATATTTTCTTCTCATTGCTTTGCTAATTAATTTAGAAATGTGAATTGACCCAATACTCAGTGACAGGCCATGTGTTCAGCTTGTGATAATTAGATATCACTAGTCATTCAGTCACACCTTACATCCCCAGTCTGTTTTTCTGGGAAGAAATTAGGAAGCAATGAGGTGTGTCTTCATAAAAGTGAACAGTCTTTCACATTTGCATCCAGTATTGTGGAGAACAAAAGCTGCCCTTTTTTGTCAATTTCTTTTCACTTATTCGAAGATCTTGGTACAATAGGACATTCTTTCTATATTAACCTCAGAAGCATAAAAATTTCATTACAGACAGAGACTTCACAGATAGATGCTTTGGACTCATTTCCAACAAACTGTTAGTTACTTGGATGGCCCCAAATCAAGATGTGACTGTGCATTTGTAACAGTTTGATTCTGGAGAGGTTTATTGGTGTTTGGAATAATTACGGGTACATAACAGTAATAAAGTATACATGACTAGTGCCACTTACAATGAAAGAGAATGTTCTAATCAGAAAACTTAAAGCGTGTTTTTGTTGCTAACATGCATTAAACATGCTTGTCTACTTTTGAATAGTCCCTCATTCTGTATTTCTCAGTCAATAAAATCAAGAAAATATGAAGCCATGCATTCTTGTGTTCAGATCCCCAAATATTGTGGAGGTGACCATAATGATCAGATGCGACCTCTTCTGTGGACACTTCTCAGTCCCATAGTCCCACCAAAATACTCTGTTTCTAGAAAGACAGAAAGTTAGCTGCTCTTTGAATAATGAAAATATTATTATAGATAACAATTATTCTGTTTCTGTGTCACAGGCAAGAGGTTAAAGGTTTTACATGTGTTCTCCCATTTAACCTTTCCAGTAATCCTATCCTAAGGTTCTGTTATTACGAAATCTATAACCGAAGGGAGTAAGTTTTAGAAAGATTAAGAATGGTGCTTAAGTTCACGCAGGTAGTAATAGTGGAAATGCCTTGATTTGAATCCACATATCAAATGGCTACATCACGGCTCCCCTGTATGAATCAGGTATATTTGTTTCTACTTCTGGAAAAACACATCTGAGAGTTGTAGAAATCACTGAATACTTGTCACTGCCAGCTGGGACTGGTTTTGAGCTAGGTACTGTAAGCTGAACATGGTCCGTCCCCGCCCCCTCCACCGCACACGCAAACATTCCTGACAACAGTTGTCATACAAACACGGCGTGAGTCTGAGTCCACAGAAGTGGTCTTTGGAGAGGACAGGTGATACTTTTTATTTTTATTTTCTTCTAAGTTACATGGAAAGGTGCTCTCCAGCATCCTTTTTAACTCTTTTACAGCATGTTGACTTAATTTTGGAGAAACCAGATATGTATCCCCATTATGGAGAAAAGAATACCCATGGTATTCTATACCAGACAGTCTGATTTTATTAAGTAAAACTAGAAAAGATCTGAGTAAACAACACATTATACTCACTTCATGTTGCCTAAAGGAAAATGGGACAAGGGACAGCAAATATTCTAAAACAAAACGTATCTTTTGTTCTTGCTCCCAATCTTTTGTCAAGGCTGTCAGTAAATTACCTCAGCTACTTAACGGCACTATTGCTCACTCCATTATCCTGGTGGGATGCATGGAAGAACTTCTACTATGGTGTCGCATGCTGCTCTAAAAGGGACTTTGTTGGGACTGAACCCTGGCTAGGATGAGTATCTAGTTATACTTGTGGCAAGTATGTTTAAAGTTAAGACTACTTTGGTTACCATTTGTGGGGTAAAATGTTATAGCCTTCTTCACCCAGTAGGTTGCGTGAGAGGCAGGGTCCTGAGCAATTTTTAAGGGGGATAGCAGACTGGCAGGTAGGTACTCATTCAAGCACTTTGTAGCAGAGGCCGAGGGTAACTGCTTCATAAATTACTCCTGTTTTATGAAAGGATGCTCACCTTTCCCTTCACTTAATTATCTGCTAGGGACAGTTAAGATCCTGTTAGATCTGCACTCATCAGTCAATATAAATGACTCCCACTCGAAGCTCTCTCTGGAGTATTATCTTAGGTTCACTGCTACTCATTGGTCATCAAAACAATATTTGAGAAAAAGGCTTTGATTTTGTACTGTAGAGCACTCCATCCACCAAAAAACACCTTCTGTGCGTGCCTCCATAGCTTTGTACATGGCATTCATTTATTCAACAAATATCAGTCGGATATTGCCTGTACATCTGAGCCTATTTTAGACTTGAGGGATATAGCAGTGAACACACCAGACACCTATCTCTGTCTTCACGGAGCTTACATTTTGGTGAGGAGAAAAAAATAACAAAGAGATAGATAAGTAAACTATATGTTAGTATGTTATGACTAAGTACTAACTAAGTACTCTATGTTAGTATCTTAGTACTAAAGAGAAAAATGTTTCAGGGAAGGGGAATAGAGTGTGTTGGACAAAGGATGGGATGGGGTCATTTTAGGCAGGTGGGCTGGGTATGGTTCACTGGGTAGGGCAAGGGGGTAACAACTGGAAGGAGAGGAGGAATTCAGTCAGATGTTGTCTTCTGAGTGATGTCTTTCAGAGTCTGTCAGTTATTTGAGAAAAGGAGCCCTGTGCATGTTCAGTCCTAAACAAATGTATACTATGAGTTAAGCTCTTAGAGTATAAAAGTGAATTAGATGCTATGTTCTGCCTCATATTACATAGGGAAAACAGAAATAAATGATTTCAATGTAGTAGATATGTAGGTACAGAGACATAAAAAGCAAAATGAACAATAAGAAGGTAGAGAAATTAACTGAGCCTAAGGGGAATACAGGGATGTTTTAGGAAAGAGCTGATATTGAATAGAGGATTAAAAGATGATAATGGCAGGACACCTGGGTGGCTCAGTTGGTTAAGTGCCTGCCTTTGGCTCAGGTCATGATCCCAGGGTCCTGGGATCGAGTCCCACATCGGGCTCCTTGCTCAGCAGGGAGCCTGCTTCCTCCCTCTCTCTCTCTGTCTGCCTCTGCCTGCCTGTGCTCGCTCTCTCTCTGACAAATAAATAAGATCTTTAAAAAAAAAAAAAGATGATAATGGCTACTAATAACAGCTAACCTTTTCTTTGCTGTCAAGAAAAATGACATGAAACATGTTTTTTCATCTCTGTATTTCAAATTACAAAACTAGTAAGTGAATGTATTTCTACTGTCAGACTTTCAAACAAATGCATAGGGTGAATATGAAACCCACACACTACTCTTCCATTTGAACTAGCCGTAAAGTCTGGACCTACCCACTCTATTGACTCAACCAGTATGTACGGAAGGCTTCCTGGGTCAAGAGTACCATGTTAGGTACCTTGAATACAGGGGATTAAGACAATAGGAACCTCAGCCTCAAAAAGGCTGCAGTCCAGTGATTCCAGGAACCATATGGACAGAGATTGACATATGAAGAAATAAGTCATGTCACCTTCAAAGGTTTTGGTAAAACCAGAAAGTAGAATAGATCTTACAGAGAGTTCTAGGGATTAAGTCTTGAAAGATTATAAATCTTTCTGGAAAGATAAATGTTATCTGGAAAGAGAGCCAAGGGCTAGATTATAAAAATCTGGTATGATAACTAAGGTATTTGGATTTTTAAAAATATTTTCTATGAGGAGCCTTTAGAAATTATTTTTTAAGTGACATTTTTGAGTGTTCATAGCTCTTTTGCCTAAATAAGAGCCTTTTCAATATTTTGATAAATTTCCTTATAATCTTTCTAATACACTAAAAGGTTTTATTTTATTTTATTTTACCTTATAAGATTTTTATTTATTTATGAGAGGGAGAGAGAGTGCACACAAGCGGGGAGGAGGGGCAGAGGGAGAGAAAGAAGAAGACTTTTCGCTGATCAGGAGCCCAACATGGGATGCTATCCCAGGACCCTGGATTTATCATCTGAGCCGAAGGCAGACATTTGACTGACTGAGCCACTCATGTGCCCACAAGTTTTTATTTTAATTAATAACACATAAGTACCCTTCAAACTATAAATATTTATTATAGAAAATATTTTAAAAATGGAGAAGTATTGGGTACAACACAATATACATCTATAATTCAACCACCTAGAGAAAAATGTTAACATTTTTACGTATTTTCTTCAAACCTTTTCCTAAATATGTATGTATGTATATTTCCTTAATATGTGTCATATATACCTATGACTATGCCATAAACATCTTCACATGCCTTTGAATATTTTCAAAAACACAACTTAACAGCTAGAGAACAATATTCTATTGTATGGAAAGGTCTGTTTTATTTACTTAGCTTATTTAATATAGTTTTTAAAAACATGGGCTGAGGATTCAAATAGAAGTAGGCTGGAGTTTTTGCCTTGAACTTGTCAGCTGGATGTTTCAAGGAACTCAATCTCTATAAACCTCAATTTCTTCATCAGTAAAATGGAATTTAAAAAGGGATCTAGTTTATAAAGTTGTTATGAAAATTAAATCAATTGTGGAGAATGTTTCAAAATATAGTGCCTGGGAATATTAAACAATAAATAAATGTTAACTACTATACTCATTAACAATATTAATAAATGTTATTATTGTATATAGTAAAGTATTAACTATTTTTCCGATCTTTCAGTGCTTATAAAGTAATCTTAACGTACACAAAGACTAACAGAATTTTTTTTAATATATAACCCTCAGTAGTCACTAATCCTGGTTTTCTGTGGTAAAGAGCTGATTCCTGTTTAAATGTCTTGGTCTAGAGAAGGCCGTTTTTGTATGGAGCCCTTTTCCTTTAAAGGAAGGAAGCAGTTGCATTGTGTAGCTTTGCTAGTAAGGCATGGACATACATGATAATTTGCTGTTTTTCTAAATAGGAAAGAATAAAAATGCAAGCAAGTAGGCTGGCTTAGTTTCCATAATCAGTCCAACTCACACCCTGAATTGAATACCAAACCTGAATTGCCTAGGCAATCTACCTCTGGCCTAAGTCACTCAAGGCTTAGGCTGCTGCTGACCCAGCACTGCCCATGACTTTCTAGACCAAACTTCATCCTTTCTAAAAACTCCCATCCTTTTCACTCTAGCATTCCCTCTCAGAACAATGCTCTGCTGGCAGAAACATATACCTCTTTTTTTTTCCCTCTCTATTTTTGTAGGCCACTTGTAGAATAATAGAAAAATCACAAAATTCCAAAGCTGGAAGGGATTTGAGTGTGCATCTAATTCAGTGTTTCCTAATTGTGGTTGTGAATCAGAATGATCTGAGGCTGTTGATAAAACAAAAATTCTCAGACTCAACCCCAGATAGTTTAATTCTGTATTTTTAACAAGATCCACGGGTTATTCTTATATGCAACCAGGTTTAAGAAACACTGATTTGACTCTTCCCACCTAGAATAAAGCTGAGTGCTACTTCAGGCAGGAATTGTATCCTTTCTCTGCTGTGTCGCTGATCCCTGAGGCTACATTCCCAAAGCAAAATTCCAGAGTGGGCACTTAGTAAATAACTGTTGAAGTGATAATGAGACCACAGTGTATCCTCAGCATTATTTGTATTTCTGTTTACTCATTCTTGTTCCAAAAAGGATTTAAGGCAGCTTACCAATATTCAGGTAAAATCTCTCCCCGTTCTGAATTAGGAGAGGATTCAACTGTAGAATAATCCAGGAAGGACCAGAAGCAATACCTGTTTCCTAGATAAATTCCACTCTAAATTAGTAACATCCACCTTACTGAGAATTGCGTAGTTTGTTTTTTTTTCTTCCATACAAATGTCATCACGGAGATATTGTGATGTAGTTGACAAATCCTGTGTCTTACAGTCAAGATAAAACTATTCTCAGATCTTCCTATATGTACCATGCTTGCCCTTAATAGCTCCGCAGTCCTGGGATATAGACTTAATTGTTCTTTATTACTATTTCTTCATTGACAAGATTCAATTCAATTCATTTTTATCTCACAAATATTTCTTGAGCATCTAGCATATGACAGGTACTATTTTAAGCACTTGGGGGAATAAAACAGAAAACTACTGTCCTGGCGATGCTTTTACTCTATAAGGTATAACTCTATTTCAGAGGATTATTACGAAGGTGAAATGTACATAAAGGCTTTGTATATTTCCAAGCATTCCCTAAGTGTTAATTGTTTTCCCCACCTTTGATTCTTTTCAAGTGATACATACACACCCCCAAAATATAGTTGGGAAAATAATTCTTTCAAATGTCCCATTTTAGAAACACTTCTAATTCTGAAGAAAAATCAGGCATAAGCTGGGATCCAAAAAAGTTCCTTACTGACGTTTTTTCTTTCATGCAGAACTAGTGGAATTTATGGTCTCTGGGGATTTTTCCTCATGACGGGTCCCAGGGAGAAGCAAGGAGTCATGTCTTTATAGAGGTCTAGACACAGCTGTACTATAGACACTCTCATCTATACCAACAGGAAACATACATCTGTCTCATTCTTGTGTACATGAGACTCCCTTGCACAGATTACTTGAGAACTTTAAGAAGAAACTGTAGATGCACTTGCAAGCAGCAGAGGCTAAGTGATTACCACCTAGGTGGGATCAAGGTGCAGCTATGCCTTGAGGAAGGGACTCCAGCGATTTGCAAAACTGCCAGACTCTTCCATGCTATATGGCCAGACCTGTGAGCTGCAAGACATAGTCCAGATTTCTATTGCTGTTTCCCAGAATGTCTCCATCAAAATAATTCTCTTCCATTTTTACCCTAAATGAATAAGTGCTCCCAAATTTGTGCATGGTCGTTTTTGAAGCTGACTTTGTAGCTGACACTCCCAGCCCAACATTTCCATGCATTTCTAACATTAGGCTCACCTAATCTGCTCTCTGAGAAACCTTCCTACCCCTCGGCCTCTACACACCGTATTCTGATAGTTCATTAAAAACCCAGTTCACAGCCTGCATCCTTTTGAAAATCTTCCACAGCCTCTCTGTAGCCCATGGCAGCTCCTCTAACTTCTAGAATTCTCCAGAATTCATTGTCTATGCCTCTCTTTCACTGGTTAACTGAAACTGCAAAGCAAAACCCATAAGTCCATATCAAATCAACCACCATGATTGAAAGAGGTGAAAATTAAAATCCATATTCGACACAAAAAAAAATCCACCTACTTGAAAACTAAAAAATATATCTTTGATAAGTTGATTATAGGCCATAAGATCTTAAAATTTCACAGTGTCAATCTTTTCCTGTTACTGTCTTTTAAAAATGTACTGTTTTCAACAGAAAACAAAAAATCTGGTTTATTCATTTTCATGAAGAACGGTCAACAATTTGGGGCTATTTTTAGGAAAAATTGGAAATGTTTTTCTCCTATAGCATTTTTTAAATTTTTTTTAAAGGTTTTATTTATTTATTTGACAGAGAGAGATCACAAGTAGGCAGAGAGGCAGGCAGAGAGAGAGAGAGAAGCAGGCTCCTTGCTGAGCGGAGAGCCTGATGTGAGTCTCGATCCCAGGACCCTGGGATCATGATCTGAGCATCTCCTATAGCATTTTAACATTTAAAGCCCACAATGAATTTTAGTCTCCAAAGAAGGCCCAGAGTGCCTGAGCCAGGTTACCCAAGCCTGCAGAGGTGAAATTGCTTACTTCCTCCTGGAGAAAAAGACTAGTCTTATTCCTTCTGTGGAACATTTATAACATCATATTCATGTCTCTGACATTTTAGTATTTGATTATACAGCAAAAAGTGTCTGTACTCCTGGACATTGAAAGGAAACGGGTAAAGACACCTCTGTTCTGTCACTGGGTAGCAAATGGCACAGCAAGATCTGTTTCTGCACTTGCCTTCCCTAAGAAAAACAGCCATCACTGGCTGAGCACTTATGTGACAGACACTGTGCTCAAAGCTCTATAATTATCAAGATTCTTTCATCTTCACAGCAACCTTAAGTGGTAGATGCAATTATCTCTATTTAACACATGTCAAAAACAGAGGCTTGGGGAAAGAGGATCCAGTTACTTACCCAAAGCTCTTACTGTTAATCCCTTCACTTTTCTATAATAAACCATGAACTCTCTTAGGAAAGAGGACATTTTTATTAATATTTATTTAGAAACCACTTGACCAACACAGAACCTGGCTCTTAGAACCTGTTTAGTAAATATTTATTTTGACTAAATGTTCAAAGTGAATTAGAGGTACAGTGTGACACTATGCTTTCTGGAATGCAGTTGAAAACTGTGAGTGTTCCAAAATTTTGTTATAATCTGCTAAGATCTCCCCAAATCTAGAAGGGAAGGGAAGGCAGGCATTCCTTTTTTCTGCACTAAGGTCCTTCTATACCCAGACATAGAGGCAAACATTGGGCAAATGGAAGAAAGAAGCCCTTGGTGAATACCAAAGGCACCAAATAGGGAAAACAATGTCTTACAAACAGAAAGATAATAACTTTTGGGTTTTGTATTGTTCTTTATATTATTCACAGCATGGACAGGATAAAAATTGCACCTGATTCAATGATGTTCCTGAGAGGGTGACAAAGGAGGTTATTATTTTTATTTTACAGTTTAGTGAAATTGCCCTAGCCAACCAACTGTCAATGATATGACCCAAGTCTTCTAACTCTTAGTCTGTTTTTCCTTATGGATTTATTGACATCAAACTATGAAGAAGATTTATTCTAAGACCATTCTATCCCAAGATGACTAAGTTACCTCGGTTATTTAAGAATCCTGTCTTACCTCCCATGCAAGTGAGGTGTTAAGGTCACGACTCTTGATTATACTCTTACAGTCTCAATTTTCCCAGAGAAGCCCCAGGCTATCCCTATAGTCAATACGAGATTAAATGAATAAAGCACATTGAATAATGCATCAATTCCTACATAAAACAATAGCAAAAACCCTAGCCTTGGAGAATGTTGGTTCTAATGAGTTCCTACAAGCTATAGACCACCTCTCCTAATATATATGAGATGGGGGAGGGGACTTCAGAAGTGATCACTCAAATATTTCGACCAAAGTAACAGACCTCAGAACAGTCATATAATGTATCAGTTGTTTATAATTTATTACTAAATCTCAGTACCTTCTTGAAGAAGGCAATTTACATTTTATTATTTGTAGAACCATTTATATAGGACGATAGAGAAGAATTTTAGGCTAGCAAGGGCAACTTTCCTCTCTCCTTCAATAATTAGTTCTGTATCTCTGTCGCAGTGCTTTATATACTCATTCATCCAATATTTACTGAGCAAAAGTTGTGTACTATGATGGCTTCTTGAATGCAAAATGATTAAGATCTAATCTTTGCCCTCAGGAAGTTTACAGGAAAGTGCAGATTACTGTTACTGGAGTCGATGGGTTATAATCTCTCTCAGTTCGACACTGACTAGTTGTGTGACTTTTTGGAAAAGTCTCTAAACTTTGCTTCTTCATTCTTTGAAATGTCACTAGTATGAATTAGGAGAGTAAGTGTTTTTTTGATACCACCTATTTGCCAGACACTCTTCTAAATGTTTTAAGTGAAAGATGACATTTAATCCCTTCAGTAGTCCCAATCAAAAGTTACTCCTATGATTCTCATTTGATAGATGAGAAAACTGAGAGTTTAAACAAGTTGCTCACAGTCATAGAGCTAACAAGTTGTAGGTCCAGGTTGTAAACCCAAGGACTCAGAACCTAAAGCACGTGTCCTGGAGAAGTGTACATCAGTATGAGAACCAGGGGAGCTTTATTTAGGCAAAGGGTTCTAAGGCTGAAAGCGTCAACTGCCTTTAAATTAAAGACACATTCTCTTAGGAACATCCCTTGCAGTTGCCACTTCCCATTCACAATTGTCTCTTCTCAGTCTGACCCAGAACCCTGGGAGCTAACACATGTGGACTTCATAGTGGGCTCTTTTGCCTTTGGATTCAGCCACTAGGAGGCTGGAACAAGAAGTTCAAGGGAGGTAAGAGTGAGGTTGTGTTATTTATTCCTCTGGTGGGCTCCTCTTCTGGGGGATTATTCTGAACAGGTTTCAATTATTTTTTAATAAATTAATGAAACCAGAAGCCAAAGAAAGACTATGTTCTTCAAACTTTTATTAAACAATTTTGAGCCTTTAGAGTTGAGGAGCTCATTATATTTTGCAAAGCAATTTATAATAGCATGCTACATTTTCAACTACACTTCTTCTGTGCGGGTGGAGAAAATGCGCTGGGGTAACTTAAGTGACTTGTCTAATTTGCTACAAGCAGTATGTGACAAAGCCATGATTTAATCTCAGGTTGGTGGCAATCCATGTCCTATTATTACCTCCTTTCTTGGGCTCCTGTTAGCAGCCAAGGCCAGCATGGTCACCTGCTTAGCAGAAGTTTCAATCAGGGCCTAAGAATAAAAGGAACTTCAATACAACTCTTTCAGGGATGTGCTGGAGACTATTCTTCTCTAGACCTTTTTTTCTATTTTGTTGCCAGAATGTTCTTCCCACCCACCAGTTTCATGAAACCAAACAAAACAACACTTTCTGTGGGGAACACAATTGCAACTTTGCAAGTGCTTTCTTCTGGAGCAGAGGAAGAAATAATGCCTGTCTTTAGGGAATCTTGGTTGAAACCTCTCAATTGCAGAGTGCCACAATACTGAGAAACGTTTAGCTGAGGTTAATTCAGCTCCTGGGGCAGTTTAATTGGAAACAATTGGAGTTGTGAATGTGAATGCACAGCATTTCCCCTCTGGTTTGTGGTGAAGAGAGAAGCCAAGGGGCCTTTAACAAGAAACTGGAAGAGGCAGCTAAATAGGCAGCGGGGCTGTACCTAGCTCGCTTTCCAACTTTGCCGTGCCAACTCCAGTGGCACAGTTATTTCCTATTGAGAACAGATTCTGTTTGTTCAGGGCATGTTTGTGAAGAGAGATTTTCAGACATTCAGCTATAATGGGGCATTCACACATTCAGAACCCAGCTAAATTTGCCCCCAGGGCACATGGGGACGATGCCAGCAGCACAGGCTTGCCTGGAAACAGTCACAGAAACACAGCCTCTGTGGCTTTAGAGTTTGAGCTGACAGCCCAGGATCCGGTGTGGTGGGTTCGTGCTGGTTTCTGCTGTGATTGGTCAGGATGACACTAAGGTAGCCTCCTCTCTAGGGCATTATTTGGGTTCCCTCACTTAAGACAACTAGGTTTGGATTCTGTTTCCAGGGAAGCCAGTCCTCATTCTGGGCCTCACTGGCATTGCCTGCCTGCTTCCATGCTAGGGGTCCATGGAAGTCTATCAGCATCGCAAATCCAAGCTTGCCACACCCGGGTTAAAGGACTCTTTTTTGCTCATCAGAAAGAAGCCTGACCTCTAATCAGCCCTTTAGCCTTACGGTGGATCTCTGCTTTATCCCTCTCTCATGCTGCAGCTACCCAGAACACTTCACACCTTCACGGGCGCTGACTATGATCACTTCTCTGATTGTGTCTTTACCCATGTGACTCCCTTCCTTGTCACTCGCCTTCCTCGGGCCACTCACTGGTCCTTCCAGATAAGTCAGCATCTTCCCCTTTGGGAAGCTCTGATATCTACACTCACCCTTTGCTGAACATGTTGACAAGCAATCATATCCAGTCAGGCTACTTCTTTCGTGCTGATGTACCACTGTGAAAGGGTTACAGTGTGAATATATATGGAAGTTGTTCAAAGGCACAAAGAATGTTGAAATTCCATACTGGAAAAATGTTCTTCTCCAAAGAATCCTGAGGAATGTGTGCACAGAGAATAAAGTAGCCTGTTCTATTTTGTTTTGTTTTTAAAGATTGTATTTATTATTTATTTTGAGAGAAAGTGAGAGAGCACCTGAGTGGGGGTACAGGCAGAGGGAGAGGGAAAGAGAATCTCAAGCAGACACCAGGGTGAGTATGGAGCCCAATTCGGGGCTCAATCCCAGGACTCTGAGATCATGACCTGAGCGAAAATCAAAAGCTGGATGCTTAATTGACTGAGCCACCCAGGTACTACAGTACTCTGCTTTATTAACTGGGCCACAGTCCATAGTATTCCTGATATATAGCTGAAACTTGAGACTAAAGGTCCTCCTTTTTCCTCAGTTTGAATCAAAACCTCAGGGTTGTATCACCTACCAGAGGCCTCATGATTTGAAAAGTCGAAGTACTAGCAACACTCTTACAAATATGGAGGGAATTATTAAGTGGGTGTAATATATGAGAGCTGGTCATTGGGGATGGTCAGGCTGACCATAGAAAAGAGAAGAGAGCTTTCCACATGTGCATGGCCTTTACACCCAAATGACACTGCTCATGTCTTTATCTGCCATATACTTCTATATAATCAAATGCCAGGCATTGATTGAAGTAGTTTTAGATATGAACTTAATCAACATGATAAATAGATGAGGTAGGTTTGTCATATTTTATAGATGAGGAAATTGAGGCACATTAATTAATTTACCCAGGATCACACAGATAAGAGGTGGCAGAACTGGAAGTCAACCCTTGACCGCCAAGCACCAGTAACCATCTTGTTAATGACTAAATGAGGACCAGTCAGATTATCCACTGGTTTCCCCTTGAGGGACTTGGAAACAAGGCACAGAAAGAGCTGCAGAATTATTCTTTGGTCTTCATCCAGCGGGAATGAGAGAAAGAGAGAAACATCATCAGTCCTCAAACACTGCAACCTCTATACCATGTCAGTCAGTAGTTAACTTTACTGCAAGATCACCAATTTCTTGAGTTTTCCCTTAACAATGCCAATGATTTGTCACCACTAACTAAATACCATTCCCTTTAATGAGACACCAGTTCTATATAGAGCTATTGATTCTTAATTTAAAATTAGCTGTAAGCAAAAGTATAGATGTTGTAAAATTATAAGCACTCATATCTTGGAGAAGTTATACAATCTTCTTGTACAATAAAGACATTTACTTAAAGGTAAGCCAATATCTGTATTGTCAGAATTTGATCATTAAGACCCGGGGAAATTGCCTCAGGAAACAGTAAAATAAAGTAACTATGCATCCAAGTTTATATCTATAATCCCTGGACAACTGTTAATAATGCTTCTTTCACCTATAGGTTGAAATGATAAATTATATGGCTACTTTATCTAAGAGAACATTCCATGTCAGGAACTTCATTCTCCACTGTGGGGGGTGGTAACAGTACACAGGCAAGAGACACAGTCCCTGCCCTCGAGGATTTCACAGGGTGCCCAGGAGGATTTCACACTTTGAAGGAGATACATAAAAATAAAATTATAGGATAGTGCAGTAAATGCCAAGATATAGATGTTGAGACAAGATGCCTGGACAGTAGAGGTGAGGTACTCAGTGTAGAGTGCAGTGTGAGGGCTTAGGAACTAATTCTCAGAGAGAAAACGCCTCAGCTGACTCATTAAGGACCATAGATATTAATCAATAGTTGAGGATCTAGGGAAGGATGAGCATTCATAATAGAAGAACAACAAATGAAACTTGATGGGATATGTGAGGGAGATAACAAAACTTAGGGGTCAAGAAACCCGGGATTTGGGATCAATGTGTCAGATTTCGAAGACAAAGCCTGAAATGCTAGCTCTGTGTCATTAGGAAGTTATTGAACCTCTCTGGGTCTTGATTACTAAATGGATAACATGGAGAACAACTGTGTCTAAGTCATAGGGTTGTTAGGAGACTTCACTAAGCTAACGTATGTAAAAAAAAAAAAAGTTAAAAACTGTAGTAACATTGAAACACATAGAGTATGTATATATGAATATCCTAAGTGGGGAGAAGAGGGCAGTTTATGGGTCAGTTTGTGACTGACCCAAGGAGTTTGCACCTGATCCAGAGGGAAAGAGCAATCACGGAAGGGGTGCAGCTCAGAGAGGAGTGAAACAATCAGATTCGATTTTTAAGAGTAGTGATTCTTGGCAAGTGTTTGGAGGGTGGGTTGGCAATGAGTGGGAGGCAGAGAGAAAAGTTATTTCAGTAGATGGTTAAGTGGCAAGCATCACTTAACCCCATGTGAAAATCCTCACCATACTGGTGGGAAATCCTCACCACAAATGCCTGTTAACCACGTTAGCGTTGTGAAGATGTAATTTGAGCCTTCAACACAGTAATACTCTTAGCATTTATTTGTATAAAGTTTACATTTAGGGGTGACTGAAGTGTTGAAGTTAGAAGAGACCTAAAGAAATGATCCAGCCCAGTGGTTCTCTACCCTGGCTACAATCAAGACCCTCTGGGATGTTCTTAAAAATACCAATCCCCAGGTGCCACTCTTGCTCACTTAAGTAAGGTCTCTGGGAGTGAAGCCCAAGCACTGATGGGTCTTCAGAGCCCCCAGGTGATTCTCATGTGTAGCCAGGAGATAGCAAAGAACCACCGCTGACCTCATACAACCCCCATGTTGAACACAGGTGGAAGGTGAGCCCCAGACATGCTTTTTTCAGGATGTGGGTGGTAATTGTGTTACCTGTCTTACCTGTAATGTATAAACATAGTTTCTTATGTACTTATAACAACATTGGAACCTCCTGGGCATTTGATACGTAGTCTGGTTTATGCTGAGGCTAGAAATGGGGGCAGGGTACAAGATCCACAGAAAGAAAATTGCTAAAATAAGAAAACAAAGAGAGGAAGAACTTTATGTAAACAAAAGGAAATAAGATCACATATGCATTCCACCAACCCAGGGTAGACAAGCCTTAATAAATTATATATAATCAGTTTCCTCCTGTGGTAGTTGAGAAAGGGTAATTATGAGAGAACAGAAAAAAGCATAATGATAAGAAGAAAAACATCCCATGAAAGCAAGAGGCTATGTCAGTCTTGTCCATTGTTGCATCCCCAGGTCAAGGGCAGCCCTTCGCAAATAGACTTTTCCGTGCTTTAGTTAAAGACTAAATAAATGGGAGAAAGGAAGGGATGGAAGGAGAGCAAAAGGGTCAGGCAGAGGCACTCATTCTCTTTTTCTCTTAAGGCCATTAAATCTTTCTGAACAGCGTCAGGGATGAAATAATTTCCAAATAATAATGTTCAAACAATAATTTTCAAAATAGCCAGTTCCACTTAAATACTGGGCTGCTTTTTCTGCCAGAAGCAGCTATGAATGGCTTTGGGAGAAGAGTATGCAATGGTTTCATCCTACGTCTGATGCTCTATGTGGAGAAGACGTTACTGGCATTCATAGGTACTGTGGGTTCACAGTTCAATATATAAGTTTCTAGGGGACACAATTCAGCCAATAACACCTTATCAGTGAGCCTTAATTCAATGAGTCACATGGTTTTTGACCCTACAAAATTGTCCAAAACAACCTTTTAAGTTACCCTCAAGTACATATTGCCTCCGCATAAAATCAAGTGAATACAAGATACTTAAGAGTAGCTGAATTTCCTCTTGGGATCATAACACAATATCTGGGTCTCCAGGAAAACAGACACCACAAATCTGAAAAATGCATGTAGGGGCTTTGCTGGAGAGAATCTTGGTAACAACTGTGAAGGATAAAACAAAGCAGGATTGAACAGAAAGAGAAGCTGAAATGTGAGGCAGTTGGAACGGAGAACTTTCTCTGATCCTTAGGACTCTTGAGCTAGATAAACTTTCAGAGCTTTCCCCTTTTGAAGCAAATCATCTCTCTTTGTGCCCATGAATCACACAATTTTTCCTGTGGATGGGAGTATTTTGGACAAAGTAGCTTTCCTGTATCTGCTGCAGTCTTTTCTTATACTGTTTGGATCTAGTGGCTTCATATACTAAGTTTGCTCTGCTAGAAATATCTGCTCCAAGATTTTGATTGGTCTTTTTTCCTAGGGAAATATACAAAAGGAAGGTTGATGGAACAAACCATAACTGACCTCGAGTCTTTCACTGATACTATTGTCATTCTTTCCTTCTGCTACTACCTATTCTAGATTTGTATATTTATGTTCTAGATTTCCTCACTTCTACATGCATCCTTAGCTATGCTTGTTTTGATGGCTTACCTACTGGTTGTGATACAGAGATTCATCCCTGAGGAGTCTGAGCTCCTGGTTATTATGTCATTTATAGTCCGTGGCTGCTGCGCTCATTAATTTTCTGTTAATTTGGGACAGGGATGTACCAAAAGACATTCAAGTGATTCACTCAAGTGGAAATCATATTATTCCCTATCATTGTGGCCATCATGTATTGGCAGCTCTTCCTTCCTGATGACTTGTGTCAATTATCCAGGCCAGGATGGTGGTTTCTTTCCTTGCTTTCTGCTTTCTTCACTCAATAAATCTAAAATGACTGAGTAGCAGCTAAGCTAACAATTTTTTGAGACTCTTGCTATCACTTGTTAAAAGCATCTCTCTTTGAGAGCCAGGACATCTAGACACAGAACCTAGGTGTGTGGGGGAGGGAAAACACAAATACCCCAAGGGAGACACATAGAGTGCTGATAAGTGGGGCCACTTCTAGTTCCACCCTTGGTTGCTGAGCCAATATACATTACCTACAAAAGATACACCATGACTTCATTGATTAAAGATGCACTGAATCTTAAAGAATGTTATCCCATCTTTGGAGGACATTGTTTCCAAACTGATACCTCAGTTGTGCCTTCAAGATGTTGTCCCATTGCTCTATATGGCTGGCAGTTTCTGGGGGGTATAATATGTGATAGGATCATCGAATTCCACAGATATGTGACTGCTACCACACCTCTTTGGCTGATCAGTGGGGACCTTAGTCTACTGCAACATTATGCAAGATCCCACATTGGTAGATCAAATACTCTGTGAGCCATTATTTAGAGGTGCTAACAGAAGCCCTGTGGACAGGAAAGATACATCCATACTTGGACTATGTGTTAATATCACTGAAAATAAATTGTTTTCCCTTTCAAGGTAGAAGTACAATACAGACATCATATCCCAAGTAGTTGGTTAGTCTCCTTGAGCAATAGTTCCATATGAGGAACTTGAACTTGGTCTCTTTGTTTATGAGTTAAAGCGACTTTCACATTGTAACTAACTAGATCAGTCTTGGAGAATGAAAGCCCATGCTGTGAAATCCATGCATAGCCAATAGCTACTGTCTTCTTGAGCCCATTATGTCAGCAATGGAGTGGCCCGTGACAGAATGGCTATATCAAGTGGTTGTTTGGTGCCCTTTCCATGGTGATGCTTTCTGATGAACTTTAACATACTACATAATGTTCTTTACACTTTGGACACTCCCATAAGTTCATACATTTGTCTTTTCCCAGACCTTCTTGTTGATATGGATTTCCTTTTTTTTTTTTCCTTTAAATTCCTTGCCACTAATAATCTATATATATTCTATGTCAGGGAACTTCTGTTCTCACATAAAGTGAATATCCACCAAAGTTCTGCCCATTGAGAGACTTCACACTTATCAAATAATCCCAGAGTAAATAAAATCTTACAGTTGCACTTAGTGTTCTAAAATAAAGAAATGTGGTTCTGTGAACGTGCATAAAAGTGGAAATTACCTAATCATGGATGTCATGGAAGGTTTTGCAAAGGTAACACTTACTGCATGGAGATACAAAGCTTTAGTAGTATGGAATGGATGAAGAAAATAAGGAATACTCAAGGTAGAGGGAACCCTAGATGCTGAGACCCTTTGGCAGAGAAAGACACGGCCCATATGAAGGATTAAAAGGTTATTCCGGCTGGAGTAGAAAAAACAGACAGGTGTGTGCAGTAGAGTGGGATCAGTAAGCAAGGGCCAGATCATGCAGGAGTTTTGTCTTTACCCCCAAAGAACTCACTAGATCATTTTAATCAGGAAAATAGAAAATTAGATTTGCATGTTTAAAAGGTCCTCCAACTGCCCTATGGAGGATGCTTGGGGGACAAGCCTGGGTGGTGATGGAGAAGTAAGGGGTCATTGCAGTTGTTTAGATTAAGGATTATGATATGACACTCAGCTCATGGAGTTGGAGAAAGTGGAGAGAATTGAAAAGTATTCAGTCAGTAACATTGACAATACCAGCTGCTAGATTACCTGTGAGAGACAAGATGTCTAGAATGGCTTTCAGGGTTTGGTTACAGAGGTGCCTGGGTCGTTCAGTCAGTTAAGTGTCAGTCTTTGGCTCAGATCATGATGTCAAGATCCTGGTATCAAGTCCCACATTGGGGCTCTCTGCTCAACAGAGAGCCTGCTTCTCCCTCTGCCTGTGGCTCTGCCCACTTGTGATCTCTCTCTCTCTCCCTCTCTCCCTCTCTGACAAATAAATAAATCTATCTTTAAAAATATATAAAAAATAAAGCAGCATTATAAAGCCATAACTGGATGGAAGGAATGCCAAGACAGACACATCTAAACAGGTCCAGACAAAATGTGATTAAGTATTTAATGGGTTTACTTACATACAAAGAGAATTTCATGAATTTTGAGGTTGAGTATTCAGTATGGTCCTTAGTTTTTGAATTGTGGATCCTGTAAGAAATTGATGACAGTTATGAATTTCTCGCCAGAACCCCCCCCAAAAAAGTGCTTTCCCATCAACTCATGATTTTGCATGTATTGTGGATCAGTTTCACCCATGTTAATTTCAGTTCACATGGAATTCATGTGGTCTGTAGATATGAGATAAAAAAAAAAAAAGCTCTACCAAATCTTTATTCTGTAATGCGTACCCTGTTGCTTCACTTGCACACCACACCACACAACGTTGGAAGAGAAGGAACGTGACTTCACACAGCTGCTCCAGTTATCCATTTATTTTGTGTTTTACTGTTGGTTAACAGTGGGCACTTGCAAAGTGTTATCCTAATTCTCACAGGGAATCACAAAACATAAAATGCTCCTCTGGGAACCCATGCAAAAGCACATTAATCCTTAATGACAGAACCAAACACAAGGGTTGTGCTGGCATTACCATCGGGAAAAAGCAGCTCTCCCTCAGAGAAAAACTGCCCTCTGTCAGCTCCTCTTTGAGTTCCTGGCTTCCTGTGGCCTTGTGGGGGATTGGGGAGTAAAATAGTTCCTTCCCCAGAGAGAGTCATTTGGATGCAGCTGCATCTGCAAGAGAACTGCTGACTTAGGATTTGATTCCATGATGAGCATTTTATAAACATACTATATATAGCAATTATATACACTACATGCTGTATACACATGAGACATAAATTATATGATAAATCAGCTCTTGGGCCAATCCACAAATAATGGAAAAGAGAATAAGTGCTTAAATTGTAGCTGGCAGGCTTGGGAGGAAAAAAATTAAATCATACACAAGGAGATGCACTATCACTTTCTCCAGAGTCTTTTAAAAGTATGTAATCATCCGACAGGAAATGTAACCATAATCTGGAGCTTAGAGAGAACTTTGATGAAGTCCAAATATTTTTTAACTATTTCTCTCTTTCAAAGTAGTAATTCCAAACACATATTAAAGGCTTACTGCATGGAAAATATGCAGAATACTGTGCCAGTACTTTATATACATCACCCCCACGAAAACTTCACAAGCATACTATCATATAGGCAACATAAAACCCATTTTACTGAGGACTAAACTGAAGATCAGAAATGCCACATATGTTTCTCGGGGGGACTCCATGTTTCTTAAAGATTTTATTTATTTATTTATTTGACAGACAGAGATCACAAGTAGGCAGAGAAGCAGGCAGAGAGGAAGGAGGAAGCAGGCTCCCTGCAGAGCAGAGAGCCCAATGTGGGGCTCAATCCTATGACCCTGAGACCAGGACCTGAGCTGAAGGCAGAGGCTTTAACACACCGAGCCACCCAGGCGCCCTAAGGGACTCCATTATTAAATACCAAATGCCATAATGAGATTGAGGCGTGTCTGGCTTGGACTGCCAAAGTGCTATCTTATAAATGACCATTTCACCTAAACCACACATCTCACCTAAGTGTAACTTAGGTTGAGTAGTTTAATATCCAAATAATCTGTCGGCCTTTTTTTTCCCCTTCTCTCAAATCATGGGTCATTCTTGTCATCGTAGTAACACAACTATCAAAGATATGAGTTTAGTTTACTTGAAAACTAAACTGCATATGTTCTTTCAGGACCATTGTAACTGGAGGACACAGAAAACCCCACCAGGAAATATTCAAATATGAAGAGGAAGTCACCATGTTAGAATCTTAATGCTTCTTTGGTAAAGGGAAAAGGTAGACTTACTTGGGACCTGGAGAAAATTCTGAAAAAAAAAAAAAAGAAAAGAAAAGAAAAGAAAAGAAAGTAAAAGAAACCCTAACATAGTTATTTCCTAAAAATACTGACCTAGAGCCTTTCAAAGCAGTAATACGATCACACGAAGTAGAGATAGGCTCTTGTGTGAAAAGTTTCTTCTGAGTGAATGTCAGCATTTGGTCTTAAAAGCAAGTAGGACGGCTGCACTTTAGAAATAATGGAAGTCCATATTTGGAGGATGGCTGAGTTAAGTGGTCAAGCAGCGATATTTTCAACATCTAAGAACCATACATTTTTAAAAGATAAACTCATTGCTACATGGTTACATAATCCTTTCTAGAGATTGTTAAATTGCAGCCAGACAAGTCCTTTTGGCTTCCTTTCTGAAAATGTAGTTGATGAAAATTAAGAGACACGCTAGCTCTTTGCTCTCTTCTTTCCCCTTGCCAGAGGTCACACCTAGATGGCTGCAAATCAGCCCTCCCGATTATTCTGCAACCTTAGATCCAGACACAGAATTCTCAGGTCAGTTGTTGAAGTAGCACGGAGCCAAGGTGTATATGGTTAGATTCAGAGCTCATCTATGAGCAACTAGTTCATCAGGAAGCTTAAAAACATTTCCATTTGGGGGCGCCTGGGTGGCTCAGTGGGTTAAAGCCACTGCCTTTGGCTCACGTCATGATCTCAGGGTCCTGGGATCAAGCCCCGCATCAGGCTCTCTGCCAACAGGGAGCCTGCTTCCTCCTCTCTCTCTCTCTCTCTGCCTGCCTCTCTGCCTGCTTGTGATCTCTGTCTGTCAAATAAATAAATAAAAATCTTTAAAAAAAAAAAATTTCCATATGAAGACACTAGTTTGTCAGGTAGTCTTCTAATAACCATGTGTGATGGATGTCTTTTAGCATTCTAGCACATTCATAAACAGGAGAAATAGTTCACCTTCCCTTAAGTCACATGTAATCAACAGCCTACAATGATGATTCCATACCCATAAACACTCATATTTATTTAATAAAAATACCCATAACATTGCTTTCTAAAAGACCAAGAAAGTGCATCCCTGAATAATCTTCCTTTGCATGGTCATAAATGTTCTTCTGATTGTTCAGTCATGCAGATAAGGGCATTTAGGGCCTTGAAACAGGCAGGGTTTTGTTTAAGCTTGTTCAGGCTCATTCACCTGGTCCTATCAAAAAAGTTAGGTGCTCTAAAAAGTGTGAAACTGGAAATGAAATGACTCCCAGTGTTCTTTCCTCCTTCGGGTCCTCTGGCAGTCTTTTATTAGCCTTCACGCCACTTCACTTAAACTGGGTCCTATCCATGTGCCCTATACCATACTTCTTGTGCCGTTCTTTGTACCTGCCTGTAACATTCTTCTTTCACAAGCTACTACACTACAGAAATATGGTGGACTAAATGTATTTAATAGGCCCAGTTCACTTCAAGAAAAACCCATTACCCAGAAATTTAGTTCACCAAGCTGATATATCAGAAAGAAATAGATTATTAATAAAACTTAAAATCACCAAATCAGTTTGTGAAGGAAGCTTCTTCTTATTCAGCAAATCCTCTTGTCCAGTTGCTCTGGTAGTAGAAGTTATCGAAGCTACTATTTATTGAGCTCTGTGAAGTGGGTACTCTTAGCTCCAATTTGAAAATGAAGAAACCAAGGGTGAAAGAATTTAGGTGGTTTGTTTATATCAAGAAGAATTAGGATTAAACCCATGTCTGTTTTATTCACAGCATGTTCTTAATCGTCCCATTCCATCTCCTCAGGGTTAGCTTACAAAATTCCTATTTGTAACCCTTCCTTCTCTTTCACCACTTAGATCCTAGCATATGTTGGGAACATTTTTTCCCTAGTCCTAATATTTCCTTCCTCAGAGGGGGCTTAATTAGTGTAGCTCTGGGCTTCTCTCTGAGGAGGTAAGGTGACTTCTCTGACTGGTAACTATGGGAAGAATAATGAGTCCCACCTCATCTTTACCTATCTTCTGTGGGGAGCAATCCTTATTTTAAAGCAAGAACTGCCGCCCTAAGTTCCTAAATCTTACGTATTCAGCCTGTCCATAAGGAAAGGTATATGCCATTGAGGGCTGCCATGATGAATGGTAAGTCTACCTATTTCTGGGGACCCGTTTTAAGAACTTGTTTCTCCATGAGTGTTGTCTCCCTGTTTAGTGTCATCAGTGATTATGGTGATAATTTACCCCACACTGTGTTACTCTTTATTTCTCAATTTTTTCAGGTGCAGGTTGGGAGCCTGCCCAGACACTAGATTCTACTTCCTCTGAGAAGGTTTTTCCAAAACCAAGTCCTTTTCTTCTCCCCACCATCTTTTATATTTCCATTTCCAGGTCCACTTATATTTGACACATTATAATGACTTATAATGACACATTTATGACTGCCTGTGTGAAACTGTTGAGGCTCCCAACTGTTGCTCTTCCCCGCATCAGAGTATCTTCCACAGAAACTAACACAGCATTTTGTAAATAGTAGGATCTTGAAAAGATGTCTGTTGAATTGAATTGAATATAATTGCTTTCATATGATGCCATCTTCGTATGTAGCTTTAAACTTCATTTTTTTCTTTCACTTTCACTTAATTCCCACTTGGCTAAAATAAATTCCATTTCCTCTCCTCTGCAGTAGATTCAGGCCCAGTGGAGAAACTGTAAAATTGCTGGCCTTCTGGCTGACAGTGAGCCAATCAGCCGCTTCCCTTAGGAGAACTGCCTGTTTGCCTCTCCTCCCATTCTCTCTGAGCACTCATCCCACACAGGCCCCCAGGTGCCACCATCACGAGAGGTTACCCTGGAATTAAGAGAAGCGACTTTGTATCTCAGAAATGACAGCACTCCCATACTTAAAGCGGAGGCATCTTCAGGAGCAGCTGGGAGCCAGCTGCCTTTAAGTCTATTTTAGGCAAGAGGGAACCTAGCATTTTTAATTGAAAATGGAGTATTGTTGCCTATCTTATAGTTTTATTTCGAATGACTATGTGCTTGACACTGTTTCTGAAGCAATGAATTTAATACCTAGCATTTTGAGAGCTTGCACTTCTTGCTGAAACACTAATTAAGCTTTACAGATGAGAAACGAAGTGACTCATTGGAGGTCACAGAGAAGATCAGTGATAGGGTTTTTGAATGTCATGAGGGCCTTGGGTGAAAGTTGGGTTCCACTCATTCGGCGTAATATTTTTTATTTGAAGTTCATTCTGCAGCTAATCATGATCTGGTTCATTCATTTACTCATTCCCTCACCTGTGTTCATGCTTTAATATGTTCCAAGAGCTATCACAGAACATTTACATTATGCAGAACCCAAGTAGAGGTGTGAGAGACAGAAGTGAACTGATGATCTTACCTGCCCTGAAGGGGCCCGCAGGGAAGGACAGATCAGAAAAGGAAATATTAGAGTGCAGAGGCAATGAGATAAGGATGCTATGAGAGGGTGAAAGAGAGTCTCTAACTAGCCCGAGGTCCATGAAAGTTTTCTAAAAGATCCGTTTTGAGCTCAACATGGAGGGCTTGTGCAGGAGTTCTCCAGAGACCGAAAAAAATGGTGCAGGGCTTCCAGAATTCCCACAGCACAGTATTCCTCTGGGGAGATTGACAGCATGTCCTGGCTAAGGAAGGGAGGAGGTCATGCTAAGTAAGTAATTTAAGCTCTATCTTTCTGCTCTTCGGGAGCTCTCTCAAACAAGAGGATGACGTTATCAATTACATCATAAAGAGTTCATTGTGGAACCATGGGAACAGAATGTAGGCTGTTCTAACATTCTTGTCTAAGAAGAGTCCATGAGATGGACATGAGTCTTGTGTGAGGGGTATTTATGATCGAACGTCAAACCTTACTTGATCCTGATTAAAAGACTGTTTTTTGGGAGTTCATAGGAAAGACAGCATAAGAGAGGTGGGAACTGTAGATAAAGTCTGGCTTAAATTCCTGGGTAGGTGGTAGTATCTATTAACCGTGCCAGGAAACACAAGGTGACGGGTAAGTGTGGAGAGATAAATGAGAAATCTGGATGTTGAGATTGGAGTGTTTGTGGACTATCCAGGCTTCAGTGGGCAGACAGAGTAGAGAGCAGCTGAGGACGTTAGTCAGCAGGCATAAAGTAATCCTCAATACAGAGATAGTGGTTAAAATTATGGGTGTAGATAGAATCTTTTCTACATGTGACCATAAATATAATTGCTTTGACTGCATAGATGACGTTTCTTACTTCCAATATGAAGGTCACTCTTGGGGCTTCCTACATGGCTGAGCAAAGTAACTATTATTCTTTTGAAATACCAAATACCAGAGTGATGACACATATACACACTGTTCTTAGGAATACAGAAAAATGACTACGTGGGTCATTGTAATAATTAAAATATGTTAAATGTGATCCTTCCTACAGTATAATAGAGGGAGAAAAATAAAACTGTGGTCACAGTAGAAGAGGCATTTGACTCAAGCCCATATTTAACTTTATTAGAAATGTATTCTCTTCTCCTACACCACCTTCCCACCACCCCTCCACCCTATTACCCTCTGCAATTTGCAGAACTACACTCTAGCTCGAGTCTTCTCTTCCTGCCACTGGAAACTTATTTAAAGAACCCACAGGGCAGGGTCCTCTTTCTGTTCTGCGACCTTTGTATATTGGGTTAAGTAAACATCTATATGCTGGTTTGAGATTGGTTCTCTTCCAAATTCCACATATGTGAGTTCCAGCTGTAAAGCTACCTCAACTCACTGAGCAGAGAGATGAATAAAGATGTAAGGTCAGGATGGAATCTGGGTTCAGTGATTATATAGTTTGTTTTCAAGGCTTACTTCTTGGAAACCTTCCATGGCCCCTCTCTCCTGCAGCCCCAGCCTGACTGAGAAGAGCATTTTACCCTCCTCTCTCAGAACCATGTGGATCTCTGTGACCAGAGTGACTCTTCTTCCAGGAGAGGGAATGTATCATTCATTTTAGTTGCCTTGGCACCTAGTGTAGCTTCAAATCCAGAACAGAAATTTAGGTATTTATCAATCAGTGCCAAACCATGACAAGTCATGTGAGTTAGGAGCTATTTCTTTCAAACAAATTGTAATTCATTCCAGAATTCATCTTTTTAAAAAGATGAAGCTTTGTGAATAAAAATGTCATTGGGGAATTTCATATAATACCCTATTTTAATGAATAAATTATTTCATTCTATCAATTTCTTTTTAATTCTTTTTCTTTTTTTTTAATTTTTTTACCTAAGTATAATTGATATACAATATCCTATGAGTTTCAGGTGTGCCTCCTAATGATTTGATGATGTTATATGTTCTGAAATGATCCCCACAATACATCTTGTTACCATCTGTTACCGTATAAGTTATTACAACATCACTGATGTTTTAATCCCTATGCTGCACAATACATCCCCCCTGATTTATTTTGTAACTGGAAGTTTGTAGCTCTTAATCCCCTTCACTTGTTTGGCTTAATCCCCAATGCCTCCCTGCTCTGGAAAGCAACACTTTGTTTCTATTCTGCTTGTTCATTTGTATTGTTTTTTAGATTCCGCTTGTGAGTGAAATCATACAGTATTTGTGTTTCTATCTGACTTATTTCATTTAGTATAATACCGTTTAGATTCACCCAGGCTTTGCACAAATGGCAAGATTTCATTCATTTTTATGGTGACTAACATTCCAGTGTGTGTGTGTGTGTGCAGGCACACTCATGCACACGTGCACGCCCATACCTAATCCTCATCCAACTATCTATTGATAGACACTTAGGTTGCTTCCATATCTTGGCAATAATAAATAATGTTGCAGTGAACAGAGAGGTGTATTATCTCTTTAAATCAGTGTTTTTGTTTTCTTTGGATAAATACCTAGAAGTAGAATTGCTGGATCATATGGTGGTTCTATTTTTAATTTTTTTTAGAACTTTGATACTGATTTCCACCGTGGCTACACCAATTTACATTCTCACCAAGTAGACAAGGGTTTCTTTTTCTCCATATCCTTGCCAACACTTGTTATTTTTTGTCTTTTATAATAGTAAATCTGACAGCTGTGAGGTGATAGTACATTGTGATTTTGATTTGTATTTCCCTGATGATTAGTGATATTAAACATCTTTTCCTGTGTGTGTTGGTCATCAATGTCTTCTTTGGAAAAAATATCAATTCAAGACCCTCTACCCAGCTTTTAGTTGGGATTTTTTAAAATATTAAGTTGTGTAAGTTCTTCATATATTTTGGATATTAACCCCTTGTCATATGCATAATTTGCAAATATCTTTCCTTATTCAGAACATTGCATTTTCATTTTGTTGATGGCTTCCTTTGTTGTGAAAAACTTTTTAGTTTGTTGTGATTCCATTTGTTTATTTTAGCTTTTGTTACTGTTGCTTGAGGAAACTAGTTCAAAAACATATATAAATATTGCTAAAACCGATGTCAAAGAGCGTACCATCATTGTTTTCTTCTAGTTTTATGGCCTCAGGTCTTGCATTTAATTCTTTAATTCATTTTGAATTTACTTTGATATATCGTGTAAGAAAATGGTCCAGTTTCATTCTGTTGCATGTAGCTATCCAGTGTTCCCAACACCCGTCTTCTTTTGAAGAGATTGTCCTTTCCCTATTGTGTATTCTTAAGTTCTTTGTTGTGGATTAATCAACCATGTATGTTTGGGTTTATTTCTGGGCTCTCTGCTCTATTCCTTAATCTATGTGTCTGTTTTGGTGCCAGTACCAATAGACTGCTTTGATTTTGACAGCTTTGTAGTATAGTTTGAAATCTGGGACTGTGAAAATTCTAGCTTTGCTCTTTCTCAAGATCACTTTGGCTTTTCAGGATCTTCTGTGGCTCTATACAAATTTTGGGATTATTTGCTCTAGTTCTGTGAAAAATGCCATTGGTATTTTCATGGGGATTGCATTGTAGCCATAGTTGCTGTGGGTAGTGTGGACATTTTAGCAATATTAATTCTTCCAGTCCATGAGCATAAAATGTGTTTCCATTTATTTGTGTCATCTTCAGTTTCTATCAATAATGTCTTATAGTTTTCAGCATATAGGTCTTTTACCTCATTGGTTAAATTTATTCCTAGGTATTTTATTATTTTTAATATAAATAAGATCTTTTTTTTAAATTTCTCTTTCTGACAGCTCATTACTAGTGTGCAGAACACAACCAATTTGTGTATGTTAATTCTGTATGCTATTGACTATACTGAATTCCTTTATTCTAATACTTTTTTGGTGGAGCTTTTAGGGTTTTCTATATATAATTTCATGTCATATGCAAATAGTGACGGTTTTCCTTTCTTTGTTCAAGGTTTCTAATATGCCTTCCCACAATGATGGAGTTCCTCTTCTCCCCCCAAAACAGATTGAGTTCTGTTACAAGAATAAAATGTGAGCTATTAAGTTAGAATCAAATATTCTGTATCATGTATCTGAAAGTCAGGGTCAAGAAAGTTTCACATATTCTAAAACCATTTCTGTAATATAGAAAAGTTAATTTAACCATAAATAAAAATAATACTGTGATGGTTGATATATATGTCAGTGTTATATATGCTCAACTCTACTTTTATTTATGTGTATTAATAAGCTGTTGATGTCCTAGGCCTTTGTGCCCATTTTTATTAGCACCTCTGTTGCTGTCCTAGGCATTTGTTTTTATGTTATTCAACCCAGCTGGGTAGTGAGCTCCTGGAGGACAGGTTGTTTGGATTCCTTAGTGTCTTGTGTAAAGAAAGAAAGAACTTGAAACATGTCTCCTCAATTAAGGAAAAAACAAACAAACAAACAAAGAAACTAGTTTTTTTTTTTTTTTAATTTTATTTATTTATCAGAGAGAGAGAGGGGGAGAGAGCAAGCACAGGCAGACAGAATGGCAGGCAGAGGCAGAGGGAGAAGCAGGCTCCCTGCTGAGCAAGGAGCCCGATGTGGGACTCGATCCCAGGACACTGGGATCATGACCTGAGCCAAAGGCAGCTGCTTAACCAACTGAGCCACCCAGGCGTCCCAAAGAAACTAGTTTTGTTTTGTTTTTTAATTAAGGATCTCCCAGCTTAGTCTTGGATGGTGTCTGGTGGTTGTCTGTATCAGCACACCACACAGCCAAGCCCCTGTCTTCATGCCAAGAGCAGTGCCGAGGAAAGAAGCCGAGGAATGGTCACGAACTGATGTCAGACACCATAAGGAATAAGCATGACCTCAAAGCTGAGCAGGGAGAAGAAAAAACAGGGCTGGGGATCAGAAAATGACCTGGTAAAGGGGAGTCCAAATGCAAGTGAGACTAGTGCCTGAGGGACTGTCTGGGATCAGGATCCAGAGAGGTTAGTGAATTAGAAACTGAAGAAAATTAGCAAGCATGTCTTCAGCGTACAGATTCCTCACTGCTGAGCGGTGCAGGCCTGCAGTGATCCAGGCTTCCTCTCCTGTGTAGGCTGCCCTTCCCCCTTCTATAACAGGTTTTCATCCCCTCGGTTCTGTCCCTCTTTTTGTGCAGACTTCTACCTCGCGGTCCTTCTCTGAGAAGTCTTAACAAATTCCTCTAAACTAGATTGTGTACCCTTCCTGCAAGTTCACATCGGTCTTTGTGCTACCAGTCTCACCTCAGTGTGAGCGAGTTGCCTATGCAAGGATCTGTTTAACTTCTTTGCAAGTGACACTTATTCACCATACCCAGAGCCTGGCACAGTGCCTAACACAGAGCAGGCATTTGATAAAGATTCACGGAATGAAATACAAGGGGGAATGGTTTGTTTTTCCATGTGGACAAAAACTGTTAAAACATGGAGTCTTTTCGGTATCTCAGTAATTTCTAGTATTCATTTATTCAATGAATCTTTATCAAGTGTCTGCTTGGTACCGTCCACAATGCTGTGAGCATTACATTGTATGTTTTTATCTTTGCAATGACCCTTTCATTTAGTGTCATTTTGAATGAGTGCTTCTGATATTTTAACATTCATTATAACAATAACCATGAAAGGTGGTCCCTTGTCTCACATTCTGCAGATGAGCAAAGTGAGCTTCATGGAAGCTCCCTCACTGCTCAAGGTCTAATCTAATAAATCGAGGGGCTGGCTGGAATCAAAATTCTCATCTGTCTGATTCAAAGACAGTTCTTTTTCTACTGTGTTCCTATAACTATTTACTAGTAATTAATGTAATTCTCCCATTTGGTGAGCAAATAAAGGGTAGAGATTGGGTTCCTTTTTTTTATTTTAATTCCCTTTGGTGTAGTTAACAGTGTTAGATTAGTTTCAGGTGTACAATATAGTGATTCAGCAATTCTGTACATTACTCAGTGCTCATCATGGTAAGTGAGGTCCTTAATCCCCATCACCTATGTCACCCATCCCACCCACACACCCGCTTGCCTTCTGGTAACCATCAGTTTGTTCTCAACACTTAAGAGTCTGTTTTGTTTGTTTGTTTGTTTGTCTATTTTTTCTTTGTTTCTTTTGCTTTGTTTCTTAAATTCAACACATGAGTGAAATCATGGGGTATTTGTCTTTCTCTGACTGACTTATTTCACTTAGCATTGTGCTCTCTAGATCCATTCATGTTGTTGCAAGTGGCAAGATTTCATTCTTTCTATGTCTGAGTAATATTTCATTATATATACTTATATTTTTACTTATATTTATATATCACCTCTTCCATATCCTGGCCATTGTAAATAATGCTGCAATAAACATAAGGGTGCATATATGTTTTCAAATTAGTGTTTTCATATTCTTGGGGCAAATGGAATTTACTAGTAGCAGAATTGTTGGATCCTACGGTAATTCTGTTTTTAATGTTTTTTGAGGAAACTCCATAAGGTTTTCTATAGTGGTTACACAAGTTTACATTCAGTTGAGCTCCTCTTTGATGTGGTTTGGATTAGTGAATAAAATATTTGGGTAATTTTGTTTCTTTGATAAATAACTAAAAAATAGTATGAGGATAAGTAAAATGTTTCTGGTTGGATCTTTCTATGTTTCTTAAAAATTGATTTTTACTACACTGTATTATGAAATCAGGTAGATTTTATTCAAATATAAGAAGTCCCACTTTGGTCAATATTTTATTGATGCTTTTGAATTTTGTACTGAAATTTAGAGAATACTATTCCTTTTTTTAAAAAAAGATTTTATTTATTTAGAGAGACAGTGATCAGGGGGAGGGGCAGAAGGAGAGAAAAAGAGAGAATCCCAAGCAGATCCCTGTTACATGCAGAGACCCATACAGGGCCTTATCCCAGGACCCTGAGACCATGATCCAAGCTGAAGATCCAATGTGAAATCAAGAGCCAGTTTCTCAAACAACTGAATGACCCAGGCACCGCTGAAGAATATTACTCTTAGCTCTTATTTAGGCTTCCTACAGCCTGGGCATCAAAAAATAACTTGCCCATGTTGCATCACCACTTCTTCATATCAGGGAGGGTTGCTGGGGGAGGGGGTTGAAAGAAGGGGGGTGGGGTTATGGACATTGGGGAGGATATGTGCTTTGGTGAGTGCTGTGAAGTGTGTAAACCTGGCGATTCACAGGCCTGTACCCCTGGGGATAAAAATATATGTTTATAAAAAATTTAAAATTTAAAATTTAAAATTAAAAAAAATAAAAATAACATGCCCATTTGCACCTTAATTATAGCTATTAGGAATAAAGTGATTTAAAATTAAATACAGTTAAAATTGAAAGAGATTACATAACAAGTAGATGTTAAGATATAAAGTTTATTTCATTCCCTACTTAGTGCATTTAGGACATTTATTTAAATACCCAGTGATCTGATTCTAACAGTTTAAGATTTTAGTATTTAAGTCCAGTATTGAAAGTTGATCTTTGTAGTTTCAGTTTATATGTTTATAATCATACCTGTCATACTGCCCTTCTCAATTCTCATCCAAGACCTTTACAAATGGTATAGACTAATTGACCATTTAATATGAGTATGTATGTACAAATGCCTGTGAATGGGGGTATGTAAATACATCTAGTGGATGGAAGGAAAAGGTTAAATTTAAATGAAGGCTTACATGAAATATTTGAGACTTTTGAATAAGCTGTGTTAGACTGGAAGGAAGACTCAAGTGATAGACAATCTTCTGGATTTGACTCTCAATAGTGTCACTTATCTGTAATTTAGATAAAGTTTTTAAAATTTCCTAACTTTTCTCATATATAGCATAGTAATACTAATAGTATTAGTTTTATTATTATTAATATTATTAATGTTAAAAATGCTAATGAGTTATTTAAGTAATGTTGGTGAAGGGGTTTTTCTAAATATAAAGCCCCAAGCAGATATACATATTGAATTGAAAATTTCCATTTTCCTCAGTGAAACTACATAGAAATTTAGATGCAAAATATGTAAAATTCATTTTCTTCCATCATGTGTAGATAGATCATGAAATTCTATTATTTTAATATTTTTCAAAGATTTGTTTCATTATTTTAGAGCGAGTGCACATATGTGCTCATGCATGAGTTGGGGGAGGGGCAGAGGAGAGAATCTTCAAGAAGATTCCCCTCTGAGTACAGAGCCAGATGAAGGGCTCAGGGTTTGGTTTCAGGACGCTGAGATCGTGACCTGTGCTGAAACCAAGAGTTGGACCCTTAACAAACTGAGCCACCAAGGAGCCCCTGGAATACATATTGTTTAATGATGAACTCCTGATATAGCTATATCTTACCATAAGAGATCATAAATCTAGAGTTGTACCAGAGCATCATTTAGACTGGATGGCTAGGAAAGGCAGTAGGGAGGAAAGATCCTGCCCAGAAGATAAGTGCAGACCAGGCAAAATATTAGGAAAGAGCAGAGATTGGGAAAGGAAATAACATTTCCAGGCAAATCAGACAGAAAGCTTCCAGGTGGGACTGTTATCATAAGAGGGTCTAGTAGAGGAGATAAAGCTAAACTAGAACTGTAGTAGAAAACAAAATCTAGTCAGTGCCATGAGGACCATGAGATAGGGAAGGGATGATTTGAAGGGAGTTTGAAGAAGGACCAGCTGAGCAATCAGAGAGGAGAGTGTGGGGATATGTGGAGGGTAGAAACACTCAGGAGAAGGAGGAAGGAGGAGAGAGTTTGTGAAAAACTCAATAGTGTCCTCTGCTCTTTGCCTCATGCTCTCATTTTTCCTGTGGTTTTGAAGGCCACTTCCATTGCTGCTCATTCTGAAATACATTGTTTCCAGGCTGGGCCTCTCCCCTTGATCTCCAGACACATATTTCAGCTGTCTTTGCAACATTTCAATTAGAATATCTAAGAGGCATTTTAAATTTAGCATGTTAATATACTTAACTTGAACTGTGTCTCTGAACCTCTTGTGCCACCCTCCACCCCCAGATAGCTCCCCTTTAATTATATTTCTTCCATGCATTCTTCAAGCCAAAAACCTCTAGGCTCACCTCTTACTCTCCACTGTAACTCTTCATATCCAACCAACAGTAAATTGCACAGCATTTAAGCTTCATGATACATACCTAATACAATAATTGGCATCACAAGTATTTTCACCTCTCAGTTCCAAGCCATCAATATCCCTTACCTGGACTAGTATATTGGGTTTCACATCACATTTAAAATAAAATGACCTACAAATCCAACATGATCCAATCCCTTGCTACTTCCAGAGAGTAAACTCTTACCACTCTCCTTCTTGTACGTTATGCTTCAGCTACTCTGTTCATTCTAAGAACATGCCAGGGCTTATTTCTGCATCAGAGCCCTTATATTTGCTGTTTTCTCTGCCCAGAGTATTCTCTTTCCAGACTTCCCTCTGAGTGCTTCCTTCTCATTATTCAGGTCTCAGTTCAAATGTCACAAACTCGGAAGACTCTTTGCTGATCACTCTTGCTAAGTACCACAATCCCTGCCACAATTATTATTGACTCTTAGACTCCCCTCTCTTTTATTATAGTACAACTGTGTGTTTGTGTGTGGCTATTTTTTTTTTCTGCAAATCCCTCTGAAAGAAGCTCCAGAAGAGCAGGCTCCCTGGTTAAGTCGTCACTACTAATTTCCCAGGGCCTAGACTAGTGCTTGGCACATATGAGGGTTCCTTAAGTACTTTTTCACTGGTGAAGGATTGTTCCTGTGTAATTTTCATTTATCCAAAGTAGATATTGAATCCTGAATGAGAGCACAAAGAATTATTTTTGAACTACCAACTAGATATGAATTTATCCAGAAAACTAATTTCTAAATAATAAAACTTTAGGTTTTTGAGTGGTTATTAGTGAGTTGGAGAATAATGCCAACTGACAGCCTCCATTCTGATACTTCCCTGAATAGCTTATCACATTGTGCCCAGGAAATGAACATGCTTTAGTCTAGCGGAAAATAGATAAATATATACATATATATGTACATACAATTAACAGGTGTAGTATAAAATGCTACTGTAGTAGATGATTGTGTGCATAGTTTATATGATGTGCCATTTTTGCACTGTTTTCCCTAGTGACAACTTGGTGGGAAGAACTTCTTGGTAGAGGAATAGAGTGCAAGCCAAGTCATCAGGAAACATCAGGGATTCACAAACGCCCATATCTCATGGGGGCATTGACAATACCATTAATGAACCACAGTGTGAAATTAATGCACTTCCTTGTGGGGACAATGATCCCCTGAGACCTGCCTGTGGTGGCATTGTAGCTATGACTCATTGTCCTAAATTGTTAGGAGGAAAAGTACTTTAAAAATAGGATGGAAACTTTATTTTGTATGAGTTGGGAGAAAAGTATCTTTCTTTTGTTTAAGAGCTGAGAAGTTAACCAAGGTGGTCATGAAATTGACATCTTTGAAGATGCTCAGTAAAAAATGGTTGCCTAAAATATTAGTTGATCAAAAAGGCTATTCATTGTAAACACCAGTAAGTTATGAAGTAGCTGTAATGAACCAGACATGGGAAATATCAAGAAAAAAAAAAAGAAGAAGAAACGAAGGAGGAAAGGAGGGAACAAAGGAGGAAGGAAGAAAGGAAGAAAAGAATATGCCTTAATTCGTGGAGATCACCAATTAGTGGTGATATACATAAGTAAACATCTGACCATAACCGGTCCAACTGTGATTTCAGATAACTGAATTAATAAGCAGACAGACAAAGCATCATAAGCAGATATATTTTAAAAAATGATTAATTATTAAGAGCAAAGGGAGGTTGATTAAGGTGTCAGGAGATAATTAATGCTAGAATGTGTCCTTGGAGGAAGAGTAGGATTTAAAGAGAAAAAAGAAGTAGTGCAAGAACTTCTTTTAGTTGTCACATAACTGATATTGTGGTGGTCATTTCCATATAGCTAAATACATAGGTAGCCCACTGTCCTATATATTATTGCTACACATGATTACATCCAGCACAGTACCCGATTTATAATCAATGTCTACTTTTTCTGGTTTGAATAAACGCAGTAATTTATTAAAATCATTATTCTCCAAGGATAGATTTTTGCTGACTTTTTATATTATATTCACTATAAAGTAGCATGACACCTCTTTACTTGTGCCACCATCCCAGTAGCCCCATGGATGCATATTGACACATAAGGTAATAAGTTACCTATTCTGGGCCATGAGTCCTATTTAAAGTCAGTTCACTGAATTTAAATCAAACAGTAATCATACATTTTAAATCATGCTAACAATATTGGTAATCTTGTTGTTCTATGTGAACACTAGATTTTTCATATATAAACATATGGCAGTATATGTGGTGACTACAATTTGGATCATTCAATGAGTAGGACATTTGATCACCATGAATATAGCTAGATTTCTCAAAAAAAAATGTAATAGGAAAAAAAAAAGAAAAGAACTCAACTTATGGAGTTTGTGGACAAGAGGGGAAATACAATCCAGAAATGAAACAATGGAAAGAAAGAAAAGAAACCAGAAGAGGAGTTCCAAAACAAATAGACCTGATCATGAAACCAAGAGGAAAGAATTTCAAGAAAGGGCTCCAGATAAGTCAGAGGAGAAAATTACAAAATTTGGTGTGTGTGTGTGTGTGTGTGTGTGTGTGTGTGTGTTTACATGCACTTAGTTATTTTGACAAAGTAATTTCTGTGGGTAAGAGTAGAAGGGAAAACAACTTAAAAAAGGTAAGAGATTGATGAAGAAGTGAAAGTGTAAAGTATGGTCCATTAACAAGTTTGAAAGTGAACAAAAACAAAAAGGAATACAGATGACATAGCTTATCAGGGGATAAGAGCAAGTTAAGACTACTTTTAAGCATGTTGAGGCCTATGCAAATTTGAAGATGCAAGAAATGAGACAATGCAAAGAGAAAAATTGAAATGCTGACAAGGATTCTGAGAGCAAGTCCATTCAAGTGTTTTTGAAGAGGAAGATTTGATCTAGCCACAATAAATGGCATTGAATCTGAGACTTAGAATCAGTCATGAAAATCTTACAAAAGGTGCAGAGTTTTGCAAAAGTCCTATAATTGTCTCTTATCTACAATTCTCATCTACCTTTTTCACATAGTGTTTCATACCATGATGAAATTTTGATTCCCAAATTCCCAAATTTGCTCCAGTATACTCTCTTTTGTTAAGTGATGTATGCTCCCTTCAAGAGGTCTCTCAGTCAAGCTCGGGACTTAAGTAAATCTTACATATAAAGTAGTAGCCTCATCACAGACCTTCTAAAATTCAAGTGGGAAATTTGTATCATGGACAGTCCAGAGTGGAACTCATACCATCATTCCTTTTTCACAATCTTCCTTATAGACTTCTTTCTGAGTGCTTTTCAGACCATCCAGAAGGCTCAAGAAGAAAAATGGTGAAAGTGATATGATAGTAGTGCGATGCAAACATGAGGAAATGCGTGAAATTTTGGTTTGGTGATGATCATCACTGAAATCACTGCCCATCCCTATCCAGTATCTGGAGAAGCCAGGAGAAGGATCATAGACTTGGTTTATGTAAGAAAGTTAGTGGTTTAATCATTGAAATTGTAGCAACTCTCAGGGCTTTGGGTTTTTCCTATTAAATGGATGAAAAAGATGAAGAGTAAGGAAGGTGTCATGAAACAGGGTTCTGGGAGTGAGTGCCAAATTCAGTTCTCAAAGGCAGAAAAATAAAGGATTTTTCCAATATGTGGCCAAGCTTGGGTTTTACTGAGAATGCAAACTGGTGCAGCCACTCTGGAGAACAGGATGGAGGTTAGTCAAAATGTTAAAAATAGGACTACACTACAATCTATGCAATTGCACTAAGTATTTTTCCACAGGATACAAAAGTATTCTTTTGTAAGGGCACCTGCACCCTGATGCTTATAACAACATTATCAACAATAGCCAGACCATAGAGAGAGCCCAAATGTCCATGGACTGATGAATGGATAAAGAAGAGATGGTATGTATGTATGTATGTGAATGTGTGTATATATATATATATATATATATATATATATATATATATGTATTACTATATTACTCAGCCATCAAAATAGAATAAAATCTTGCCATTTGCAACAACATGGATGGAGCTGGAGTATATTATGCTAAGTGAAATAAGTCAGTCAGAAAAAGACATCATATGATTTTATTCTCACATGGAATTTAAGAAAACAGAGGAACATACGGGAAGGGGAAAATAAAAGAAAAAAAAGGATATTGGGAAACAAACCGTAAAAACTCGTGATGGGTAGAGAACAAGCAGGGTTGATGGAAGGAAGTGGGTGGGGGATGGATGTGAAGGAGGGCGCTTGTTATGATGAGTACTGGGTGTTGTATGTAAGTAATGAATCCCTGATTTCTACTCCAGAAAACAATATTGCACTGTTAACTACCTAAAATTTAAATTTAAAAAGTACTTACTTGATTTATTGATTAATTAAAAAGAAATCAAGCTAAGTGGTATCAACAGAGATATTCCTCAGAATAATGACACTTGCTGTTCAATTTATTCACCTTCCACATTGTTTTTAACCTAATTGAATTTAAGTTGTCTCCCAACTTCTAAATAGAAGGGGTTAATAAAATTATTTGAATCCCAGAATATAGTGATTTGTGAAGCTAACTCTATGAGTGAGATTCCTGGTAATATAAAGGAATAAAATCCCGATGGATGGATGGATGGATAGATGGTTGGATGGATAGATAAGTGTGTGTATACATACACACATATTAAGACAAGCTCATTCGTATTTTACTATAACCTGAGAATGCTGACTCCTTATTCTCAGATTCATGTGTACAATACCAAATTTTTGGAATCCCAAACTAATATACCCAGTAACTTCAATTATATATTAGAAAGTCACCATATTTAAAATAGAATTCATATTTCTATGCTATTCTTCTTAACTAGTTTAGAGAGTGATGTTTCTAAAATACAAATCTGATCCTGCCATTGCTTACTTGGAACTCTTCAGTGACTTTTCATTCTTAGGGCAAAGACTAAAATCTTTCAAGTGGCCTGGGAGGTTCCAGTGATGTGGTTTCTGGCACATTTGCCGCTCTCCCCCTCATTCTCTGCCCTGGCCCTCTTTCACTTGTTTCAATGAGTTGTCTGTCTTCCTATCTTAGGGACTTCAATGGGAGCTTCAAATAGGTTACTTCTTCTCAGGATCCTGCTTTACCTGATAGAAATATTATTGGCATATTTCTTTCATTTTTAAATAGCATCATCTTTTAAGATCTGATTAAATGTTCACATCATCATGGAAGTCATCCTGGCCCCCAGATGAGGTCAAGTAAGCATCTGATATTTCTTCATTTTTGTACCTCTTTCTCTTATTGTAGTCAATCTTTAATTTAAAATTATTATGTGATCTTGGTATAAATGCTTTTATTCTCTATAATGGCATTGCATATATCTTTTTTGTTGTTATATTAAATGTTTTGCAACTAAGTTCATTGTTTGGCATGTAGGAGTTGCTAAATAAACGTGTTGATGTGTTGAATGAATGAGTTAAAAAATAAATGAGAAGATTATGGAGAGGAAAGAACTTTGTTGAAATATCTTAAAAATATTTTAAGATATTTAAAAAATTTTTATTTAAAAGATATTTTGTTGAAATATCTTAAAAGGTGGAAAATGGGTGCTGATGGTCAGTGGACTTAAGGAAGCAACAATTTCTGTGGTGTGGTTTAGATTATGGGCAAGTGAGGAGGAGTTCAGGAAGGGTTAGACCAATTAAAAATCCATCACTTTGCAAGCTTAAGTCCACATTACCCTGTATATTGTGAATTTTAAATTGCTAAGGATCACAATTTCATTATCAATGCTATATATTTATTCCAATATCATGAAATTTATACAACATAATTGTCTATAACTGATTATCTGGTAGTAATAATAGCATTTTATATATTGTGATAGTATGCAATGTTAATCTAAAAACTTGCCAATTTTTAGTTTTCAGTGAAATAAAAGTCTCTTCTAGTTAAATGTTTAATGCAATACACTAAGCACAAAGATACAGCTTTATGATAAGTGATGAATTCATAGCCACATATCAATTTAGCACCTACTTATAATTTTTAATGTTTTTATTTTTTATATAGATATAAAAAATAATGTTTTAATGTTTTTATTTTTTATAACAGATAACTCGAGGTGCCTGGGTGAGTCAGTGGGTTAAAGCCTCTGCCTTCGGCTTAGGTCATGATCCCAGGGTCCTGGGATCAAGCCCCTCATCGGGCTCTCTGCTCAGCAGGGAGCCTGCTTCCTCCTCTCTCTCTCTGCCTACTTGTGATCTTGTCTGTCAAAAAAATAAATAAAATCTTTAAAAAAAAATAAATAACAGATAACTCAATGTAGACTGGCTGCAGCATTAAAGAGAATATATTAGTTCATATAACTAAAAAGTCCGGAGTGGTCAAGTTTTAGGTATGTTGTAACTAGAACTCTGACTCCATTTCCTTGTGACTTTCCATGAAACATGAAACCAAAGTAGATTCTCTCTTGGGTTGGTTCCTCCCTCATGACAGAATAGAAATTAGCAGTTTTACGATTTCATATGACATTGTCCTCAGGGGGAAAGAGAATATCAACATCACACAATTCCTAGAAAAGTTCTGATTAAGCCAGAATAAATATAAATTCTAACTATATTGGCTAAGGTTACCTAAACCCATAACTGTGGCAATAAGATAGATTGCCCTGGGACTAATCAGGTCATACTTCTGGAGTTAAAATATTTGCTTACTACAGAGGAAGACAAAAGTGAATATTGACAGGAAACCACTACCCACTATGAGTGAGAGCTTCTGAAGAATGCTGCAAATGTATAACTGAATAAAAACTATTATATATACATATATATGTAGAGAGAGAGAGATAGCTTCTAGTCACATAAATGCATATAGTAAACATCATTAGACATTAGCATAAATAAAAAGGTGTCCACCAATAAAAGAATTTAAAGTTATCATTTTATAGAAAAACTTATTATCTTATTACTCTAACTTCATTTAGCAGTTTTTTCAAGTAGTTGGTTAGGCAGAAGATATTATTTTCATGTTTTATTTTTTTAAAGATTGTATTTATTTGACAGAAAGAGAGAGAGCACAAGCAGGGGGAGGGACAAGCCAAGGGAGAAGTAGGCTCCCCGGTGAGCAGGGAGTCTGATGAAGGCCTTGATCCCAGGACCCCAGGATCATGACCTGAGCCAAAGGCAGCTGCTCAACCAACTGAGCCATCCCGGTGGCCCTATTTTCATTTTTTTTTAAAAGATTTTATTTATTTATTTGACAGAGAGAGATCACAAGTAGGCAGAGAGGCAGGCAGAGAGAGAGGAGGAAGCAGGCTTCCCGCTGAGCAGAGAGCCCGATGCGGGACTCCATCCCAGGACCCTGAGATCATGACCTGAGCCGAAGGCAGCGGCTTAACCCACTAAGCCACCCAGGCGCCCCCTATTTTCATTTCTTAAATATAAATTTCTTTTCTATAATTTCGGATGAATAATCACTGAGTTCTTTGAACCAAATGACCACATCTTGGTCACTATTTGACCAGAAGCATTAAGTGCAGTGTCTGGCATACAGTAGGTGTTAAATAAATACATGTTAATTAGATAAATGGATTAACTTCGGGTTTAAACTCACTAACTTATCAAGTCTGTATTTCCACTTTAAAAATAATTACTTTCATTATCTAGCAACTTGATAATGGTGAAATACTTGAGTTGAGGGATTCACTCTGTCTGATTCACTTATTCTATCCAAAATTTGTGAACAAAATTGAAAATCCCTCTGAAATACACTATTCTAGGCAATAAGTAATTATCATTCTCATTATAATTCCTATAGCATTCTGTGCATATATAAATCATAGCAATTAAATGTGTAATTTATCATTCACTAATTCAACAAATATTTATTCAGTGTTCACTATTTGCCAAGTACTGGGACAAAAATATAATAAAGACACAATACCTGCCCCCAAGGAACTTAATATGTGGAATGGGGATGAGAATGAATAAAGAATGTAGTATTTGTCACTGTAACTCAAATGATAGCATAGATATATAGTACTAATGAACATTTTGAAGTTTACAAATAATTCATTGAAGACTGAATTAATAATATCCTTTGGAGAATTTACAGCTCACTCAATTCTTCTGGAAAGGTTGGGAGTGGGACTCAAGCCAATCACAGTTATAAAACTAATCAATTAGGGAAATAAAACACTGAATTAGATAGACTGAATTTTATGAGAGTATTATAACAAAATTTAAGACATTAAATTAAATTTTATGGAATGCTGGTAACTTCCCTAGAGGATAAAATACGTTGTTTCCTAATGATCCCTGTTGCCAGGTTCTTTGTTATAATTAACTTCAGATCTTTTATTCAAGGGTTCATGAAACCAGAGCTGTAGTTCCTAGCACCTAATGTTTTTAATGCTTCAAACACTATGTTTGATTCTTCTACATGTTGGGATGCCTAGACCCTTGATTATGGCTATCTATTCTTTCTGCCTTTCCATACTACATCCATCCATTCCTGTGTTTAACCTTCACATGATCACTTTGGACTCCAGATTATTTCCTTTTGTCAATTTGGTAAACATTTACAGAATGCCTCGTATGTGCCAAGGCCATTAACTCACTCTTCATGTGGAGGACATGAACCAATGAGTCCCAACTTTGAAGTCTGGATGACTTGAGAGAGAGGTCAAGACAGGAAAACTGACTAGGGAGGAAAGAAGATGAGTTTAACTTTAAATATAAAGTTTGGGATACCTAGATAGAACCATCTGAGAAATAGTTATGATTGTGGGGCAGAATCCATGTAGAGAGTTTGGATCTTCATGGAGGCAAAAGTTAAGATGGAATCCTTACCACCTCTTACACGTGCCATGAAAATCTCCATTCTAGTGCCTGATGATTCCTTTATCTCAAAAAAAAAAAAAAAAAAAAAAAATCCTGTTTTTCTCAGCCTACACAAAACCTATGGATAATGAAAACTCAGTTCAAACCCTTTCTTTTCTTTAAACCCTGACCTGATTACCCTTATTCCTGTAAATATTTCTCTTCTGGTGCACAGCACCTTTGCTTAGAGATAGCCTTAGGTTGTACGAAATTATTTCATGCACCGAAAGTTTATCAACCAAAAAGGCTTTAATCTTCCTGTAAACAGAAAATATTACTTTCCCTCTCAAATGCCCCACAGGCCTGAAACCTCAGCATAGCCTCCAATCCTTATCCATTTAAACTGCTAGCATATCTCTCTGTTCGTTCTGATAAAAAATGTTCCTCTTTAACCACTGCCACACTCCTTCCATTTATCCAAGACGTAGTCTCTGCTTCATCAACAAGCAATGAGTTAAGTGCTAGAGCTACAGAACTAAATCACCGTCCTTAAGAAGTTCACCATTTCTGGAGGAAGAGAAGCATATAAACGAATGAAATTCAATGTGATGCATACAAAATTGGAATTAAGATACAAAAGCCTCTCTTTCAGGCTGGTGGGATCACAAGAGGCTTAGATCTTAGAATACATTTGAAAAGAGGTCAGCAAACAGGTAGAATTAGTAAAATGAAGGGAAGAAAGGTGGGACTAAGCAAACATGAGTGATTATTAAAACTGATACTGGGGAGAATTAATAAGTAACCATGGTATTTTCTGGGAACTTGAAGTAATCGGGACATATGGAAAGAAAGGGAGAAGATAAGAGAGAATACTAATTGAGGACAATATCATGAAGGATCTGTGTGCTTTGTTAAGAATTTTGGACTTTATTTAAAGCCAGAGAAAGCCAAAGAAAATTTTTCAGCATGGATGTGGTATTATTTGGTTTGTGTTTTAAAAATCTCGCTGGTAACAGCAAAGGAAGGCCAGTAGCACCTAATCTAAGTGAGAGAGGATAATGTGTGTCCTGTCTGATAGAGACATTAAACTATGAACCAACCAGCCCTATCCATCCCTTTTCTACTCCTCTCACATTGTCTAGGTTCATATTTTCTACTAAAAATAAAATACACCTCCCTCAACAACTTTTTCTTCCTTTCTAGTTTTGAAACATAATCTTTGCTCTAACTGGACATGCAGGCATCAAGAGCCACTGTTAAACAATTTTAGCAGCAATATCAAAATAAAAGAGTGAATTTTATTCCCCTAAAAAATCTATAGCAAGTGAATTTGGTAAGATGAGGAACAAATGAATCTATCTCTCAGAAATAAATTAAGTTGCCAGGCTTCTCTGGGGTGAAGATAATAACTAGACATAGGTCCAGGCAAAATCACTGAACTGCCTAAATTCACATCTTGAGTGTATTTTTTGTCTGACTTTTCTGTATTGAATTGTGACTAAAATCGTGCACTGCTCACTGCCAGTAATTGTAGAGCTGTAGGTCATCATACTGTTTCAGTTCTTTGGAACGAATGAATTTTTGTTTGTCCCTTCCCAAAATATCCTATAAGGAAGAATGTCGCAGGTAAGGTGATGCTTACACTGAACACTGGTTGTGTTTTTCCCATGCAAATGTATCTGTATCCATGTGCTGTACATGAATGTGTGTGGGTTTATATGTGTTAGTGTGTGTATTGGTATGTGTGGACATGAGTGTGACTGTATGTATAAGACCCTAACTGCTCCAGAGAACAGATACTAATAGTGATTTTCTGGTTAGTAGAAAAGCTAAGAAGGTCAATGTTCCCAGTTAGGTAAAAACATTCTGTCCAACAGACGAACATCACATTACATTCAAACAACTCAACAAATAAGCCTCAAATAACAATAACAAAGAAAATAACCTCCTTGTTATTAAGACATTGCTTGCTGACATCTGCTTGAGAACTGCCCCAGTTGTAAAATTTCTTAATTGTAATCAAACATGATAATATATGGGTGCTTAAACGTAATTGGTTGAAGTGAAATTTAATTTAAAAGAATATTGTTGTATGGGGAGTAAAGGAAATGAATGTCCAGTTTATCCTAGCGAATGCCTAATGGCACATCTTCAATTCTTCCATTACCTAGAAATCCTAAATCCAATATCTCATTCTCTGAACAAACATGCTTCTATCATCTCTTTTGCGTTGTTATTGTTGGATCTTCTAATGCTTACTAATAAGAGTATAACTCATTCTCTCTTATTTTTAAATAGTCTGGGTTAGGTTTATATAGTTCACCTTGGAAATAAATCCCACTACTATAATTTCAGAGGCCAGCAGAATGTATTTGGCTTATTCCTTTTAATACTTTTTTTTTATTAGTAAAGCATGTATTTATTTATTTTTTATTTAAATTCAAGTTAGTTAGCATAGTGTATAGCATCGGTTTCAGGAGTAGAATCTGATGATTCATCACTTACATCTAACACCCACTGCTTATCCCAACAAGTGTTCTCCTTAATGCCCATCACCCATTTGGCCCATCCCCTGCCCACCTCACCTCTAGCAACCCTCAGCTCATTCTCTATAGTTAAGACTCTCTTATGGCTTGCCTTCCTCTCTGTTTTTATCCTATTTTATCATCTCTTACTCTCACTTTTATCATCTTCCATGATTCTTCATATGCCCTTGCTTTCAGAGAAGGCCCTTATTTTATGATGTCTCCATTTCCACACCCCCCACCCAATATCTCAGCTCCTTCCAGGCCAGCCTGAGTTTCTTAATCATCAGGTACCAGAGTTGATTACTCAAACCAGTTTCTTAGCCCAACCCTCAAATGGTTTGCAAACCTGATCTATACATTTCACTCATTTGGCAAAATCCATTCTATAATCCACCTTCAGCAGCCCTATTTCTCAACTGTTGAGAAATACTAGAGAAAAGCTTGCAACCTCATTCCATTATGATCCACACCAACCTTGGTGTGGATCTCTTCCTTCAGTCTGTTTTCCTTTAGTCTCATTCTACTAAATTCTGGCTTCTGTCCTTACCACTCCACTAGAATGTCCTGATTGTGTTGTCAGAGCCTAAGGACAATTTTAAGTCCTATGCCTTATAATGGGTCAACTGGTGGCTAAATTGTTATTTTTGAAGCTCTTGCCTTTTTTGGCTTTGTATAGCACCCTACTCCTATCACTATACTCACTGTTATTCTCTTTCCTCTTTATCTTTTCTTTATCAGATTCCTAAAAGTGTATCTTTTCCTCCACATATTCCTTAAATATAGATATCATCTGGACCTAGACATTTCTCCCTTGCTTATGTCACACAAAACACTCTCAATGGGTGATCACATTACCTTCTAACAATTCTACCATAAACTGATTTGTTGGCAACGTTGATTTTTTTTAAAAGATTTTATTTATTTATTTCAGAGAGAAAGAGAATGAAAGAGCACAAGTAGGGGAAAGTGGCAGTGGGAGAGGGAGAAGCAGGCTCCCTCCTGATCAGGGAGCCTGACACGGGGCTCGATACCAGGATCCTGAGATCATGCTCTGTTCTGAAGACAGATGCTTCAATGATTGAGCCACCCAGGAACCCTTTGTTGGCAACATCTAAATTAAATATCTCAGACCAGATTTCTCTAAGTTTCAGACTATCTGTGTATCTGCATTCTTGACAAAATCCATTTGAATATCTTACAAACATTTCAAAGTCAACATACTTAAAACTAAAGCCCCAATACACATTTCTCTTTACTAAATGGTACTTGTCACACAAATAAGAAAATTCAGAGTCCTTCTAGACTCCTTCACCTTACTCCCACGTTACAGAATACTAATCTACAAGCCCTGCCTCCCTGAAGGACTTAAGTCCTTTACTTTTATCATGTGCTCTCTTTTCTCTCTCAAACACTCATCTGACCTCATCTGCATTGTAAGTCCTCGGCTTCCTTCTAGTAATTCTTGCCTTTCTTCAGATATGCTTGTGGAGAAGAGTATTCCATCAAAACTGTGCATTGAACTATGTCACATTCATGTTTAAAAACTTCTAAGAAAGCCAAACTGGCTGGCCAGAGTGATGTCACCAAGATAGCGACACAGGTCATTCCTGACTTTGTCACCCTCACAACTAGCAGTTGTGAGTAGACAAGACACAGTAGTGAAAATCCCTGAATGAAAGATGCTACTGAAGCACCTCTAGAGCACGGAGACTGAGAAGCACTGTACCCAATGGAAGGGCCAGAAGTGCAGCAACATGTGGGCCTCATTACCCCTGCCCCAGGCCTGCACAGCGGCAGAACAAGAGGTGCCCCTGAACCTAGGTTTTCTCCAGTGGGGAATAAAGAGCCCAAGGTAGACATCTAGCTCCCCCAGTGTTGCAAGATTCTTCCTGACTATCTTCTCACTTCTCACTTTGTTTGGATCCTTGGGAAAACTACAGGGCTTGACAGCTGAGGATCAGACAGAAACAGAGAATGGAGTTAGAGTTTTTTTTAGCAGCTAGCACACAGATCTTGGCAAACCACATTCCTCTTTATAACTACACCTGAGCAGAGATCTGAACAGTGCCTCTGCCCAGCTGCAGGAGCCAGTTGTCCTGTCTGACCAGGGAGCCCACGAGGCAGTTCTGCCTGGTTTTATTTATCAACCAGTGAGCTGCACTGGCTGTGGAGCTTATTCTACAGCTCAACCCAGTTGAGGAACAAAACTGGAAGCCCTGCCTATTGCTGAGTATAACCTCCATACTCAACTGACCAAGAGGTCTAACCAGAGAACCCGGGCAACTCCATAGCACATCCTACAGCTGTGTTTGCAGGAGCACCTGAGCAGAGAGCCCAGACAAAGTCTCAGCCAGTTTATAGAATTGAGTCTGTGGCCCTGTCTGGCACGCTGTGAGAGATTTTTTCCTGATTCATGTCACCAGCCTGAATCAGGCAAAACTCTGTACCAGCCCTGGAGCCTGTCAAATGGCCCTGTCTGGGTGGGGAAGCAAATTTGAACCCTTGCTTAGGAACTAAATATACCCATGGGGCACGTGGGTGGCTCAGTCAGCTAAGCATCAGCCTTTGGCTTAGGTCATGATTTCAGGGCCTGGATTGGAGCCCTACATCAGACTCTCTGCTGAGTAGGGAGCTTCTTCCTCTCCCTCTGCCTGTTGCCCCCCTGCCTGTTCTCTTCTCTCTCTCCATCAAATAAAATCTAAATAAATAAATAAACCCTCAAGTCCTGTTCAGTTAGGAAGCCTTATCAGAGAACCCAGGCAGCTATGGAGACTAAATGGTGACCCTGGACAGTCTTGGAACCCAGTCTTCAGTGCCACTCAGTATGGAGCCCAGCCAATAACTCCATCCCACAATAGAGCCCAATCTATGGCTTTACCTGATTGCTGAACACAGCCATCAGGAAGCCTCACCAGTGACCCAGTCCAGTCATGGAACATAGCCAGAGACTCCTCTTCCCAACAAAGGAGCCTGGAAAGTAATCCTCATCCCACAAAATGTGGAACACTGTCTCTAACTCTACCCAACTATAGAATACAGCTGAAGGCTTCTCCCAACCAAAGAGCCTATCCAGTGACCTTGCCCATCATCAGAACAAAGCCATTGGCCTATCCAATTGGGAAGCCCAGCCTGTAGTCTCACTCAACTTCAGCACATAGTCGATGTCCCCACCTGATTATAAAGCATAGCTTGAGATCCTATCTTACCACAAAGCTCTGCCTGCAGCCCCACCTGAACAGAGTCCAGCTAACAACAGCATCCAGTGAAAGACCATGGCCTGAGACTCTACACAGAAGCAAATGAAGAGCCAAGCCCATAGCTCAATCAAGAAGTCCAACCAGTGCCACCACCCCCAACAGAATATAGCCAACAACCTAACCTGACCAGAGGTGAAAACTGTCAACCAAGAACAGTATACCAGGCACACTGTCCTTCAGAAATGAAGGAAAGATAAACTCTCTCCAAAACAAAAAACCTAAGGGAGTTCATCACCACTAGACTTGCCTTACAAGAATGCTAAAGGATATTCTTCAAGCAGAGGTAAAAAATACATTAATTAACACTGTAAAAAAATATCTGAATGTGTAAAACTCACAGGCATTGGCAAACAGATAAAGTCCGATTCAAATATTGTAATACTGGTGCATAATTCACTCATAATTCTAGATTAAAAGTTTAAAAACATATACATTAAGAAAACCATAGCTACAATGATTTTTTATTTGGTACATAATATTACAAAATATGGAAATTATATCAATAACCAAAAATAGGAGGAGAGGAATAGTAAAAGCTAAAATTTCATGTGCTATTGAAATTATGTTGTTACAAGACATTTTTTGTATGCCTCATGATAAGCACAAAGGAAAAATCTGTAGTAGGTACACAAAAGATTATGCTAACAGAGTCAAAGCATACCACTACAAAAGGTCATCAAATCACAAATGAACCCTGCAAGAGAGGACACAGGAACAAGGCATCAAACCAGAAAAATAAAATAGAAAACAAAAAAATTGCAATTTTAAGTCTTAACATCTTTATAATCACTTTAAACATAAATGGATTAAATTATCCAATCAAAAAGCAAAGAATGGATAAATGGATAAAAAAACAAAATCCAACAATATGCATACAAAAAGTAACTTTAGTTTTAAGCCCACATAGACTGAGAGTGAAGGGATAGAAAAGATATCTCAAACAAATGGAAACCAAAAGAAAACAAGGGTAGTAGACTAGTATACTTGTATTAGACAAAATAGACTTTAAGTTAAAAATGGTCAGAAATGACAAAGTAGGTTATTATGTAATGATAAATGGGCGTATCCATTAAGAAGATAAAAACAATTGTAAATACTTATGCACTCAACATCAGAGCTCCTAAATATATAATCAAATACTAACAGAACTAAAAGGAGAAATAAACATCAAAGAATTAAAAGTTGAGGACTTTAATACCCCACTCTCAACAATGGATATATCATCCAGACAGGAAATCAATAAGGAAACAGAGGATTTGAACAACACTATAGATCAAATGGACCTAACAGACATATACAGAACTTTCCTTCCTACAGCAGCAGAATACACATTTTTCTCAAGTGCACACAGAACATTTTCTAAGATAGATCATATATTAGGCCACAAAACAAGTCTTAACAAATTTAGGAAGATAGAAATTATGTCAAATATCTTTTCCTACCACAGTGGAATGAAATAAGAAATCAATACAGGAGGAAAGCTGGAGCACAGGCATCAAAAATAACTTCTAATACTGTAGGTTAGATTGTCTTTGTCTTAATTTAATATAAATGGAATATGTTTTTCTCTTTTCTGTGTATTTTTCCATTCAACATTATGTTTATATTATACATTTTGCTTCATGTAGAGGTACCTGTTCATTTTCATTCTATCTGTACTAGTTATGTGAAGTAACCCACAATTTACAATCTTTTTACCTGGCAATCAAGATTTTGGTTGTTGGGGCACCTGAGTATCTCAGTCGGTTAAGTGTCTGACTTTGGCTCAGGTCATGATCCCAGGGTCCTGGGATAGAGCCCCACATCGGGCTCCTTGCTCATCGAGAAGCCCACTTCTCTGTCTCCCTCTCTCACTGCTTGTGTTACCACTCTCTCTGTGTCTCTGTCAAATAAATAACATCTTTAAAAAAAAAAAAGATTTTGGTTGTCTTCAAAAACAGAACTATTGCAAATAGTGCTCATGTAAACATTCTTCTACATACCTTTTGATGTGTATATGAGAGCATTTCTAGTGGGGACATACCAAAGAGTAGAATTGCTTGGTCATAGTGTATGCTTATATTCAGTTGAGATAGACACTGCCTAGGGGCATCTAGGTGGCTCAGTAAGTTAAACGTCTGCCTTTAGCTCATATTATCATCCCAGGATCTTGGGATTGAGCCCTATATGGGGCTCTCTGCTTAGTGGGAAGTCTGTTTCTGCCTCTGCCCCTCCCCTCCATTTGTGTTCTCTCTCTGGTTCTCTCTCTTTCTCTCAAATAAATAAATAAAATCTTTAAAAAAAAAAAAAAAAGAAAAGAAAAGACTCTAATAGTTTTCCAAAGTGATTATACAAGTTACACTTTTACCGTCAATGTCTGAGAATGAAATTGCTTCAGATTTAACCCTGGTCTATATCAATCTTTTTAAAAATTGATTTTAAGATTTTAAGATCTATGTTGGTGTATAATGCTCTTCATTGTGGCTTTCCTTTGTTTTGCCCTTATGAATGAAGTGGAGCTCTTGTTGTATCTATTGGCCATTTCAAAGCTGTCTTGAGAAATGTAGTGTTCAAACTTCTTGATCTTTTTTTTCTATAGGACTTATTTTTATACTAATGTAAATGAATTCTTATGTATTCTAAGGATGAGCACTTTCTAAATTATCTGTCATCTACCTACCTACATATTAATCCATCTATTATCTATATATCTACTTACACACACACACACACACACTCCAGAGATCTTCTCTTAATTTGTGGTCTCCGTTTCATTCAGTGACATCTTTTGATATATAGATAGATAGATAGATGTCAACTTTATTATAAATACTTTTGATTATCCTGATTTTATGGTTAGTCCTTTCTATACTACTGTGTTTGAGAAATTTTTCTTACCCTAAGATATTCTCCTTGTGTTATAGATGGAAGTTTTTGTAATCAGCTAGAAGCTTTATTGTTTTATCATTTACATTTAGATCTATAATCTGCCTGGAATTAATTTTCAAGGATTAAGTATCAAGATTTTTCCCTTAGATATAGATTTATCATTTTTTAATAGAACATTTTTTGGACATCTTTGTGTTTTGACTTTGTGTTTGGACTTTGACTCTGTCCCACTGGTCTGTTTATCGATCTCTATAAATTATATATAGCTTTAACTTCATACTAAGCCTTGGCATCTAAATGGTATATTTTCCCAACTTTGTTCCCTTTATCAATATAATAGTAACTACTCTTAGTCATTTATATTTCTATGCAAATTTTAGAATCCATTCATAAACATCCTCTACATCTCACCCCTACCCAAAAAAATTGCTTAAATTTACTTTAATTGAATGATAGACAATGTAGAGATCATCTGAAGCTAAGTCTAATGGTACATACATCCAAAGATTTGCTTTTGTTGCTTTCCAGCAGTTAGAGAGTGACCATTTTAATCTAATTTACTATTAAGATGATTTGAAGTTGAGTCCCTTTTTTGTTGGGGCTTGTGTTTTTCTGATTTGGTCTCACAAGGAGGGTATAGCCTTTAAAGATCGCAAATGAAACCCAGGAGTATTTACTGGGAGTATTTCTTTTTGGAGGTCCAAAATTCCAATTAGTTTTTCTTCAATCCCCCGTAACTGTGTAAAGCTCTGCTCATCTTTTCAGCCTGTTAGCCACTGCCTTATGCTCAACTTCTAAGCTTCTCACCAACTGCCTACAAATAAGCAGATGGCTCAAGGGATAGTACCAAATGTCTTTGTCACATCTGTGCTGTCTTCTTTCCCAGATATTTCCTGATCATGTTTTGGAGTAATGTTAACCCAGAACTTAAAAAAACCTTGAGCCTCACTTTCTGCTTTTGTCCCAACCCCTTAGCCACTCATCCCTCCCTTTCAGTAAATTATCACAACTCATAGGGAAAATTATAACTCAGTACAATTTTTTTCTCTTTAAAATCTTTGTCCTGAGACATGGCTGACTTGAACAGCTTTCTTACAGCATTAGCAGAAATTTTTCAAAATTTATCTTGCTTTTCTAATTGTCTTCAGTGGCAGGCTTGTCTAATCTATCATAGCTGGAAGTGGAAGGAGCTGTTCGGTGTCTAATATGTGACTTACATTTTCAGTCTATTTGGATTAATTATTAGGCCTGTAGCATCTAAATTCATCTAAATTTCCAGGCTTTTAGGTTCTGACTTTTTTTTCTTTTTTTTTTTTTTAATTTATTTTTTATTTATTTTCGGCATAACAGTATTCATTATTTTTTCACCACACCCAGTGCTCCATGCAATCCGTGCCCTCTATAATACCCACCACCTGGTTCCCCCAACCTCCCACCCACCCTTCAATTCAAACCCCTCAGATTGTTTTTCAGAATCCATAGTCTCTCATGGTTCACCTCCCCTTCCAACTTCCCCCAACTCCCTTCTCCTAACTCCCTCCTCCATGCTATTTGTTATGTTCCACAAATAAGTGAAACCATATGATAATTGACTCTCTCTGCTTGACTGATTTCACTCAGCATAATCTAGTTCTGATTTTATCTGGCTTCTTCAGTAATAACTATTTCTAAACCTTAGTCTCACACCCAGAGCATTTTTTGATTATTTACTGGTCTTCCACAGCTTGTAAGTGTTCAATGGTAAACCATTTCTGATAGATGTGAGAAGTTAACAACAGACTTGGTTTCAGTGGGTGTCATGGGGATAGTTTGTCAAGGAAAAACATGTTGCCTCAAAGTGAAATGTGTACTGAAGAGAGTCCCTTCTGTGTTTATGTACAGATATCAAGGTCTCTTGAGCTTCTCCTAATAGCTCTTTTCTTTGTGAGTAGAAAGATCCTTAATAACTGTGCCAGTGTATTCTCACGCTACAAAGATGGACATTTTTTTTTCCAGAAAATGAATGCAGTGTTTAAGGCAATTCTTCGCTTACAGTCCCAGGGAGAAGGAAAAAAAAAATTCCAAATGTGCGCATGCATGCGTGTGTGTGTTTAACAGAAATTAAAATAACTGGTCTCTATGTTTTCGTGTACAAAACCAGGTAACTTCAATTTGGATCAAAGACCACATTAATGGGTTGTACAGATTCAGTTTTGATTTCAAAATTTAGGTAGACCGAGGTTGAACCCTATATAACCCTGGGTGATTTATTATTTTTCCAGCTGAACTTTTATCATATGATATGTGAAGATATAAAATATCATATGAGGGGCACATGGGTGGCTCAGTCAATTAAGCATCCCACTCTTAATTTTGGCTCAGGTTGTGATCTCAGGGTTGTGGAATCAAGCCCATGTCAGGCTCTGTGCTGGATATGGAGCCTGCGTAATATTCTCTCTCTCCCTCTGCCCTCCCCCATCCAGCCTCTCTAATATATGATGAATATGAATATATAGATAGTACCTGGCAGAAAAACTGCTTGGAGATACACCTAGCAGACAGCAAACTCTAAATATGTGAGGACCATTACTGCTCTGTAAGTTCATATTTCTTTCTCTAATGCTACAGAGTGGGTAAGGAATGATAGCTTTTCTTCTCTTAGTTCTCATTGGCAACACTCTACAGAGAATTTAGCATGTGCCATGCTACTCATTAAATGCTGCTAACCAGAACAGTTGGATCTGAAATTATGAAATTCCTGATTATCCGTTTTAAGATATAAGGGAAGAAAACAAATCTGTGTGTGTATTGGTGGGGGGAGGGTATATTCACCAGCATCACCATGAAATACGCTTTATTGCTTGGAACTTAATAGATGTTCCATAAATAATTATTCTGAACATCATGCTTAGTTTACTGGCATAACAGAAAAAATTAGTTCAAGTCAGTGGAAAAGGGGTTTGAAAACTATGAATTTATCCTAAGAAAGGAAGCTTCATGAGAAAACCTAGAAGAGGTTATAGAAAGCTGTGGGTACAATAGTCTACTCATAATGTGCTTTCTCCATGTAACTGAATTATCTTACCATATTGCACATCTTACACAGTTGCCTCGATTTTTGCATTTCTCCAAATTGCTATAACGTGAGAAGAGAAACAATAGATTGTGCAACTTGCAAAATAATCTATTCACAAAGATCTTTCTCAGCTTCTCCTCTGTGGAGGATGTGTGTGATAAGGAAGCATCCCCTGTAGAAGAAATCTTTAAATCAGAGGGGAGAATGTTTACCATCCTGAAGTCTAAATTGAAGAAAATTGGATGTTTCAACTATTCCAATATTTTAAATACTCTCCGTAATTTTTGGTAATCCCCAAATCTTTGGAAGTCTTTCTTTTGAGACCAAACCAAGAATTCAGTCAAACTTCCTACAATTGCATTCCTTCCAAGTGAGGAAATGTAGCAGAGAGGTGGGGAATATGTAATAACTTTTAGTTACTGTGTAGAAAATTACCACAAGTTTAGCAGCTTAAAACAGTATTGATTATCATCTCATGCTTTCTTGAAGTCAGGGCTCCATGCTTAGCATAAGTGGGTTCTACACTGAGGGTTAAACAAGCTGAAATCTGAGCGCTGGCTGAACTGCATTCCTTTCTAGAGGTTTTGTGGAGGATCTGCTTCCAAGCACATTGAAGTTCTTGGCTGCACTCCGTTCTTTTTGGACGTGAGCCTGAGTCCCTGTTTCTTTGCTGTTTGTTCACCGGGTGGCACTCTTAGCTCCCAGAGGCCACTGTGTTTCTTTACACAGAGCTGCCACCATCTTCAAAGCCAGCCATGGAGCTTCTCCTCCAGCCCTCTCTCCTCAAATCCCTCTCATGTTGGAGTCTCTTTGTCTGGGAAAAGCCAATCACTTTTCAGGAATTGCCTGATTAGGTCAAACTCACTGAGGTTGATCTCCTTGTATTTTTAAGGTCAATTTATTTGGGACCTTAATTGCATCTTGAAAATCCCTTCACAGCAGTACCTATCTAGATTAGTGTTTGAATAAAAAGGTAAGAGGTATCAACAAACACCAGGAATCTCAGGCGCCATGTTAGAATTCTACCTATGCAGCCCCAGCCGTACTCTCTGCTCCTTATCCTCCCTTACCTGCCTCTTAAATAGGATCCACTTAAGAAACTCTTCTCTGTGCTACCATCGCTGTAATTCACTAATTTACTTAGGAGGCTCTAGGTGGTATGGAAAGCACAGGAGTTTTGCAGGGCAAATATCTGGGTTTAAATCCCCTCTATATTTGCTGTGAAATTTTGAGTAGGTTCCTTAATCACTCAGAGCTTCAGTTTCCTGAGCAGTAAAAACTGATGCTAAAAATAGTCACCTCCAAAGCCTATAGAGAATTAGGGAAAGTAATACAATAGAAATCACCTGATCTACTCTAGACACATAGCAAAATATAAGTTCCTAACTTTTTAATCTTTCTTTCGAATGTCCTAATATAGCTCCTGCAATCCACATCTCCTTATTCTTTATAAAGCCTTGGAAATGGGAAAAACTCACATTTATAAACCCCAGAGATAGGTTAATTCTCAGTAGGTAACCCAACCATTTTCTTAAAAAATCTACATTGTATTTCTCTATAGAATTAAATAATTCATTAGTGTTGAATGGTGTATATTCATAAGGACTTTTATCTGAAAGCGCAATATCCTTTCATGCCTTTCACTATTATTTAGAGATTCTAAGACCTCCTACTCCCCCAGAAGAGAAAAATATATATATTATATGAAGACAGCCAACCAGTCAGCAGACTCCCACTATTAGGGAAAAAAAAAAATCCTGAAATATCTGTTAAAATGCTATTGGTAAAAGATTTGGCAGGATGATGATTACATGTGGGTAGAACAGCAGTTTCCATAATAATTATGTGGGTTGTGAACAGATTTTGAAAAAAAAAAAATGCTGGGATGCGGCCTAATGAATGTACTCATTAACCTTAATAGCATCAGGTAGAGATTGGAAAGGACCATTTTGGAGGGGGAATCAATTCAGCCTTTCACAGTCATTTTATAAGGTGCATCTGACAGCACGGCATCCTCAGTTAAAAATGAACATATCCAGTTATCTTAAAATAATTCTCTATAATTTGAAGTTTGCCTTTGAAGATCTAATTTTCTAATACGTTATATAAAACATTTCTTGAGTGCTTACTATGTGCCAGCCTTTATAATAGACATAAAGATTAGGAGTTGTCCAAAGCATAACATTTCTAGTCTAGTTAGAGAAAACAGAAATAAATGTGATGACACATGCAAAACTAAAAGCATCATAATATTGCCCCATGAGAGCAAGTCTTGTCTTCCTGTTTACCACTTTACCCCTACATTTAGCATATTTGTTACCCAATACTTGTTCAATGAATAAAGGAATAAATGTCCCAACATTTGGAAGCAGAGAGGAGGAAACTGTTCAGCCCAGAGGAGCTCAAGAAGGTTTGCTAGGCTGCATTCTAGCCCAGTCTGCTGGCTTGACAGATGAACTGGATTTTAAAATCAGAAGACACATGACGCGTTGAAGGGGTGGCACTCTTTCTAGAAGGCCTGGAAGTGGGAACACATGACACATTTGAGGCAAAGGAATCCATGTGTTACATCTCCAGGATGCAACATGTGTGTGCTGACTCTGTGCAGCACCAACATTCTGGCACACAGGACTGAAGAATGACCGCGTGTGCCTGGCACAGCATCCCAACCCCATCTCCTTCCATTAATTTAATGACTGCTCCCTCAGAAGAATAGTTATTCTGATGCTTATATTTTTAGTCTGGTATTACTCCTTTTGAAACAGACTTGGAGGGAATTTTTCAAGTTGTTTGCCCATGACAGATGCCTCCCCAAGAATTCTGTGGAGTTATACTGAATCTTCGGGTTGCCATTTGAGAGTGCAACTAATGAAATCCATACCCATTGTATGTGATTAGCCTTCCATGTAAATAAATCAAGAGATTGTAAATGTTAAGAACAGAGAGTTTGAAAACACCCAGAATACTAATTGAGGTGATTAGGGAATAATCTCAGGGAGGTAGGACAGGAATGTGATTTTCCATAAGTGATGCAGTGACTGTAAATCTAATGAACAGTACTGTTTGCAGATAGACTGAGGAAAAAGGAAAGAGCATGTTCAGTCTGAAGAGTAAATGAAGAAACTGCCAGTGGGTTCATAAGTCAGGATTGCCCATTCAGCCAGGTCATGCCTAATGGACTGTTGACTCCTTAAGGGCACGTACTAGAACCTACCACAGTGTCTGAGCAGTTTGAACACACCAAAGCGGCATTCCAAATGCTTTCCTAGTTAATGAACTGGAATGAGTAGTACATGGAGACTGTAACTAAAGGATCATCCAATGCAATTTTCTGTGCTACGTGTATTTTTCTGTTTTCCATAGCAATCACTTAAAATATATGAGCAGGAAATGAGGAAAGGAAGATTATATCATCTACATTATACAGATTTAGATTTTGATAAGAGAAACAATTTTTAAATTATTTAACATCTCTAACATTTGATAATTCATAAAATTTTCTCTTCATAATTTTCCAATTTTTTTATTCCTGTTACCATGTAGACTTCAAGGGCTTCAACATTCCAGAAATATATTTTTATATTAAATCTATTGATTGTAAACCCTGAGGTAATTATTTTATAACCATAAGTATTGATCTGCTTTATATATCAGTGATTTAATAAAACAAATGATAAAAATAATAATTCTAAGGTTAAAATATTTATATTATAAGGACATAGTGGTAGAGAGTATCAAGTCTTTAGAGTTCTATTATTTTTGTTATTTCTCATTTTCTGATTGCCAATAGCTATTGTTTTGCATATATAGAGACTAAACAGAATAGGGTAGGTTAATATGGTATTGGCCCAAAGATAAGAAAATTGTTAAATTTTATTAATTTTTTTAAAGATTTTATTCAGTTATTTGACAGAGAGAGATCACAAGTAGGCAGACAGGCAAGCAGAGAAGAGAGAGAGAGGAAACAGGCTCCCTGCTGAGCAGAGAGCCTGATGCGGGGCTCTATCCCAGGACCTTAAGATCATGACCTGAGCTGAAGGCAGAGGCTTAACCCACTGAGCCATCCAGGCGCCCCTGGATTAATTTTTTAAACATTCAAATCAGTTGTATATGTAGAGAATAGATCGAAATGCAGGACAAAAGAACCACTAGAGAGCATATAAAGGGAAATCTGATCATCACAGACTCCAACTTATATTTATTTTTTTTTACCCCAGACCTGTTGTCTCCCTCTACTTTACATTTAGGATATGGAACAACAATATCCTCATGATAGCATAAACTATAAAACTCCCCCTTTACCCCTATTTTCCACACATCTCTCCTAGGGGATTCTTGGTATTCCTTACAAAGAAGCCTCTGCAGGCCTCCTGCTCCTGCTTTAAATTCAGTTACCGCTGCAGCACATTTTCTAACTTGATTCCCTGAATACTCATCTATGATCACTCTGATCTGTTCCCGCTGCTACCATATTTCCTCCAATTCTCATCATCTCCTCATTTTATTTCCCACCTTAAAAGCCACCACTGGCTCCCTGTCGTCTGAATGAAAAAGTCCAAACCATTGGGATGACACAAAAGACCATTCGCAACTAGTGTTCCTCTGCTTACTTCTCATTGGTTCACTGTCCTGAGTGATCAAAGTAGCTGCACTGCTTCTAAGTCACTTTTTCCAGATTCCCAAATACCTTCTCCCTACCTAGAAAATAAAATTTCAAAATACCGTTGTCACTCCATATTATATATATATAAAATATATATATTTCATATGATATATATATAAAAGTATTACCCATATTTGTCAAACTCAATTTAAAACTGATCTTTCAGGGTACCTCACTGGCTTGGTTGGTTAAGCTCTGGTCTCCTGGTTTCAACTCAGGTCATGATCTCAGTGTTCTGAGACAGAGCTAAGCGGAGCTCCAAGATCAATGGGAGTTTGCTTGAAATTCTCTCCCTCTCCCTCTTCCCTGCCCCCCATAATAAAATAAATAAATATTTAAAAAATAAATAAAGCTGGGTGCACCTGTGTGGCTCATTTGTTAAGCATCCAAATCTTCATTTCATCTCAGGTCATGATCTCAGGGTGCTAAGATGGACAAGTCAGGCTCCATGCCGAATATTGAACGTGGAACCTGCTTAAGATTCTCTCTCCCTCTCCCTCTGCTCTGCCTCCACACTCTCTCTTTCAAATAAATGTGTTTCCTTTTATAAATAAATGAATAAATAAATAAATAAATAGATAAATCTGATTTCCCTAACAGAATTAATTACATTTGTTTCACACCTGCAACAATATTTATTTGTATGAGGTCATTGATTTATATGTCTGTCCTCTTCTCCATTCCTCTACTAGACTGTGAGTCTTGGAGTATACTGTGTAAAACTTACTTAACTTGTTTTTCTCAATCTCAAAACAGTTTCAATAGATAATAAATGTGGTGAAGTGAATTTTTATTCACAACATTTATTGATCCCCTGTGTGGGAAAAATCATACACACCTGGGCTTGCCCATATGACTTGTTTTCATCAATGAAATATGAGCAGAAGTGACCTGCACCACTTCTGAGTGGACTACTTAAGAACCATAGGATGATGGGCTCCTGGGTGGTTCAGTTGGTTGAGCGGCTGCCTTCGGCTCAGGTCATGATCATGGAGTCCTGGGATCGAGTCCTGCACCAGGCTCCCTGCTCAGCAGGGAGTTTGCTTCTCACTAAACCACTGGGACACTGGAATTTTTCATTGCCACAAAATAATTTAGTCCAAGATAGACAGGTATTTAATAAATGTTGGCGGAAATAAGAAAAGCTATAGAGAGATTGAAGATGAACTCTAGCTGGAGAATTTCGGAGTCAATTTTGTTAAACAACAACCTTCTATTGAAAAGAGATAAAAATTAAATTTCTGTGAATTGCTAAATAGGAGGAATAGTGGGAATTGAGGGCAGAGAGGAGAAAGGAAGATATGTAGATAATAGAAGAGGCATATATATTTGGGTTATACAGTTTGGAAAGAAAATGAAAATAAATTCTTGCCAGATGAGCATGTCCTTAACATGTCTTCAGGGAGAATGTAAAGAATCCAATACCTTAGATTCCTTGAGAATGGGTCTATTAAAGATTCTTCCTTTAGTTAAACCAACCTAAGTAAGCTAAAAATGTTTTTCCTGTTCTAAATGTCCAAGTCACTCAGTTTCTATAGTCAAAGAAAAGGTAGAGGCCTAATATAACACTCCAATTAAGAACATTATATGTACACCGAATTCTTGTTTTCCACAGAAGTTATGTGCCATAAACATGCACCAAACATTGAATTAGTGAATAGTGACCACTGTCCCCAGGAGAAGGACAGGTTTAAATTGCTGTGGGCCTCTTTTCACAACATTTCCATCAAGTAGGCAGTACATAACCTTGCTTTATGCATGCCCTGTCTAAAGATACCTTATTTAAAATATATTGTTGATTCATTAATATTGAACTCCCACCAAATAACACTTTACTCATGCATGAATGTAGCTGATTTTAAAAATGCATTTTCTGTGTAGGCGATATCATAGCCTTCTTGCACTTGGGAACTCTAGATAACACATTAGCACTATGCGGGGTGGGGGTATTTTAAACAGTGAAATCAAAAACAACAACAAAAAACCCACAAAAATACAAAAACCCTGCTACTAAACAGATCATGAAAGGGACACTTGTTTATAATATGAGAGCTCCAACCAGAAAGCAGAGGAGCTTGTTCAGTCTCAGCTGGGAATGTGCACATCCAGAGACTCAACAATTTTTGCCACCCTGTGCATGTGACAAGTGTCACAAAGGTGCCATGGGTATTAATGTGGGGCTTGCAAATAAATTTTAGCTAGTAGATGAATCTGCACATACAGAATCTGCAAATAATGAAGACTGACTGTATATCAAGGAATCAGAAGAAAACTAATGAAGTGGATTATGGGGAGATGGGCAAAATGCCCACCAGGGAGAAGAGAAATTAGATAAACGGATGAATGGATGGATGAATGGGTGGAGATACATAGGCAGGTAGATTGATAGATAGATACTAAATGGGGAGAGGTATTTTAAATATGGTGTATTTTTAGTTTCTTCCCTTATCTTCCTCCCTACTCTTTATTCCTTCTTTGGTAAAATAGATGTCTCCCAAAAGTATTTAGGTAGTACTTGACAGTCTAATCTATCCGTATAATGTAAAGCATTAGATCATAGAAAAGTAGCGTAAGTTTTTCTTGGCATTTCATTTTGCTTTTGGATTTATTATTTCTTACTTAGAGATACCCTGTCATCTTAACACAAATCTTAAAAGCACATTTTTATGAAAATGTTAATGTTTAATAACCTAAAGTCAATACAACACCATCTAACTTAGCCATCATGGAATGAAGTTTCTTGAAACTTATATAGCAGACATTCCTCACTAAGTTTAAATAGAATAACCTTGGTTTATCAAATAGATATTGGAATTTTCTGTTTAATTACAAACTCCATTATGATTTTTTACTTTGCTGTTGAATGGAAACATCTGGAACAAAACTTTTAAATTCACAACTCTAGGGGGCATAGCTCAGTGGTAGAACATTTGACTGCACAACTCTAACTTATAGACTACTAATAAAACATCTTTTGCCAACTTCTTAAACATGGAGAAGGAATTTATACCTGAACAAAAAAAATAAATAAATAAAAGCTGAAGAACATGGTGTGAATTGAGTCAGTTAACAAACTCTGGCATAGATACTTTTTTTATGGAAATATTTCCTCCAGAAAAGTTTATCAAGACAAGCTTTTTACAATCCCTATTAAATTCAATGAATGAATTGTGAAGGGTAAATTGGACCCATTATAATCTTACATTTCTTATGTAATATTCATAATCATAGTGTTACATAAGAGCAAGCTAGCATTAACAAAAGGAGCAATTTAAATTCCCACTTCTTGGAGAATGGGGCTCTGCTTGACAAACAGCCCTTCCTGCCCCGTTTGCAGCACGCCCCTGCATCTCCTCCGGCGCCAATGAGACCCACACTCTCATACCAGTGATATAATAAACCCTCCACAACAGAGGGATAAAATGAGGCAAACAAGCCCACATCATTTCAACTTGTCAGCTTTAAATAAAATCTTCTGCAGCTGAAAATGAGAAATTTGAGGGAAGAGAATGTGTGAAGTAACCAAATTCAACACTGGGACAAAACATATTGCATGACTTATTCGTCTTTTTCCTGAGCTGCCACAAAAGTTTTTGAAATTTTACCATAATTTTTTAACGAAATCTCTTTTGTCAGTGACGACTTAGAAGAAGAAATGTTTCGTTCTGTTTGTTTGTTTGTTTCTCCTCTTCCACCCACTGATACCGTAGGAAACATCTCAAGTTATGGCAAGCCCCTATGATATCTTAATGAGTAATCTGCGACCTTTGGAAAAACTCTCATGATCAGTTTTTAAGTCAGAGTTGCCATAGCAGAGCATGCTAGAATAAAAGTACATTTTTTATACTTATTTTAATTAATTACTTACGTAATACCTTCCCCAGCACTGATTTTATATGCAAAATATTGGAGCATGCTCTCCGCGTACAAAAAAAGTTAAAAAGAGAAAAATACATTTGAAGGAAGATAAAGGGAGATTCACGTTCTGATAAATATATCTAATATGTATGAAATAAACAATGATTGTGAATGTAAATCCTTTCTCTCCCCCTTTCTCTGGTGTCCACCCTCACCCTACCCCCTCTAACCTCCAAGCACTTCCTGCTTCACATTCAGAGGCTGCATCCCGTTCTTCCGCTCAGCTCTCTCCAAACTCTTTCTCTTCCCTATTTGTTACTTTTTCTCAATGTTATAATGTCCCTTGATTTTCTTTATCTTCCTTGAAAAAGCACTTGCCTGTCTTCAGAGGAAGGACAGCCCCACTGGGTCCCAGCAGATACTTAGCACAAGTTGTGCATCTTCCAGTGGGAAAGAGGATGGAAAAATCAGTATCTTTTGTCCTTCCCTGAGGTGTGCCCAAATTTGATATAAATATCTTTTTATGTCTTTTATTTCCAAAGTTTTGTTTCACATATTTTCCAAATAAGCTTAGAATACTTTCCCCTTTATTCTTTCACACTCTTAAACCGTTGTATTATGAACTCTCTGGTTTCAAACTCTCTTTTATTTTAAAATCCCTAGGTTACTTTGAGTTATCAGTGCATAGAATGATAGTAATATTGAAGTGGATGGTCCCTGTCACCATCCTTGATGGTTCATTGTTAAGAAGTTTTCTAATCTGTCCAACACAAACAGGATTTCATGTGTGCATTTTAAATATATTGAAGAAGTACCTTGTGATGGGAAAGAGTATATGGACTGTGGATTATGGGACTTTGGTGTGAAGTGCTAAAGAATCTATACTTAACAGAATGACCGTAATCAGAAGCTTTTTTAAACCTCTTTATAATTTCTTGTAAAATGTGAAAAAAAAAAAGAATATCATGTTGTAGGATGGTTAAATTAATATTACGTGTGTTTGAGAAATATTTTCATTTTTTAAAAGATTTTTTTTAATTTTTATTTTATTTGACAGACAGAGAGCACAAGTAGGCAGAGAGGCAGGTAGAGAGAGAGGAAGGGAAATAGGCTCCCTGCTGAGCAGAAAGCCCATTGAGGGGCTTGATCCCAGGACCCTGGGATCATGAACTGAGCCAAAGACAGAGACAGAGATTTTAACCCACTGAGCCACCCAGGTACTCCAAAATATTTTCATTTTTACTTTATGATCATTATAATCATTATAATAAAGTAAAGGAACAGAATGGATTTAAATTTAACTGGACCTAGCTACTAAACACTCAGGGCACCTGGGTGGCTCATAATCATGTAGGTATAATGTAGGACCCTGAAGTGGCCTGAGGCGCCTTTTAATGACTGATCTTTTCAAAAGGAAAGCAAATATGGAATCATTTCCTTAGAAAGTATCTATTCTGAGCTGAGCTGGTTTTTGTTTCCCCACAGTGATGGCTGGGCTGACAGGTATGATGTGACAGATGGATATCAGCGAGAAGCTGTTGGTGGAATCACAATCAAGCTCCAATCTCCTGATGTCAAGTGGTTTGATGATTATTATCTGAAGCTCCGTCCAGAAACAAACCTTCGAAACCCTTGGTTTCAAGAATTTTGGCAGCATCGTTTTCAGTGCCGGCTGGAAGGTTTTGCACAGGAGAACAGCAAATACAACAAGACTTGCAATAGTAAGCAGATTTATTGTTTCTTTTATAGTGGATAAGGCTAAGGCTCCAATTTAAGTAAAGTGTGTCGGGGGATAGTGGCTGTAATCTGTTAGAGAAGAGGACTCTTGGAGAAATAGAGTGGGTATTGCTACTTACAGTGATAAACAGACCTTATTTTCATTAAGAAAAGCATATCAGAGCAAGTGTTTACTCTGTGGAGATCACAAACAATTTTATTATTTATATCATTCAGGGAACTGGCACTTTGCTAAGAGGATAATGTGAGCTCCTGAGAGCAAGTACTGTTGCCACCCTTGAAGGCAAGAGCTCCATTCTGCTCGTCTTGATTGTCTTTAGCAGTTAGCACAGAGCTAAACACTTAGTAACGGTTTCGTGTATTCTGAAGAATGAATCAGTAAATTTTGAAGGACAGAGCCAATTCCTCTTTTCATCAATAAACTAGAACATAGCAGCAGGGGTTTGTTGTGCATTGTTATTATGTTTCAGGAGACATAATCTGAGCAAAGCCATTTGTTCTTACATAGGTATAAGGGCTCACATTGTCCCAACTGTTGCTTTGGTTTAAGGAAAACTAGTTACTGCCCTCAAGATGTTCAGTGTCTAGAAGGGAGCTAGTCAGGGCAGCCAATGTTGCAATCCACTGTTGTAAGTGATATTATATGAGTTAAACATAGGGTCTTGGTACTATTATCGGTTGCTCATTGAAAGGGAATCTCAACTCTAATAACCGATGTAGGGCCAAAATTGATCTATATGTCAAATTTTGCAAAAATAAAAGTTTGTTAAATTGATAAGGGATTTGTTGAGACTACCTTATACCCACGTTGTATAACAAAATCTCTAAATGCATTTGCATAGGAATAAAATGTTTGAGTTGGTGGTATAGGTGCCACGATGCTGGAACACCACAGTGCTTTGGGGCAATAGGTTGGAAATCCTGGCCCACAAACCAATTCCGTCCACAGAGAAGTTGTCCCATACCAGCACGAAAGTGAGAATAATGAGAGTGATATAGAGAGTTTTTCATAATGCACTTTCCCTCCCAGTTCATGTCCATCCTATATTTTTTGGTATAAGTTCATTTTTTTGTAAAATGAAGAATGGAGTAAATGGTGAGTTGTGATTGTTTTTAAATGTCAGTACTTGTTAAAATAAGAACTTGGCAACCTTATGTCAGTTCCTATTAAGGTAGTGAGGGAAGGGGGGGATGCTGGAGTGTGGGATATTGTACTGGTCACTGAAATCCAGAAATCACAGAAGGCTCATGGTGTGAGCCTGTGTTTGTTTCTCTCTCACTTCAGATACTGCTTGTCCAAAATCTTCAAATGTTTGGTCACCTCCTTTGTTTTTATTTTTATTTTCAAGAAAGAAAAATGTGTGAGCATACATAACATTGTGACTTCTGTTACACAATTTCAATTTTTATAGCTAATTTCATATTTTTCACCATTCTATCCAGTTTCTGAGGGACGTAGACTTCTTTCCTCTCTTGAGATTTGGGAACTTCTTCCCTCTGGGATCCAGTTCTGTGACTGTGTACAGATTACTGTATGGAGCTACATTTAAGGAGTCATAGAAAGTAAACAATAGATCTGATCTCATCTTCAGTTCTCTTTTACCAAGGAGTTAATACCAGTCCCTACCCAGTGTGGCGAAGGGAATGTTTCCAGTTGGTCTTCACCTTCTTTTGTACCAATGCTCTTTTCCTTTGCCTTTTTGTCTGAAATGTCTTCTCCTTGAAATAGTTGTTTCTCTTTTTTTTTTTTCCTCTGTTGGATATCTTACATAGATATAGTCTTGAAAAACTCTTAATTGGTTTCTATGGAATATTATTTCTATGGCAATTGTTCTGTAAGAGCCTTCCTTTCAACCTACTACTATAGTTTTATGTCTTTCACATGATGATCCTGATATAATTTCTCTGCTCAGAATTGGTTCCTTACTATCCTACTAGAAAACCCTCTTCAGCCACTCTGCCACCCCTGGAATCTTATCTGACAAAGGATGTCATTTTGTACATAAACATGGACACTTATATGCAATACTTCTGTTATTCTTTCAATAAAGAAAGCACTATGATTATCCTTATTTAAAAATAACAAAACCAAGGTTTAGAGAGAAAAAATCACTTGCTCAAGGTCACCTAACTACTAAACTCTGGAACTTAAACTCAGTTTGTCTGATCTCCCTGATATGAGGAAGTTGAGAGGCAACATGGGGGAATAGGGGGTAGGAAAAGAGTAAATGAAACAAAGTGGGATCAGGAGGGAGACAAACCATAAGAGACTCTTAATCTCACAAAACAAACTGAGGGTTGCCCGGGGGAGGGAGGAAGAGAGAGGGTAGTGGGGTTATGGACATTGGGGAAGGTATGTGCTATGGTGAGTGCTGTGAAATGTGTAAATCTGGCGATTCACAGACCTGTACCCCTGGGGCTAATAATACATTATATGCTAATAAAAAAAATTTTTTTAAACTCAGTTTGTCTAAAGTTTCGCCAATATGATACACTAAAGAGATAGAATATGACTTTTTTTTTTAAAAATTGCCATCAAATTTGCATTATATACTAGTCAATATATAGGTCAAAGATACAAAAAAGAAAAATCTTAAAATTATTTGTGTATAACTATGGAATGCAGTAATGCAACCCAAATGTTCACTATGCTCTACTTCTGACCATATTTCCTTATTTACTCAAATGTCCTTTTTGTATCTTATTCCCCATCTTCAAAGAGACTCCAGTAGTTTACTCACATTTAACACTATTGAATGTTACCACTACTTTCCTAAATATAATGTACTTAAGCCCTTTCATCAGGCCATGTGCATAAGAGAACCATTTTTTTTTTAAAGATTTATTTATTTGACAGAGAGAAATCACAAGTAGACAGAGAGGCAGCCAGAGAGAGAGAGAGAGGGAAGCAGGCTCCCTGCTGAGCAGAGAGCCCGATGCAGGACTCGATCCCAAGACCCTGAGATCATGACCTGAGCCGAAGGCAGCGGCTTAATCCACTGAGCCACCCAGGCGCCCCAAGAGAACCATTTTTTAAATGGAGTGTTAAGAAGTATTAAGAGTTTGTAATTCGTGCCAGTCAAGAAGGTTTACCTTACTCACTGTCTACAATACCTTAAATCTAACAGATAGTTCAATGGGAAAAAATGGCTTGACACAAAGAATAGAAATACTCATAGCTGATTACTGCTTATTTTTCTTAGGAGATTCTTGGAAGGCAAAGTATAAAAGTTGGGAGAGTTATCTAAACCTAGTAGTCCAGAATGAGCAGTCGTTTTGTAGAGAGTATGCCCCATTCATAGGAATTCTTTCAATGCCTGTTAGTTTTGCCTCCTCTCTTATACCACATAAATGGAATCTTACATTATTTGCTTTTTTGTGTCTGGCCTTTCCCTTCAAAATAATGTGGTAGAGTTTATCCCATCATTGCATATATTGGTAGTTTGTTGTTTTTTATCGCTGTGCCATGTCCCTTTGTATGGATTTACTACCAGAATTTAGCTATCACTTCTCCTGTAGATGGACATTTGGATTATTTATGGTTTTAGGTATTAGAAATTAAGGTTTTATGAACAAGTATGTATGTATCTTCTGGCAGACCTATATCCTAATTACTGTTAGATGTATACCTAGTAATAGAAATGCTGCATCATAGGCTTTGCATGTTTAGTTTTAGTAGATAGTCCCAAGCAGTTTTACGAAGTGATTGGACTAATTTCTACTTTCCTTGAAATATATGAGAGTTCAAGTTGCTCTGCACTCTGTCAACAGTTGTTACTATCTGTTTTTTTCTTTTATTATTATTTAAAACATTATACAAGTGTGTGTTTGTATCATATTGTGATTTTGATGGGCTTTCCATTATCTATTACAAGGTAAGTTCTTTCTCATATGCTTACTGGAAATTGGGACATCTTATTTTATAAAGTGTCTGTTCAAGTCTTTTGCACATTTCTTTGAGTTGATTATTTTTTAACATCTATTTTAAGACTTCTTTGTATAGTGTGGATATGAATACTTTGTTAGATATACATATAGTGAAAATTGCCCATTTAAACCATGGCTTATTACTAGTTCCTATTTCTCTCATTTGTTATTTGTTTTCTATTTGTCCACTTGTTCTTTAATTCTTTATTCCCCTTTTACTTCCTTCTTGTAGATTCACCAATAATTTTTATTATCTTACTCTATTACTTCTCTTAATATTTTTGTTTGATCTTAGTATAATTCATTTAGTTTTCAATAGAAATTACTAAATGAATCTTTATACAAACAATTTTAAATTGGTCCTTGTTTACATTCAATAATCTTGCAAATATTTATATCTGTTTATTCCCCCACACTATTTTTTGCTATTGCCATATAATTTATTTCAATATGGATTATGTACAGTACAGGCTTTGCTAGGATTGTTGCCCTAAATGTCAACAGTCATACTTACCCATTTCAGTGTTCTTCATTCCTTCTTGTACTTCCTTGCTTTCGCCTGTGATTTTTTTCAGCCTAAAGAATTTCTTTTAATATTTCTTATAATGTAGGTCTACTGCCAACAAATTTATCAGCCTTTTTCTTTTTTTATAGATTTTTTTTAAGATTTTATTTATTTATTTGACAGTCAGAGATCACAAGTAGGCAGAGAGGCAGGTGCGGGGGGCGGCGGGGAGAAGCAGGCTCCCTGCCAAGCAGAGAGCCCAATGCGGGAACTTGACCCCAGGACCCTGAGATCATGACCTGAGCCAAAGGCAGAGGCTTAACCCACTGAGCCACCCAGATACCCTATCAGCTTTTTTATCTTAAGAATATCTATATTTCACCTTAATTTTTGAAAAATGTATTTGCAAAGTATAGCATTCTGTATTGTCAGGTCTTCTTCAGTTCACTTTTTCTTTGAAAACAACATTCCATTTTGTTTTCTGAATTCCATGATTTCATTGAGAATTTAGCCACCATTCTTGATGTTGTTTCCTTGATGGCAATGTGTCTTTTTTCTAGGCTTTTAAGATTTTTTTTTTAAGTTTTTAGTTGACTATGAGGAGATTAGGTGTGATTTCCCTTATATATTTCATTGTTCAGGTTTCAGGAACTTCTTAAACCTGTGGAGGAAAGACCTGTGTCAGCTTTGAAAATTTCCCAGCCATTATTTCCTGAAATATTCCTCTGTCACATTTTTCTCTCTCTGTTCCTTCTTGTGCTCAAATACACCTATTAGCTTATTTGGCTGTGTCATAGAAGTGACTTTTTCTCTGGGCTTTCTTCCCTATCTTTTCCTTCTCCGTACTTCAATTTGATTCTTTTCTATTATTCTGTCTCTGATTATTCCAATCATATTTCCACCTATGTCTAGTCAGCTGTTAACCAAAATAAGTTTTTTAAATTTCAGATATGGTGTTTTACAGTCACAGAATGTCCATTTTCTTTCTTTTCATAGTCCTCAGTTTTCTGCTGAAATACTGTTTCTTGTCTACTTTTTTCAATCACTTGTCTTATTTCCTTGAACAGATTGATTATAACTATTTTATGGCACCTTTTTTCTAATACTAACATCTGGATCTTCTGTCAGTCTTCTTCTATTGACTTATTTTTCATGTTGTTTACATGTTGTGCTTCTTGATACATCTACCATATGTTTTCTTTTGTGCTAGACATTGAGAATAAAATACCATCAGATTGAATTTTATATTATTTTCTCCCCTGTGATGGTTTGCTTTTTCCAGATTCAAAGAAATTGAGATGAGGTAAGTTATAATATAAGACAGAAGGAGTCAACTTTTGGTTTAAAAATGTCTTTAAGGGACAACTGACATGGAATTTCCACTGAGAGCCTAGTGTATCCCATGCCCTGGCTGACTGATTTAATCAGATTTTTTACTATTTTGAGCTTTGCTCTCCAGCCTCCTGTACCATACTTTTCTAAACTTGGCATGCATTGGAGGAAAGGAATAATTGAAGTTTGAGCAGTTTCTTTTCCTCAGGTGGGGCTTTTCTTTCAGATAATGTAAAACAATGTGAGATTTCAGTTTTCCTCTTCAAATTATTAAGCCTCCATGCAGCCTCCGGAATCAGCAAATGAATCACAAGGGAAAATAGCTATCATGCACTTAAGGCTCCTATCATTTATAAACTGAGATACCAGATCATTTCAATATCAAAAAGTACTTCTGTTTTCTCTTTTTTCCAGAAGTGTCATGTACAGTGTGGAGTTATACCTCTCCTTCCCCCAGCCACACTTCATGACCTTCCCTAGAACCTCAGAAGGTAACTTCATTGAAAAATAGCATCATCACAGATGTAATTAGTTAGTAGGTGGAGACACTAGAATAGGGTGGTCTCTTGTCACCTCCAAAGAGGAGAAGGGACACAGAGACAGAGAGACACAGGGAGAGTAGCAGGGGAAGACAAAGGCAGAAACTTGAGTGATGCAACACAAGGACAAGGAATGCCAAAAGTCAAAGGCCACCACCAGAGGCTAGGAAGAGGCAAGAGAGGATACTACCAAGAGTCTAGAGGAAGCTCAGCTCTATCAACACATTGATTTCTGACTTCCAGACTCCAGAACTACAAGAGAATGAATTTGTGTTGTTTTAAGCCACCTAGTTTCTGGTACTTTGTTATGGCTGCCCTAGTAAACTAAGGTCCCTTCATTCAGACCAAACTAGATTGGCAGCCTGGTCCACAACTTGCAGATTCCCTCAGATGAGAAAGCAGTGCGTGACACCTACCCACTTCCATAGGTCTCCTCTTTGTTCATTCATCCTGTCTTTGTTTTGTCCATCCATCTTCACTGCCTTTAATTTTTCTTAATTTTGCATTTCTTTGGCCTATTAAATTTATACAGTAAAAGAATTTTCATTTGTTTTCTTCTCCATCCTACCCAACACCAAAGTCTCCTCTTTTATTTTGTTTTCTTAATCGTCACTACCCCTGCAATCCCAGTTTGGATATATAAGTGAAACCTGCAGTTTATAATGTCCAAAATACTTATACTTTTTTTAGTTTTTGTTTTATTTTTAAGCATTTAAAAACTTAAATCAAAATATTAGTATAACTCTTCAGTGTTTTAACTATGTGGTTTTGACAGAATCTAGGTTTATATGCTATTAACAGTGAGCCCAATTTCAGTAAGTTTTACTTAAATTGGACAATTATGTTAGACTTGAATTATAAATGAAATGGTTAATAATGATAATAAATTAAAAATATGAAGAATATAGTTTAACTTTTCAAATTGTTTATTTAAGCAACCCAGTAATAAAAGCTATGGAGAAATAAATTAAAACTGTTTTCTAGTAACTGTATGCTATTCTATTTTTGAACCAATTTCAGGACCCATTTCCTTTACAGTTACACTGTCACCCACTGACATTCATTTACTGTCTCCTTTCTGTGATTTCTCCCTGTCACTTCCAGTAGCTTCTGGAGGTGTCATTTATGACACTAACACACAAACATTCTTACCTAGATGTCCTGAGGGCACCTCAAACTTACAGACCCAGAACTCACCTCATTATAACTTTTGCAACCACAGCCCCAAACTTTGAGCTCCTCCTTTTAGCATCTCCAGTTTGAGTAAATGATATACCCATCTACCCAGTCTCCCAAGATGCAGGGATAAGGGGTCCTTTCCTGTTCCCTTCTAACACCCTCTCAGCCAACTGGTGACCAAATACCATTAATGTCGCAGCCAGCACGATGAATCGACCAGGGAAACCATGAGGGCTAAGAGGATGGTGGAAAGAAATTAAGAGACAAAGAGATGGAGACAGGAGGGACAATGAAGATGATGTCCAACAGTGCCAATTTTATTCCACATCTTACAAGCATTTATAAGGCAGACCACAATAGGAGGAGTAATACATCAGTACATAGTCAGATGACCACAAGTTTCTATAACAAGTTTACATTTACTACAAACAAACCTCGTGATGCCAGGTAGTTTCGGCTAAAGCCATTAGCAAGACAATCAACCAGGGAGTGAGTTATGGGAGGTACAGAACAACAAGGACTAACTAAGAATTCAGGACCCTGGCCACATTGTTCCCTACTGTAGGGAGAGTGTGTGGGAAGTCACATAAGCAAGCACACTACACATAGCACAGACCCTTTCTCGGTGCACTCAACTTTCCCCGTCCTTAACCTTGTCAAGGTGTCTAGACTTTGAAGGAGACACAAGTCAGGGCCTGGTTTGGTCCTCGACTCCAACCATGCCGTAGCCTCCAACACATTAATTCTACTGTTTGAACATTTTCCACATCTGTTTTCTGTTCTTCATTGCTGGCTGAATTCACATCTTTATACCATGCTGTGATTTGGTTCTTCATGATCCCTCACCTCACATATTAGAATAATCTTCCTATCTAATCTTCTTATTGATACCCGCTTCTTCCTCTTCCATTTTATGCTGACAACTAGCCCCAAAGGAGTCCATTTAAAGAATGAATCTCATCCTTGTTACTGCCATTCTTAATGATCTTCCATAGTTCTCCTGTATCTGTAAAAAGAATACCACCTCTTTGCCCCAAAATTCTTCAAATTCACCATATATGTTTTTCAGATCTCATCTTCTATTCCTTAAGCCCAAGAACTCTATGCTTCAAACACTTCACAGATTGTGCTTTTCCAGTTTAGAGTGGCATGCCTACCTAGGTCCCTGAACTTTTGCACATATGGTTTGCTCAGTGAAAGACTTTCCTCAAGATATCTGTCAATTCCACTGAGCTTATATACTCACGGTTTTGGAAGACTTCAGTATCCGGTTCTCAAAAAAAACTCTACTTTTCCTCAGGTCACTTCCTATGCCTTTTGTCTTCTTTTTGTTACATACCAATCCAGATATTAAATGTAGTACTCCACTCCCTTTATTTTTAAGCCACCAAGTCACCTCTCACATAAGCATTTCCGTCTATGCCAAACTATTATCAATAAAATGAAGATGAGAAAAATGGGTTCAGATCAACATAAAAGTCCTTTGGCCAAGAGGGCATTTCTGGGGCTCTAGTGATGTGCTGTTTCTTGAGCCAGTGATGATCACTAGGATGTGTTTCTTTTGGAAAAAAAAAATGATGCATAGTTAAGATTTTTGCACTTCTCTGTGTTCCATTTCTGATTTAATGAGTTCACTTTACCCCACCTCCAAATAAATTTCCTGTTGCCACCATATCTTGCCTAACATTCCTTCCAGTCCAAATTTCTCACAATACTCTCCCCCATACACACCCACTCCCACCAGATTTCTGCCACTATGTTGCTTGATTCCTCTCCCTTTCTTTCTCTAGAACCCTTACCCCTTTCCTCTCAATATTTTTATTTGTCACAGTAAATATCTCTCCATTTCATAGGTATAGCTGTTGAACTGTTTCTTTGTTTTCTTGTCTCTTTCAAAATTCTACCCTTGGGGGAAGGGTTGCTCACTTTTTTAGTACAAAGCTGCTGCTAAAGTTACATTGCCAAACAGAAAGCCATTTACTCCAGAGAAAACACAATGCCATCCTCAGAGGAGATAAAGCAGCTACAGCAATATAATTTTTTCCGCTATATTACACTAATGTATAAATAGATTTTTCACATTGTTACACCAGTATGTAAACATTTTATGTCCATCTGTCTCCATTAAATTATAAATTTCTCAAGGAGAGGAACTGTCTTACTCATCTGTGTTTTCCAAATTCCTAGCATGATGCCTTATATAGAGCAAGTATGTGATAAATATTGTTAAATGAATGTGACTTCATTTCCCTTAGACCCAAGTAGTGTTACAATGGCTAGAGGATCTAGAACAGTGGATCCCAATCTGTGGGCTGCAGGTCCCAAGGCTACTCACTGTTGGTTTGTTGCCTGGATCTGGAATTCTTATGTGGTTTAGTACTATCAGTGAGCTGAACAGTGCCTTGCATATACTCTGTGAACATGTGTGTGTTTGTAGACCTAAGTACCTTATTTTCATGCACAAGCTGTTACAGTTAACAAATTACAAATTAATTTTAAATTGCTCAAATCATGGTAGCTTATTGCCAATACGCGTTTTCTATATAAAAGACACTAATAGTACAATTCGCATTTATGGTGTGTGAAATTTTTTTTACATTAAAAGCACTTCCTGTATTCAAAAAGGTTAATTTCACAAGCTTGGAGTTAGCTCTTTTCCCTTTTTATTACAACAAGTTTCCAGTCAAGGTGTCCACATTTTGTCTGATGAATATGTGTCATAAGTATTTGAGGTGGGTTAGTTAAAGGATACTTCTTTATGCATCAGAGTTTTTTGTGCTTTTTTTTGTTTTGTTTTGTTTTTTGTTTTTTGCCATCTTGTTTGCTTCAGTTAAGCAGCTGATTCGATTTCAGCTGAGGTCATGATCTCAGGGTCCTGGGATGGAGCCCCACATTGGACTCCATACTTACCAAGGGTTCTACTTGAGGATTTTCATTCTCTCCCTCTGCCCCTCCCGTGTTATGGGCACTCACTCTGTCTCAATATCTTTCTAATAAATAAATAAATAATTTTTAAGGGAGGGAGAGAGAGAGACAGAAAGAGGGAGAAAGAGAGGAGGGAGAGAGAGAATATCAAGAAGGCTCCATATCCAGTGTGGAGCCAGAGGCAGAGCTCAATATCACAATCCTGAGCCCTTGATCTGAGCCAAAATCAAGAGTCAGACACCTAACTAACTAAGCCACCCAGGTGCCCCAATAAATAAATCTTAAGGTGGGAAAAAAAAAACCTTATTTGTTGTTTAGACATTGTTCAAAACACTTCATCATCTCTGTCTGAAAACATAATGAGAAAACCTGGAATAGTACATTGAGAGGAAATAATTATCTAGAAAAGAGAAGTTGAGCTCTAGTAGAGGCATCACAATGGCCAAATAAATGAAATGCCATACCAGCGCCTAGATTAGATATTTCTCATCCTTGTTCTACATATCCAAGATAGCACTTGAAAACTAATCCAATGTGAAAAAAGGATTCCAGGGTTGCATATATTGAGTTATTATATTCTGTATCCATTTTTTAGAGATTCATAATGTATACCTACATGTTAGAAAAGGACAAATCCCATTGTAAAAAAATGTAAATACCTTTCTTTAATTCAGCATCTCCTCTGTTGTTGTTTTGTTTTACTATGAACTCATCTGATACGACATTTGTTATCACCATACTTCAGGAAAGACTATACTAGGACAATTTAATAACCATATATTGAAAAAGAAATTTGATCACATTATCATAGAGTATGTGATGAAATCTGCTAAGCAGAAGCCCATTTCTGTCTTTATATCAGCCAAAGAATTAAGTTAATTAGAATTTGATGTGTCAGTTTTGGCTTAATTCAATTCTTGGATTTGTTACATTTTGATACTTTTCATTGCCAGGAGGGAAAAATTTCACCATCTTGGACTTTGCTTTAAAGAAAGGGAACATAGAGCCAGATCAAGGCCCCAGATATTAACATATCAATTTTTTAAGAAACATAATCTGTCATATTTCTTATTTGAATTCCAGAGTTTAAGAAATAAGAGTAATTATCCATCCAAGTAAGTGTCAGTGTATATAATTCTTCATGATGAGTAGCTACCATCAAAAAATACTCAAAGAGATCCCAGAAGAAATCCTTGCCTTAGAAACTGTCAACTGTCAACGTGCTCAGACTCTTAAGATACTGGAAATGGAACGCATGACGTATTAAAGATATTTAAGATAAAGCAAAGAGAGACCAGACAAGCTTGGTGACTCAGTCACCTATGATATACAGGTGCACTGTAACAAACATTAGATTTACACCCAGAAGATCTATATTAAAAAATTCAACCTTTAGCCACTATTAGGTGTCTCTGAATCTCCATTTTCTCACGTGTGAGATGAGATGAGTATTAAAAATGGATATCTAAATGACAGAGGACTCGAGAGAGGCTTAAGTATGATGATTTATGGGAACACACTTGAAGATGTGTTGGGAGAAGTGTTGCTTCTAGCAAAGGTGAAGTAACAAAGACTGGATTTAATTTCCTTCTTAAAAAAGCAACTAAAACAAAACAAGACAAAATATATAAAACAATAGTTTTCAAGACATTGGATATCAAGGGATGAAGAATGGTTATTCTTAAGAAAGAGGAAATAAATGAGGTGAGCCCTCTGAGTTAAGAAGATGGAATTGTGAGCTCAGAGAAACCAAGGAAGCTAGAGATCTCAGAGCACAGAAACAAACAGAGGTACAGGAAGTGAGAAATCTGGAGATCAGCAGAGGCTCCATCTTGAGTATGCAAATGAGTATTGACTACTGCCAACATATAAGGATAATACTTCAGACCTGGGAAGGAGCCATAAGATTAGAGAGAACAGTATGCCACCCATATGGGACAAGGAACAGTGTCTGTCTACAGCTGTCTAACTAGAAAAACTTAAAGTTTAGAGGGCTAAAACAGCACTCAGGGGAAATTTTATAGCATTAACTTACTACATCGGGAAAGAAAAATATCTCAAGTTAATGACTGGAGATCCACCTTAAGAAATCTGGAAAAGAAGAGCAAATTAAACTCAAAGTAAGTAGAAGAAAGGAAGTAATAGACCATTGTGAAAATCAATGTAGAAAGAGGAGTCAAGGTGGCAGAGGAGTAGCAGGCTGAGAGGACATCAGGTAGCAGGAGTTCAGCTAGATAGTTATCAAGCCATTGTGAACGCCTACAAATCCAACAGGAGATCGAAGAGAAGAGCAGCAATTCTAGAAACAGAAAGTCAACCACTTTCTGAAAGCTAGGACCTACAGGAGTGAATCAGAAGCAAAGGGAAGATAGACTGTGGTGGGGTGGGGTGGGGTGGGGGGCTCCCAGCAAACAGCGGAGCAATGGAGCACAAAATCAGAACTTTTAGAAGTCTGCTCCACTGGGGGACATTGCTCCAGAGGCTAAGCAGGGGTGGAGCCCTCACAAGGACAGCATGGTCTCAGGTCCTATGGGGGTCAAAGAAGGATCAGGGGTGTCTGAGTGTCACAGAGCTCGCAGGTATTAGAGCGGGGAAGCCTGCTACAGAGACAGAGCCAAACAGTGAGTTCTCAGCTTCCGGTTACCTTAAACTGTGATCCGTGGCATAGTCAGACAATTGCTCTTTGAGAAGGGACCCCAGAAGATCCGAGGAGACACCCTTGAAAGAGCTCAAGGATCTGCTGGGTTTAGAGACTCCAAATGGGGCTGTGTGCCAGAGACAGAAACTCTCAGTCACAGGCCAGGTTAGCTCGGAGCACCGTCGGAGAGCAGTGAGATGGGAGTAATTGACTGCTTTTCTCCAGGGGTGCACTGAGGAGTGGGGCCCTGAGCTCTGGGCTCCTCTGGGCCAGAGCTTGGGAGGCTGCCATTTTCATTCCCTTTCTCCAGAACTTTATAGAAAGCGTTCAGGGAACAAAAGCTCCCTAGAGTGAACTCAAGCAGATGACTTAGCCTGGCCCCTGGCAAGGCAGTAGAATTCCACCTCGGGCAAAGACACTTGAGAATCACTACAACAGGCCCCTACCCCAAAAGATCAGCAAGAAATCCAGCCCAGATCAAGCTCACTAATCAAGGAGAACAGCAGAATTCCAGAGGAGGGGAAAGCAAAGTGTGGAATTCATGGCTTTCTCCCCATGATTCTTTAGCCTTGGAAAGTTAATTAAATTTTTCTAATTTTTTTCTTATTCTAATTTTTTTAACTTTTACTCTTTCCTCTTTTATACTTTTTTAACTAGTTTATCTTAACAATAACTTTCATGAAAAAAATATTTTTGAACTTTTATTATTATAGTCATATTTTATCCTTCATTGTATCTAACTTTATCTTTTGTATACACATAGGGTTTTTTTTTTCCTAAAGAATTTTGGGATACAACTTCTTCTAATAGATAAAAATAGACCCTAAATCTAGCACAGATTCTCTCCACTTTCTGGAGAGCAAATTCTCTCCACTTTCTTTTTCTTTTTTTTCCCAACCAACTTATCAACTCCTTTTTTGGAATTTTTTAAAAATTTTCATCTTTACAGTCATATTCCATCCCTTCATCATGTTTACCCTTATTTGTGTGTGTGTGTGTGTATATATATATTTTTTTTTTATTTTTTTTCTTTAAAATTTTGGAAGGTAGGCTCTTCTAAGAGACCAAAATACTCCCAAAACCAAATGGGTGGCTCTGTTCTTTCTTCTTTTTCTTAAGATTTTATTTATTTATTTATTTGACAGACAGAGATCACAAGTAGGCAGAAAAGCAGAGAGAGAAAGAGAGAGAAGAAAGAGGGAGAGAGAAGGAGGAAGCAGGCTCCCTGCTGAGCAGAGAGCCTGATGTGGGGCTCGATCCCAGGACCCTGGGATCATGACCTGAGTTGAAGGCAGAGGCTTTAACCCACTGAGCCACCCAGGTGCCCCGGGGTGTCTCTGTTCTATTCACCAGGTTTTTTTTTTTTTTAACTTCTTTTTACCCCTTTCTTCATCCCATGATTTGGGGTCTCTTCTGATTTGGTTAACACACATTTTTCTGGGGTCTTTTCCACCATTTTAGTATTTTATTCCCTCATTCATATATTCTTATCTGGATAAAATGACAAGGCGGAAAAACTCACAACAACAACAACAAAAAGAATAAGAGTCATTACCAAAAGCTAGGGACCTAATCAATATGGACTTTGGTAATAATGTCAGATCTAGGATTCAGAATGACGATTCTCAAGGCACTAGCTGGCTCAAAAAAGGCATGGAAGATAGTAGAGAAACAATGTCTGATGAAATAAAAACCCTTTCTGGAGGAATAAAAGAACTAAAATCTAACCAAGCTGAAATTAAAAAAAAACTATTAATGAGGTGCAATCAAAAATGGAGGCTCTTACTGCTAGGATAAAGGAGGCAGAGGAGAGAGTCAGTGATATAGAAGACCAAATGACAGAGAATAAAGAAGCTGGGAAAAAGAGAGAAAAAAACTACAGGACCATGAAAGATAAGTTATACCCTAAGATGAAACAATATTAGAACAATTGAGATTCCAGAAGAAAAAGAAAGAGAGAGGGGGGTAGAAAGTATACTGGAGTGAATTATTGTAGAGAATTTCCCTAATATGGCAAAGGGAACAAGCATCAAAATCCAGGAGGCTCAGAGAATCCCCCTCAAAATCAGTAAGGATAGGTCCACACCCCATCATCTAATAGTAAGACTTATAAGTCTAAGTGACAAAGAGAAAATCCTGAAAGCAGCCTGGGACAAGAAGTCTGTAACATACAATGGTAAAAATATCAGATTGGCAGCAGACTTATCCACAGAGACCTGGCAGGGCAGAAAGAACTGGCATGATACAACTTCAGAGTCCTAAATGAGAAAAATATGCAGCCAAGAATACTATATCCAGCTAGATTATCATTGAAAATAGAAGGAGAGATAAAAAGCTTTCAGGACAAACAAAAACCAAAAGAGTCTGTAAACACCAAACTAGCTCTACAGGAAATATTGAAAGGGGTCCTCTATGCAAAGAGAGAGCCTAAAAGTAGTAGGCCAGAAAGGAACAGAGACAATATACAGTAACAGTCACCTTACTGGCAATACAATGGCAAGAAATTCACATCTCTCAATAGTTACCTGACTGTAAATCGGTTAAATGCTCCAATCAAAAGACACAGGGTATCAGAATGGATAAAAAAACAAAATCCATCCATATGCTCTCTAGAAGAAACTCATTTTAGACCCAAAGACACCTCTAGATTTAAAGTGAGGGGGTAGAAAACAATTTACCATGCTAATGGACATCAAAAGAAAGCTGGGGTGGCAATCCTTATATCAGATAAATTAGATTTTAAGCCAAAGACTATAATAAGAGATGAGGAAGGACACTATATCATACTCAAAGGGTTGTCCAACAAGAAGATCTAACAATTTTAAATATCTATGCCCCTAACATGGGAGCAGCCAACTATACAAACCAATTAATAACAAAATCGAAGAAACACATTGACAATAATACAATAATAGTAGGGAACTTTAAACCCCCCTTACTCAAGCAAAAGATCAACAAGAAAATAAAGGCCTTAAATGACACACTGGACCAGAGGGATCTCACAGATATATTCAGAACATTCCCTCCCAAAGCAACAGAACACACATTCTTCTCTGTTACACATGGAACGTTCTCCAGAATAGATCACACCCTGGGCCACAAATCAGGTCTCAACCAGTACCAATATATTGGGATCATTCCCTGAATATTTTCAGACCACAATTCTCTGAAGCTAGAACTCAATCACAGGAGGAAATTTAGAAAGAACCCAAATACATGGAGGCTAAAAAGCATCCTACTACAGAATGAATGGGTCAACCAGGAAATTAAAGAAGAATTGAAAAAATTCATGGAAACAAATGAAAATGAAAACACAACTGTTTAAAATCTGTGGGACACAGCAAAGACAGTCCTGAGAGGAAAAATAAAAAGCAATACAAGCCTTTCTAAAGAAACAAGAAAAGTCTCAAATACACAACCTAAGCCTACACTTAAAGGAGCTGGAGAAAGAAAAACAAAGAAAGCCTAAACCCAGCAGGAGAAGAGAAATAATAAACATTAGAGCAGAAATCAATGAAATAGAAACCAAAAAAACAATAGAACAAATCAATGAAACTAGGAGCTGGTTCTTTGAAAGAATTAATAAGATTGATAAACCCCTGGCCAGACTTATCAAAAAGAAAAGAGAAAGGACCCAAATAAATAAAATCATGAATGAAGAGGAGAGATCACAGCCAACACCAAAGAAATACAAACAATTATAAGAACATATTATGAGCAACTATACACCAGCAAATTTGATAATCTGGAAGAAATGGATGCATTCCTAGAGACATATGAACTACCACAACTGAACCAGGATGAAATAGAAAACCTGAACAGACCCATAACCAGTAAGGAGATTGAAGCAGTCATCAGAAGTTTCCCAACAAACAAGAGCCCAGGACCAGACATCTTCCCAGGGGAATTCTACCAAACATTTAAAGAAGAACTAATTCCTATTCTCCTGAAACCATTCCAAAAAATAAAAATGGAAGGAAAACCGCAAAACTCATTTTATGAGGCCAGCATTACCTTGATCCCAAAATCAGACAAAGACTCCATCAAAAAAGAAAACTATAGACCAATATCCTTGATGAACACAGATGTGAAAATTCTCACCAAAATACTAGCCAATAGGATCCAACAGTACATTAAAAGGATTATTCACCGTGACCAAGTGGGATTTATTCCAGGGCTGCAAGGTTGGTTCAACATCTGCAAATCAATCAGTGTGATATAATACATGAATAAAAGAAAAAACAAGAACCATAGGATATTCTCCATAGATTCTGGAAAAGCATTTTACAAAGTACAGCATCCTTTCTTGATCAAAACTCTTCAGAGTGTAGGGATAGAGGGTACATACCTCAGTATCATCAAAGCCATCCATAAAAACCCACAACGAATATCATTCTTAGTGGAGAAAAGCTGAGATCTTTTCCACTATGGTCAGGAACATGGCAGGGATTTCCATTATCACCACTGGTATTCAACATAGTAATAGAAGTCCTAGCCTCAGCAATCAGACAACAAAAAGAAATTAAAGGCATCCAAATCAGCAAAGAAGTCAAAATATCACTCTTTGCAGATGATATGATACTTCATGTGAAAAACTCAAAAGACTCCACTCCAAATCTGCCAGAACCCATACAGGAGTTCAGTAAGTGTCAGGATATAAAAGTAGTGCACAGAAATCATTTGCATTTCTATACACCACCAACAAGACAGAAGAAAGAGAAATTAAGGAGTCAATCCCATTTACAATTGCACCCAAAACCATAAGATACCTAGGATTAAACCTAATGAAAGAGGCAAAGAATCTGTACTCAGAAAACTATAAAGCACTCATGAAAGAAACTGAGGAAGACACAAAGAAATGGAAAAAATGTTCCATGCTCCTGGATTGGAAGAACAAATATTGTGAAAATGTCTATGCTACCTAAAGCAATCTACACGTTTAATGCAATCCTTATCAAAATGCCATCCGTTTTTTTTTTTTCAAAGAAATGGAACAAATAATCCTAAAATTATATAGAGCCAGAAAAGACCTCAAATAGCCAGAGGAATGTTGAAAAAGAAAGCCGAAGTTGGTGGCATTACAATTCCAGACTTTAAGCTCTATTACAAAGCTGTCATCATCGAGACAGTATGGCACAAAAACAGACAAATAGATCAGTGGAACAGAATAGAGAGCCCAGAAATAGACCCTCAACTCTATGGTCAACTAATCTTAAAGCAGGAACTTGTTTCCAATGGAAACAAGACAGTCTCTTCAACAAATGGTGTTGGGAAAATTGGACAGCCACATGCAGAAAAATGAAACTGGACCATTTCCTTACACCACACATAAAAATAGACTCCAAATGGTTGAAATACCTCAATGTAAGAAAGACCTCAATCCATCCAAATCCTTGAGGAGAACACGGGCAGCATCTCTTCGACCTCAGCCACAGCAACTTCCAACCTAGAAATGGGCAGTGGATGTGAACAGATATTTCTGCAAAGACAACATCCAAGTGGACAACAGAGATACATGAAAAAGTGCTCCATATCACTCAGCATTAGGGAAATACACAATGAGATACCACATCACACCAGTCAGAATGGCTAAAATTAGCAAGTCAAGAAACGACAGATGCTGGCAAGGATGTAAAGAAAGGGGAACCCTCCTACATTGTTGGTGGGAATGCAAGCTGGTGCAGCCACTCTGGAAAACAGCATCGAGGTTCCTCAAAAAGTTGAAAATAGAGCTACCCTATGACCCAGCAATCAAACTACTGGGTATTTACCCTAAAGATACAAATGTAGTGATCCAAAGGGCCACATGTACCCGAACATTTATAGCAGCAATGTACACAATAGCCAAAGTATGGAAAGAACCTAGATGTCCATCAATAGATGAATGGATAAAGAGGTGGTATATATATATGCAATGGAATACTATGCAGCCATCAAAAGAAATGAACTCTTGCCATTTGCGATGACGTGGATGGAACTAGAGGATATTATGTTGAGCAAAATAAGTCAATCAGAGAAAGACAATTATCATATGATCTCCCTGATATGAGGAAGTTGAGAGGCAAAGTGGGGGGGTTTAGGGGGTAGGGAAGGGAAAAATGAAACAAGATGGGATCAGGAGGGAGACAAACCATAAGAGACTCTTAGTCTCAGAAAACAAACTGAGGGTTGCCGGGAGGCAGGGGGTTGGGAAAGGGTGGTTGGGTTATAGACATTAGGGAAGGTATGTGCTATGGTGAGTGCTATGAAGTATGTAAACCTGGTGATTCACAGACCTATACCCCTAACAATACATTATATGTTAATAAAAAATTAAAAATTTTTAAAAAAAGAAAAGAAAATCAATGTAATATAAACCAGAAATACAATAGAGAAAACCAATCAAGCTAAAGTCTGGTTCTTTTAAAAGATCAATACAATTGAAAAAAGAGATTGATTAGGAAAATAAAGAAAAATAAATAACAAATATCAGGAATGAGAGTTGTAGAACATCACGGCAGAGTCAACAAATACAAAAAGGAAAATAAGGTTATGTTTTTTAAATCAATTCTATCCAATAAATTCATCAACTTAGATAAAACAGAAAAATTCTGGGGCGCCTGGGTGGCTCAGTGGGTTAAGCCTCTGCCTTCGGCTCAGGTCATGATCTCAGGGTCCTGGGATCAAGCCCCACGTCGGGCTCTCTGCTCAGCAGGGAACCTGCTTCCCCCTCTCTCTCTGCCTGCTTCTCTGCCTACTTCGGATTTCTGTCAAATAAATTTTAAAAATCTTAAAAAAAAAACAAAACAGAAAAATTCCTTGAAATGCACAAACTAGGAGCACAAACTAAGCTCAGTTGTTTAGTGTCTGCCTTCGTTAGGTCATGATCCCAGGGTCCTGGGACAGAGCCCCACATCAGGCTCCCTGTTCAGCGAGAAGCCTGCCTCTTCCTTTCCCACTCTCCCTGCTAGTGTTCCTTCTCTTGCTGTTTATCTCTTTGTTAAATAAATAAATACAATCTTTAAAAAAATGCATAAACTACCTAAGATCTCTGAAGAATAGACAACCTGAATAGTCCTATATCTATTATAGAAATTAAATTTGTAGTTAAAATTTTTCCCACAAAGAAAACTATGGATCAGATGACTTCATTTGAGAATCACTACTAAATATTTAAGAAAGAATTCATAGAAATTCTAACATAAACTCCACCAGAAAATTAAGGCAGAAATAATTCCCAATTCAATCAATGTGACCAACATTACCCTGTTATAAAACCAGACCAAGATATCACAAGAAAAGAACTACATACCTCAGAAATATTAGTGTAAATATTTTGAAGAAAATTTTAACAAATTATATCCAATTAGTTGTAAAGAATACACTATATCATGGCAAAGTAAGGTTTATCCCAAAATGTAAGTTTGATTTAATATTCAAAAATTGGCCAGTGTGATTTATTATATTAAAAAATTATCTACAAAATGGTTAAGTGCCAAAGTCTAATATTAATTTATGATAAAATTGTCAGCAAACTAGGAATAGACAGCACTTCCTCAACCTAGTAAAATTTCCCCGTATGATCAGGTAATAAGAAGTTTGGCTCTTACCACCAGTTTCTGTCAATGAAACTAGACTATCGTAACTAAAGTAAAGAAATAAAAATCTCCATATTTGAAATGATGAAGTAAAACTGTCTTTATTGACAAATGACATAATCACTACCTAGAAAATCCAGTGGGATCTTCAAAAAGTTCTAGTGAATTTATTAAGTTTGTAATATACAAGATTAATGTGTAAAAATCTATTGTATTTATTGAACCCACAACTGTATGGTTAATTAATAGATTAGTTAATCTCTGATAAAGCAGGAAAGAATATCCAATGGGAAAAAGAGAGTCTTTTCAACAGATGGTGCTGGGAAAACTGGACAGCAACATGCAGCATAAAACTGGACCACTTTCTTACACCATATACAAAAATAAGCTCAAAATGGTTGAGACCTAAAGGTGAGATCTGAAACCATAAATTCCTAGAACAAAACGCAAGCAGTAACCTCTTTGATGTGGGCTGTAGCAACATTTTTCAAGATATGTCTCCTAAGGCAAGGGAAACAAAAGCAAAAATAAACTATTGGAATTTCATCAAAATCAGAAGCTCTGCACAGCAAAAGAAACAATCAACAAAACTATAAGGCAACATTCAGAATGGAAGAAGATATTTGCAAATGACATAACTGACAACGGTTTGGTGTCCGGAAATCTATAAAGAACATATCAAAATCACCCAAAAAAAGAAATAATTCAGTCAAGAAATGGGCAGAAGACATAGACATTTTTTCCAAAGTAGACATCCAGATAACTAACAGACACATAAAAAGATGCTCAGCATCACTCATCATCAGGGAAATACAAATCAAATCCATGATGAGATACCACCTCACACCTGTCAGAATGGTTAAAATTAACAACACAGGAAACAACAGGTGTTGGGGAGGATGTGGAGAAAAGGGAACCCTCTTACACCATTGGTGGAAGGTTCCTCAAAAAGTTGAAAATAGAACTACCTTATGACACAGCAATTGTACTAGTAGGTATTTTTCCATAGGATATAAAAATACTGATTCCAAGGGTCACATATGCCCAGTGTTTAAAGCAGCATTATCAACAATAGCCAAATTATGGAAAGAACACAGATGTCCATCAACTCAATTGATCAATGGATAAAGAAGATGTGATGTGAGGGATATATATATATATATATATATGTATATATATATATATGATGGAATATTATTCAACAATCATAAAGAATGAAATCTTGCCATTTGTAATGATGTGGAAGGAACTAGAGTTATTATGCTAAGCAAAGTAAGTCAGTCAGAGAACGTTAAATACCATATGATTTCTCTTATATGTTGAATTTAAGAGACAAAACAGATGAACGTAAGGGAAAAGGGGAAAAAGGGGTAGAAACCATAAGGGACTCTTAACTATAGAGAAAAACAGTGTTGCTGGTGAGGGGGAAAGTTGGCAGGAAGATGCACTAAATGAGTGATGGGTATTAAGGAGAACACTTATGATGAGCCGGGGGTGTTATATACAAGTGATGAATCACAAAATTCTACTCCTGAAACAAATACTACACTGCCTGTTAACTAATTAAAATTTAAATAAAAACTTGAAACATAAGTAAAAATCTATGGTATTTCTATATAATAACAGTAAACAATTAGAAAGTGAAGTAAAAATTAGTACCATTTAACATAATATTAAAATATTAAATACTCAGGGCGCCTGGGTGGCTCAGTGGGCTAAAGCCTCTGCCTTCGACTCAGGTCATGATCCCAGAGTCCTGGGATCAAGCCCCACATCGGGCTCTCTGCTCGGAGGCGAGCCTGCTTCCTCCTCTTTCCCTCTCTGCCTGCCTACTTGTGATCTCTGTCAAATAAATAAATAAATAAAATCTTAAAAATAGATATTAAATACTTAAGGGTAAATCTGGCAACAAATATCCAAATCTTTATGTTAAAAACATATATATTTTATATACATACACATATATTTCTAATGTTGCTCAGAAATTTGAAGATTTAAATAAATGGAGAGAGACAATGTTTGCACATATCAGAAGAGTCAAGACTGTTAATGTGTCAATCCTGCTGAAACTGATCTATAGATTCAAAGAATTCCAATTAAAACTTACCAGTTTTTTTTTAAAGTAGAAGTTGACGAAGTGATTAAAAATTTTGTACGGAAATGGAAAAAAAACTGAATTACCCAAAACAACTCTGAAAAAGAAGAATGAAGTTGGCGGGTTAACACTACATTATCTTAAAACTCAATCTAAAAGTAGAGTAATTAAAAGTGTAGTATCATCATAAAGACAGGCACCTAGATCAATGGGGAATTCAGACACAGACCCCACATATATGGAAAACTGGTTTTAACAAAGATGAGCAAGCAATTCAGTGGAGAAAGGATAGGCTTTTTTAAAAATGGCACTGGGAGATTTGGATTGCTTGTAGGTCCAGGGGCATATCATTCATTACCAGAATGCAATGAACTATTGGTATACCTAGCAACGTAGCAGATCTTTAAATAATTATGCTGAGTGAAAGAAACCAGGAAAAGAAAGAGTACATGCTGCATGATTCGATTTCTTTGAAGCCTTAGAAAATGTAAAGCAATCTACACTGACAGCTGATCAGTGTTTGCCTGGGAATGGGAGGGATTAAAAAGGTCCATGAGGAAACTCTTGGAGGTGATTGATACATTCATTATCTCGATTGTCGTAATGGTTTCACAAAAGTATAAATATATGAAAACTTATTAAATTGTCCTCTTTCAATATATGTAGTTTAATCTATGTCAATTATACTTCAAGTTTTCAAGTGCAAATATATAAATATATATTGCCAGACGTACTCTCAGCTTCAGAGAATTCTAGCAAATAACCAAATTCTTGATCTCTTCTATCTCTTCTAATTTTGATGCCCATAACCAAGCAGAAATTCATTATATAGGATTTTTTTTCTCTTTTTTTTAATCCTGAAGCTCATCCCCTTGGAGCGTCCCATGCAGCCTTCTGTGCTAATTGTTCAGATAGCTCAATAGTCTCTGTGCAGTGGGCAGGAGAGCTTTGTGGTGGGCAGGAAACTGTATTGAGTTCAGCTCCACCACTCACTCACTCTGTAACTGTGGGCCGGTTACTTAGCCTTGCCTTGTCACTTACACAATTTAGATAATATTTCTATTTTAGACTCATTATGAAGATAAGATGATGCATGTAGAAGTCCTATAAAAAGATCTCTAGAAATGTTGTATTAAAACTTTGTGCTAACCAAATTACCAATTTGGGTTTTGCTTTAAAAGTATTTGTATTACATTTTTCTGAAAAGGAATATGAAATGCACCAGGTGGTACATATTTCCATATTTTCCAATAATCTCCAGGCTAGGAATGATGATTAAAAGCATATTATTAGACTATGACATTGCACACACACACACACACACACACACACACACACATTTCCTCTGTGTTTTGGTGGCCTTAGTCTTCATATTAATGTAGGTGTGTTAGTCTAGTGTACCTGCTTTATAACAGGAGCCATTCCTTGAGCCAATATATAGAGCTATCTTCAATTTTATGTCAGAGTGTCAGATGCTATATATGAGTTTACCCATGTCACCATAGTAACTATGTGGGATGGTTGTTGTCACAGCCTGCATGGATGGCCTAGTGTTTTGACATTTCAGTAATTGCCAGTGTCACAACCTTTAAAAATTGTAGAGAACTGACACCCAGGCCAGATGGCTACTAAATAAAGAAGCTACTGTCCCCCACAGCTGTGATGTGGCACTGAGGTGACAAGAGAGCCTTCTGTCAAAGATATGATCACTGAGAAAATGATGTGAAAGTGCTTGACTATTAAAAGATAATTCACATTGGTAAATTATTGGTGTACCCTTACAGCACTGGGTAATACTGGGGTGGAATTCATGGGAAGCATATGATGTGGTACTTGACTTTAGGATATCAACATAAAAGAATAAAAGATACTCTATTAAAACTGAATACTTTATCTCTTCAGAAAATACTTAACTGAATGCCTACTATGTGCAGATCCTTTTTTTTTTTTTTTTTTTTTAGGTGCTAGAGCTCTAACCGTAAACTAAATTTCCTGCCTTCACGGAGATTGCATTCTTATTAGGGGAAGACAAATTAAAACAAAATAGATAAGTAAATTATGTATTACATTAGATGGTGATAATTGCTAAGAGAAAAAGAAAGTAGGGAAGCAGGATTTGGAATGTTAGGGAGCATGCAGAGACAACCTTCCTAAGAGAGTGATTTTCTATAAACCCCAGGTGGAGATGAGGGAGTAATGCAGGTGGATGGGAGGGAAGATGACCACAGCAGTGTGAAACTACAGGTAAAAAGTCCAGAGAGGGGCAAGAGTTGGAAAGCAGGTGTGGCTGGAGCAGAGTTAATTGGAGGAAACTAGGAGGAGATGATGGCAAATAGGTAATAGAGGGGGAGATCTTGTAAGCTTTGTTGGCATAGCATTGACCTTGGCTTTTACTCAAGTGAAACATGAAACCATTAAAGGATCGGGGCAAAGGAAGGACTTGAACTGGCTTTTTATTTGGTTTTGTTTTGTTTAAAGATCGCTTTGGCTGTCATGTTAAGAATAGATGGTAAGTGTGGGCAGAGAAGAAAGCAGGGAGATAATTAGAAGGCTATTGCAGTAATAAAATGAGAGATGATGGCTGAGATCCAGGCAGTAGCAGTGGAAGCAGTGGGTATTTTTAACTAGTGGAAGTAAAGCAGAGGGAACCTTTATTTATTGACTGCTTCCATACGCCAGGCACTGTGGAAGAGAGACTCAAGTAGTTTTATCACTTATTCTTCCTATCATTCTGTTGGGTAATAGTAGTACAACTATTGTGTTCAATAGAAACTAAAGCTTGGAGAGGTTCACTACTTTTGCCCGGACAAGTTACACTGCAAGTCTCTGCAGTCAGTCTGACTCCACAGTCCCCAGGCTACCCACTCTGCCACAAAGTCTCTCAGGTTTAAAGCATTGCTGGAATGTGTGACTCAACTAGCAAGAATCATGGAGGTCTATGGATAGGAGAAATCAATGCAAGTCCGGGTATTCAGGGATCACTGGAAGGGATGGCTTGGCCTTGGTGTAGGTAAGTGGAGAGGAAAGGTCAAGCAAAGAGATGAGCCTGAGTAAATGGGAAAGTCATGCAAGAAGGAGTAGAAGAGTCCCTTATGAACAGGGCTTCTACTTGTTTATGGACAATGACAGCTTTCCAGTTCACAATTAATGGGATAGAAAGAGCTTGGTTCCAAGTCACTTGGAAGACTCAGGACAGCTTCACCATCTCTATCAGACTGTGATGTGAGCAAGAATAAGCCCATTGTATTAATTACATGATTAGATATTCAAGAGTTGTCACAGAAGTTACTGTCAATTACCCTGATTGCCTTGATATAACCTTAATTACCTTGATACAACCACCTACTGCTGCTGATGGACAGGGACTCCCGATTCTTGTCATGGTGTTTAATGTTACTTGACTCCAAAGTGACTACAAGAATTAAAAGCTCCATCTGTAGCACTGGGTGTGGTGCATAAACAATGAATTTTGGAACACTGAAAGAAAAATTAAATTTAATTTTTAAAAAAAGCTATGCCCACGGTGGTGGGGGGGGAATTCTGTTACTGTGTTGATTCCCACTGACCCTCTCAATTCAATCTCTGAAATATATCTAGGATATTGAGCTGTTATTTTTGAAAAATCTTGCAGATTACCTCAAAGCCTTGGGACTATCAGAGCTGATACTATGACCTAAGTGGCCCATGATTTCTTTTCAAGAAATAAAATATTGATGCAACTTCAGGGCATTTATATAAATTTTTATTATATATTCTTTATCAAATTATCATTTTTTCAACATCAATTAAATAAGATCTTGGGCTAGTTCAAACATTGTAAGAGAGGATGCAAAAATTAGTTAGTGGTTGACCTCTTCCCTCAGGTATCTTATAATTCAGCTGGGGATACTTTTAATATAATATTATGCCTGTTAAGTAGAAAATTAGTGAAATAGGCCTTATGAGCTTTAGGCATTAGAAAGATAGAGATTGCTTGTGTCTGGGGAGGCGAGAGCTTAATGATATAGCTGGCATTTGAGTTGAGACCAGAAGTTCAGTTGAGAGGGAGAGTCTGATTCTAAGCACTGAAGCCTAGGGAAGCTGAAGAACGGAGTTGAGAAATACAAGGCTTCTTCAGGTGACGGGGGGTGACCTTGTTCAACTGGAGTGGAAGTGTCATATGTGGTAACAGACTGACTGTCAATGAAAGTGGGGAAATATTTCCTAAAGATCGCGCATGCTAGGCCATGACTTGAATATTTTTCTTTTTTTTTTTTTCATTTTTATTTTTGGAAGTTTTTTTAGCAATAAAATGATATAATAAAAAATCATATTTAAAAAGTTTAATCTGACAGTATCCTTGGGAGTTTGTGGGATAACGGAAGGGTTAATATTGGAAGTGAGCATGAAATAAGCTTTAATTGTTTTAATCCACTGGGAATTTGAGGATGTCACAGCAGCTACTGTTGGATGACAGGAGAGTGATACAAACTTGGTGACCCTCTGTGGGGCTGAGGAAAAGGAAGGAGTCAAGGGTAATTTCAAGACTTCAATTATAGGTGACTGAGAAAATTTTATTAATAGAGAATTGGGGAAAATAGAAAAAAGAAGATTGATTAGGAAGAGAAAATGAGTTTCCCTTAAAATATTTCATGTTTGAAGTTACACAGATGCAGGGACAACTAGAAGTGGAGCTGGTAGCTTATTGACATGCCATGGTAATGAGGAAGTCCTGATATAAAATTACAGTAAATTCAAGACCAGAAGGCTAGATATAAGCATAGAGAACTTAAGGCTAGAGGCCATTGACAGTTGTCTTTAGTGCCCATCATTCAGACAGTAAGGGCAGAAAGAGCACAGACCATTTAACCTAAAAATGTTCTACAGGGAAATAGGATATAAACTCACAAATAAATAAATATGACAGATGTTATCAAATTGGCTGATGAGTGGCAAGTTTACATAAAGATTTGTACACACTGGAGACGTCAAGGTAGAGTGGTTACGGATCAGCTTTGGCATTCAACAGGTTAGATTTATATACTGGTTCTGCCACTTTATATCTCTGGGCTACTGGACAAGTTGCTTAAACTCTCTTTCCTCACTTTCTCCAGATATAAATTTGGGATGATGTTAAATACCTACCTACTAGAGATCTTACAGAGAAGATGGGATAGGACCTATGAAGCACTTAACATGGTGTCTTAGTCAGCTGAGGCTACCATAACAAAATACTGTAGACTAAGATGTCTAAGTAGCAGAAATTTATTTTCTCACAGTTCTGGAAGTTGCCAGCTCAAGATCAGGGTGCTGGTATGATCAGGTTCTGGTGAGAACCTCTTCTTCCTGGTTTGCACACAGGTGCCTCTTCACATGGTAAAGAAAAAGAGAGCAAGCTCTCTGGTGTCTCTTCTTTTAAGAACCTTAATGTCATTATGAGGGTTCTACACTCATGTTCTCATAGGCCCTATTCCAAATATCCTACAAAGGACCTAGCTCCCAAAGGCCTTATTCCAAATATCATGTGGACATTTAGGACTTTTGAGAGGACATATTTGAGTCCATGGCACACAGTCTCTGGCCTTTACTAAAATTCAATAAATCCTATTATTTTCAGTATTTTTCCTCCACACCATATTTTTTCTCTAGCAACATTATGGAGCTAAGAGTCCCAACACTGCAGAACAAATAAAAAGAATGCTATTCTAAGAAAGAGTTCAGCTGAAAATAACACTGTATGAAAAATATAATTCAAAATCACAAACCCCGATAGGCTGCAGTAGAGAACAACACAAGAGGTTTGGTTTGTGCATCTGTAAACTACATGCAAACTCTTGCTTCCAGGCATGTTCCAGGTCAAAATGTTTTCCACATTCTGCTAAACTGTCATATGCTGCATGTGGAAATTCTAGCAAAATATTAAAACAATATTTAAGAGTGTTTTATGGTTCTAGAAGACCTTATCTGCCATATAGTAAATTGCTTCAAAGTGGGGGGGGGGTGTTTTTAAAAATCCTGGACAATTAGCTGTTACCAGTCATCACATGGAAGAGTTAGAAAACAAAACTGGTATTGAATCAGACTATTTCAGAAGCACATGGCAAGTTGTCTTTAGTAGGAGTTCCCTTGACGCCTGAAAATTTCAGCTTCTTATTCCAGTTTCTCTGTTGTCATTTTCCCTTCCTCTCACGTTTCTGTTTCTTTGGAGGAGGGAAAGAAATAGGCAAGGACCAGAGAGGGTTTCCCTCTGTGCTTTCAGGTAATATTTAATTAAGGCTCCATCTGCAATAAAACACACCAATGGAAGAAAATTGATCTGGTGATTCTTTTCCTCTAAACTGCATCAGCTTGTTCATAAAGTCCCAGCCAATTGGAGAGTGTTCTTTCTTATGAAAGCCGATTCCGGGGTACAAAGCATCTGCTCTCCCCAACAAGAGAAAACAGGAGTAGGGAACCAAATTTGATGTTTGCATTCTTTGTTTAACAATTTAAGTCCGGCAATGTTTTGGTCCGTAGCTCTCCTTCAATCTTAAAATTAAATAATTTGCCTCTGTTAGACTGTAGGCACCCATATAAACCCATGGAATACTGGGTAGAGCCAAACCAGTAATTATTATAAAAATTAACAGAGAATTGGAATTCATATAATTAGTGAGTAGTTGTCCCGCTGATAACAGGTTGCTTTGCAAACAGTTTGACTCATGTCAGAGGTTTTGGTTGTAATCACTGGAAGCCAATGTTTGGCTCTCGAAGGTAAAATTAATAAATATAAATAAATACTAGGATTTGGAAAAATATTGAGGCCTCTCAGGATCTACTGGTTGCTGGAGGGCCACGTTTGAAAACTTGGACCAGCTCCCTAAGGCCACAAAACAAGAAGCACCTATTTTAACAGTTTGGCTGGAGTCTAACTGCATTTGACCCCCACTGCTCACTTCATTATGAATCAATACCAGCTATCCTTTTGCTTTAATTCATTTTCTCCAGGTTCCTGGAAGGAAGCTTAAACTTACTGAGCCTGAGTTTGCATTCCCACTACTTGGCAACCAGGGCCCAGAGAATGCCATGGACTAAGGCTCCTTTAACTTCCCTAATGAAAGGAGCTTTATAAAGCATACCAGAATCCTGGTATAATGAGGAGTTCATCAAAATTGGGAAGGGGATTTGGATTCTGAGGCCAAATAATGATGATTATGACAAATTGATTCAACAACTGGGAATACTACAAGGGTCTCATTACCATCATTGTTATCATAATTAACATTTGACTGGCAATTACTTGCTTGCTAGGCTTTATTCTTACCCAGACTTGCCCAGCATGATCTCATGTTATGTATGCTTCAATTGATCTCATGAGAGGGCTATGCTTAGAGTCCTTTTATAAAACAATGGAAGAAAAATGCTTAGTGAGATTAAGTGACTTGCCCAAGATCACACAGCTAGTAAATAGCAAAGCAGTCTCAAACCTCAGGCTGTACAGTTCCAAATAAGCTAACTCGTGTGCACGTACACAACTTCTCTGCTGTCCATGAACAATTGTATAGCTTGTTGAATACAGTCAGAGCTTAATAAATGTTTACAGAAAACCCTGGCTAGAACAGCCCTGACATATAGTTGGTACTCAAGAAATTCTTTTTAAATAAAGAAAGGAATGTACATTGCATATTTATTAAAGACCATAGTTTTCCCTTAGCATGCAGCTCTGAGCTTTGTGCTGAGTTGGTGAAACCATGAATTAAAGAGATCAAAGTTGGGGCACCTGGGCGGCTCAGTAGGTTAAGCCACTGCCTTCAGCTCAGGTCATGATCTCAGGGTCCTGGGATCAAGTCCCACATTGGGCTCTCTGCTCAGCAGGGAGCCTGCTTCCCCCCATCTCTGCCTGCCTCTCTGCCTACTTGTGATCTATCTCTGTCAAATAAATAAATAAAATCTTTAAAAAAGAGAGAGAGAGAAAAAAAAGAGAGAGATCGAAGTCTAGGTTATAATGAAATCAATGTATATTCACAATGGTAAGATGAACTGTGTATTTAAGCAGTAACTTATCTTATCCTTTTTAAGAGTTTAGAAAATATTCTTTTTAGACAAGAAATTGTATACAGTTTAAAATGTCTCTGCGAATCATTTCATTTTTTAACTCTATCATTTTCTACTCTGATCTTTAAAAAAAAAAAAAATGGATTAGCCCTAGAGACAGAGCAGGGAAAGAGGAGTATTTTGGACCCAGGTCAGAAATATCTATAGGTGGTCCACAGTTAATATACCCAAGGGCAGGTCCCACCTTGACCTCCAGCAATGATTAAACCTAAGAAGCAGGGATTCTTCTCAAATGACAAAAATGTTTCAATTTTGATTTGCCTCTCTACAGATATCATGCTTAACATAGAGAACCATGGAAGGGAATACTCTAAGAAACCAGCCTGGGATACTAAGTGTTTTATCTCCTAGGCTTCCTCCCAAATTTGTGTCATCTTGCCACCAGGCAGATACATTTCTTTGGAGAACTCACATATTTCTTTGGAGAACTGGTATAGCCTGCTCTCACATCTATAAATTATAAAATAATAATATTAATTTGTAGTAATTATAAAAGAGTTTCCTCTTATTCTTTCATTCACTTGCTCTGCCTTGGCCCTCAGAAATTATTACTGATGTTGATATTTTACAGATGAACAAACTAAGGCTACAAGGCTTACTGGCTTGCCCAGGTCAGACATATCATCGACAAAGAGCTTAAATTTGAATCCAACGCTCTAAAATTCTGTCATTTTTATTATAATGTGCTGCCTTCTATAAATGCAAAACAGATCTGTAGCACACTAGGTAGAACCAAACCAATAATTATTTAAAAAGTAATAGATGAATTAGAACTCAAATAATTAGTAAGTAGTTAGCTAGCTGATAACATTAATCCACTATTTAACGCAGTTTGGAATTTTGCAGAATGATAGAAAACAGGAAATATCAGTGTTGCCCTGAGTTGTCTCAAGGAGATTTAGCTTCATGGTTTCTATGTTACTGGATTTTGTCTTCAACACATGGCATTAAATATGAGTCCACTGGGAAGGGCCTATGGTGTGTGGTATCTGGGACTCTGAGGGTATATATCTGCCTGGTGGCAAGATGACACAAAGTTGGGAGGAAGCCTAGGAGATAAAACACTTAGTATTCCAGAGGCTGGTTTCTTAGAGTATTCCCCTCCATGGTTCTCTATGTTAACACACTGCAAGAGTATTTGAAACAGTGTTCAGTCCAGATACTAGCAGTGCTTCACCATTTGCTTTTTCTTTTTTGGTCACTTTCAGTTTCTCATTCCACTTAGTTATGTTCTCCTTTTTTTTTTTTTTTTTTTAAATTTTAATTCCAGTGTAGTTAACACACAGTGTTACATTAGTTTAAAGTATACAATATAGTGATTCAACAATTTGGTACATTACTCAGTGCTCCTCATGATAACTGTCCTCTTAATCCCCTTCACCTCTTTTACCCATCCTCCCACCCACTTCCCCTCCAGTAACTTGCCAGTTTGTTCTCTATAGGTAAGAGTCTGTGTTTTGGTTTGTCTCTTTTTTTTCTTTGTTCATCGGTTTTGTTTCTTAAGTACCACATATGAGTGAAATCATATGCTTTCTGTCATTCTCTGACTGACATTTTGCTTAGCATTATACTCTCTAGTTCCACCCATATCATAGCAAATTGCAAGATTTCATTCTTTTTTATGGCTGTGTAATGTTCTGTTCTCTCTATATTCATACCACATCTTGAGGGATGCTTCAGTAATAGTCCTATGGAGGGCTGTTTCCATGATTTGGTTATTGTAAATAATGTTTCAATAAACACAGGGGTGCATATGTCTTTTCAAACTTGTGTTTTTGTATTCTTTGGGTAAATATCCAGTAGTAGAATTACTGGGTCATAGGATAATTCTATTCTTAGTTTTTTGAGGAACCTCCATACTGTTTTCCACAGTGGCTGCACCAGTTTGCGTTCCCACCAACAGTGCATGAGGGTACCTAGCAACCAATGCATCTTATATACTATAGAAATCTAATAAATATTGGGATTCATCATAGGTTAGTCACCTTAGATGAGCCTGGAAAGGTTAGGTGGAATATGAGCAACATATTTATTTTTATCTTAAGACAATGGGAATTCATTCAAAGTTTTTTTTTTTTCATTTATTTATTTTCAGCATAACAGTATCATTATTTTTTCACCACACCCAGTGCTCCATGCAATCCGTGCCCTCTATAATACCCACCACCTGGTACTCCGACCTCCCACGCCCCGCCACTTCAAACCCCTCAGATTGTTTTTCAGAGTCCATAGTCTCTCATGATTCACCTCCCCTTCCAATTTACCCCAACCCCCTTCTCTCTAACTCCCCATGTCCTCCATGCTTTTTGTTATGCTCCACAAATAAGTGAAACCATATGATAATTGACTCTCTCTGCTTGACTTATTTCTCTCAGCATAATCTCTTCCAGTCCCATCCATGTTGCTACAAAAGTTGGGTATTCATCCTTTCTGATGGAGGCATAATACTCCATAGTGTATATGGACCACATCTTCCTTATCCATTCATCCGTTGAAGGGCATCTTGGTTCTTTCCACAGTTTGGCGAACGTGGCCATTGCTGCTATAAACATTGGGGTACAGATGGCCCTTCTTTTCACTACATCTGTATCTTTGGGGTAAATACCCAGGAGTGCAATGGCAGGGTCATAGGGAAGTTCTATTTTTAATTTCTTGAGGAATCTCCACACTGTTCTCCAAAGAGGCTGCACCAACTTGCATTCCCACCAACAGTGGAAGAGGGTTCCCCTTTCTCCACATCCCCTCCAACACATGTTGTTTCCTGTCTTGCTAATTTTGGCCATTCTAACTGGTGTAAGGTGAAGTTTTTATGAGTGAGGTGAATCAAGGAAGACAATATGATGACATCATCATATTTGTTTCTCAAAAACATTTTCTTTATGTATATGGAGAACAAACTGATTGGTGGCCAGTGTGGATAAAGCTAAGTTGGTTGCAAGGTAACTATGATAGCAAAAGTGAGGGGTTATGGTCATTTGGATTAAATTTGTGATGGTAGAGATATAGACACACTAATGGAGACTGGAGGTGACTCGAGAGGACTTGGATATGGGTACTTTAGAGGATGAAGAAGGAGAGGAAAGTGTCAAAAATGTATATTTTTAAAAAAATCTTGGGGCGCCTGGGTGGCTCAGTGGGTTAAAACCTCTGCCTTCAGCTCAGGTCATGATCCCAGGGTCCTGGGATCGAGCCCCGCGTCGGGCTCTCTGCTTGGCAGGGAGCCTGCTTCCTCCTCTCTCTCTGCCTGCCTCTCTGCTACTTGTGATCTCTGTCTGTCAAATAAATAAATAAACTCCTAAAAAAAAATCCTAAAAAAAAAAAAAATCTAGAAACTGACACCTGTAGGCATTTGATAACTTTGTATTTTTCTTCCCTTTTTCTCCTCTACACTTTTATATAATATATATAGACTCAGCCCAAATTTTGGATACATAAACTTGATTTATTTTTATATTTTAATCTTTTATATGTCATAATTATTATTATCATTCTTTAGACTAAGCACATAGTAATATAATTAGGAATATATTTCTAATTAAGACATGTCCTAATTATACATTATTGAGGCAGGAATTTCCTAATTTCTGGCATACCAGAATTTTACCTTCTGAAATTATACACTTTGATGTTTTCAATCTGTTTGTCCTTAGAAAAGTTGTTTAACATAAATGAACCTCAGTTTCCTTGTATAAAAATGCAGCTAATTATAATGTCTACCCACAGGGCTTTTGTAATAGCTAAATTAGAATACTGTAATTTCCCAATATTACTCATTACTGCTGATTGAAACTTTTACATATACATTCTCATTTCTCCTTAAGTCTTAGCCCTCCAAAGATAATCGGGATGGTGAGTCTCATTTTCAAGGGAAAGAAGATGGCATTTACAAAAGTGGCTTTCTTATGTTCATAAAAAATTAAGGGAGATACTGGTATAAAAAAGTCCATCTAATAGCCCCAGACTGAACTGAGTCTGAAATCCATCTTACTACATTTTAGCTCTATGTCATTGGGCATTTTAGTCTCCGAGTCCAAAGTTTCTTATCCAAACAAAAACAGAAAACAATGTTTTTAGCTCATATGTCTACTGTGAGGATTAAATGAGATAATGAAGATAAAGTACCTAGTAGTATCCAGCATCTGTAGGATACTTTCTTTTCCCGTCTCTTTTCCATTAATGCCTATTTTTGAAATTATTTCAAAATAAAATGGTTTATAGAAAATAATCATTGTCATGGTTGAAAGTGGCATAAATGAGATTTTAATGAAATATCTCTAATGAAGAAGCAAATGCTAGTAAATGGCACACTCACAGAGGAAGCTTCATAGTTTCTGATAAACATGGCCCAATATCTATCAAATCTTTCCATTCTAATCAAATATCTAGTATTAGACAGGATAATTAATCTTTCACATAGACAATTTGTGACCTGTGCATTTTGCTTATATACAGGTTTGTATGCTAAACTATAATCATTTTTTTCAATTTTCTATTTCATTTCCATCACCATGCTTATTATAGAAAATGGCATTTCCATTTAGCATGTTTGTTATTTTTAATTAGACATAAAAGGCTTGATAAAATTTGAATTCTTAGCATCTCTTACTTTCAGAAGTATGAACTCTGGAACATTTTGCAAATTTAAAAGTATAGTAATGTTCAAATTTTCAAAGATGGGGAACACTAATTTTATAAATACCTTTGAATAATCTGGTGACATCTTGTAAATTGTACCAGATAGGCAACACCACCAACCAAATGCTTCCAAGTATTTGGTAGCTATTATGGGGTCACGATGTCAATATGTATCTCACAACTCAACAAGAAGGTATTATTTGACTTGTTTTCCAAATGGGGAAGTCCTGAAAAAAGGAATTATTCAACTGTACTGGGAAACTCTAGAAAGGCTTTACAGTGGAGAGATTACTAAACTGTGTTTTCAAATGTGATCAGAAGCTCAGTAGATAGAGATAAGAATGCCACATCTTTAGGAAATATTGTGAAACAGTTCAAATGGAAGAGAATGGTGGCATCAAAGATGGATAGACAGGTAGGGCCAAGTGGAAAGCTCCAGCCCAGGAATCTGGTCTTAGTATAGTAAGGAGAATGTAATGCCATGGCTCTTTGCCATGTACTCTTTTAAATAATATAACCACCAGCCTTCATATCCCTTTGGAAGTCTTCCTTCATTTACACACCATATGGAAGTTCCTCAAAATACTGTAATGTGAATGAAAGAGATACACTATCTGAAATAACACATCCATCAGAGGGCTGCCAACCGGCTGTTCACGGTGAATCATTTAAATTTAAAATTTGGTGTTCTGCACATAGAAGTGTGCAATCCCTGTTGAATTTCTGTAGCTCCCTGAAGACATGTCTTCCTTCTGCAGCTGCTGTGTTCATCTGCATTTCAATATGAACATTTAGAGGTCAACTGCCTGAATTTCGGGCACAATTATAAATTGGAGTCCCAGCAGGTATTGGAAATTTGTGTCTCTACCGGTGTACGGAAATGGCTCTCGGTGTCAGTGTCACCAGGCTTCCTGGCACAGAAAAGGCACAGTGTTAAGAGAGAACGTGAATGAGTTATGTGATGTCAGAGGTTAATCCAGGCCTTTCACAGACTCTCTTTCCTTCCTGGTATTACTAATCTCTGATTCAAGCACCAGACACTTAACCTATCCTTTATTTTATTAATGTTAACCTCTGCTCCCAAGAAGCTAGCTTCGTCTTCATTAGAACATACATGTTTCTGTCTGGTCCACCCTATATTAAGATCCATACAAAAGGTCCATTCGTATTCTTCCATCTCTGATGAGACCCACCATCCCTGATAACATTACAAACACTGTTCTTGGTGCTGGAAAGCAAGACCGATGTGGGCCCCATCTGCATAGAACTCATTGCCTTATATGAACTAATCTCTGAATCTCATGGTCTGTTTTGAGATTTTTTGCACAAAATAGTTGTTGAGTAAATGTTAAATGAAGGAATGGTTTGCACACTCTATGCCCCAGCATTAGAAACTGTGGAGCATACAGTGTAAACAAGACAGTTTTAGCCATGCTGCTAATACTCTGTGATGGGCACAGACAAGCACATAGGTAATTCTAATGCATGGCAGAAAGTATTACGTGTTTTAATAGAGGTATACACACATTTCTGTGGGAGCACGTAAAAGCAAAAGATTAATTCTGGCTTGGGGGATGTTCTGCCCTTCTGTCACAGCGAAAGCAAATGATTATGTCAGCCACTGAGTATAACTGGAATCCATTTACCATATGCATAAGGAGTGAGTGGATTCAGAAAATAAATGACGTTAGGGAGAACTTGTTTCCCTACTATTTCTTTTTCCCTACTGAATCTTTTTCCATGCAATGTTACAGTATGTTATTAAGTGACATCTTCCAGATTTATAATCTCCTTCCTAGAAAATATTTGAATCCCTTCCCTTACATCTTCGTTCTCTCTACTATCCTTCCCCTGCTGGTGGGTAGAAAGGAAATAATGAGGACAATCCAAAAGTATTTCAGTATATAGTTTTAGGACTAATGCAAAGAGTTGACTTGGGATAAAAAAAAAAAAATTCAAGTAAATGTTGTCAGTTTCATTACTCTATGGCCATGAGTTAGTTTGCTAAAAAGAATTTTAAATCATAGTTTCCTTTGCCTCCCCTATGAAAATAGCACTAGTCCAAAAGTTTAAGCACAAGAGGTCTAGGGCCAGCTGCCATAACCAAAGCTGTGCCTTTGGGGAGATCGTTTCCCCTCCTTTGGCCTTATTTCTTCATTTATAAAATGATTTTACTGGACCAAATCAGGAGTTCTGAAGATCAGAGGAGCAAAGGGGCCAAAGAGATGATAAAGAAGGGAGAAGCATTTACCATGTGAGAATGTGAAGCCAGTATTGTGACATTTTCTAGTTTTCTTTTTTCAAGAGAGTCTACTAAGCTGATTCTCCTGTAAAATTTCTACAAAATCGCATTTAGCCAAACAAAACATATCTAAAGGCCAGTTCATCCCAAGGGCTTCCTCTCTGTCCCTTCTAGATTAGATGCTTCCTAAAGTCCCTGAATCTTCTCTGATTCTGCATTGTGAAGACAGTCTGATTTCCCTTTGTTTAGAAGCTACTAAGGTTCAATATTCTGATTCCCCAGATGAATTAAAGAACATGTTTTGAGCACTGTAAAATTAAATTGTTATCATATACCAGAGGATTTCAGTTTGGATAATCCTTTTGGAGTCTTCTCATTTGGTTAAACAATAGTAAAATTGGGATTGAATATTAAGCATTCTAAATCTGAGATCCAGTTTTGAGAAGAGAAATAAAAAGGAAACCACCTTTCTTCCCTTGCTTCCATTTCTTCTCTCCAGCCTGTTGTGAGGTGGATCCAGCCTGAGAGCAGCTGGCCAGTTTGGGTTGGCACGAATTCTCATGCCCACGTTGGGTTGGCCCAGGGTAAACCCTAAGAAATAATCCTCGAACAAAGTAAATACTGTTGAATAGAGTCCAGTTCTTTCATGCCTCAACATGCCAAGTAATTAACATGCCCTCTCTTTCCGACCACTTTTTGGATGTGAAAAGAAGTCTAAATAAAATGAGCTGTTTTACTATGTGCACTCCAGACCTTAACATTTCCCAGATAAGGTAACACTCTTTGGTCCCCCACAAACGTCTATCACTGAGCCCATATGTTACCTGTTGAATGTTTCTGAGGACAGAGATGCTGTTACCCATGTTTGTATCACCAGCATCCATCACAGGGTCTGACATACAGTATGGACTCAATAAATATCTGTTTAATCAATAACTTAGTTAATCTCTGAATGAGTCAATAAATAAATTAACTAAGAACTGAAATTTCTCTCTAAGGCGTAAGCAGCCAGAACAAAGGAATGGCATAGAGCTCCAAGTTCTCTTAAGACATCTGAGGAGAGGTAGGGTCAACCAACAGAGAGTAAAGAGTTTGAAAGTGTAGACAAAAGATCAGTAAAATGTGGTTGGGACCCTTACAGCTCTTGCAAGTGATCACAGACAGTCCCATAGTCCAGGTATCATCCCATGAATCTGGACATTTCATATATAATGTTATCTTCTAGAGAATGTTGATTACTGGAAATCAGCCTGGTTAGCATCTGGCTGTAAGTCAGAACCAACCTTCTGTGGGCTGTGGTTCCACCTTCAGCCCAGTTTCAAAGCCTCTGCAGTGCTTTCTCAGAGTTTATTGCTCACGTGCCTCACCGAGTGGTCAGTCTTGAACCCAGGCAGTGTCCTACCCCATAGGACACGTCTCTGAACTTTGGTCAGCTAATTAGGGCCAAATCTATGGATGTCCAAATCAGGCGGGACTCCAGGAGTTCATATGCAACTTTGTAGGATCATTGTCCTGAGTATCCCCCAACCCCAGTTCAGTCTGGCTGTAGAGACCGGCATTTCTACACCAGTCTCTCCCCACTCCCCAGTCTCCCTGACAATGTTAACCCTCTCCCATCCTATCCTGGATAGGTGGGTAGAAATCTGAGGCCTTAGTCTCTACCTCAGTGACTTACCTCCTGTTCCTTTGGCTGGATTGCCATGGGAGCCACATGCGGAGGGTCCAGAGAAAGGAAAATAGCATTTGCCTATACTCTTGGGACACGGTTCCTTTGGACATGGAGGAGGGCTCACACCCCAAGAGGGTCAGGAGCCTGCTCAGCCACTGTTGGCCTTTGTCACCAACACCCTTGCAGGGCTGCCCTGAGGCTCACACAGGAAAACAAACAAAAATGGAATTTCCCCACTCTTTCTGACTTATGAGGTGCCCTTTTCCACACTTCAGACTTCTCTTGGAGCTCTTTCTACCCATGCCTCAAACTAGTGCACAGTTCCATGTTTTGGGCCATCTTTGCAGCTGAGCCTGGAAATACAGGAGGGAAAGGATCCAAGAATCCCGTGCATGTTTCAGTGGTGCTTTAAATTCTGGTTTCCTTCCCCAAACCAGCTTTTACCATTTGCTTTTCAGAATCCTCTGAAAGCTGCTCCACTCCTTCTGCCTCAGGCTTTTAGCTGTGCTCAGTGGGAGAACCAGGATGGAGAGGACTTACTCCATCTTGACTGGGCCAGAATTTTTATCATGTAGTTTTATGAGATGGGGAAAATCCATGAAATTGCTTGACGGGATTGCCTGTTCCACCTGGTAAATCTTATTGTCAACTGGCAATATTGGTTTTGTTGAGTGCTCTTCTCCAAAGAAATGATTGCTTAGTCCACTAGATCTAAAGTCCAGACTTGGAAGTTGGTGAGAGCCCATGAGATATCCTGTCATTCATCAGGCCTCATTCATGTACTTAACATCTATTAATGGTGTCATTTATGTGTCAGGTACTGTGCTTGGCACAAGGGCTACCTGTGTGAATGACACAGAATCTTTGTCGTTGGGGAGCCCAGAGTGTACTAGAAACCGGCCGGAGGTCACTACCAGTGCTACAAGAAAACAAAGCAGAGCCTTAAGTCTAGAGTAAAGAGGTACAGGTAAATAGGCAGTTTGTGTATTTGGGAGTTCAGTGTGTGATAAATGCCAGCATCACTGCTATGGAAGAGCAGAGCAAATCCTTAACTCCATACTGGAGGAGGGTCTTGACCAATTTCTAAGTGGAGATGAGACTTAGACCTACACAAATTAAAAAGTAGAAAATCTGCAGGAAAGTAAGCTCCAGATATATGGAGTGGAAGGCACAGAGACCAGATACAAGGGAGAAGAGTTTATTATGTGGCTACAAGAAGTTCCAAATACCTGGTATATGATCATGGATACAAATTGAGGGGTAAATCAAGAGAACAGATGGGTCTTAAAAGTCAGGGCAAAGTATTTAGGGTGTAGTTTGGTTATCAACTGAAAGGTTTTAAAAGGAGACTAACAAAATCAGTTTTGTGCTTTAGAAAGGCCACTTTTTATGTTTTCTACACTGGGAATACGGAGATTCCAGCAGAGCAAGCTGGGAGGCAGTAAGACCTGTTAGGAGGCTATTGTAATAACACAAGCAAGAAATTATGTAATTAGTTTTGGGACTAATAAAAAATAAGTCATGCTATATCCACATAAGGAAACACTATGCAGCTAGTAAAATAGTGCAGCCCCAGGAATTCAAGAAGGAGTCCAATGAATGAGATAGATCCAATCTGTCAACTGCTCATATCAGTTCTCAAAGTGAAACTCATATCAGTTTTCAAAATGTGCCCTGAATCTGAACCCTTCTCGCCATCTCTATTGCTGTCGCCCTCATCTAAGCCAGCAGGGTCTGTTGCCTGGTCTGTCACACTGGCCACTGACTCCTCCCTGTTCAGCTCCCCCTGACAGCATTTGGATTCCCCACCCCTACCGCCCTATTTCTCACACCTCAAAGGCACTCTGATCCACCTGGATGCTTAAAATGAAAACCTGGACAAACCCTTGACTCTTCTTTTTCTTTGGTAGCTCACATCCAACCGACGAACACATCCTATTCTCCCTGCTTCCTAAATATACTTAGAATCCTATTCTATACTAAGGCACCATTTCTCTTAGATGCTGTTTCCATACTCCTTAGGTTTTCCCACTCTTATTCCATCTTCCATCCTCAAAGTAAAAAAATTTTTAGAGATTTTATTTATTTATTTATTTGACAGAGAGAGAGATCACAAGTAGGCAGAGAGGCAGGCAGAGAGAGAGGGGGAAGCAGGCTCCATACTGAGCAGAGAACCCGATGCAGGCCTCCATCTCAGAACCTAGAGATCATGATCCAAGCCAAAAGCAGAGGCTTAACCCACTGAGCCACCCAGGTGCCCCCTTAAAATAAAATTTTTAAGATGAAAAGATCATGATATTTTTCTGATAGAAACACCCCAAAGTCCTATATCATACAGATCCTATCTAGCTCCCTTAGCGCCTATCCTGCTTGTCTTCCCCTTACTAACTGTTTTGGCCTTTCTTTTGTTCTTCAAAAACACACTAGACATACTTGCTCCAAAAAATGCCTCTCCCCTCCTCTTCTTCCAGATATTTATATTTTGAATGTGAAAAAACAAACCTGATCATTTGTAACAGAACTTGGATCAGGGACCAAGCAACATAAATCATTTTATCAAGTGCTTTCTAAATATGAACTCATTTAATACTTTTATAAATCTTTTAATTAGATAGGATTATTAAACCCATTTTTAGGGGGCACCTGGGTGACTCAGTCGTTAAACATCTACCTTCGACTCAGGTCATGATCCCAGGGTCCAGGGATCGAGCCCTGCAACAGGCCCCCTGCTCAGTAGGAAGCCTGCTTCTCCCTTCCCCCTGCTTGTGTTCCCTCTCTCACTGTCTCTGTCAAATAAATAAATAAAATATTTTAAAAAACAACAAAAACACTTTTTTTTTTTTTCCGGGCACAGAGAGGTTCATGACCTAAGCCAAAGTCACACAGCTAGTAAATAGTGGGCAGAGCTCTGATCCTAGCCTGCTGCCTTGTTTCAGAATCTGTACTCTAAATCCTCTATGCTCTGCTGTTCCTAGTAGTTGGCATATGCATCTCTAACACAAAGTAAGATATCTTGCAGGTTCACCTCCTTCAGATGTGTGTGTGTAGTGAGCAGGTATATACAGACAGAGCTCAAAGCCTGAAGAGATGAGAGGCAAAAGAATTCATAATTAACCAAGTATCCCCCCCTACATATACAAATACTGAGTCTATTGCATTAATTGCTTTCAAATACAGCTACCACTACCCCCTGTACAAAGAAGTTAGGCTTGCCAGCTGTTAACAAGCATCTTGATTTCCTTAATTTCTTCATCTATCATGAAAAGAATCCTAAAGCTCATTGAGTTTTATGAAATTAAAGCATTTCCAAAGTATTTATTTTGTTGTCACACATTGCACCGGAGGTCTCTCAGGTACCAAAAGGTGATAACTGAGCCTTGAGCTGCTGCTTCTAATGGAGGAAAAAGGCTGGTACCCAGGTGAAGTGGTGTAGGCAGAATTTAAACTTGAGTTTCTATTAATTGACCCTCTGTTGCATCCAGAATGCTAAAACAGATTAAGATGTTTTTCTTTAAAAATTCATGCATCAAAATGACTTAAGGAGAAATTACAAAGGTTAAATTTACATTAGTTGTCTTCTGGCAGGCTTTGTGTGTTTGTTTTTGAATTTGCAGTCTTTTGGTATTTCAAATGACAAGGGAAAACAGTTATCAGGGACTTCAGCAAGAATCAAAAGCTGCCCAAATAGGCCAGTTGTTTCCAGATGCCCAGTAACAACAAATGACTCAACAGGCTGGGCACAACCATTGTGCCCTTTCGTTTTGAGCCCTTCCTTTTGGTCAGCCCCTTTATATATCCCTGGGCCCAGCGTTTAGGCAACACTAGTGGGCATTACTCGAGGGAACAGAAACATCGTACTTTCCAGGAAAGATCCAATCTTGTTGTGGGGTTGTTTTCCCTCACTTTATCTCTTAATTAGAAAATTACAGTAATATTGTATGGAGATTACTTCTAGCGAAAATGATATAATATAGCAAAAAGGGCACCAGTCTTGGTGTTAGAAATTCTTGTCTACTTCTGATGTTATTTGCATAACCTTGAAAAATGTACTGAAACTGTGTATACCTCAGCATCTTTATCTCTGCAGTATGAATACAGTATCAATGCACGTCACTGATATATGCAAAATTTATTTTGAGAAATGCCAAACAAAAATGCAAATTTTTATTCTTGCTCCATTCAATTCAACAAACAGCGCATTAACCATGCCCTAAGCACCAGGATTTGATTTACAAATGAATAAGGCTCAAATGTCACCTTTGTGATAGTTGTTGTCTATCACAGACAAGGCATAAAGAAAAATCAGGACGGAACCTGAAAGAGGACTGCCTAAGAGCTCTACTGCACATCCTATCAGGAGAGACCTTTGGCTTGCTTTCATTCTCCAAAGTCTTGACCACACAACACAGTGGCTAAAGGTCGTTATGATTTACATTTTGGTACAGTGACTATTTTTGAAGCATCTACCTTGTGCCTGGTGCTGTGTGAGGTATTTTTGAGTTATCACCATTTAACAGGTGATTAAACAGAATATTAGAGAATTTAAGTAATTTGTGCAATTCACAGAGCTAGGAAGACATAAAGCAAGAATTTATGGCTCTATCTCCCTTCTCTGCTCATAAGAGAAAAAAAGGTAATGAGAGTCAAACCACCACCTATCCAGTAGCTGGAGAAGCAACCTTTCCTGACCTCTGATAGTGGGTTGGGAGACTGAAGTGATGTGTGAGTAACACACATCCATTTAGGGAGTTAGAGGAAGGTAGGGGATGGACTGACTTGGGGAATGGATTTTTCAAATTCTCCCTCCCCTAAATATGCCCACATTTCTATAGTATGGTGGGCAGGGTGACTGAGAGAGATATAGAGAAAGTGACAGGGGGTTTGGAAAGGCAAGATTAATTGTGGTACCTGCAATCATGGTATTCCTCATGAAGGAAATGTTCTTGGAACCTTTGAAAATGGATAGAATAAGTGTTACAGGGTCAAGAAGGAAGAGAAAATAGAAGGGATAATCTAGTTAGAAGGGACAGTTCTTTTATTCATTGAACAGATATTTATTGGGGACCCACTATGTGCGAGACACTGGTCTAGGCTCTGAGTTATGAACAAAAGTGGGAATAAAATCCCTGGCCTCAACGGAGTTTATATTTCAGTGGGTAGATGAGACAGACACAGACAGACAATAAAAAGACAAGCATGTAGGATTTTAATGGTGGTGAGGAGGAAAATATTGCTGGGAAAGAAGGTAGGGAGTATGTGTGTGTGGAGGGGACCAGGTGAAGATGAGATTTAGACAGGATGTCCCCAGAAGGTGTCACAGAGAGGATGATATTTGAGCAAATACCTGCACTGAGGAGGAAACAGCTCCTGCAGATCTCTGTGGCAGAGCATTCTGGGTAGAAGGAACAGCAAGTACAGGACCCAGAGGCAGGGCATCCCTGAACAGTTGAGGATTGGGAAGGAGGTTAGTGTGGCTAGAGAGGATTCATTTAAATGTAGAGTGTTAGGAAATGCAATCAGATGGATGAGGGATAGAGCTCCATGAGTCAAGTTCCTGTGTGTCTTGGAAAGTCATTGTAAGGACTGTCCCTTTTACTTTCAGTAATAAATAAGCCACTGGAAAGTTTGATCAGAAGAGTGTCATGATCTGATCTACATTTTAAGGAAAGAGTTCTGGCTGTTGTGTTGAAAAGTGACTAGAGTAGGGGAGGATAGGCAAAAGTAAAAAAGAGACCAGTCAAAGACTGTTCCCTGTAATCCAGACAGGAGATGATGTTTCTTAAATCTGATAGAAGTAGATTGGTGTGAAGTACTTTAATTCTACATAGATTTTAAAGATAGATCAAATAAAAGTTGAGAAGGTATGAAGGAAAGAGGAGCAAAAAGTGGCCCTGAACTATTTGACTTAGTAGCTAGAGTACAGAGTTTCTTCCATTGGCAGGAGGGGAAATGTGGAAGTATGAAAACCGCCTGTGTAGAGAGGGAATTTTAAGAATAGTGAGAAGTAGCCTGGGTCCAATGTCTAGTTCTTTTATGAAAACAGGATTCCCCATCTAAAACTTGTATCAGGATGAGCCATGCTGTTTAACCTGTTTCTCTGCTCAGGGAAATAAAATATCAACATTTGGGCCAGCAAAGAAGAAGGGCATAATATGCTTCTATAGTTTGAAAAGTTATGAAGAACCATGCTACTTTAAAAAATTCCTTTTTTCTCTCTCTTACAAAAACTTTTCCCCAAATGACAAGGTCTGTGTTTATCTCGAGTGTTCCTTTCACCTTTTTACCGTGTTTTTACATGTCTTAATCTTTCCCATTCTTTGCTCACCAGGTCTTGCAGTAGATTCTGCCTCCTAGACCCTAGTGCTCATAACCATGGCCTTCCCCTAGGCCAGGCCACCTTCAGCTATCATGCAGATCATGGCTCTCCTCTTTATGGGTCTTTCTGGCTCCACTCCCACAGCCCTTTCGATCTTTCTCCATACCATAGTCAGACTGATCTTCCTGAAATAGAAATCTGATCACGCCCCTTGCTAGTTAAAACTTCAAAGGATCCCAAGGATTTGATGATAAAATGCAGCAATTTTAATGTAGTTTAAGTAGTCCTTCCCTCCTCTGCTCCTTTAGCTCTCCTCATTCTTGCATCTCCCATGTCATGTTCTGGTCATGCCATCCTTCCTAAAGTTTCCCAAACACAGTATGCTCTATCTCATCTATGAACCTTCAAGCAAACTCTTCCCTCCACTCTTCACTCAACTGATACTCAGCCATAATAGCTAGCGTCAGTGAGCTTCTGGGTCTAGTGAGCTCTGGTTCTCCCCTGACTCAGTCCTCCTCTGCACTTATCAAACCACACTGCAATGGCCCACTTAGATGCTCCTGTGCCGTCTAGGCTCTAGGGCAAGAATTAGATTTATCTTGGTCAACATTATGTCCCTCACTCCAGCACATTCTGAGCAGTCAGAAGTCATAGGCACTCATTCCATCCTTAGTGACTCAGTAAGCCAGACCAAATGGTAGTTCTTTAATGAAACTTTCCCAAGAGCCCTCCGTTGGAAGGGGCCTCTCCCTCTTTGGGCCTCCATAGATTTTACCTCCACATGTGTTACAGATTGATCACCTTTAACCTTTCCCTGGAGTTAAAAAATTTATCTCTATTATTGAACAACTTTCTTCTTAAGTGCAGAATTCATACCCGCTTCATCTTTTTGTTCCTAAGTCATCAACCACACAGCTTTTCCTTAAGGTCAGCCTCCAATAATTAATTAATTAATGGAGTATAAATGTTAGATTATATTTTAGAATTTCCAAATAGGCTAGTTTATGGAGAGCATATGCTTTGAGGTTGGAAGTGGTGCATGATAAATCCAAACAGGGAAGTTGAGGCAAGGTGGTAGAAAATCACGTTTGCTAAGCTAGAACTTAATAATTTGGGAACTGGAGATTTGTTGTGGATTTCTAAACCAAAGAAATATGTTATCATTGTTGAGTACTAAGGAGATTAATCTGTCCTTAGGATAAATTTTCTGGTACAGAAATACAGTGTTCATCTGCATCTATCTCCAGAGATTGGTAATAGAGGAAGTAAACCTTGTTACTGTTGGGAATTCAGGTCATTTTTTAAGGTTTTCGGGGGAGAGAAACCTGGAAATAGAAGACAATTAGTAAGCACACTATGCTGGCACCTGTATCTTTCCATTTAGTCTGGTTCTAACTGTGATAAATTATTTCTGTGAATTCTCCAATTATTCAGAATCCATGGAGAGAGCTAGAGTAGAATTAAATCTCATAGTTAATCCATAATGTTTCTTTTTTTTATTTGTTTTTTGTTTTTGTTTTTTTCATAATTTGTTTCTTAACAGGTTCTCTGACTCTGAGAACACATCACGTTCAGGATTCCAAAATGGGATTTGTGATCAATGCTATCTATTCCATGGCCTATGGACTCCACAACATGCAGATGTCCCTCTGCCCAGGCTATGCGGGCCTCTGTGATGCAATGAAGCCAATCGATGGACGGAAACTTTTGGATTCCCTGATGAAAACCAATTTTACTGGGGTTTCTGGAGATATGATCCTCTTTGATGAGAATGGAGACTCTCCAGGAAGGTACTGTTACTATTTTCCTTTAGACAATAGCATGTGAACAGTCATCCATTGATCCTGACATGCCTGTTTCTCTCCTCTGTGGTTATCTAGTCTTACTGGTCATCTTTGGCCAACTCCGACATCACAAAAGGATTAAAGATTGAGAAGGGGAGACCCATTTTCTGTGGTCAGGTATACATATTGATGCTGACTTCCGAAACAGGCTCTTGGAATCATCTTATTTCAGAGACCCACCCTTAGAGACAGGAACCTTATGTTATGGTAGAAACTCAAAAATCAGCTCTGTGGTTTCTCTGTACATGTTTTCCATGTTATTCCCTGTACTCTGATCTCTTCATGGGCCATAGATCTATTCTGAAACAGAAAAATTCCATTTCTGGTAATTCAGAAACCTGGCTGAGGTGCTATTACGTTGTTTGCCATACCTATAGTAAGTTATACGTCATTTTATTTTATTATCTTTTAGCTAGAGGACTTTCTCCTTTCTCGAGAACTAAATTGCCTTTTACTCTGAAATTCACCTTTCGTTATTTATAGAGGAGCCTGAGAAATATGAACTTACTCATTATTACAGATCAGCCTCCAGGGAAGTCATTAGGTAACTAGAACTTACCAGAATTCACATCTATCTCATATTCTAAATTTTTAAGTGACTCTACACATGAGACTTTAATCCATGACAGATATTGTCACTGAAATGATATTCTGAGCTGTAGCAGGGCTGGCTCTTCATGCTGCCTTACGTCGGCACAATCAGGGTCCTGTGGTCTCCCACTATAAAAATCACAAGTATTCTTCCAGCAACAGTTTATGCTTGACATGTATGCTTGGAGAGGGTGTCTTTTCACTCTGTTTGCAGCAGACCCTGCCAAGAGAAGGTTTCGCGACTCCCTCCATGACTCACACCCCACGTGCTCACCCACGTACCAGCCACCTTGGTTCTAGCTGGTTTCCGTACTACTGAGGTGAGCTGGAGCTGGTCCCTGGGGCAGCTGTTACCATGTCACAAGCTGAACTGCTAAGTGACAGCAAGTTCCAAGTCATGCAGCCAAGAGGAAATCTATATATTTTCTCTCTTCTAGAGACTTGAAGAATATTGCTCCAAGCAGGTTCTCTGCCAAGATAAGCTGACTTTTCATATATAGTTTTCTTCTTTTTGGCTGTTTAGTATACCCATGGGGAACAGGGAATACAAGCTTTTCATCAGAGCCACAGAAAATTTCACATTTGTCATAAGGCTTCATAGGGCAGGTCAACCAAAGAGCTCAATCTGTAGGCTCAAGTCAAGGCCTAGTCCATTATGTACACATGGATTTATTATTCCTGTGAGCATACCTAAGGAACTGACATCAGCTTGGGACTTGCTCATAAACTCTGATGACTACAGCTCAAATATTCAAAGAGTTTTCATGTCATGCACCCAAGCCAGTTCCGTAAAACCAGATAGTGAAGAAATGTCTCACCTCTATTCCAATGGGAAACCTTAATGGATCAGACAGAACACCACTGTCTCACTCATAATCCTCCAAATATGCTGTAATGGGGTGCACTTAGGACTTCGGTTCTTAACCTTTTTTAGAACATGAAGCTCTGTAAGACTCAGATGAAATTTATAGATATTCTCTAAAGGACAATAGGCATAAAATGTTGCAAACAATTTCTAAGAATTCAAAATTGTTCAGAGAACCTACACATATTTCAAAGGCTGGGTGTTACAGTAACCCATTAATAAATGATCTTAATTGGCCTCTGAGGACATGAACCAGACTCCAGAAGGTGGTTTGCAGCTTTTTATTCTTACAATAATCCAGTTCTATTTACAAAATAACTAAACTAATATTTATTGAACATGTGTTCTGAGCCAAACATTTAGCTAAGTCCTCTACCTTTTAATCCTATGATGTAATGTTACAATTCTCTTTTCCAGCTGAAGCCCCACAAACTGAGGCTTACAAAGATTAAGTGACTTCCTCAAAGATACAGTCTGGTACATGATAACCCAAGCTTCTAATTCAGTCTCCAGGACTTCACTCCTAACCTTATACACCAGCCTGCCAATTAATCGACCAGACCAAAACTAAAAAGCCACTGTCTTTTGAGAAATATATTGGTAGACATTCTATTGCTATTTCTGTGGAGTAAAATTTACCATTCTGCTTGGCCAAAGACATTCCAAACTGGGCAATGAACCAGAGACTCCTGGGGTGACTAGGGAGTCCCCTAAAATGCCAGAGGCAAAGGAGGAAGGTCTTAAACAGAGGAGAAACTTGCTCTCACAGACTGTTAGACAGAGTTCCTTTTTACCACTGTCCTTAAACCTCACATGGAATCAGACCACCATCAGTCCACACTCTTTAGGGAAACCCCTGGGGTCAGGTGTGTTTCAGAATTGAGCGTTTTTCCATTTAGAAAAGGAAACACAGTCCTCTAATGCCACCAGCATGCTGTGGAACAGCACTCTTTAATCAACTTATTAATATCTCTGTAGTAAAACATACGAATAGTCACCCCAAGTATGATAAATAGGCAATGGAGAGCCTCATTACAGGGCGGGTCAAGTTCTCCCACCAGAGAAGTTCAGATTGGGTCATGTTTTGCTGCCAAGTGAGGCATAAACATATAATCTTCAGAGCTCTAAGGATTTCAGAATTACAGATAAGAAATATGGACCTTGACTATTTACCACCAATGGTATAGACCACAGGTCAGCCAACTGTGGTCTGCAGGCCAAATGGAGTCTGCTATCTGTTTTCATAAATCAGGTTTAATTGGAGCACAGTCACACCCACTTATTTAGAGCCTGTCTCTGGCTGCTTTCACATTACAGGGGAAGTGCTGAGGAGTTTCAAACAAGACCATCTCACAAAGCCTCAAAATATTGACTGTCCCTTCACAGCAAAAGATTTCTGACCCTCTTAGAGAGAATCCACTGCCTGGGACTGACCATAACTGGACAGGGCAACATCAGACTAAGTACAACTAACAATTGAAAGCAAGAATTTTAACTTTATATTGTGGGATTAATAAATATGGGCATGTAAACTATTTGGCAACATGACATAAAGAAAGGGAGTCTAAAATTCTACAATGGCAAGTTTTGTATAATTTAAATTAAGTGACAAAACGTTAACTTGAAGTAGAAGAAGATAAAGAATGTATGTTTAATCCCTTAATAAGAGAAATAGCTAAAAAGCCAATAGAATACTTTTAAAGAATTGGTTAATCCAAGAGGCAAGAAAAGAGGAATGCGTGGACAGAGCAGATGTGACAAGTAGAATGTAAGGCTAGAACTCCAGAAATTTGAAGATACTGAGCTGGTTTGCATGAAGGTTCTTAATGTGTGGTTCTGCCCACAGAAGGATCACAGAGATTACTTTTTTTTTTTAATTTCTTAACTTTCCTTGGGACAAAACTGGAGTCTCAGAGAAAGGAAGAATTGCACCCACTCTCATGTAGTCAATTAATAACAGAACAAGGACAGTAGCAATTCCCAGGCACAATCATTAAATTCAAATGTAACTAAATTTTCTTTTTTTTTTTTTTACCATTTTCTTTATGTTACACATGAAATGGTTCTATGTGTATCCTGGAAAAGGATTTCATTATTAGTTACCATTAAAGGACTTGGTCAAAGTCACCTTGTGCTTTCTCTTTAATCTCCAATAATCCAACCCCAAAGACACAGATCTTTATAATTGTTTTGTTGCATGGACTGGTGCTTGAAGTGTCTATTTTCTTGACCAATAGACAATTTATCACACATTTAAGAATCACGCTTTAAAACACACACACACACACACACACACACACACACACATACTCCTAAGCATTAGAATTATAGACTGAGAGGATTTTAAGAGCTATATAAATCTAAATTTCTGCATAGCCCCTTCCCCCTCGTGAGGTTGTCATTCCCCTGACAATCTTGCTTCAGCCCCCTGGGATAAAAATAAAACAAAACAAAACAAAAACTCACTATCTTCTGAGGAAGGAAGTCTATTCTAATTTTCAGAGAGTTTAACCACTTAGAAAGTTCTTTAGTTCTGCTAAACTGAAACCTGCCTGCCTCTAGTTTCCATTTAGTGCTTTAATAGGACCTTTTTTTTTTCTTTTGGGTTAAAACAGATTTTATCTATTTTATTTTGGTTTTGAATGCTATAAAAAATTCATTTTTTAAAAATTTTAGTATATTTTGACTATGAACTGTGGCCAGTTAAGGGAGAGATACAAGGAGAGGCAAAGAGAAAGGAGAAAGAAAGCAGAGATATTACAGAAGACAGGTCACACATATCTCACAGTGTTGAGAAGGAAAGTTTCAGGAGCAGAAAGATGCAGCAAACAAGGAGGCTCAGTGAAAGAGAGCAAGAGAGCAAGACAGTGAGAAAAAATAACAGGATACAACTACAGGGAGCCATTATGTGTTTTAATTTTTACTTAAAATCTAAGAGTATTTTTCAACACTCAGTTTCTCTCACTTATGATGGAGAATAAAATCTATATCCCATCTCTGAAAATTGAACGAATTCATACCAATTGACAAGGGAGAAATCTTTTAATGGGGAATTGTTTTTACCTGTTTCTTTTTCTAATGTAAGGCGACCAGAGATTTTTACAGCAGTGTTATAATTTCACTGACAGAACGACTAGTGATACCATCTCTGTATTTCTCTTGTAGACAAGAGATAATTACCAGAGATCTAAAGGCTAATTCCCTGAGGAGGATTCATTACCTCTTACACAGTTAAAACACGTTGACAGGTTTGAACCAAAATTAAGGTTTAACTTTTCTTGAAATCCCTTCCTGTCAAATATAACATTTTCCACTCTATACAGTTTTCATATTTATTTTGCAAAAATTAGATCTCTCCACATTTTACCATTTCTCCTACATAAAACAGAGTTCTGCAATCAAGGAGCAATGAAAGTTGATTCCTCACTTTGTCAGATAGATATAGAGCAGTCTAATGGAGAAGACATTGGACTTGAAGTCTAAAGGCTGAGTTTCTCTTCACTCTGTCACTTGCACACTCCACAATATGGTACCATTCAATAACCTCACCAAGCTTCGGTTCCATTACCTGTAAAATTCAGAGTATGAATAGGCCTTGCGAGAGTTAAAGATAGGTAGGACTGGCATGAGGGCTTCTTTGGCATGAGCAGTAAAACTCGCACAGCCCTTCAAATCAGCAGCAGCAAAGAAATTATTGCTGACACCAATAATTCTTTCTTTTTCCCAGCCTAGAATGTTCAAAGCTTTTATTTGCTCACAGAGTCTTTATTGGCTCACACAGAGTACTTTTGAAAGTCTCAGGAGCCCATATATTTGAAGTAGTCAGTGACATATATATGTTTCTTTTTTAGCCTTAGTGTTCTATTTTTTAATATCTCAACTCATTGTATGCATAGTAGCCATTGGAAAGTGGGATAAAGTGGGAAGGTTTAGGACTCAGTTATGTATCCTGTAGACTGTATTTTGGGTTTAGAAGTGAACTTGAGATATCTACTCAAAATTGTTACTTACTGCAAATAAAACATTTTAGGATGATCCTTAAGCTACTGAAGAGCTAACACAATTTAAGAATGAATTAACGTTCTGAAAAAGACACTACTGTAAAATATTGTGATTGGGAGTAAAAACAGAATGGTATCATTTTATAGTGTAGATCCAAAAAGACTACGTCGGATTTTTTCTTAACATTTCCTTACTGAGCATTGGTCTGAATATGGTAATCTAGTCACTGGAACCCAAAAGCTAGAAAGTTTTCCATCCGTGTCAATTTCCAGATAGCCAACTATGCTGAGCATGGAAAGACAGAGGGGGCATTTATCAAAGCCCGTCTGTCAATCCAATAAATCCTAGGAGGTAAAAGCATAGATTTCCACATGAAGACATTGTGTACCTAAGACATACCCATATTTATGTCTACAGGAGCTGATAGTGATGGTATTGCCAAACCACTGTCCTGGAAATTATCTCAAAAATGCTTCTCTGGAAATGTTCTTGCACACAAGAAATATCTTACAAATAAGAGCATTAATTTTTCCTCTTTACATCTCTATCCCCATACTCAAAATGAGAACAATAGCTAATAAAGGCTGAGAACTCACAAGGTATTAGTATCTTCCAGTATTTTTACATTGCATGAGGGCTTTAGAAACTATTTTCAGACTTATTTTATTTTATTTAATTCCAGCTAATTAACATACAGTGTTATATTAGTTTCAGGTGTACAGTATAGTAACAAAAATTCCATACATCATCCAGTGCTCATCACAACAGGTGCACTCCTTAATCCCCATCACCTAAATCACCCACCCCCAACCCATGTCTCCTCTAGTAACCATCAGTTTGTTCTCTATAACTATTTCTTGATTTATATCTCCCTCTCTCTCTTTTCTCCCTTTGCTAGTTGTTTTATTTCTTAAATTCTACATTTGAGTGAAATCATGTGGTATTTGTCTTTCACTGACTGATTTACTACACTTAGCATTATACTCTCTATCTCCATCCATGTCATTGTAAATCGCCAGATTTTATTCTTTTTTCACGGTTGAATAATATTCCAGTGTGTGTATGTGTCATATATATATGTATGTATGTATACATATACATGACATATACATACATATATATACATACATACACACACACATTAAACATTAAACATTAAACTTTATCTATTTACCAATCAATATAATCAATAGACATTTGGGCTGCTTCTATATCTGCAATATCCATTACGGTAAATAATGCTGCTACAGACATAAGGGTGCGTGTAGCCCTTTTAATTAGCGTTTTTTGTTTTTTGTTTCCTTTGGATAAATACTCAGTAGTGTGATTGCTGCATCTTAGGACGCTTCTGTTTTTACCTTTCGAGGAGCCACCATACTGTTTTCCAGTGTGGCTGCAGCAGTTCACATTCCCACCAATAGTGCACAAGAGCTCCCCTTTCTCCACACCCTTGCCAACACCTGTTGTTTTTTGTGTTGTTGATTTTAGCCACTCTGACAGGTGTGACGTGATATTGCATTGTAGTTTTGATTTGCATTTCCCTGATGGTAAGTGATGATGAACATCTTTCCGTGTGTCTGTTAGCTGTCTAACTGTGTTCTTTGGAGAAATGTCTTTTCATGTCTTTTGCCACTTTTTCATTGGAGTATTTGTTTACTGGGTGTTGACTTTTATAAGTTCTTTATATATTTTAGATGCCAGTCCTTCATAAGATATGTCACTTGCAGATATCTTCTCCCATTCCAAAGGTTGCCTTTTGGTTTTGTTGATAGTTTCCTTCACTGTGCAGAAGATTTTCATTTTGATGAAGTCCCAACAGTTTGCTTTTGCTTTTGTTTCCCTTGCCTCAGGAGATGTATGTAGAAGAATGTTGCTATGGCTGATGTCAGAGAAATTACTTCCTGTCCCCTCTTCAAGGATTTTTATGGTTTCGGGTCTCATGTTTAGGTCTTTAATCCACTTTGAGTTTATTTTTTTGAATGGTAAAAGAAAGTGGTTCTGTTTCATTCTTTTGCATATTGCTGTCCGGTTTTCCCAGCACTACTTGCTGAAGAGAATGTCTTTTCTCCATTGGATATTCTTTCCTGGTTTTATGAAGATTAATTGACCATATAGTTGTGGATTTATTTCTGGGTTTTCTATTCTATTATGTTGATCTCTGTGTCTATTTTTATGCTACTACCATGCTGTCTTGGTCAATACAGCTTTTTCATATAACTTAAAGTCCAAAATTTTGATACATCCAACTTTGCTTTGCTTTTCCAAGGTTGCTTTGGCTGTTTTGGGTCTTTTGTGGTTCATATAAATTTTAGCATCGTTTGTTCTAGCTATGTGGAAAATGCTGTTAGTATTTTGATAGGGATTGCATTAAATTTATACATTGCTTTCAGTAGTATAGACATTTTAAACGTATTTTTTCTTCCAACCCATGAGTTGGAAATATTTTTCCATTTCCATTTTTCCATGGAAATGGAAAGTTTTTCTATTTCTTTGTGTCCTCTTCAATTTCTGTCATCAGTGTTTTATACTTTTCAGAGTATAGGTCTTTAAATTCTTTGTTAGGTTTATTCCTAGGTATCTTATGTTGGTGCCATTGTAAATGGGATTGTTTTCTTAATTTCTCTTTCTGCTGCTTCCTTATTGGCATATAGATATGCAGCAGATTTCTGTACATTGATTTTGCATCCTATGACTCTACTGAATTTGCTTATCAGTTCTAGCTGTTTCTTGGTGGAATGTTTTGGGTTTTCTTTATGTAGTAGTAAGATGTCATTTGCAAATAGTAAAAGTTTTACTTCCATCTCACCTATTTGGATGCCTTGTTGTTGTTGTTGTTGTTGTTGTTTTATTATTGTCTGATTGCTGTAGCTAGGACTTCCAGTATTATGCTGAACAAAAGTCATGTGGGGTGCTTGGCTGGCTCAGTTGGTAAAACATGTGGCTCTTAATCTTGGGACCATGAGTTTGAGTTCCATGTTGGGTATAAGAGATTGGTTAGAAAATTTTTTTTTAATTTTTAGATAAATATCTTATTTATTTATGTACTTATTTATTATTTAAAGAGCACGCTAGCATGTGTGGAAGGGAGGGGTCAGGTGAGGGAGATGGGGGTGGGAGAGAACCTCCACAAGACTTGCCTGTACTCAGAGCTGATTGCAGGCCTCCATCCTGCTGCCAGATCATGACCTGAGCTGAAACCAAGAGTCAGATGCTCAACTAACTAAGCCATCAAGGTAACCCAAATAAAATTCTTTTTAAAGTGTGGAAATCCTTGTCTTGTTCCTAATCTTAGGGGGAAAATTGTCAGTTTTTCCCCATTAAGGATGATGTTAGCTATTGAATTTTCATATATGGTCTTTATCATGTTGAGGTATGTTCCCTCCAAAGCTACTTTGCTGAGAGTTTTTATCATAAATGGATGTTGTACTTTGACAAAAGCCTTTTCAGCATCTATTGAAATGATTATATGATTTTTATCCTTTCTCTTACTGATGTGATATATCACATTGATTGATTTGGGACTATTGAACCAATTCTGCAATCCAGAATTATCCCATTTGATCATGGTGAATGATTTTTTTTAATATATTGTTGAATCTGGTTTTCTAGTGTTTTGTTGAGAAGTTTTACATCTATGTGCATCAGGGATATTGACCTGTACTTCTCTTTTTTAGTGGTTTCTTTATCTGGTTTTGGTATTAGAGTAATGTTAGCCTCATAGAATGAATTTGGAAGTTTTCCTTCTAATTCTGTTTTTTTAGAATAGTTTGAGAAGAATAGGTATTAAGTCTTCTTGAAGTGTTTGGTAGAATTTTTCAATGAAGCTATCTGGTCCTGCTTTTCTTTGTTGGGACTTTTCGGGATTTCTGATTCACTTTTTCTGTTGGTTATTGATCTGTTCAAATTTTGTATTTCTTCCTGCTTCAGTTTTGGTAGCTTATATGTTTCTAGAAATTTACCCATTTCTTCTAGGTTGTCCATTTTATTAGCATATAGTTTTCTTAATATGCCCTTAAAATTATTTACATTTTTGTGTGTTGGTTTTTATTTCTCCTCTCTCACTTATGAATTTATTTATTTGAATCCTTTCTCTTTTTTTCCTTGATAAATTCGGGTAGAGGTTTATCAATTTTACTGATTGTTTTCAAAAAACCAGGTCCTGCTTTCATTGATTTGTTCTTTGTTGTTGTTGTTGTTGATTTCTTTTTAGTAGTTGTTTTTTGTGGGGTTTTTTTTTTGTTTTTTTTTTTTTAGTTTCCATATCATTTATTTATGCTCTAATCTTTATTATTTCCTTTCTTCTGCTGGTTTTAGGTTTTTTTGTTGTTGTTCTTTTTCTAGTTCCTTTCAGTGTAAGGATGTTTATTTGAGGCTTTCCTGGCTTGTTGAGGGAGGCCTATATGGCTATTCCCTCTTAGAACTGCTTCTACTGCATCCCAAAGGATTTAGACTATTGTGTTTTCATTTTCATTTGTTTTCATATTTTTTTATCCTTTCTCTTATGTCCTAAAAATGAACCGTTCATTTTCTAGTAGCATGTTATTTAACCTCCATGTATTTATAGTCTTTCCAGGCTTTTTGTTGTAATTATCTTCTGGTTTCATAGTGTTGTGGTCAGAAAAGATGCATGGTATGACTGATTTTCCTGAATTTGTTGAGGTTTGTTTTGTGGGCTAATATGTGATCTATTCTGGAGAATGTTCCTGGTGCACTTAAAAAGAATTTGTATTCTGCTGTTTTAGGATGGAAGGTTCTGAATACATCTGTTAAATCCATCTATTCCAGTGTGTCATATAAAACTATTGTTTCCTTGTTGATTTTCTGTTTAGATGATCTGTCCATTGATGCAAGTGTGGTGTTAAAGTCCCCTAGTATTATTGTATTATTATAGATTAGTTCCTTTATATTTGTTATTAACTGTTTTATGTATTTGGGTGCTCCTATGTTGGATGTACATTTATTATTATATGTCCCCTTCTTTGCCCTTTTTTCAGTCTGTGTTTTAAAGTCTATTTTGTCAGAGATAAGTATTGGCTATTCCAGCTTTCCTTTGACATCAATTTGCATAAAAATGTTTCTCCATCCCCTCACTTTCAATCTTCAGGTGTCTTTAGCTCTAAAAGGAATCCCTTGTAGGCAGAATATAGATGGGTCTTGTTTTTTATCCATTCTGTCACCTTATGTCTTTTGATTTGAGCATTTACTCCATTTACATTAAAGTAGTTATTGACAGATATGGACTTATTGTTATTTTATTATTTGTTTTGTGGTTGTTTCTGAAAATTTTCCTTTTTCTTTTCTTTCTTTTATGTTTTGCTGATTTTCTTTAGAGATATATTTGGATTTCTTTCCTTTTATTCTTTGCATATTTATTAGTGGTTTTTGACATATGGTCACCATTAGGTTTGCATATATCCTTTTCTGCATATAATAGTCTATATCAAGTCAATGGTCCATTTAAGATTGAATCCATTTTTAGATAGATATATGTTATTATATTTTATATCCTTTTATTTTGTGAGTTCCTTGACTGATTTTTATGGGAATATTAATTTTACTGCTTTCGTGTTTTCCATTATACTTTCAGTGTTAGCTGTGTTTTCCACTTAAACACTCCCCTTTAATGTAAAGAAAGGGGAACTCTCTTACACTGGTGGTGGAAATGCAAGTTGGTAGCCACTTTGGAAAACAGTGTGGAAATTCCTCAAAAAAATTAAAAATAGAGCTACCCTATGACCCAGCAATTGCCCTACTGGGTATTTACCCCAAAGATACAGATGTAGTGAAAAGAAGGGCCATCTGTATTCCAATGTTTATAGCAGCAATGGCCACAGTCACCAAACTGTGAAAAGAACCAAGATACCCTTCAATAGATGAATGAATAAAGATGTGGTTCATATATACAATGGAATATTACTCAGCCATCAGAAAGGATGAATACCCAAATTTACATCAACATGAATGGGACTGGAAGAGATTATGCTGAGCGAAATAAGTCAAGCAGAAAAAGTCAATTATCAAATTATCAAAAAACTCCTGCATTGGGAGATATGGTATGAGCTGGGGTTTTGTCCAGTCTTCTTGAGGAAGTGGCCTGTCATGCTGGAATTTAGGCAAGACTGACTGGGAAGGACTGACTGAAACATGGGTCAGAGTTTCTTAAGAAAGTTAGGTAATGAGTGGTCCGTGTTGGGCTGGATACCACAGGTAGCTCTGTGTTTATGCTGAAGGGCAGTGCAGGGAAATGGCACTTTCCATTTCCTTCATTCTTGTGAATGGTGCTTCTTTAAGACATGCTCCAAGATGAGCAGATAATCTCACCACTCTGTGCCCTAAGAACTCTTCAGCTATCTGATTCCATGCTGAATGTCTGCAATTTATTTACCTGCCTCTTCTACAAGAGTAGCCCCAATATCTTCCAGGTTCTCCTGGGCCCAAGCCCACTGACCTTTAGAATGTTAGGCTTTAAGCCCCACCCTTTGCAAGAACTCATGAAATAATTCAGGCCTTCTTACCCTCCAAGTCAATTGGTATGGGGATTTGTTTTCCTCATGCAGTCCCCTGTGTGTTAGTCTGTCTCTCACCCTTCTCTGCAACAGTGGCTGCCTCCGCACCACAGCAGCCATAACCTCTTTCTCCCAAACTGAGTCTCCATGCTTCCTACCTTTTATCTTTAGTTATGGAGTTTCTTCTGCCAGTCTTCAGATTTATTTCTAGGGTATTTAAGATGATTTGATAGTTATCTAATTGTACTTGAGGGGCAAGACAAGTCCAGGATCCTCCTACTCTGCTGTCATCTTCCAACCTCATAAATTCCTTTTAGACTTACTGTAAACATCATTCCTGAAAATATCTTTTATATAATAAGTTTAGCCATTGATAAAAGGAAAAGTAAGATCAGCCCCTATCCAGATTATATCCACATTCCCTAAAGCTGAAGACAAGATTAGAGGTTTACCAAATTTCTTACTTGGTTAGTAAAGGAAAATTTTGTCATTTTATTTGAGTGGAGATTAAAAAAAAAAAAAAAAAAAAAAAAAAAAACTTTCTACCTTTTTTAGAAGCCTAACAGTAGTACTTGTTTAAACTTCTTGAAGTTATTTCAAAACTGTCTTTCATCCTGCTGAGGTCAAGTCACCTTCTCACATGGGATTATCTTCTATTTCAGGTATAAGCTTGATGGTAAAAAGGAAAAAAAAGTTCTCTTAAGAGAAAGTGAAGCAAACAGGCTTTTTTGTTATTCTCAGCTTAGTATCATGGAAAATTCCAGTGTCACTAATATGACAGTAGATACATTTTTGGGGAATGAAATCTATTGCTTTTTCATCACTGAAAACTTATATCATTAGCTAAATTATCATTATATTCTTGTTCCTAAGGTATGAAATAATGAATTTCAAGGAAATGGGAAAAGATTATTTTGATTACATCAATGTTGGAAGCTGGGACAATGGAGAATTAAAAATGGATGATGATGAAGTATGGTCCAAGAAAAACAACATCATCAGATCCGTGTGCAGTGAACCATGTGAGAAAGGCCAGATAAAGGTAAAATAGAGTCTTTTTTTAAATTTTTTTCATAAATTCAAAAGTGTTCATTATCATTGGTTATTTCTTTTAAAAAAAGATTTATTTATTTGAGAGAGAATGCGTGGGTGTGTGTGCAAGCTGTGGAGGGAGGTTGGAAGAGCAGAGGGAAAGAATCCCAAGAAGACTCTGCACTGAGTGTGGAGCCTGACACAGGGTTCAATCTCACAACCTGAGATCATGACCTGAGCAGAAACAAGGAGTTGAACACTCAACCAACTGGGCCACCCAGGTGCCCCATTACTGGCTATTTCTAAAACATTTAGATATTTGCTTTTTTACATTATAAGCTTACATTTACATTATAATGTCAGAAATTGTGTTTTGTGGGGTTTGGGGGGTGTTTTTGTTTTGTTTTGTTTACTTTTCTCTCATTAATTCCTTTTGATAGTATGACCCACAATAATCTTAATAGTCAGACTGATTGAACCAGTTGTTGAGTCATGCTTCTCCACACCCTTTATACTCATGTAAGCCTTTTAAAGACATGTTTCCTGGGGATAAATAGTTCACAGTTGGAAACCACATTAATTTCAAATTAACTTAACAAATGTTTATCAAACTCCTGCTAATGTAATAGTTTATATCAATGGGGCAAAAATAAGTAACACACATTCACTGCCAGAAGATTTATAGTCTAGCTGAGGAAAAATGGGCACAAATAAGCAACATCATATAAAATGCAATGACTTCATTAAGAAAGGGAAAAAAACATGTATATAAGTTCATATGAAAGAAAGGAAAAGGTTTATTCTGAGTAAAATATCAGACCATGAAGAACTGATACGATCTCAGGGAGAGATGTGGGAAAATGATCACTTATGTAGAAGGAACAGTAATAGGAAAAATATAGAAGTAGTCTATTGAAGACTGTTCTGGAATAACTGAACAATCTAGGGTACATTGCTTCAAATAGTCATTATTAAAGAGAAAGTCAAAATGATAGATTGAACCCATATTTGTGGAGAGTTTTGAATGTCATACTAAGCAGGTTGAACTTAATTTTTATTAACCAGGATTCAGAGTAATCTTCACAAAGATGTTGGGATAAGCTGGACTATAGTTGGTGGGAGGTATGAGTAGCTATGAAACATGAATAGAGAAAGTAAGGACACTGTGATAATGGTGACAAGAAGCTTGGATTATGGAGGGAACAGTGAGAATGGAGAGTGAGCAGGGGAGATATTTGAGAGAAATATTATATAGACAGGTATACTCAGTCAGCCCTGGTTACCAATTGGATATAGTGTTGGAGAAGAAAAGGAAATCTATGAAAATCAATCACCATTTCAATCTTAGTAACTAGAAAGTGTCATTTTCAAGCATAGAAAAATGGGAATGGTTTTAGAGAAGAATAATGGGCTAGTTTAGCAGCCTGTTGATCTTGAGATATCTAGCCAATGATAGAAAACACTGGCCTACAACAATGAGAAGGCTGAAGATACAGATTTAGAAGTTAACTGACTAGAGCTGTAGTTGGAGCTGTTCAAGTAAATCGGTCACTGACCCTGAAAGAGAAAATAAAAGTAGACCAAGAATAGATCTTGAAGATCTGCTTTGAAAGCATAAAGCAAGAAAAAAAGGTAGAGTGAAAGACAACAAGGCCACGGAGAGACAGAACGAGAGAGCACACTATCATGTTAAGTGGTGATCAGTGGAAGAAAGAGGTCAAGGAAGACAAGAACTGAGGGAAAGATAGGAAAATTGGAGTTAGCCCTTCATCTGGAGCCTTCTGAAAATAGAACTTGGATCTTAAACAAGATAAAAGGGCAACTGAGCAGCAAGAAGAATCAGGTAAGGGGCAGTCCTGGTAGTTTGAGGGCATTGAAAAGTTACTTTTAGACTGAGTAAGTTCTGGCCACAGTTACAGGAAATAAAAAGTCAGAAAAGAAAGAATGAAGATATAATAAAAATAGAAAGAAGTTTAGTTATTTGGGTATAATACCTAGGGGAAGAAAAATGATACCACAATTATTTACTTATCAAATACTTATTTAAATATTACAGTACAACATTTCAGGCAGTGTATACACCTAGAGAAGTTGGACTTATTCTTTTCAGTCAATCTTGGGTTTACCCTGTTTGGAGGTGTTCATTCATCAATGATTACAAATGAAACTGAAGTAATTCAGTATTGATTGTAAGATCTTTAAGAGGTGGTTCTGAAGATTTGATAAGCATAAAACCAGAAAGAAGAAAGAGAAGATAAATAAAGATAAATATAAATTTATTAGTATCTGCTAAATGGCACAGTAGCTTATAGAATAGCTAAAAATTTCTGTATGTTTTGTTATGGTACAAAACAAGTGTTAGTGAACCACAATTCATGTGCCAAATTCAGTCTGCTGCCTGGTTATATAATTAAGTTTTGTTGAGGGGCGCCTGAGTGGCTCAGTTGGTTAAGTGTCTGACTCTTGATTTCAGCTCAGGTCTGATCTCAGGGGTCCTGGCATCAAGCCCACATTGGACGCCGTGCTCAGTGGGGAGTCTGCTTGAGATTCTCTCTCTCCCTTTGTCTTTCCCTCAACTCATGTGCCCATGTTCTCTCTCTGTGTCTCTCTCAAATAAAGAAATAAATCTTTTTAAAAATAAAGTTTTATTGAAGTACACCATGCTCATTTCTTTATCTATTGTCTATGCCTGCATTCATGTTATAATGAATAGAGTTAAAGAGTTGAATTCCAATAGAGACTATCTGGCCCACAAAGCCAAAAGTATTTACTATCTGGTCTCTTGCAGAAAAAGTTTGCCTACCCTTAATATTCAGTGACGGTCTGCATCTTGCCCAGTCATCTTGCAATTACACTTTGTATGTGAAATTCTTTTTCGACTCACTCAGAATATTGATTGTTTGTAATTTCCATTTCCTCCTGCGGAAAGATAAGCCTATGTAAATTATCACCAGGACATTATTTGTTTTGACTTTTCACAGCAAGACAGCTTGAACATATAACTTCAAAATGCTAAAGGGCTGATTTGGGAGATATTTTAATATATACTTTTCTACCCCGTTCTATGGGGAATAACTTACATGATGGAAGAATTTGACTCCCTAGTATCATATTTTTAATACTAGTTAATCCATGATGCTTATTTAGTCTTTTTAATCCCAAATTTTATTTTCCTAACCATATATCATTTTTCACTAAATATACAATTGACAACATTTTCTTAATATGGTTTAAGGGTGTCATTGAGCAAATTCATTAAAGATGTCAACATCTCATGCTATTGTTCATATTTGTTAACTTAGTGTTGATGGAAGTATACTTGGTCTGGCAAAGGTTCAAATGTGTTACATATGGTTATTCATAAAGGAAGCATCACTACTTCCACAGTCTTCAAAAAGAATGGGAATCACTATGTAACAGAATTATCACTACCTCTTATACTCAAAATCAGTGTGAAACAGTATATATATATCAAGTGAAAAAAAATCAATTCTGAATGATCAGAAACAGACATACAGAGCTGTCACCAGAATTTTAAAAAAAAACTGTAATATTGGAATTACTTGGAAAAGGAAATGAAATTATTTTGGTTTAAAAAAAAAAAGAACCTGAAAAAAAATCCTGAAATTTACACACCAGTGCAAACTAAAGCATGGAAGTGAGCATATTTTTTAGAAAGAAAAGTGCAACCGCTTTTCTATGCCCTGTCTTGCTAAGAAAGAGAATTCTTCAATATTTCAAATTCTTGTTTGCATTACAAAGCTAGTAATTGTCCAATAGTAGTTTTACCAAGTGTGGTTGAAATTACCTTAAAATCAAATTTATTTCTCTATGTATATATTTATATGCATATTACAAATAAAACAGCTAACATTTTTAGAGTGTCCTACAGTTTACAAATCACTGTGCTATTTTATTTAATCCTCAGGAAAGCCTATATAGATAGGTATTATTTTAAAAGCATTGGTCTTGGGATCAGCTGGGGGACTGTTCAAAGCTGCACAACTATTTATTTAGTGGCTACAAGAAAGACTAGAACCATAGCACCTCTTGATTCTCAAGGCCAGGACTCTCTACTACATCTTTCAAAATATCATGAACCCTGTCTATATTGTTTTTAAGTTTTATTTTAATTCCAGGTAGTTATACGTACAATGTTATTTAGTTTCAGGTATGCAGTACATGATCCCATGCTTCCAAACATCACCTGTTCATTGTAAGCTCTCTATACCTCAGTTTTCTCCCTTAAAAAAAAAAGAACAAAATAAAACCAGCCACCTTAAACAGAGCCCCTGTAATGTTTTAATGAGATAACTGCATGCAGCATGCAGAAAACAGTCAAAGGAGTAGTATTGTGAAGAATACTTAGATAGATTAAGCAGGTCTAATTAGTGATTCTGCCTCACTTAGCTGGTTATTTTAAAGAAAGGACGATTCAGACCCTTTCATCATCATTCTCTCCTTGTGTGCTTGCAGTGTCAAGAGCCAACAAAAGGGATAGAAAATATAAAGAAAGAGGTGCCATTTCTACCAATGTGAAATAAAATTTAATTCTGAAAAAAAAAAAAAAAAAAAAAAAGAGAGGTGCCAGATTCCAACGGTTTCTGGCTATCAGTATCCAGACATGGTTACTGTCAGTAATAGAGTCAGCATGGAGGACAAGGAATCTACGGTATAATCATCGCTGTGTCTGGTTATTGCTGGTGATTAATCACAGTTTTAATTATTTATAGGAATGTTTAATGAATGCTGTCTCTACTCCACAGAGGCTATGCATGCACCAGTGGTGGAAAAAAACAAAAGACATCCATTTCTAAAAAATAACATCTGGGACTCCTTCAACAGCTAAATTATTTCAATTATTTCCCATTGCCTTAAAAAAACCTAATGGATGAAGGGTATATAATAGCCTCAAAGAACTTATCCACTGTCATCCCAAGCAAATCAAAGCTATTAGAGTAGGAAAGAATGAGCTGTGAGTTACTGACCCAGATTTTGAGTAGAAACAGACCAAGAGACAAACTCCAGGGAAAAAAAAATCATGTTCTACCTCTTAATTCAGTAGAAATTCTTAATTATTTTTTAATCAATATGGGTAGATTTCTGAACTGTAGCAGGTATATGATGTTTTTTGCTAACAATTATTCAACTACTGGAGGGAAGTCAAGGTAAATTCATAGAGTAAAATTTCTTAATTTCGGGTAAAGATGGACACAGACTCTGGGGAAAATTCAGTAACACACATAAATATGTAAATGACTGTATTTATATATGAGCATAAACACAGGCACTTAATTAAATATAGATATCTAAAGCTAAGTATCCAATGACTTGCATTTAATTTAATTCCAGACCCTATCACCAACTAATTTTATGATGCGGACTGATTACTTAAACTCAGCTTCCGTTTCTGTGATTATAAAATGAGAATATTAATACTTATCCTGTCTATCTGATACCATTTGAAATAATTTATGTGAAAGCCATTTCTGTTTTGCAAAGCAGCATATTTGAATAACAGATTGCTGGATTTTTCTCTATACAAAAAAATAATCAAAATTTTAAATATTTACCTTAGGTGATCCGGAAGGGGGAAGTCAGCTGTTGTTGGACCTGTACACCCTGTAAAGAAAATGAGTATGTCTTTGATGAGTACACCTGCAAGGCGTGCCAGCTGGGGTCGTGGCCCACTGATGACCTTACAGGTATATGTATCACAATGTCAGCTTGGGTACATACCTCAAAATCAACTGCAAAAGGACAAAGACGTGGGTGGATGGGGTCACAACTCCAAGTATTTCTCATCTTGGTTGTCTTGTTCATGTGACGAAGAATTCCCTTAGGGACAGAAGCCTTCCCAAGCTTGGGCTAATCATAAAAACATCTCAGGAAGAGATTGGTCAATATTCCCACCTTCACCCCCAAAGTAGATCAGAATTCCTAGGTTTTCTACTGGACTTTTCCACCCCATTCTCCAGATATTCCCAGAAGATCCTAAGCAGGGCCCCAGTTAACCATCATTTGAAGTGGAGTGGGAGAGCTGTTAGCCAGGTAAAGACTAAAATATGTCATGACATATCCAAGAGCAAAAATGTAGCATGTAGTTGGGTGGAAGTTGGTCTAAAACTTTGATACTCTTCATACTTTTCCTTAGTCCAAACCAGGAAGCTCTAACTAATGAGTTTTTGAATAATGTTAGCACAAGGTAAAACTCATCTCTGCTTGGTTTTTTGTTTGTTTGTTTGTTTTTGCTATTATTGTTTGTCTTGTCTGTTTGGCTTTTGTGTTGTTTTGGTTTGGGTTCTTTTTTTCTCCCGAACATGTAAAGGGATACGTCATTGTGTTATCAAGATTATATTTCATAGCTATTTCTAATTTTTACAGTACAAAACAGAATATAATACCCTTCACCTTTTCTTCCAATTTATTCCATAAACATTTGTTAAATGCATATGTTACATGCCTATTTGCCTACCATTAAAATAAATATAAAGAAATAAAGATGCAACATCTATCTTAAAGAAGTTAAAAAGGGGGTGCCTGGGTGGCTCAGTCATTTAAGCAGCTGACTTGATTTTGGCTCATGATCTTAGGTTCCTTGGACTGAACCCTACATTGGGTTCCATGCTCAGTGGAGAATCTGCCCCCCCAAATAAATAAGTAAATCTTTTTTAAAAAGAAGTTAATAAGGGAGGCAAAAAGGTAAAAATATTATTACAATTACAATAAAAGGGAAGATTTGTGGACATGGACTATGAGGAAAGGACCTATATAATTTGGTTTTCAAGAAAAATAAGAGAAAAAACACTCCAGGCAGGGGACCCATCAAGTGGGATGTCAGGTCATGTAGTGGTTTTACAATTAACGTAGATCTCCTAGAGGCTGGGAGACTATAAAAATCAGTGTTAAACTCCATCCCTCACAGGGTGAGAGATTAACCGGGGTAGTCATATTAGCAATTCCAAAAGCCTGGTTCTACAAATCCTGTGATCCTGGACCTTTCAAGATAAGTTCACATTAATGACTTTGCTTCAGTGACTGGTATTTATATGGAAGACCTCCTTTAAAAAATAAATAAATAAAACATCCAAGTGCCTTTTAATAGTACTTGAGTCCTGTTTTCATCACCAGACCATGAGCTTTCTGATAGTCATACATCCTGGTATTCCCAGAGCCAACTCAGCACTGAACACAAGCCTTCAATAGACTTAGTTGAATGGATGAGTTACAGCATACACACACACACACAAACTGTGTTTAATATTAAATAAAGGAACAAGAATTTTAAAAATAAAGGCATTAGGGAAGAAATCATTTAAATTTGCAGTTCTTCTTTGAAGAAGTGAAAATTAGTTGAGGCCTAAGTGAGAAATAGAAATAGCTAGCTAAGCATGGTGAGAAGGGCATTTCTGACTGAGAGAGAAGCATAGTCTGTGTATGAGTAACCAAATGGGAAAATCAGAAAGGAAGCAGGAACTAGATCATATATAACCTTCTAGAACATGTTTATGATTTGAGTGTTTGGTATGAAGTGTAATGAGAAACCATTGCAGGGAGTGTAATAGGAAAAAAAAAAAAACAAACATGATTGGATGTATATTTTCAAAAATATAATTCTGGTAGCTGTCCAAGAGAATAATTTGGAGAGGGATGGAATGTGGAAGAAAGGGATACAGGTTGGGTGGCTACTGCAGGCAGGGGTTCTTGGTGTCCTGGACTAAATAGCACATTGGAAGGTTGGAGATATGCTTTTGAAGTAGAATCAACAGAACATACGAGTGAACTGGCTACAGTAGATATTATGTAAAGGTACCAAATTTTCTGCCTTGAAGACTGAAGTAATAAATGCATTCTTTGATAAAGATCAATAGTTTGGTTTGTCTTAGATCAGTTTGACATGTCTTTGAGATTTTCAGGTATGGATTAATTAATTTAACAAGCTCCTTAGTTTGAGCCAGAAAATGTAATAGGAGCTGGAAAAACAAAATATAGTCAAAGCTTCCAAGAAACTTAAAATCTAGTGGGGGAAAGCATATAAACAGTAACAACACAGTATACTTGTGCTGCAGGTAGATGAGGAAGGAACAAAGTACTATGAAAATATGAAGGAAGGCATACTTAACATGGAGAATTGGAGGAAGAGAGATCTTGATGATGAGATCTTGGGGCACCTGGATGGCTCAGGTCATGGTCCCAGGGTCCTGGGATCAAGCCCTGCATCAGGCACTCTGCTCAGTGGGGAGATTTAAAAAAAAAAAAAAAAAAGGTATAATCTTGAGGCATAATCTTCAACTCACTTTTTTTTAAAAAGTGGAGAGGTTCATATTGGAAGGTGTGTGCAACATTAAGGCTTTAAATGGCACCACCATTCTCTTGGGTGCCCTAACCAAAATGAAGTGCACCATCTTAGACTCTTCTTTATGCTTGGCCACCCATATCCACTCACTTGTCAAGCCTGGCTATTTGAATTTCTAAATATTCTTATTCCCTCCCCTCCTCTCCATTTGTACAACTCTTCCCTTGACCAGGTTCTCATCATTTCACATCTGAGCATTGCAGTAATTTCCCAGTGTACTTCCCTATTCCCAAATGTATGCCACAAAACTCTACAAAAGTCTACTTTTCATGTTGCTGCTGGATAATGTATCCAAAATACAGAATTGTCCTTTTACTTCATTGTTCAAGACTTAGCAGTTTCCGTATCTCTACTGGATACATTCTAAGGTTTTCAACATGGCATACAAAATTCCCTCTCATCTCCACCCTCCTATAACCTTTCTAGTTCCAGTCACTACCACTTGGCAACTCTCATTTTACCTCCTAGCATCAAGGACTGTTTATAATACGTTATCTATACACAATACCATTTTATTCCTCTATGTCCATCCCTGTGTTATCTTCTCCTCTTGGAAGGCACTTACTCCTCTTTACTTGAGTAACTCTGACTCAATCCTTTCTTACGCCATTCAAATGTAACCTTCTCTCTGAAATCTTTGTTGATGTACTTAGACTGAGAAGTCCCCTATACTGTATTTCTAAAGCAAATTCTTCTTCCCTCTTTAGGTCAGTATTCAAACTGGATTTTAATGGCCTTTATCTTTATCTTCCTCTCCTACTGAATCATTAGTTGTCCAAGGATGTGAATCTCAATCATATTTGCATTCCCAGCATCTGACATGATGCCTAGCACAGGGGAGAAACTCAGTCAATGTATGTCAACCAGCAGGAGGATTGTGGGGAGTGTAACAAATGAAGATGAAAGTACATATTAGGGCCATCCAGTGACAACAGGCTTTAACTAAAGAGTTTGGACTTTATCCTGTAATCAGTGTAGGGCCAGTAGAGGTTTTCAAGCAGAATGAGAGGCTTTTCCTCCCGCTGCATGCATAGATGTGAGTGCATGTGTATGTGGGAGTAGGGGAAGAGAAGGTGGGAGCAATAACTGCCAAACTTGGAAAGGTTTCTGCATTGATATCATGTGAAGTTTAACCTTTAATTGAGATCTACGGCATTTTTCCAAGTAGCCTATAGGTGTTTGCGACTCTGTCTCACTGACTCTGAATCAAAGTAGCAGATCCCTTGGGGCTGCTCTCTAGCCAGAAAACTGCTCTGATGACTTCAGCTCTTCCAAAGCCACCACAGAGATGCCTGGGGTATATTTTAAGTCTTCCTTCCACCCACTTGGCTTGTAGTTACTCTACTGCAGCCCCATAACATGACAGCTCAGGTCACCTCTGGGTCAGTGCCCTCATTGTGATAATAGAGAGCAACTACCACATACATGATGCTTTCTACATTTCAAGAACTGTTTGGAATCTTACAAATGTTAATTTATTTAATCCTGCATGCCAATTCTATAAGAATGGTAGCATGGTCAAGAGATATGAGCCAACTAACAATTGAATAATTGTTCAGAAAAACAACTAAAAGTGGCAATAAACTGACATTAATAACTGTTGACATATTTATCCATATATCTGTATATTTGTGTCTATTCATATGATAGATGGCTGAAATGAAGATGACTCATTGGTAGGAAAAGGTGTTTGCTGGGATTATGGGTGACTTTTTCATAAACACACACACATAGGTGTGTATAAACATATATGTATATAATATTGGATTATGTTATGAGAATGTATTTCTACTAATTAGGTCATTAAAATAAATTTTAAGCTAGCCATTTTCTTTTTTTTTTAAGATTTTATTTATTTACTTATTTTATTTGCCAGAGAGAGATCACAAGTAGACGGAGAGGCAGGCAGAGAGAGAAGGGGAAGCAGGCTCCCCACAGAGCCCAATGTGAGACTTGATCCTAGGACCCTGAGATCATGACCTGAGCCAAAGGCAGAGGCTTAACACACTGAGCCACCTAGGCACCCCAAAGCTAGTTATATTCTTAATAGCTATCATAAATTGGCAGGAACCAGGATGAGGAAAAGTGAGAAAGAGAATCTGACACAAAAAACAGGAAGAAGAAGAAAAAAAAAGATTTAGAAATGGAGGATGAGGGAGAGCAGAACACAATGGCCCTAATCCTACTTATTCTCACGGAGACAGCAAGTTTTTATTCTTTGTCTAACACTCTTCCGATGTCTGTGTTAGCAGGGAATAGGATAGATGGAATCCCTGCCCTCAAAGAGATGATCATCTAAATATTGATGGAGAATAGTGAAATGCTCATTGTTAACACCAGAGAATACCCAAGGGCATAGGGCCCTTATCAGTGGAAGCAACTTAGATGAGTTTTAAGTTTGCCCCTTCCGTGAACATTGGTCATACAAGAAAAGGTGGAAAGTTGACTAAACTAAAATGAGAGAGAAGAGTTTGGGGCATAGAATACAAGAATTTAAAAGGAACAGAGACTATGGGGTGGAGGGAATGAGCGGGGCAAGTGAGGCAGAGGCCAATGCTTGGAGGGCTTTGTGAGCCATGGTAAATAATTTGAAGTTTATTCTAAGGGAAACTGAAAATCATTATTGAATCATTTAGTCATTTGTTCAACAAATATATACCTAGCACTTCTTCTGCCCCAGGCAGTGTTCTAAGGGCTGAAAATATTTCCATGACTAAAACATAAAATTCTCTACCCTTATGATGTTTACGTGCTAGTGGAAGAATAGTTTGGAACAAGGCAATTATCACCTCCAGGAATGTCCAAAAAACTGAAGGAAGTTAATGCAATCATTTACTCTATAAATATTATTCAAATAGTTGCGATGTAAAGAGTGAATATTTTTTTAAAACATGGCTTCATGTTTTATCTGCAGAGAGAGAAGGGAGGGAGTCAGATGGGAGTTACAGAAGAGGTTTTAATTTTGTCTGTAAGCTGTGTGTGTGTGATATGAGATAAGTATGACAAAATATTGCCATTTAACAAACCTGGATTTTTTATGTTTGTTCTATAATTCCGTGTGTGTTTACAAAGTTTAGAACTGAAAATATTCAGACTACTTGAGCTATTTAAATATTGAATACTGAAAGATACAATTTAAAAATAAAGATTAAAATGGGGATTTTAAAAGGAGGATAAGAGAAAAACCACTGTAATGAAATTTTGCAGATTACAATGTGAAGCTATTTGCGGTTTAGACTATGATGTTGTGGTGGGGGAAAAAAGAGCAAGGAAGAGATCTGGTTAGGAATTAAAATCAAAAGGAGAAGGTAATTGTTTCCCTGACAGAAGAATGCAACTGCAGTCTAATGTGGTTTGAGCAAGGAAGGAGGAAAAAGATAGTGGAAAGCAACAATTGGGGTTCAGTATTCAGAGAATTCCTTAAAAGCTTCTGCCAAGACAACTTTTTCATTGCACACCATTCCCCACCAGATAAATATAAAAACTGCCTAGAAAGAATCTTTAATTTGTTTCTGTCAAAGAATTTGGGATGGGCTGAAAGTAGCAGATCTTTGGCTCCTCTGTTGAAAGCCAAAGCCATGGGAAACACTTTCAGGTGGATTTGCCAAGTCTGGCAACCTTCAAACAAACCTGACTGAAAGGAAGAAGCAAAAACAAAATGACTTTCCAGAAAGTAACTCAATGAGAAGCTTTATGACAGGAAGTTAGAATGATTTCCTGCTTTTCAATTATGAGGAAATGTATCTTATTTATTTTCAAAGCAGAGCTGTAAAATAGAAAGAAGGCAGGGCATATCAACATTTTAATGTCAATAGGAACATTCTCTAGGAAGTTTCTTTGGTTCCCCCAGTTACCTAATTGCTTTGGAGATTGGAACCTTTGTATCTTCATTTAGGAAGAAAAAGAGAGGAGAGTCAAACAAAAGGGAGTTGGTGGGAACCTGGGAGGGATTGGAGGATGAGCTCCAAGGGGACTAACCACTCAGGTTTTATAACTCCCTGCATTTCAGTTTTACTCTCTTCTTACAAATAATTACTTCATTTGTGTTCCTCAGTTTGTCCCACTTTTCTTGGGCCTTTTTTTTTTTTTTTGTCCTGTAATAAATAAGTACATTTAAAAAAATATAGAAGGAAGACTGATTTTCATTACCAAAAATTATAACTATCTTAAGCATTATCCTTTTGAATCCCTTGAGATAGATATTACTATTTTATAACCGAGTTAATTAAGACCCAGGAAGATTCTGTAAATTGTTCGAACTAGTGACTAACTGACAAAACTAATAGAAAATCAAGCCTAAGTACTGTGATTTCACTGTTTTATGCTTCACTGCCTTCCTTTCTCCACCATCACATTTTGGAATCCCATATTATCCAGAAATTATGGAAAAGAAAAAAATTCAGGTTTCAAGCTGGTCACATGTTAATTATTCCAAGTTGCTGTGATATTTTCATTTCAAATGTGCTTAAAATATACTTCCTGTTTATTCCAATTCAGTTTGGCTGAGGAAAGGGGTAAAAGATCTTTGCCATGTATTAAATATTATTTGCTTCTGATTCTTTAGAGATCTGTTACGAGTTTAGTTGAGAAATCAGTTTATTTTTGTCATTATTATTATAATAAATAGTTTCTGTTAATATTAAACACAGCAGGTTTTCAAAAATGGTGACCTCTAATTTCTTGGCTTCTAGGTTAGGTAGAAATTTGAATAAGAATATATGTTATACCATCTGGTATTCTATCATTCATTCAACAAAAGTTCATCAGGTTGCTACACTGTTGTCAACTGTGCAAAGTTCTATTGATAGAGATGTAAATGGAAGGTACCTGACTTTCATTTATAAGACTCAACTGTCCATAACAGAAGAGGGCTGACTTAAAGAAATGATTGCATTGAAAGTATTACCTATGATATATGTTACAAATGTACCATATGCCAGGTTCACTGGTGGTACAGAAGATAGTAGTCATGCGTGAATAATTCTAACCAGGTGCAAACATAGCACTGAGCACCAGACAATCAGTGATCATGGAGACACAGATCCTCCCCTCAAATATCTCAGGGCCTGGGCAGACAAACATACTAATAAAAAGGCAATTTCAATGTAATATATTAAGTATGCCCCACATATAGTAGAAATTGATTTAATATGTTTGTCCACTGAAAGAATACAAGAGAAAAGAGGAAATAAGATAATGAATGAATAAACAAAGGAAAGGAACAAAGGAGGAAAGAAAGTGTTGGGATGAGAGTAAGTAGGGAATACTATAGGAGCATTGAGAAGAGAAAATTAACCAGGTCTTGGCAGTTTGGTGGTACCTTCTGGAAGGAAATGGAATCAATGAATGTGAAATTAGAAGTTAACCAGGTAAAAGGGAGAGGAATTTTTAAGTGGAAAAAAAAGACCCTGAGGAATGTTACATGTCCTATCGAAGAATGTATGTGTCTGAAAATATTTTTTCTAATATCAGAAAGCTATTCAGGGGCAAGGGAAGCACTATTGCACATTCACCCTTCTAACAAAGCTTGAATTATGGGAACTACCTTTTCTTTCTTTCTTTCTTTCTTTCTTTCTTTCTTTGAGAGAGAGCACACTCATGAGCAGGGGGAGGGTCAGAGGGAGAGCAGGGTCCCTCCTGAGGGTAGCTCCATCCCAGGGCCTTAGGTTTATGACCTGATTCAAAGGCAGATGTTTAACCAACTGAGCCATCCTGGTGCTGGGGACTATCCTTTTCTAAAGATCAAACATCGTAATGGTGACCAGGTGTAAGAGACTACTTTGTTTAACAATGGAATTCCCAGGTCACTAAGCATTTTCTAGATTTTCCTTAAATTTGATACATAAACACCAATAGAATCTGAGGAAGGTAAATTTATGACAAATGTAGTTTAAAAAATGCAGATGAGAATTTTGGCCGTGTCTGTAACAATTCATCTTTATTATCTTGCAGTAGCATAGTGGTTTAAATCAAAAGGCATTGGACTCAGACATATCCATGTTCAAATCTATACTCTGCAGCTGATTCATTGTGAGACTTTACGTAAACAAATTTCCTTGTCTGAGCTTCAACTTCTTACATAAAATGAAGGTAATAATAGTAGTAACTAATTCAAAGTATTAGAGATGAAATAGTGTACAAGGAGTTTAGTATCTGTTAACAGTTCAATTATATAATCATTCTAATGTTAATAAAATTTTAAAAAACTATATAGTGATGAGAAATGAATATAGAGATTGATTGATTAAAGATGAATGAATGAGAAAATCCGGAAAAAGTTCAAAACTCTATTTAGTGTCTTCCACGTTTGACAGTAAGATCCTTTAAGTCACTATCTGTCTAGCCCAGTGAATGGCACAGAATAGGCAGTGAATTTGTATCTGTTGAACATTTCTTTTAAGGTTACTCAGATGATCTTCTTAGGCCTTCTGATTCTAAATGAACGGATTATTCAGGTTAACAGTGATCTAGAAACTCCATGATCTATAACAATACTGAAAGGTATTTGGGGCTTGAACTCACGACCCTGAGACTAAGACCTGAGAGGAAATCAAGAGTCACATGCTCAACTGACTGAGCCACCCAGCCTCCCCCACCCTTTTTTTTAAACCACTCTCTGTAATCAAGAGTTTTCTGGTTCCATCAAGGGCATCATTATCCACTTCTGCTATTTTTCTCAATCACAAGGGGAAAAAAGATTTTTTTAATCTTCCTCCCAAAGGGATTTAGCATCTATTGCCCTCAGTATATTTACAATTATATCCAGTTATGTGTTTGAAATTAAGTTAAAGATAAAGTTTTGAAGTGCCCCAAGGCTTAGTCTTTTTTATCGACATTTGCTTCATTGGTGATCTTACTCAGTCTCATGTTATTGTTCTCAGTTACACACTGAAGAAATTTCCGAGTTTAAATATATAGCTCAGATTTCTCATCTAATCTCCAAACTTGAATATTCAGCTGTCTAATATTTATCTATTTGAATGTCTAAGAGATATTTCAAATTCTACAGTTCCAGAGATGCAAACCAGGTCTTTACCTTCCTGATCCCCAAGGCTGCTCTATCAGTAGCATTCTATTGATGGCAAATCCATTCTTTCACAAGACAATAACTTTAGAATCACCTTTTCTTTTCTTTTTTTCTTTTTTTTTTTAAGATTTTATTCATTTATTTGAGAGAGAGAGACAGAGTGGGAGAGCATGAGAGGGGAGGTCAGAGGGAGAAACATACTTCCCATGGAGCTGGGAGCCTGATGTGGGACTCGATCCCAGGACTCTGGGATCATGACCTGAGCCAAAGGCAGTTGCTTAGCCAACTGAGCCACCCAGGGACCCTGGAATCATCTTTTGATTCCTCTCATATCCTTTAATCAGTCAATCAGAAAATCCCACTGACTCTTCAAACAGAATTCTACCACTGCTCACTACCTCCACTGTAAGATCCCTTATCCTGGTAATCATCATTAATTACCTTTACTACTGAAATAACCTCCTAAGTAGTCTTCTGATTCTACCCTTGCCCCCTACCTATAGCCACTTCTTTTTTTTTTTCTTTTTTTTCCTTTTTTTTAAAATTTAATTTAATATTATTTTTCTTCAGTGTTCCAAAATTCATTGTTTATGCACCACACCCAGCCACTTCTTAACACCTCAGCCAGAGATATGTTTTTGGAAAGTAAGCCAGATAATTTTACTCTATTGTCTGAGAACCTATGATGGTTTTCTATCTCATTCATTTTTGTGTATAGTATAAGAGAATGGTAAAGTTTCATTCTTCTACATATAGCTGTCCAGTTTCCCCAGCACCATTTATCGAAGAGACTATCTTTTTTCCACTGTGTATCTTTTCCTGCTCTGTCAAAGATCAGTTGACCATAGAGTTGCAGGTCCATATCTGGGCTCTCTACTCTGTTCCACTGGTATATGTGTCTGTTTTTGTGCCAATACCATTCTGTCTTGGTGATCACAGCTTTGTAGTAAAGCTTGAAATCAGGCAAAATGATGCCCCCAGTTTTGTTTTTATTTTTTAACATTTCCTTAGCAATTCGGGGTCTCTTCTGGTTCCATACAAATTTTAGGATTGTTTCCACCAGCTCTTTGAAAAATGCCGATGGAATTTTTATCAGGATGGCATTGAAAGTATAGATTGCTCTAGGCAGTATAGACATTTTAACAAAGTTTATTCTTCCAATCCATGAGCATGGAATGCTTTTCCATCTTTTTGTGTCTTCTTCAATTTCTTTCATGAGTGTTTTGTAGTTCCTTGAGTACAGATCCTTTACCTCTTTAGCTGGGTTTATTCCCAGCTATCTAATGGTTCTTGGTGCTATAGTAAATGGAATCGGATCTCTAACTTCCCTTTTTTATATTTTCATTGTTAGTGTATAAGAAAGCAACTGATTTCTCTGCTTTAATTTTATATCCTGCCATATTACCGAATTGCTATATGAGTTCTAGTAGTTTGGAGATGGAGTCTTTTGGGTTTTCCATATAAAGTATCATGTCATTTGAGAAAAAAGTTTGACCACTTCTTTGCCAGTTTGAATACCTTTTATTTCTTTTTGTTATCTGATTACTGTTACTAGAAGTTCTAGTACTATGTTGAATAAGAATGGTGAGGGTGGACATCCTAATCGTGTTCCTGATCTCAAAAGGAAGGCTGTTGGGTTTTCCCCATTGAGGATGATATTTGCTGTGGGTTTTTCATAGACAGATTTTATGAAGTTGAGGAATATTCCCTCTATCCCTATATTTTGAAGCATTTTAATCAGGAACAGATGCTGTATCTTGTCAAAAGCTCTTTCTGCATCAACTGAGAGGACCCTGTGTTTCTTCTCTCTTCTCTTACATTTGTTCTCTCATAGTGATTGATTTGCAAATGTTGAACCACCCTTGCATCCCCGGGATAAATCCCACCTGGTCATTGTGGATAATCCTTTTAATCCTATCTCATTCAAAGTCAACTAATGAATCATTGAACACTTCATCAAAAACTAACGATGTCCTATATGGTGGCTAACTTAACATAATAAAAAAATAAAAAACAAAAACAAAGGAACAGAAAAACAAAGTCAAAGTCCTTACAAATTTATGTTTTGTATAATCTGGTCCTTTGTTATGTCTCTGAAGTACCTTCCCTTCACTTCACCTCCCCTTCCCTCTAACACATTTGTCCTTTATTTCTGATAAAACATTTAGAAGGCTCTTATCCTAGAGTCATTGCCCTAGCTGTTCTGTACTGGATTGCTCTATCCCAGACACACATACTATTATCCTTCCTTCCTCCAAGTCCTTGCTTAAAGGTCTAGCCTGGGCAACCTGTTTAATATTACCAGTTGTCCCTCCTTACCCTCTTCTACCTCTTATTTTCTCCATTTCATATTTAACTTTTATTCTATTATGTTATTTATGTATTAATTTATTTTTACTCATTATTTGCATATTGTCAATATCTCTAGTTGGAATATAAGCTAAATTGGTTTTTTTCTTTCCTTGCCTGTTTTGTTCACTTTGGAATATCAAGTTCCTAGAACATAATAGATAATAAATATTTACTGAAGAAATAAATTACAGAATAGAAGAAAACAAATCCCCATGTAGAGAGTGTCTGTCACCCACTGCAATATGAACTTCTTATTCTGCTAACTAATCCAAAGACTGGAACCATTATCTCCATCTTACAGAAAACTGAGGTTGAAAATGTAAAATATCAGTGTTTGTGGTCACAATGTAAGTAAAAGAAAAAAGGTTTAAGCCTTACTGTAAAAGCCCTGATGTAAAACTTTGTACTTTTTCCTTGATACGATGCCATAGGCAATATGGAAATGAACATGAATCACTGGATTCCTTCTGAAAGGATCTCTAAAATGCAAAGAAAAATTGTGTACAGTGGTCTTTTTCAAATAGCAAATTTGATGAAGCTGTTTTAGTTAATGCTGAAAAGAACAATGGGTTTTGTTTTTTTTTTTTTTTTTAGTGAAATTCCAGGGCTCGTGCATCAAAAAATTGTAAAATGCCTTCTTACTCTTCCAATTTCTCAATTTTCATTAACTGATAAATTTGTTTATCCCACTAGAGAAGTCAAAAAGATGATATATCTATAAGCACAATACCATTTGTGCCCAGGAAAAAAATAAAATTGCTAAAAGGCCCTCTCTCAATGGACCTTCTCAAAACAAGTCTCAAAGAGAACATACGCCAGTTTTCATCTTGCCAGAAACCATGCAATGAAAAATGTGTGCTGTATTCTTCGCAGTGATAAATTTGTGGTCTGGCTAAAAACAATGTCCTCATGGTCAGAAACCACTCTGATATAACCAGACTGAAGAAAATAATGTGGTTTCATTGATTTCAGTTCTTGATAAATAGAGCTTACCCAAAATAAATTATCACATTTCCCCCCAATAACATAAAACATTATAATACAATGCCTACCACTACACTATCTAACCCACTTGGAAAATACTTCATAAGGCAGTGGTATAGTACATGAGTAATATGAAACAGATAAATGTCTCCTACTTGCCACCTCTTAAAAATCACATTAAGTCAAGTGAAAAAATCTGAGAGCATATGTGCTGCCTTGTACTTACAAACAATTTAAGACAAAAATAATACCATTTACTTGGGGCTGTGTATATATAAACAGGCAAGAAAGATGAAATAGGCCTGGCTTTTCCCCAGAAGAACATAGAACAATCTAATAAAATACAAAGACAATTTAACAGATGTTGAGTCACTGCCTTTTTATGCATAGACTTTTCTTTTTCCTCCTTTTCTCACTTCATAATTATCATGCCACTCTTCAAGTTGCATGTTATTTTATATGGCCCTTGGTCGAATCCTTGAGATGTAGGCAGGAAGGCACTATTATCTTCCTTCCTAAAGCAGTTATCAACTTCTGATTGGAAGTCTCGGCAATAATTGCCAGAAATATTAGAATTCTCTTACGACATTCTGTCATGAGGCTGTAGAGATAGGCCTCTGCACATCTGACTTCTGCTTTTCACACTTTTCTTTACATTTCTTCTGTTTTCCACATCTGTTCTTTTCCTCCTGTGGTCCCTTCAGATGCTTTCCACATCCAATCTGACCTCAGTTCTCTTCTTTAAAAATGCATGAAGTAATGGTGCCCACCTACTAGAATGTGGGGACCTGAAGAAGATGTAAGTGCCTAGAAGAATAGAGTCACAGAGCCTGAGTGTTTAATTAAGCCACCATTTAAAAAAAATTTTTTTTTTTTTAGAGAATGAGAGAGAGAGCAAGAGAGGATGAGAAGGGGGAGGGTCAGAGGCAGACCCCCTACTGAGCAGGGAGCCTGATGTGGGACTCCATCTCTGGACTCCAGGATCATGACCTGAGCCGAAGGCTTGTTTAACAAACTGAGCCACCCGGCGCCCAAGCCACCATTTTAAAGAAATGAATGACTGTCTGTGTGTCATCGTGGTGTGGGCCAAGTATCTTGAATGGAGTGGGTGCTTCCTAATGAACGCTCAACTAAGAAGTGAGTGACGTGCTCTAGTTGGGCTAGATGAACAGATTTTTAATCTCTTTAATGGTAAAAATGAGGCATTAATCTTGGCCCTTACGCATTTATATATGGGGGGGTGTTCCTATATTTTCTTCTTATAGTAAATAAGAGCATTTTAGTTAATAACATATATACCAGTGGCTCAATTAAGAAATACTTAAATATTATGACGCGTAAAATTCAGGAATTAGTAGTCTGGGGAAGAGAAAGGAGAGGTAAAATCTGCTGCAGAATATACATATAATTCTGCAATTAGCCTTAGGCAAGGTAATGTAAACCCAGGCCTTAGAACACTCTTCCTTTGTCTCTGAGCCACTCCCCCGCAAAAAAATCATGATCATGTGACAGGGACTGTGGGAACACAGAAGGAATACTGTGGGGTCTGCAAAAACTCCCAAGTCATAAAATCAAAAAGCCTCTGAATGTTTCGATGGAAGACCGGCTATACAGGAAGAAAATGCCTTTTAGTACCCAGAGTATTTGAAAAAAATTTTAAGTCTGACTAAAGCCAGAAGACCTGGCTAGCCATAGTTTTAATAGAAAGAGATATAAATTAATTGTAAAACACTCATTAGAGGTGAAAATGTCTGTGTAAAACTTTATTGAGAGTCTGTTGGTTTTAAAGTGATGACTGTAGTGTTTTATTCTAGTGAAACACAAAAATAGTCTTAAGTTTTTTATAGACTAAGTCCTGAGAAATTGCTTCACTCATGCTTTTCAGGTAATCAGTCTAATTTCTCACATATGAATTCTTTTCCAAGGGTTTCTCGAGATCAAAGCTCTCATTATAGGGACGAGAAAGGAATGGATTTCTGCATTATTTCTGTTTCACGTGCAGGAAAATTGAGACAGAAATAGAGTAAAAGCTTCTAACAGTAACAGGAAAAAGTTGTGTGCAAGCTGAAAATGAAGTGCCATCTCCTGATTCTTCAATTGTCCCTCCTCTTCTTTAATGTAATCACGCATTCATTCACCTGTTTCCTTCCCTGTTATGTGTCAAGCAAAATACAAAAGCAAAGGCATGGCCTCCTGCTTTCGAATTGCTCACAGTCCATCAGGGTAAGACAGATGCTGCAAACTCACTGTAATCATGACGACTGTGCCATTATGTGCAAAACACTGGTGTGCAGGTGCACTGATAGGCCCAGGCCCAGAGGCTGACCACCTGGGAGGGACCTGTTCTTCCGGCTCAGGAGATCAGAAAAACCTGGCAAATGAAAGAGGAAGGAGGAGTCAGCTAGTGAAAAGGGAGAGGGAAAGATAAAAATGGACCAAAATGTTTTAGTCAGAATGTTTTACTACTGAAATCCCTACGCTGTGTTTTTCCTCTCTTCTTCATCTGCAGTATGACCAGAAGTCATATTTTTCAAAGCTGTTCCCTACAAATGTACATCTGTGATAATCCTTCCCTTTAGCACCCTGCAGTCCCATTAAACCATCCTTTAAGCTTTAATTATGAAATAAATCTTTGCATACATTTTCAAACTCCCCTGTAAAACGTAACCAATAAAAAAGAACAAAAAATGAAAACTAAATGAAAGCTACAGCCCTGAGTTGTCAGCTCTCTGAGGGGATTTGATTAAGGGAATCTAAAACACAAATATTTAATAAACCATGAAGGGCATGATATAGGCTGGGTCCAGTGAAAAATGAATGCTGTGAGTCTCCTGTGTGGCAATGTTAGAAATGTCCCACAGTCAATCCTTGTTCTTGTCACCTGTGGGGATCCGGTGCCCATTCAGGAAAATGTCTACACTAGAAAACTTTAGAGACACAAAGGCAACAATTGGTGTCTCTGGCCCAGCAACTCAGAACATACATGCCAGGATGAGGACATTGTTGATGATTCTGAACCAATGAGATTTTCTCAGAAGGAGGCATGACCTTCTGTTAGGATAACTAATATCAAATATGTATGCTACCACTAGCCCCTCCTCACCCATGAGCAGACACTGTTAATCATTCATGATTCTCTTTCCTACTAAGAAGACTCAAGACCCCTTTCAAAGTGGTACTTGATCCATTTCCCTCTCCTGATACACCATCAATCAATCAATCAGTCAGAAATCCCACAGGATTTTAATATCAGCCCCAATAAGTTAGCATATCAAACCTTATACTATTCCTCTATAAAACAGAATTAATGATACTTACCTGACTTGTTTAATAAAATATCTAGGATAACATCTGACATATAGTAGGCACTCAATAAATGTTAGTTTCCTTCTTTTTGTAATGCTAGCATAAGTAGGAATGAGGTAACTTCCTTTGGAGGCAGTTTCAGATAAAATTTACCCAACATTTTGGATACCAACTAAATCAGGGAGTAATCATGGTATGTTTTGTTTTATGATGACATAGTGATAAAAATCAATCAACTCTAGATAAGCCTTCCCCACTGAGGACTTTTTTTTTCCTGGCCTAAAGTAAAACATGTTGCAATTCATAGCCTTCTTGAGAAGAGTGCCCTGAACTTTATAGTTAGATGGCACTTCTTAAAGAATGACTTCTGTCTCCTGCCTTTCTCTTTCTTCTACCCATGCTTCCCAGATCCAATGAACTACTCAGAGCTACATTAATCTGTCAATATAAAACATTTATCATTGCCAAGTTAGTACCAGGAATATTTCTAATGTGAAACAGGTCACCTCTATACAGAAGTAAGCTTTTGAGGTATTTATTTAGTTTTGCTCTCTCTGGTTACCAGAATGTTTACTCCATTTACTAAGTTTATTTACTGAATCTTTACTGAACTTAGACTTCTATCTATAATGGTAACTAGGAATTCTGTAACTTGGAACTTTTTAAAGGCAACAAAAAATGTTTGCTGTGAATAACTTGATCCATACACCAGGAAGAAAATTATAAAGTTTGATTGTATGGTGTATATATTACTTTGTGAATTGCTATGTTAATATGAGTGACGCAACATGCTCAGTACCAGGGATCCATTTGTGAGCAAAAGAGACAAATCCCCTAACATTAGGGTGTTATAGTCAAGGAAGGAGGGTAGACCTTAACAATATAATCTTCCTCTCTCACTCCCTCTCTCATACACACAAAATAGGTGATGTTATAGTAAATGCCACAAAGAAAAATAAGGTACCTAAATATCACACACACAAACACACACACACATGCACATACACGCACACATGCACACACCATTTCCAATTCTTCTGAACCATGGAAGTGATAAAGAAAAAACCTTTAGCTCAGGCTATGTGAAGAAATTCTTTTCAAGGGTATGAACAATGCAGAAAGAATTCTGAGTCTGCATTCTTCTGCTATCCTTGTCTCAACATCCTAGAAACCAAAATCTTGATTAAAGACAGAAAAATGGTCTATGGATGGAACAGACTGAAAGCAAGCATGATGTTAGTCACCAGTCAACACCTTGTACTCTGGGCAGATCTATTGCTCAGGTATCAAAGGATAGTCCCACAATGGCCCCACATCAGTGTTGTACACCTGAAATGGCTGAGGACACATACATATGGAACTTGTTAGGGAGTTTCTGCCTCGCTGACTTATAGAATATCAGGTATCCATCCAGGATCTTTGCCTCCTCATTCCTTCTGTTGGGTCCCCCAAAATTGGGTACCCCAATAATGGGTCCGTGATTAAAGGAGTGAGACTGATACAAAGCGAAGGTCAAGCAAAGCTTTATTTTGCGCCAAGCATCAGGAGTCAGACCGACCATCAAACAGACTGGTTGGGGCAGCCCCTCCAGAGAGGATGATCCCTCCCTGCTTTCCAGACTAACTCTTATAGAGCAAAGGCCATGAGGTTGGACCTGGCCACACACAGGTGGCCAATGAGATTATAACACACACAGGAAACTCCACAGTGATGCTAGGCGACCAATTGAATTACAATTTACCCTAGTAGACATTTGAACCAGCCTATCACACCTTAGTTAGGATTGGCGCCAAAAGGCTCCCAAAGGGCAGGGGCCCATACTTCTTGGTAGCTAGGAGACAGTATGTGCCCCCACTGATTGAATACCTCCACCTGGCCTGACCCACCCTTGGACTTGGACTTTGTTACCTGGGACTGGTTGGGGTGGGGGGGAGGCAAGGTCAATTTAAGCTTTACAGCAAAATGGCAGTTCAACCAGGGTGGGGCTACTCTGGCTGAATAGGACCTTACACTTCTGCCTAAACAGACACCTGGAAAAGGACGTGGAAATGTAATAGTCTAGGAACTACTAACTACAGGAATATTAATCCTTTAAGACTAATACCTGAAAAATAAACATGAGTACCAGTTATTACTGAGCAGTGATATAATTTTTAGGTGTCCAGGAAATCAGTGGACCATCCATGCTCCTGTTAGAGTTATGGAAAGCATATTGGTGGAATCACAGGATGAATGTGGATAATACAGTTTTTTGGCAGTTCACTTTCCCTTAAAAAAAATATCTTGTATTTTCAGTATTTATCACTTCAAACTATGAAAGCATAGATTATACTAGAGAACAATAGAAAAAGGATCAAACATGAAAGAGGAGAAAAATGAGAAATGGGTAGCTATTTAAATAGATTTTATCAGAAAATATGTCTTTTTTTTCTACTCTGTTGATCATCTGCATTTCTAGAAAGAACTGCATTGTTGTGTGTCTTCTGTGAAGCTCTAATATGCTTGCTAGGAGGTAACTTCATTCTCGTGATCAAGATTCCTTAATCAAGATATAACATATGTTAAATTGATTAAATTTATACTAAAATGATAAAATACATGTACTCTACTCCTAGTTAACCTCCACATACCCTTCCAGTATGCAGTAATTGACCAGTACACTAAGAGTACTTCCAATAACTTACCATTACACTAAGAAGGAAACAGGGATTAAAAAACAAGCAAATAGTAAGGGAGAAAATGCACAGTAGTAATTCACAGAAGGAAATAAAGAAGGCTTTAGGAAGAGTAGCAGGGCATTCAGATGTTTGTAAACCAATGCACACAGCAGAGGTGGTAGTTAATGGGAATTTAAATTTATATCATAATAAGATTAGCATTATTCTGAGATTTGGAAGAATATGTTCCATGATAGGAATATAACAATGGAAGGAAACCATCTTGTTCAATGCTCCTGTTAGAGTTATTTCTTCCCCCCCTAATAGTAGTAAGGGGGGGAAGAAATAAGAGAAAGATAAACCACCAGAAGAGATACTGCAAACCTGAAGCTCACAACTTTGTGCCAGCCCTTTGGGTAAGGATTTAAAAAAAAAAAAAAAAAAAGAAAGAAAATCTCCAGTGATATTGTTGGAGGGCCATCCAGCTGACCATTTCCCTTTGGCTTTTGATACTCTTCTTTCCTTCTATCTGGTCTACCTTATGTCTTCCCTGACATATACTTTTCCTCTGCCATTCTGTAATATTGGTGTTTAGCCAGACTTCTAAGCTCTGCTCTCTGTGAAATTCCTCATTAATTGTATTTATGTATATATCTCTTATTTCCACCTATAAACAGAAGACTCCCAAAGCTGTAACTTTCACCCTGATATCTCTTCTAAACCTCTGTTTCCACCTACTCAGTACCTCATAGACATTTCATATACAACATGTCTAAATTGAAACTAGGTATCATCACCACAAAATCTGACACTTTTCTTCCTACAGCCCTTGTCTTAGTTATTTTACTAGCATTGCTATCAACTTGGCTAGAAGCCCTTTCCTGAAACTTCTGTCTACCTCATAATTTCTTTCAGTCCCAGCTTTAAAATGTCTTTCCCAACTCAATGTCTTCTTCAGTACAATGACTTAGTTTTTTCCCATCATCCTCTTGTGATAGCCTTCTGATCAGTTTATTCACCTCCAGTCTCCACTTGCCATCCTCACCTCCTGCCTTTCTGATCTATCTTCCCCCACCACTAATCTTGGCCTTGAGATATAGTTCAAAGTCTTTGGTACAGGGGTGCCTGGGTGGCTCAGTGAGTTAAAGCCTTTGCCTTCGGCTCAGGTCATGATCTCAGGGTCCTGGGATGGAGCCCCACATTGGGCTCTCTGCTCAGCAGGGAGCCTGCTTCCTCCTCTCTCCCTCTCTGCCTGCCTCTCTGCCTACTTGTGATCTCTGTCTGCCAAATAAATAAATAAAATCTTTGAAACAAAGTCTTAGGTACAGTGTGGATGATCACACCTTGGATTTATCAAAGAAGGCATTCGCAGACTAGATAAGAAGTCAGTTTGATACTCTAAGGTTGGGCTGCCAACCAAGGACCAAGGATCAGTTGTATAGTCATTAAGCTTACTTATTCAAAATAAGATTCCTTTGTCCTGATTCAAAATGCACTGATTCAAAATCTCCTGAGTTAGACCCTTGAATTGAATTTTTGTAGACGCTGCAAGTGATTGTGAAGCACATCCGTTTTTGGAAACTCTAAGAACTTATCCAATTATAAGATTCAGTGATTATAACACTCTAATCAGAATCCAATTTGCTATTCCAAGAGAATAGTTACAAAAGTATTTTGTGCAATGGCAGCATCATTAAACTAAACATAAAGCCTTCTGAATGGTTCACATTAAAGAAAAAACACACATTTGAATGTATAAATTCTGGCAAATTTGTGACAATAATCACATCACATTAGAGGCATGCCTCATGCACATTTCTTCCAACAAATATATCTAATGGCATTTTCTTTAGAGTCACACATGATGTTAATGGGTTACATGGGAAGAGTTCAAGAATTTGATGTAAAAAGAGTGGTGAGTGCTGTCATATGCAAAACATTTAAGATTAGGGTGCTAATTACATCTAAATAGAAACAATTAAGATTTAGCAGAACAGCAGAGAGAAAGGAGTAAAATGAGAGCCTTTAAAGTAAACATTTATACATTTTTTTTCAGTTGATTCTTTTTAGCTAATGAAAGAACTCCCACTTCACGCACCACATAACCTGCTTCCTATGCCAGTAAGTTACTGTGGGTATTAACAGCTCATGACCTATGAGGGGAAACAGGCCCCGTTAGAATTAACTACAGTAGATAATAGATTTCGTTGTCACATCACTGTTCTCAATAAACAGTTATAGAAGAATAAAGATAGGAATAATTGACTAATCCCTATTTTACTACTATAAAATAGTCTCTACCAGCAACAAATCTATAAATATGAAGCAAAACCCCATGGTATACTAAAATTTCAGAGAATTCAATCCGCGTATGTGAACGCAGATGCCTAAAAATAAGGATACAAAATCTTCATTAGCAAGGAGATATGTGTTTATTCACAATTAATAACATTATGTAAAATAACGGTCTCATATTTAGTCTGGGCCATCCACATTTTTTTAAGTTAAAACCACCTTGTTTCAATATTAAATATGCGGAAGTCTCTTGTTTGTTTTGCTTTGTTTCGTTTTAGAGAGAGAGCAAGCAGCGGAAAGAGACAGAGAGAGAGGAAGAGAGAAAATCTTAAGCAGCTCCATGCTTAGCTTGAGCCCTAAACTGGGTCTGTTCTCATGACACTGAGGTCATGACCTGCTCCAAAATCAAGAATCAGACTCGTGGGGCGCCTGGGTGGCTCAGTGGGTTAAAGCCTCTGCCTTCGGATCAGGTCATGATCCCAGAGTCCTGGGATCAAGCCCCACATCAGACTCTCTGCTCGGCAGGGAGCCTGCTTCCACCTCTCTCTCTGCCTACCTCTGCCTACTTGTGATCTCTCTCTCTCTCTGTCAAATAAATAAATAAAATATTAAAAAAAAAAAAAAGGAATCAGACTTGTAACTGACTGAGCCACCCAGGTGTCTCTAAATACACAGGTTTTTAAAATAAGACTGCTTTTCCCATAGAAACAATTCTGTAAAGGCTAACTCACAAGTCCCATTAAACCCATAATGAATTTAACAGCAATACTAATGGTACTGTTTCAAGCCTGAGATCCACATATTTCTTTGCTATTATTACTTATTGTTGTCTCCCTTACCTCCAAGTAACTTTTGATATTCAAAGCCTCTTACTGCAACACCCTTGACTGTGAGATATGTGAATTTAATAGGAAAATCTTACACTTGTAACAATTAGGATGAGGGTTGGATGCATATATGGGGGGGTGGAGAAGTAGCTTAAACAAGACAAATGTGATGTCTGTAGTCTAGAGCTAGTGAGTGATTCCATGGTTAATAGGGATTCTCTTTCAAAACTTAGGACACATTTTCTGTTCTTAAAGTTACTTTATATTCCAAGATAACTGCTGGAGCTCTAACTACCATCTTTATATTCCAGGAAGGGGAAGGAGAAAGCCGAGGAGGGCCAAAAGGGTATTCTCCAAGATTAGTCATTTTTCTATAAGGAGTTCCCTGCTTATATCATTCTGGCTAAAACCTAGTCACATAGCAATCTCACTGAAAACATTGCTGAAAATGTAGTGTGGCTGCACTCTTTACCAGCCCCAAATGAAATTAGTGATCTGCTGCTGAGACTAAAGGGGAGAGTAGATATTTGCAGGCAATTAGTTATCTCTGCCATGTTCCTCAAATGTCCAGTTCTCCAGATTGTTTAACTCCTTTCCTGCTCACTCAATACGGTTTCTTTATTTCCATATTTCTGTTAAATGTAACAAATGTTACTTTACACACACACACACACACATATACACACACACACATCCACAGAGAAAGAGAGAGAGAGAGAAATGACTCTTCTAAGAGCAGTGGTTCTTAACTTTAGCTGTACCTTTAGAATCACTTGGAGTGTCTGTTAAAAATCCTGATGTCCAAACCAGTTAAATCAGAAACTCCGACAGCGAGACCCAGGCCACAGTATTTTTTAAAAATGCCTCTGGGTGATTCCAGTGTGCAGCCACGTTTGAGAATCACGATCATAAAGAAATGTGAAAACAAGGTGTATACCCCAAATGATGCCAAGTTCTGTCATTTTTTTTTTCCCTTGATGTGTAATGAAGTGATACAAAAACATGCAAGCCACGGGTCAAGAACAGTTTTTGGAGTGTGGAGTGTAGGTACTTCCCACAGAGACCAGTTGTTTGCCTCTGGGGTCATTTTGCCTCTGCTGCCCCCCCCTTTTTTATTAAGTATCTTCTCTTTTATAACAATGGAACCATGCGGTTCTCTGAAAATCCTAACCTTTCCGTACAGTGGACTCAAGGACAGCATAGACGGATCCACTGCTGGTCATCCTTGATGTCTTGAACTCTCAAGGAGCCCACATCTATTTAAACTCTCTCTATTGCTTCAAATAATTTTCAAATCTTTCCACACTTTTATCTCATCCCAGATCAACACAGCATCCAAAGGAATGTTTAACACTGGTGTGACCATGCCCTTCCTTTCCTGTATATATAGATCCCTCCAATGATTTCCTATTGGTCTAGGCCTCTCTGCTTTGCAAGAGCCTTTCCTTCCTACCTCCCAGCCTTATCTCGGCCACTCACTGCACCTGTACGGTGGCCTCCTTTCATACCTCCAGTGGCCCCTAGCTTTCCTTACAATTAATCCCCATATGCTGTACCTACTGAATGCCCAGTCATCGAAACAACACTTCCATTTGCTCAATCCTGTTGAAGGAGGCTTTGATTGCTCCCACAGACTGCATTAGGAACCATGCTGTTCTTCTTAATGGCCCTTATCACAGTTGTAAGTAATTATTTAGAAGCACTCCCTCCCCAATTATTTCTTAGGAGAGCAGGGTGCATGTTCTTCACTATTTTGTTTTCAGAACCTAGAACAGCTCCTCTCACAGGATGTGTGATACTATAAAGATACATATTTTATGAATGAATATATGAAGAACTGAGTAACATGGGATATTGAGATTGGAAAGGTAGATTGGAGTCAAAGGGTCCTGAAAAGGGTCATAAGCAGCTGCTGTAACTTAGGCAGTTTACTTAAGTGACCCGAGTAAATGTTTCCTTTTTTTTTTTTTTTCTCCAATGTGTCTGTGTCTCTGCAGGCTGTGACTTGATCCCAGTACAGTATCTCCGCTGGGGTGATCCTGAGCCCATTGCAGCTGTGGTGTTTGCCTGCCTTGGCCTGCTGGCCACCCTATTTGTCACTGCAGTCTTCATCATTTACCGTGATACGCCAGTAGTCAAGTCCTCCAGCAGGGAACTCTGCTATATCATCCTTGCCGGCATCTGCCTGGGTTACTTATGTACCTTCTGCCTCATTGCAAAGCCCAAACAGATTTATTGCTACCTTCAGAGAATTGGTATCGGTCTTTCCCCAGCCATGAGCTACTCAGCCCTTGTAACCAAGACCAATCGTATTGCAAGGATCCTTGCCGGCAGCAAGAAGAAGATCTGTACCAAAAAGCCCAGATTCATGAGTGCCTGTGCCCAGCTGGTGATTGCTTTCATTCTCATATGCATTCAGTTGGGCATCATTGTTGCCCTCTTTATAATGGAGCCTCCTGATATAATGCACGACTACCCAAGCATTCGAGAAGTGTACCTGATCTGTAATACCACCAACCTAGGGGTTGTCACTCCTCTTGGATACAATGGCTTGCTGATTTTGAGCTGTACCTTCTATGCTTTCAAGACGAGAAACGTTCCAGCTAACTTCAACGAGGCCAAGTATATTGCCTTCACTATGTACACCACCTGCATTATATGGCTGGCCTTTGTGCCAATCTACTTTGGCAGCAACTACAAAATCATCACCATGTGTTTCTCCGTCAGTCTCAGTGCCACAGTGGCGCTGGGCTGCATGTTTGTGCCGAAGGTGTACATCATCCTGGCCAAACCAGAGAGGAATGTGCGCAGCGCCTTCACCACCTCTACCGTGGTGCGCATGCATGTGGGGGACGGCAAGTCATCCTCGGCAGCCAGCAGATCCAGCAGCCTGGTCAACCTGTGGAAGAGGAGGGGCTCCTCTGGGGAAACCTTAAGGTAAAATGGGGTGGTGGGGAGTTATGAGGTACTGGCCTCTATAGTTGAAGGAATGGCATTTGCTTCCTGGTCTTTTATAGGAAATATCCGAATGAATCAAACTCTGGGAGGAGGGGTGGGGTGGGGAAAGGGGGCCTTGGGCATTCTCATTGAATGGTTTTTATGGGATTAATTGGGTGTGGCCCCAGTTACTTATGCCAAAGCCAGAAACAGAGAAGTTGGGATGGAGAGAAAAAGCACAGCTTCAGCAGAAAGGAGATGAGGTCCAAAAGGGCAGGGAGAACACAGCTAAGACATTAAGCCAAGGCAAGGCAAGTGATTAAGCCAAGTCCTGAGGGGACAGAAATACATCATGGACCAAATTCTAATTTACCAGAACAGAGTAGAGAAGGTTATTGTTAACACAGAAGGTTATGCTGAGCACAGAGTACCACGAGCCTTATACATCTGGCTGCACTGTGTGCCTGAACTTTTCCAAACCCAGAAGAACCCTCGACTGTCCATCCCATAGAGACGTGTGAATGTAGACTCTATGTTTTAGTTCTTAATGGGCAACTTGAACTCTTTTTGAAATGTCTAAGTTTCCAAAAGTGACTTTGCTTATAATCTTCCACAACCACCAGCCAGTTTCCCATCTTCTCTGTTGCCCAGAGTCCCCTTCCCACCCTTCAAGCTCAGTATCCCAGGTAGTACTTGTAGGTAATTTCCATCTGAAAAGAATCCAGAGCCAACAGCCAGTGATTCCCCCACCACGAGGGACCTCCTAACGTGATAAACACCTCCAAGGTACTTCGGAAGGCAACAAGATCTTGCGGGTGGGCGCGCGTATTCTCTCTCTTTCTCTCTCTCTCTCTCTCTCTCTCTCTTTTTTTTTTTTTGAGCCAATTGAGATCTGTATCTTCAATAAACATCTAGAGAATGCTGGTAGCATAGATTGCTATATTGCATGCTATCTCAGAGAACTATGATTCCTTAAAATCTGTTTAAATATGATAAATTCTAAGAACTTAAAGTGTAACCAATCACCCAATAGAGCTGCTCAGACTTATGCCAGTGGTAAACCTGGCTAGTAAACACTTTCTCCTTCCCTGCTTCTCTGGGGAAGAGAAGACTGTGGCCTCTGTGAGGGGCCAATGTGAAATTAGTGCAACTAATAACTTCCCAACATGGGGGAAATGAGATCATCTTATCAGTGGCTTGGGAACAAATTTAGAGTACTAAAAAGGCTACATGGATTATTACTGGGAATAATATCCCCAATTATGGGATTAATTGGGTGTGGCCCCAGTTACTTATGCCAAAGCCAGAAACAGAGAAGTTGGGATGGAGAGAAAAAGCACAGCTTCAGCAGAAAGGAGATGAGGTCCAAAAGGGCAGGGAGAACACAGCTAAGACATTAAGCTGGAATAAGGACTCCTTCCATTTAAGAAGTGCATACTGAAAGAGCTAGTGAAGATATCATCTGCTTACTCTACAGAGATTTTACAATTTTCCTAAAGTCTGGATACATAATTGGAAGATAAACATATTTTGAATGGAAGATAAATAGCTAAATATTATTGCTTGAACAATTCTCTTATACCACAATTTAGCCTGCATGGAAAGTCCCACATTTCTATCAGCCCTTATTCTTCAAAGCCTGAATAACGGTGATGGTAAAGGTACTGTGCTTCTGAGGATTGAGAAACACTCACAAGATACTTAATCACATATTTCATTCATTTGGATTATTAACTTGTATCCTTGCCTCTTTTAATTTTTTTCTAATCCCTTATCAGATTAGAAATTTTTTTCTAATCCCTTATCAGATTTTTTCTATCCCTTATGCCTCTCATCTCTTTCCATGTACACCAAGAAAGGTATTTAACTAAATTGTAAATCTTGGGGCAAACAACTATGTCTTGAGTTTCTTTAGTAAATCGTGGCAATGTCATGGTCTGGCCACAGAAGACCTTTCATCTCTCTAAACTGCCAGAATATTTTCCATCTGCTTTCCCGACTCCTCTCCAGAATATTCTTTTTCCAAAACTTCTGTAAGATCAGCCTTTTATTTTGTCTAAGTAGATCTATTTTTCAGACTTTTCTTTTACCCAACTCTCTCCCAATAAAACCTTTCCTGATAGGTAAAACAGGCTCCTAGAAGGATGGACTTGCGAGCCTAGCTTAAGCACCCCAAAAACTTGCTTCGGGCAGGTTCCTTAGACAGTGTGAAGCAATGGGGAGGAACACTGGCTTTGTGGCCAGCTTCTCCTGAGTCTGAACCCTGGCACTGCCATTCCTTCTCTCTGAGCCTGAGTTTCTTTATTTGCCAAATTGAGATCATATCACCTACCTCTGAAGATTGTAAGGAGTGAAAGAAATAATTATGTGTAAAGGCCAGGTACACAGTAGCGGCTTTCCTGAAGAAGGTATCAGAGTACAGAGCCAGGGAGCTCTGGGATTGATACTGGCAGCATCACTTACCAGCTGTGGAACTGTAGGCAAATCACTTAACCTCTCTATGCCTTGGTTTCCTCCTCCAATGAATGGAGGAGATAATGAACCACAGCCTTCAGACAGGGTTGTAAGACTACATGAGTAAATACATGTAAAGTATATGCCATATAGTAAGCACTTTGTAAATCTGTATTTGCTATTTCTAACGGTGTTAACAATTGTCAATCTTCTTCCACCCCTGAAAGTTTCTGTATCAGGAATGCAACCAGGATGACCCTAATAACAGAGAGAGCACCGTAAAAGGCAGTAGAGGTCTATAGACACATTGATTACACAGACTGAGCTTTCCAAAGCATCTCCATTTCGACATGGTCTGGTTCGTTGTCAGATTGTACAGCACACCCTTTGGCCTAATTTAAGCAAGGTGAGCTCCTTCAGAGTGGGAGCCTTGTCTCCCTTGTCATCACTGTGCCTCCAGTGCCTGCAAGTGTCAACAAGGGCCCTTGATGCATAGAAGACTCTTAATAATCTTTGGTATATTTACTGAGCAAATAAATTTGGGAAGGTAGGAATGTGGTGGGTATTTCTTGCTTGTGTTTACGTATGCATACTACTATCCCCTAGTGGTTTTATTGCCTTTCATAACATGAAGCCTACTGTGATCTCTATTACAAATATCCCCTGCACCCCCATGGCCCTCAGTTTCTGCTCAAGAATCAAGTCATCACTCCCATCCATTGACCTCATGTTTTGCTCTAATTCTAACCTACCTCTAGTAACATTTGGTTACTCTTTTCAACTATTTCATCTCTACTTCAATAAATAAGGGGCAACATAAATAACAAAATTTACTAATAGTATCAGTAGAAAATAGAAATTCTTGAGATTTTTGGCAATATTTTAACCTTTTTCACTATGGGCCATGCAGTCCTTGATTTTGCAGTTTGGGTATTAGAATATTGAAGATGATGAAGAGGGACCTTTGGCATTTGTTGAGTTTCCTATATGTAGTTGTGGCAAATGCTGGTCTATGTGATTATGGCTGAGACAGTGACTTATTTTTTGTCATTAACTGGCACATTCAGGCTGGACCCTGCTTTTGATGTGGAGAAGAAAGCCCAGAAAAAGCTCTAAGACCCTTGCATCACACACATCCCCTACCAGCATCCTCTTCTAGCTATAACTCTACAAAATAATTTAGATCCAAACTAAAATGATTTTCCTCTAGGTTTCCCATGAGCTCTCACACTAAGTATTTCTTCTCTGTGATCCAATATCAAGACATTCAGAATGTTACTGTGATATTTATTACATTGTAAGATATAACTGGTTACATATGGATTTATCTTTTTACTTTATAAAAGCCAGTGTGTATCACATTATCTATCTCCAGGACTTAATGGGACTAGTGGGCAAGAAGTAAACTTGGATGCTTCTAATATTTTCATGTTTTATTCTGAATTACCTTCATTAGTTGAGTTTCTCAGGCTTGAATTCTGTAATATGCCAATGAGCCCATTTATTGGGATCTACAGGGGCCTTAAATAGTTAGCTTAAATATCTGACTCTGGGTCTTTGGAGAGAGGCAGCTACTATACTACTCCCAGCTTGGTTCTGTTTTTTTCCATCTATTTATTTTCCTATAAACCCAGACTTGTCTGGGCCATTTTTGAAAAGTCCTATACATCTCATGGCAGACAGCTAGGGCTCCATTTTAAAGATTACACTAATTGCACACCTTAGAATGAAAGTAATACCTCCCAAGGTTGTAGTGACTATGTTTCCAAAAGTTAGGACACATTCTTGGAGCCGCGGATGTGGAGAGAGTAGATGGAAATATAGCAAACTAGTGTATATTTCTGGCTTTGGAGCCACACCTGGATTCAAACCTAGTTGTGTGAATTTGAATAAGGTGCACCAGTCTGCTTCCTCAGCTGTAAAATGGGAGACAATGATCCCTATTGTTAGAGTAGATGAAGTGATGTATGTCAAATGCTTAGTATTCGTGTATAGATAGCACTCAATCAATGGTAGATAAATGTTTAGAAATGTGCTCAGATGCAAGTAAGAGAAAGCCTGATTTTCAGAGACTTACACGATTTGTACGGGTTTTACTTCCCCCGTGTTCCCATAAAACATGTGGACAGACATGGTCTTCCTCTTCTCAGTGGTGCCAGAGTCAACATGTCCGCTCTTCTCTGCACCTTTTGGTTTTTTTTAAGATTTTATTTATTTATTTCAGAGAGAGAGAGAATGAGGGAAAGAGAGTACAATCTAGGGGGAAAGGCAGAGGGAGAGAGAGAAGCTGAGCAGGGAGTCTGACATGGGGCTCAATCCCAGGACCCTGGAATCATGACCTGAGCCACCCAGGCATCCTCTCCAAGCCTTTTTACTTATGGTTGCACAATGGCTCTATGTGTTGCATCCTTTCATTAGGGAAAACAATGGTCCTCTCAGGGTCCCTTTCTGTCTCATTGGCCAAAATGGTCTCCTGCTGTCTCCTAGGTGCAAGAGAGTAGGAAAAAAGTGTGTATTTATCTTTCACATCTTCTATAATGTAAACTGAGGGGGGAGACATGGATGTGAAGTGCTTGTTGGATAAGCCCATGAATAGCATTTACCATGGAAAGTGATAGTACCTTGTAGTGGCAGGGGTGGTGGTAATGGTAGGAGAATCACCTAGTGGTAATTATTGAAAATGTTGAAAGAAGGAGCAATAATCTTTCCCATTTTTCAAACAGGGAACTTGGGTTATCGTGGTTAGAACCCTCGCCCACAGTCTTGTGACCAGTTAGTTATACTCAGCTCCCAACTCAGACCTTAGCACGTTGGCCTTAGAGCTAAACCTTCCCCAGAATGTATTCTTTGGAGAGCTACTCTCATAAATTGTTCCATGGGGGAAAAAAAGGAAAAGGTATTTGGTCAAACAAGTTTGAAAGCATGCTAACTATTCCTTTAGAATAGTGTGACTGTGTTTAGGGATAAACACTGAGAAGTTTTGCAATATAGAAACCAATCATTCATTCATTCATTCTTTTCAATAGTTCCCCAAGCTTGTTGAACATAGGACTATTACTGCCAGGTAACTCTCTTAACTTTCTGGAGCACTGATACTACAAAGGGAACTTACGATGGAAAATATCACAGCCAAAGAGAAGACCTGTTTCTGGGAAACTGAAGAGTTGTTCCTGTCTTCAGTGAGAAGGGGGACAGAAAGAGCCCATTCCCACCTCCGGTCATGGAGAGAGAATGAATCACTTGTGTCCTCGTAAGCACCTAAGGGAAAAACAGAGCCAAGACCAAGAGATCTAGCAGCTTTCTGGGAAGCGGAATAGGCTCACCCTAGAGCCCCAGAAAGAAAAGTGCTCAGAGTCAGTCATTCAATTCACTGAAATAGCAAAGGGAGATTTTTATTTAAACGGGAGTGAGTCACTATAGATTTTTTTTATATAGAAACATACTATTTATGCCATCAATGTATAGCAGTCCCTGTGATTAACATTTTGGTTCTAGACACTAATTCTCCAGCACGACATGGCACAGCATCAAATCATTGTCAAGCAGATGATGCCATGCTTCCGTGTAAGGCCTTCACTTCAGCTGCAAATTGACAAGTGAACACAAAACCACTTCTGACCTAAATAAAGCACTGAACGTGTTGAGTCTAAAGTTCTGGTTCTACAAGATTCAGAATTTCCAGCATCGTGGGGCTGAGGATTTCAGATGCAATGGGCATTTCATGGCTAAATGAATGACAGAGGCTGTAGCTCTAGGTCATACATGTTCTCTCAGAAGGTAAAAGCCTCGCTGGGGATTCTCCGCAGGCAGCAGAAACATCAGCACTGCCCACCTTAATTTTAGAAACTATGATTTGCCGCTTTTGTTTTAATTAACTAATGAACTTTGCTTTCATTGACTTGGTCATGAGAGCCTAGTCAGACTATCTGCTAAAGCAACAGCTAACCCTTTCACGTCCTTTGCCCAAATTATAATTTGCCTGGAAAACTAGTTCTCTATATGTCAGTATGGGTCAGTATACCCCAACTGTGTTCAGAGCTTTGAGAATTTCCATTTGCTTAGATATCATTAAGAAGTTATGATATACGTTCGTGTATCTCTTCCTCTTTAGAATCCCCTGCCTCTTCCTTCTATCTTTCCAGGTGGTTCTTCTCTTCCAGGGTGCAGCTTCCCCACTAAAACCCTGTCAGAAGAGACTGTCTCACAGATTTTCCCTCATCTGACTCTCAGAACATTTAGCACACATGCCTCACAACTTCTTCATTCAAAAAATATAAGAAAAAATGCTTTATGCTACAAGCAAACTTGTTGTTTTTCATCAAGCTTCCACAGAGTACAAGTAGATTCTGGGGATCCAGAGATAAGTAAGAAACACTCTTTGAGGAGTTCTCAGTCTCCCAAAACAGAACGGGACACAGGTTAGGTTTCATAACGTGATGGAGTGCTGTGATAGGAGTCCACAGGGGAACAGAGGAGCCCAGAGGCAGAAGCAGCAAAGTTCTGCATGTGGAGAATTAGAAAACCGCCCAAAGGATCCAATTCAAACAGTAGATACTATTTATATACTTTATGCCTGCTTAGCCATCCTCAGGGCTTCACCAGTGAGGATAGGATAAAGCCAAACTTCCTTCCCCTTCTGTGGCAGGAAAGGCTACAGAACACCTGGGAGTAGGGGCCTTCTCCCAGCCAGCCTGGCATCTGGTCACTCCCTGCTTGACTTTCCATTCGGACACACTCAATTTTCTTGCTTTCAGGCTGCTATCAGTGCAGCTAATGTGTTACAAAATACACCTGCCCCACCACCCTCAACTTGGCCAAATCACACTCAACTTTGATACCGCTTCTATTGGCAAGCCTGTCCTGACTCTCTGAGACCACATTAGGTCCCACTCTTCATGACCCAAGCGAGCCATGTGCTTCTCCCTCTAGCACATTCATCATCCTGGGGTATAATTCCATGTTTAACTGTAAGACCCCCTTACACGCACGCATATACATGCATGATGATGCGCATACACCACACACACACACACACTGTCGCATGAACTTAATAATAAGCACAGGGTCCATGTCTTCATTTTTCCTGTGCCACTGGAATCCAGCCCAGTGCCAGGCACTGGTTAGGACTCAAAAATGTTTGTTGAATAAATGGATAGATGCAGGGTGCGGGGAGGGGGTGTAGATGAATACTGATGTGCGAATGACACTGGCGTTTGACACAAAGGAGGGTGGAAGATTGTGTATAATTATATTCATTGAGCATTTGGTGATAGCCCCTTTGAGCCTCAGAACCCTTATGCGGATTAACTCTTTATATCCTCCAAACAATCCTCTTCTTACAAACAAGACAACTGGGATACGCAGAGGGTAATTTGCTTGCTCAAATCCATGAAAAGAGTCAGTAGAAGAGGCATGTTTCCCATGAAGACAGGCTGGCTTCCAGGCACATGCAGATAACCATCCAACAATGGTCCCTATCCCAGCTCTTATTTTGTCGCCTGAGCAGAGGAAAATTGAGACTGAATGGGTGCAGGACATGACTTGCCTCTAGGAGTTTCCCTGAAAACTGCTCCCTCGATCTTTATGGCCCTGTACTTTCTTGCCATGGTCATTCCCTCAGCTGAGCCTGATTTGACTTGTGTTTTATCTCAGAAGCCTCTGAGGTAAAATCTGAACTTGAAAGGGCTGCCTGATAGCTTTCCTATTTAATGGTGATTTTAAACTATCTGTATAGATTTTGTTTGTGTGGGAAAAAGTCTGACTGATTAGTATTTGGATTCTATTTTTTACTCCCAGAGAAAAGACCCTAAAGGTGATTTTGTTTGTTTGTTTGTTTGTTTGGCATATAGGCCAATCAGTCAGGGTGACATCATGGAACAAGGCTGTCGGTGTCAATCCCGTTATAACTTGACAGAAGTACTGTGGTGCAGGAAGGGAGCCTAGTCAGCAAAGATATGGATTCCATTCCTGGCTCTGCCACTCACCAGCTGGGACTTGAGACCAAGCCCTTAATTCTCAGAACCTCTGGAAGATGAAGATGATCCTCTGTATTCCACTGTGTGCTACGCTCCTAGGATCATGAGCATTACACAGAGTGTGTTCCACAGGCAGGCTCATGAGATGTGAGTTTCCTTTCTCCTAATCATGGGGTCATCTCAGTTCCCATCCACCTAATACATAGCTCCGGTGACCTAATATGATGTTCCATGACATCAGTCTTCAGGAAATTTACTGAAACGGAAACACTTGACTTCGGGAACCTGGCCTGAATTACTAGTAAATCATGGCTACATCCTGGGGGCAAATGGTACTCAAAATTTCCATTATATTCTTAAGTAGAAGGCTACAGAGTCTCTGTGACAGTGCTTTTTTCAAAAGTTAGGCTTTCCAGGGCGCCTGGGTGGCTCAGTGGGTTAAAGCCTCGGCCTTTGGCTCAGGTCATGATCGCAGGGTCCTGGGATCGAGCCCCACATCGGGCTCTCTGCTCAGCGGGGAGCCTGCTTCCTCCTCTCTCTCTGCCTGCCTCTCCGCCTACTTGAGATCTCTGTCTGTCAAACAAATAAATGAAAATCTTAAAAAAAAAAAAAAGTTAGGCTTTCCTCAGAGTTTAAAAGAGATTTGTAAGTGTTAGCCACTCTTCTCATTCCCCTTGTGATTTTGGCAGTGCGTTTATATTTCTTCATGAAAAAACTATTTTGATTTTTAACTTGGCCCAGATGGGTCCATTTTACTTAATGTTTAGAAACTAAGTGATGAATCACTGTGGTCAATTTTATATATCACATGATATGAAGCTCTCTTTGGGAAGGCAAGTACATACTCACTTGCTCACTTCTGTTTAGTCAAAGAGAGAGAGAGAGAGAGAAAGAGTGATTCACAACATCCCTCCTGTGTACAAGCTTGCTGCCTGGCCTTATTCTTGGGCTCCTTCTCTACACACTCTGGATGATAGAAGTTGCCAGAAACTGTGACTCTCCTTCTGCTGAATTAAAATGGCATGGCCAAAATGCAGACTAATAGCACTGTTTTCTGTAATTCAGGTGGCTTTTTTACTTGGAGGGGGAAAAAAAGAGAGAGAGAGAGATCATGACTCAGAAAACAAACAGAGCTGTCACTGACCTTGCTTGTTCTTCTAAAATGAATGGTAACTAAAAACCAAAGTGCGGTAACCCCAATGAAGCTCCCAGAGAAGGTAAAGATCATCCTAGTCAGCATCTGCTAAGCAAGTCCCAGTCATGTGTGAGACACTATACTATGTGGATTACACATGAGTATCTTCTAGAATAAAGCTCCCCAACTGCAGAGTTTCTGATGCAGCAGGTCTGGGGTGGAGCCAGAGAGTTTGCCTTTCTAACCAGCTCCCAGATGATAAGGATTTCATGTTGATGAATGTGTGGTGACATGTGGATCACATGTTGAGAACCACAGGCTTACATGTTCTCAGCCAATAACAACCATGTGAATTAGATATTATTTATCTTATATTTTTAAGATTTTATTTATTTATTTGACAGACAGAGATCACTAGCAGGGCAGAGAGCTGGCTCCCCGCTGAGCAGAGAGCCCAATGCAGGGCTCGATCCCAGGACCCTGGGATCATGACCTGAGCCGAAGGCAGAGGCTTTAGGTGCCCCTATTTATTTTATTTTTTAAAAGATTTTATTTATTTGAGGAGAGAAGAGAGAAAGCACGTGCAAGTTGGGGGAGGGGCAGAGGGAGAGGGACAAGCAGACTCCCTGTTGAGTGCAGAGCATGACAACCCTGAGATCAGGACCTGAGCCAAAACGAAGAGTTGGACAATGGACTGATTGAGCCACCCAGGTGCCCCGTGAATTAGATATAATTATTATTCTCTGTTTTAAAGGCGAGGAAACTTAAATGCAGAGAGGTTTAATGATTTGTCCAAGCTGGTGCGGCTCATAAGGGATGCAGGTGGGATTCAAACCCAAGTCGAAACACCATGTTTTTCCCCACAATAACATGACTGACAAGCTTTCAAGAGGATATATAAAGTGGGTAATTGTTCCTTCTTCCTGTTTGCCCCATATCAGGACTTTTGCTCTGTGGACTCAAACTCTAGGTCATCACCTGCCCACCTGGCCATAAGGTAATAACACTGCTTTTACCAGAGCTTTGTTATTGGTTGGGTTATGAAGCATACTTCCCACACTCCGTTCATAAATTCTACAGCAGTCTTCCACTCTCTGCCTCAGTGACTGCAGGGCATACACTTTTACCTCACTAGAGCCAGTGTCCAGTCAGGAGATCATCTGCCATTCCCCTATACTCATCCCCCAACAGTGATGTCAGTGCAACATGGGGGAGCATGGTGAACGAATGGAGGAGTGGGAAAGGCACCATATAATATTGCTATAAAAAGAAAAGCAAAACCAAACCAGCAAAGACACTTTCTTCGGTTTTAGATGGCATGGGCAGAACAAGGGAGAGTAGTGTAATATCAACATGGATGGTCCTCTTTGGTAGGCGGAGTAATGACCCTCAAGCATGGAAACAGTCCTTTCCCTGGAACATCTGAATATGTCACCTTCCATGGCAAAAGGGACTTTGTGGATGTGATTATGTTAAGGATCTTGAGAAGAGATTATCCTGAATTATTCAGGGGGAACCAAGGTAGTCACAAGGGTTGTTATAACAACAAGGGTTGTTATAACAGAAGGCAGGGGTATCAGAGTCAGAGACAGATTTGAAGATGTTAATCTGTAAGTTCTGGAGCTCAACTAAATGATTCTATTCTGACCATTACACTCCCTAAAAGATATCTTGGCACAGGCAGAGAGAGAGGAGATGTTGGTCTTTTCTACATGAAATTCTGGTGAGGTTCCATGACATTCTGTATTGGTGTACTCTGTGTGTCTATGTGTGTGTGTGTGTGAGATATATATGACCACAGTAAACCCTCATAAACCTCATTCTATGAGGGTTTACTGTGGTCATATCTCACAGACACACAAACACACACACACACACACACACACACACATATTCTACCAGAAGTCCCTGAGGGCAAGAAGATTTTCTTATTTATCCCTAGGTTGGCTCTGGGTAGGAGCTCAGTAAATTGCTATTGTGGGGATACAGGAGGTAAAAAGGAAATCAAGCCCTACTGATCCCTCCTACTTATGCTCCTCAAAGGATAGAAGGTTCCCACTGTCCTCCATCATCCATCTCAACTACCTTCTATGATACGCCTGTTCCATTTCACTCTGGCTCCCACCAGTGTCTTGGTCACAAACTGAAGACAGCAGGGAACACCTGACCCGTCGGTGGAAGTCAGGCACTCCCAAGAGTGTGTTCTGACTCAAGCAGACACATTATAACGGTGAGGGGGAAAAGTCTCCGAAGGAACATCTGAAGGAAATGAGAGGGAATTTGAGTTCAGGATGCTTCTCCCAGGGACTGTCTGGCCATGGGGTACAGCCAAGAGTGCAGCCCGCTGAAGAATGGACCAGGGCAAAAGCAGACATCTCTACTGCTCTAATGGCTGCCAGGACAGCAAATTTGGAACCAAATGTTCCAGCCCAAATGGACCAGCAAGCACTTTTTCCCTTTTGTTGGTTAATAAAAATGTAAGAAAAAAAATGATCTCAACATCCACTCATCACAGAAGACTAACTTTAGGACTTCTTTTAATCTAAAAGATGTTTGAAACGTCTGATATTTGAGAGAAACGGAGCAAACTGACTTCAGTGAAGAACTTACAAAGACACATTAGCAGAATACTAATGGGCTGAACTGAGGCTAAGCAGATGCAGACTTCTGATGTCTTGCCTGTCTTTTTCACCTTCAAACTCCAAATCCCTGCATCAAAGCACATGTTATCTAATTTCCCCTTGGACATTTCCAGAGGCTTTCATTTAATTGTATTCACTGTGCAGACACTGCTTTGCAACTGCATCTCCAGGGAGAACAGTGCCAGACAGAGAGCAAGTCGTGAGCTGAAAGGAGCAGACAGCCTTTAACTCCGGGGCATTTCTAACCATCCTCAGTGGTGCCAGTGAAGAACCGGGCTCAGTGTGTCAACTGTTTACGGACTGTCCCCTTCTCTCTTCTTTTCCTTGCACCCATAACCCTCCATGCCCGTCCCAGGCAGCATGGACCAGTCAATCTTCTGGCCACTAGGTGGCAGGCGGGGTTCTCTGGGCAGCACCAGGGGAGCGAGGGTTTCAGAGAGCTTGTGCTGTTAACAATGCAGACCACACTGTGGACTTACATAGACAGCTTGATGCGAGCAGCTGGAGGCAAACTTTTGTAGAAAGCAGTGCGAACAGTAGATGTGTTGATTCCCAGATGTACTGACTGAAGAAAATTCCTAACACGAACCTGTTGTGGTTTTCTCATCATCATTGATAACACATTTCCATACCTATAAAAATGGTGTGACATATAAAAACTGGGGGGGAAAATCAGCATCACTTCCTAGAATAGTGATGCTAGATTTTAAAAACATACATATTGTTATATGCTGTAGAGGAGCCTTGCTTAAATATTTTCCTGCCACACACTCTGCCACCAGAAATTGCCTTTTGAATTCAATTGATTAGGATTCCAGAGTTTATTCTTCAGGAATCAAACCAACTTCTATCAAGATCTTTAATTTATTGGGGATACCAGTGCCCATGCATACTATGTATTTAATCCAATTCATGTCTTTTTCTTTTTTTTAACTCCAGTATAATTAACATAGAGTTTCTGGTGTACAATATAGTGATTCAGCACTTCCATACATTACCCAGCGCTCATCCTAAATTAATCTGCTTTACCTAGTTCACCCCCCCCCACCCTCCTCCATTTGGTGACCACCAGTTTGTTCTCTGTAGTTCAGAGTTTGGGGTTTTTTGTTTGCTCATTTGTCTCTCTCTCTCTCTCTCTCTCTCTCTTTTTTTTTTTCTATGTTCACTTGTTTTGTTTCTTAAATTGTACATGTGAATGAAATCATATAGTTGTCTTTCTCTGACTTATTTCACTTAGCATTATGCCTTCTAGATCTATCCATGTTGTTGCAAATGGCAAGATTTCTTTCTTCCTTAATGACTGAGTAATATACCATTTTGTGTGTGTATACGTATGTGTGTCTGTGTCTGTGTGTGTATGTGCATGTATCTCACCTCTTCCTTATCCATTCATCTATCCATGGATAGATGGGCTGCCTCCTTATCTTGGCTATTGTAATAACCCTGCAATAAATATTGAGGTGCATATACATTTTTGATCCAGTGTTTTTGTATTCTTTGGGTAAATACTCAGTCGTAGAATTACTGGATTATAGGGCAGTTCTATTTTTAATGTTTGAGGAACCTCCATACTGTTTTCCACAGTGGCTGCACCAGTTTGTCCACAGTGGCTGCACCAGTTTGCATTCCCACCAACAGCGTGTGAGGGTTCCTTTTTCTCCATATCTGCCCAATACTTGTACTTTCTTATGTCATTGATTATAGCCATCCTGACAGGTGTGAGGTGGTATCTCATTGTGGTTTTGATTTGCATTTCCCTGATGATGAGTGGTGTTGAACATCTTTTCATGCATTTGTTGGCCATCTGTATGTCATTTTTGGGGAAATGTCTGTCCATAGCTTCTGGCAATTTTTAATTGGATTATTTGAGGTTTTTTTATGTTGAGTTGTATAAATTCTTTATATATTTTGATTAGTAACCCCTTATTGGATATGTCCTTTACAAACATCTCCCATTCAGTAAGTTGTCTTTTTTTCTGTTAGAACACTACATTTCTTACATGATCCTGCTTGGAAGACTTCTCATGCCCATTATACCAATGAAGACACCAAAGTTTAGAAAGATGAAGACACTTGCCCAAAGTGGTGAATGGCTCAACCAGGGTTTGAATACCAGTGTTGCAGTTAAGAACTTTAGCCGTAAATGTCAGGCTTTCTCAAAAGCTTGACCTTCTGACTGAGAAGTCAATCTTCCCTGAGTCATCCCATTTCCAGAGGGCACCAAAGCATGATGAAGAAGCAGATAACCTTTTACTTCAGTAAAACCTAACGAGTCAGAGTCTGCAGCATTTTGTCGTGGAGCACGCAGTGCAAGTAAGACGAGGCTACAGACTGGCAGTGGGACGCAGATGAGAAAGGATGCCAAGTATGGGGTCAGGCAGTCACCATTGCTAGATTTAAAATCAAGCTTTTTAGCCCTCCAGCCCAGAGTGTAAACAGGTGGAAACCAGAGAAGAGAAGGTGGAGTGTAGGAAGTGGATGAGGGATGACCAGAATGATGAAGCTGATGCTAAAATCTAACCATTACCAGCATTTATAATTTGGCGGGTGCTATTATCAGTGCCTCAGAAACTTTCGTCAAATCCTAAGACAACCCCATGAAGCAGGTAACATTAGTAGCCTCGCTGTATAAACGAGAGAATTGAGGCACAAGGAGGGAAAGCAAATTGCCTAAGGATAGATATCTAGAAAGAGTTGGACCTTCAATTCTAATCCCAGAGTTGGCTTTAGACCTTAACTACCAGAAATTATAAACGCTAATACTATATTTGAAAGGGTAGTGAAGAGCTTGTAGGTATCAATGAAAGGTCAGGATTGAAAAAAGTGATTTGTAAAAAGTGTCGTCTTCACTGTATTTTGATTTAGGTTGGATACCTTCCCGTTTAAACCCCTTTAACAAATGAAATGATAACCATTGCCCCATTTTCTTTTGTTAACTCTCTCCCTTAGTACTTTCTCTTACTGTGAGACTTCAAGCCACTGTCTAGAGTACTCTGCTGAGTTGCGAACTAGTTAAGGTCCTAAGTCAACCCAGTTTGGTCATCAAAGCAAGTATGCACAAAAACCCATTTCAGGGTTTTTTTTTTTTTTTTTTTTTTTTGGCTGAAATAGCCATATAATGCAGACAGCACTTACTTGAACTAAATTAATGCAAGGAATAGGATATATTTCTTAAAGGAAGCAGCAGACTAGGAACATGGTTACAGTTTTACCAGTTACAATTTTTTAATGTTTTTATTTCCTTTCTTCAAATAAAGACTGCTTCTAAATTTAGTCATTTAAAACTATGTGTGATGGTGGAATATATCTTTTTAAAAAGTCCTCAGCTTGGAGCACCTGGGTGGTTCAGTCGGTTAAGCGTTTGACTCTTGATTTGGGCTCAGGTCACCATCTCAGAGTCCCGAGACCGAGCCCTGTGTGGGGCTCTGCGCTCAGAATCTGCTTGAGATTCTCTCTCTCCCTCATCCCCTACCCCCCCCCACCCCGGCTCATGCTCGCTCTCTGTCTAAAATAAACAAAATCTGTAAAATAAAAATAAAAGTGGTCAGGAACGGTTGAAATTCACTAGATATTTCTCAAGCACTTACTGCATGCAAACATTTAAGTCAATTTTTAGAATTCAGTGTTTTTGACATCCTGGATAATTATAATGTATAAGACAGGACATGAGAGGAAAATATTATTTTGACCAGGAAATTAAATAATAACCTCATCATCCCTTATCTAAACATTCTCATTGCAGGCTCTTCTTCTTTTTACATTTCCTCTCTGGATAAAGGTCACACCTTCAACCTTGCTGCCCAAACCTGTGTCAATCTCGACTCTTCACTTTCCTTGATGCTTCACATCCAATCAGTCACATTCTCTACTGACATTACCTTATCTCTTGCATTCTCACTGATATCGCCATGGATCTGAATCCCATAACCTACTGTCTGAACGACTAACATAAAGTCCCAAATCTCTATTATTGATGTGCCAATCTGTCCCAACAGCTGCCAGAGCCATCTTCCTAAACCACAAATTTGATCATGTTACCCAACCTTCAAATTGTAGGTCTTTAAGCCATAAAATATAAATATCTAAAACTCTATTACATAGCTCACTAAGCCCTTAAAGACCTGGCCCTTCAAGACTTGACCTTCTCAACCTCAGGGCCAGCCACCAGTCTACTCCACCAATCCCCAAAGGTCCCCTCCACCAGCGCTCCTCCAACCACATACTACATATCCTGCCCACTATGATGTCCCCTCCACCAGTGCTGAAAGGCTTCAGCTATTTCTTTGTTTGGTATGCTCCTGCCTGTGTATATTCTATTCTTTTTGCCTCTACTAATACCTGTGATTATCTTCCTTCTACCTAAAAAATACCTTCTTACCCTCCAATCCCTAACCCAAATATTATAACTCTTTTATAAATTGCATTTCCATTGGACTTGCTGGGTCCCTTCATGTAGAACCCCTGAAATTGTGTTTTATTTATTTGCTTTTCTCACTGATAGACTGTAAGTTTCCTGTATGCATTGCTTTCTAGGTCTTCATCATCAATAACTAACACAGTGACGGTTTTAAAAGGTTCTCTAGGGGGGTGCCTGGGTGGCTCAGTTGTTAAGCATTTATTTGCCTTCGACTCAGGTTATGATCCCAGGGTCCTGGAATCGAGCCCCATGTCTGGCTCCCTGCTCAGTGGGAAGCTTGCTTCTCCTCTCCCACTCCCACATGTTCTCTCTCTCTCTCTTTCCCTCTCTCTCTGTGTCAAATAAATAAATAAATGAATCTTGAAAAAAAATTAAAATAGAAATAAATAAAAGGTTCTCTAAGGGTGCCTGGCTGGCTCAGTCAGTTCAGCATCTGCCTTTGGCTCAGGTCGTGATCCCAGGGTCCTGGGATCCAGCCCTGCGTCAGACTTTCTCCTCAGCAGGGAATCTGCTTCTCCCTCTCCCTCTGTGTTCTCTCTCTCTCTTTCTCCCAAACTAAATATATATATATATTCTCTGATAAATATGTGAGTGACCAACAAAGATTCACTTTTCTAGCCTCTGGTGAAGATCTGCTTCCTCACCTAATGGTGAATCAGCAATCAATAGTAGTTTATCTTCCAAGAGAATAAGTCAACTTGTCAAGTCCTGTTCTACCACTGCCTGATAATATACCATTTAAATATATTTGCTATATTTAACAGAGATTAAATATATTTCTGTTATATTTGACAGAAATTAAATATATCTCATCGGGTAGGTAGAGGTAAATTAAGAAGATTTAGATCTGGTGGGTTGTACAAATGATATGATTCAGGTATTTAATTTGGGGGAAGAGAAACACTTTGAAATGATTAATTAAATGGTTTGGCTCTGCAATAATTAAAGTATATTTGTGGAACTATAAAAGACTATGTCTGGATGATTTTGATGAATTGCATCTAAAACATTCCCTTTGTATAATGAATTGATATTCTTGAATACTGTGATTACAGTGAATTTTAGTTTGCAAGTGACATTAGTGATTTCATTTGTTACTACTTGAATTTGATAAAAATATTGATATAAATTGGGTGGTAGGGCAAATTAAGCATTTTTTTAAAATTTTGCTTCTAGAAATGTTCATTTGTAGTAGCCTTGTTTATAAGTGAGCTAGCTACACCATATCTGGGGTATACAAGTCATATCTCTTTCAGAACATAACATTTCATACCAAAAGAAAGTACACCTTCGGCATAATTCTGTGAGTTAATGATTCTTCCTCTTTTCTCAAACTCCATTCCCTTGGTAAAGATGGAATTGTTGAGGAAGAAATAACCAGTGGGAAGATAAGAATATCCTTTTCTCTAGCTTCTTGGCTAAAATAGTTTTTCCACCTTTTTTGAGTCATTTGTCCACTGACTACTCTAGCACTCCTCCCAATGTCCCCTAACACATACACACACATGAAGAAAATGAATGTTTTTTGAGATCCTTCAGTGTGCTCTGAACTATTACATGTCATTCAATTTGTACAACAGCCTTGAAAAGTAAAGATACACTAATTTTTATAGCTGTAGAAATGAAGGCTCAGAGAGATGGAATCATTTTTCCAAGATCGTACACTTAGCTTATGATTGAGCTGACTGAAACCCATGAAACCCATGACTGCCAGGCTACTCTCCATGCTCTTTGTACTCTGCCTTATTATATTCTCCATTACTCTTGAGCTGAAAAAAAATTCCTGTTGGCCTCAAAAGGGGGGATCGGTTATCAATTTCAACTCTCAATGATCTACTAAAAAAATGCACAGAGGAGGTGGCACTGAAAAGAAAGCTAAGTGGACATGTTTGAGTTGCTCATTAGGGGAAGACATTCCAGTAAGAGGTAACAGCAGGCACAAAGTTACCAAGTTTAGGGCTACATGGGGCCACTTCCTGACCTTAGTTGTCTCTCTAAGATCAGTCCATGGTCCTTGGCTCCTTTTTCCTTGTGTTCTTTTCTTTGGAAAACCCAACCATCATTGCACTTTCAATTCTCAAGTATTCTTCCTTAAGTTCTAGTTGTTAGTCTTCACATGGCAACTGGATAGTACCATCTTCATAACCAACATCATCTCAACCTCAGCATGTCCAAAACTCACTCTTTTATATAAAATAAATTCTTCTGCAATAGTTTCACTATTTCTGTCTTTCTGTTAAATGTAACAAGTGCCACTTTCCAGTCTCAAAATGGTAGCCATGCTTAATTTGTCCTTGTCCTCAACTTAAACATATTTAATCAGATATTAGATGCTTTTGAGACATTATAAGCTATTTTTTTAAGATTTTATTTATTTATTTGACAGAGAGAGATCACAAGTAGGCAGAGAGGCAGGCAGAGAGAGAGGAGGAAGCAGGCTCCCTGCTGAGCAGAGAGCCTGATGCGGGACTCGATCCCAGGACCCTGAGATCATGACCTGAGCCGAAGACAGCGGCTTAACCCACTGAGCCACCCAGGCGCCCCCATTATAAGCTATTTTTTAAATATTTTCAAACTAATACATAATACATCTTATATAATCACCCCATTGAAGATCAAGTCCAAGTTATATGAGTTATTATGATGACTCAGAAATTATTAACTGAGTACATCTGGCAAGTATTAATTGAGAATGTACTGTGTACCAGGAACTGCTCTAAGCTTTGAGGTTAAATGTGAAACAAAACAAAATTTCAATCCCCACAGAATTTCAATTATATTTGGAGAGAATGATAACAAAAAGTAAATAAATACATAGCATAGTTCCAGATGCTAAAAAAAATACATCCTATAATTCCAGGTAGGTATAATTTCTTTAAAGAAAAGTGAGAAAAGGTGAGAGACTACAGTGAGCTTTGGCAAGTTATTTTAGATATTTTTAGATACGGTGTCATGAACAGCCTCTCAATCAGTTGAACAGAGAGCACAATGAAGTGAGAAAATAAGACACATAAAGGTCTGGGAGGTGAAGGCTAAGTGTTCCAGGCAGAGGGTACAGCAGGTAGAAAGATCTTGAGGCAGGAACAAGACTGTCATTGTGTCCATTGTGGTTGGAGTAAAATAAAAAGTGGGGAGAACAGTAAGAGAAATTGTGAACTGGCACTTGAGGATCAGACTAGGTGAAGTACAGATGTTTTTTTGTCCTGAATGTGATGGAGAACTTTAGAAGTTTCAAGAAGTTACATGATGAGACTAATATGTTAAACAGACCCGTCTGGTTTCTAGAGACAGAATAGAATATAGAGTGGAAAGAAGAGACGAAAGAAATCAGACATTCACTGAGACAGGCTCGCTGAGAGACTGTGATGGTATCAAGTGGAAAGTCTAACAATAGAGGACTCAATCATTAAGTTGTTTATAAAGGAAAGAGAAAAATTAAACATGAGCTCCAGGTTTTTGATCTGTGTAAATGGGGTGATTGAGAGTGTTGTAATTCAGACTTGGGGAAGAGAGTTTTGAAGGTTAAAATCAAGTATTCAGTTTTGGACACATTAATACTATGTCTTATAAGCTTAGAGAAGTCCAGGCTGGAAATTAAAATAAAAGCTCTGTGGGGGAGCCATCCATATGTGATATAAGAGGATGAAATGAGGGCATCAGGGTGACTCCGTCGCTTGACTATCTGCCTTTGGCTTGGGTCATGATCCCAGGGTCCTGAGACTGAGCCCCGTGTTGGGTTCCTGCTCAGCAGCGAGTCCGCTTCTCCCTCTGCCTCTGCCTCACTCTCATCTCTCTCTCCATCTCTCTTTGTCTCTCATGAATATGTAAAAATATTAAAAAAAAAAAAAGAATGAACTGAAAGAAATTTGGAACCGGAGATGATCCCAAGTTAAAGGAGAGAAAGTGTGAAGAAAACACGAGTTTAGTTTTGGAATTATTAAATTCAAGATTCCCAAGAGAACATCTAAGTGAACAAGTCCAAGAAGCTGCTGGAAAAACTGGCCTGAAAATCAGGAGAGTTTAGTGTTTGAAGTACAATGTGGGAGAACCAAGGGCAAAACCAGAAATTAGATAAGGAAAGGGAGTCTGCAGACCAAAGAATTCCAGAAGAATAGACCAAGTACCCCTGACCCCCAGATGCAAGTGGTGACACGAAAGGAAAAAGAGCAATTCATAAACGAAGAAGTGGTCAACGGCGCCAGCAAAGTCAAACTAGGTAGAGGTAAGGGTCATCCTAAATGGATGTGGCAACCAGATGTTACTTTGGGCTTTGACAAAAAGCAATGGAATCCCCAGATGCTTTGAGGAAGTTCTTTGTCCCCAGAGGGAGGCAAAGACAGAAATCATTGTTTATTCATCAGATCGAACACTTCCATTAGTCGGCTACTGGATTCCATAGAATACATGGTGATGCGATATGTAAACTACTGTGACACAAGTGGGATACCCATAACTGAGGACCCTGTTGGTACCAACGAACGGAGACCCCACGGCAGCACTCTCCAAACCTCCACTTGTGATGTTTCTCTTCTTGACATCCTCCTTGCTTAACGAAGCTCAAGTACCAAACTGATTACACTATAGAGCCACAAACTTACAAGATGGGGATGAGAAGAGCAGGCAAGGGAGCCCTGGGAGCTGGCAGCCCCGCCCTGAGCATGGCCATCCCACCCAAAGACGGTGCTGCCAAATGCAGATAGAACCGGGTCCCGAAAAGTGTGAGATGAACAAGGCCCCCTAGAGGGCAGCAGAGCCCCACAGGAAGGGGGACAAATACCGGAACGGGGTCGTGGGTGTTTCACTAGAGGAGACACAGGGGGGCAATGCACGCTTTTACGGAGAATGGGATCCAAATAAACTTAATAAATTGAAGCCAGTAGAGGTAGGAGGCTCTAAATTGTATACCAGACAGCAAAAACAAGTTGGCTGGAACGAGTTGGGCGGAAGTCAGTCACAGGAAAGCAAGGTTCTCTGCTCAGTGCATGTTTATCATCCCGACTGTAGTAATACACAGGTAGCATCTGCTGAGAGCCTATGATTCGTCACGTGGTCTGCTGTGAGCTGGATGGTATTTTAGGCACTGGAGGTAATCAAGATGAATATAATACTGTCCTTTCCCTGCACAATGCCTCTCCTCAAAGTGGAGCCCGAGATGTGAACAGATAATGTCAGTAGAGAACTGTATAGGTGCTTCAGGTCTTTGTCGGGGGCACAGGAGAGGACGCAGTTATCTAAGAGCAGACAGCAAAGGCCTTGAAAGACAACACGATACCATGGGTCCTGGTTGTAGTGTTGTTTATCTTTTGCTTCCTTGTGATTTCTCTACATCTTCCCTGAAATCATCTTTTTTTTTTTCTTTTTTTCTCATTTGTTCTTTCCACCAGCACATTTCTTTCATTAAACCCTGCCAGGTTCTAGACACCATCATGGGCACAGGATACAGATGTGGCTCGGACATGGAGCTAACAGGCAGAGCAATGGTCTTGCCCCCATTGGTTTTCCTCTTCCTCCCCTTCAATTCACCCTCTTTCCGGGGATGGAGGGAGCTTAAGCCCTCCATTTTGACAGGTCCTGTGTGAGAAGAAAGGAAATGAAAAAATATCATGGGGCACCTGGGTGGCACAGTTGCTTAAGAATCTAACTCTGGATTTTGGCTCAGGTCATGACCTCAAGTGTCCTGAGATAGGACTCTGCCCTCACTGGGAAGTCTGCTGGAGATGATCTCTCTCCCTCTGTCCCTCCCGCAGCTCACTCACGTGCATGCATACACTATCTCAAATTTTAAAAATAAATAAATAAATAAAAAGGAAAATAAAATAACATCATGTCTTTTTACTTATGCACACAACAGCACACAACTGCACAATGTGCCTCCCAGTCCAGGTTAAATTAGAACCCATCACGAGATTTACCATTTTAGTTCTATGTTCAGTCAGTCTTGTCCACATGTGGTATTGTTATCTTCACCCTGGATTTAGGGTTCTCTGTTTACAGTGTCCATGTTTGTCATACCCATTAGATTACAAGCTCTTTGAGGTCAGAGGCTGTGAAATGCATTTTCTTACTGTCAGCTACAGAACTAAGCACTATGCTAAGCATCTAGAAGACACACAATATGTGTCTGAGGATATTATTTATAAGCAGGACCTATGGAATTCCAACATCAATACTCATCAGCCATGTGAACACTGGTTCTCTTTTTTTTTTTAATTAACACATGATGTATTATTTGCTTCAGGGGTACATGTCTGTGATGCATCAGTCTTACACAATTCACAGCGCTCACCATAGCACACACCCTCCCCAGTGTCCATCCCCCAGCCACCCTCTCCCTTCGACCTCCCTCCCCTCCCTCCAGTAACCCTCAGTTTGTTTCCTGAGACTAAGAAGACTCTTATGGCTTGTCTCCCTCCTGGGTCCCATCTTGTTTCATTTTGAATAAAGTCATCACCACCCCTCCCCAGGGATGTAAGGATGCTTGAGACAATATATAAAAACTCCTAATACAGGGCCTGGAACTTACATTTATTCCCTTTCCTCTTCCTATTTTTTGGCTTCTCTTTGATTTTTTTTTAATGTGTTTTCTTTTCCCTTTCATCATCCCTTTATTAATTTTAGTTATGGTGTTCTAGAGTACAAGCTTTAGAGTTCAACAGCTCAGATATGTGCCTGGCTTTGCCCCCTCTTACTGTGTGACTTTCAGCAAGTTACTTAACCATTCTGTGGCTCAGTTTCTTTATCTGTAAAATGAGGATGATAATAGTACCTATCTCATAATGTCTTTGTGAAATCAAATACTAAAATCCTCATGCAAAACATCAACACTATGAGTTAAGTAGCATTGCTCCCATTATTCAAAGAGAAAATATAAGAAAAGTTATATGTTACTCAAAATCATACAGCTAGTGGTATTGCTAGGAATCAAACTCATGTTGACCAGTTCCCAAGCCAGTACACTTAATTACCTCGACTGATTGACTATCTCAAACAAACTAAAACCCAACATGTTTAGAAAAATTTGGAGGCCTCTTGTATATTTAGCTCTATGCGTGTGTTTGTATATGGTTATTTAGAGATGTGTGTGCAATTGTGTGTATGTATGTGTGTGTGGTCATATATGTGTTTGTATGTATATATGCAGTATATATGACACTATGTAAATTCATAAATTCATTGATCACACTCTGCCATGATAAACTCATACACTTCTAGATCACCATGCAAATACCAGTTGAGTACTTGGTGTATAATGAGTACTTAAGACACAAGTACCTAAGACAAGACTTCGTAGCATCATTTTTATGAAATGTTTCTTCGGGTGTCTCCCATTATGAAATTAAGACAATCTCACTTTCAATTTATTGTGACACACATTGAACAATGTGGAATCTGATCAGAAATGGAAAAATTAGTTTATCCATCTGTTGTAGTTGTATGTGATTATAATAAACGATATTATCTTAAAACCAGGAGAAGCAGAATCGCCTTTATTAAAATGATACTATTAAAACAATGAAACGAAGACGTTAAGGGAGGTAGAAAGGAAGTAGAAAGGTCCAAGACTTGTGATTTCAGTACATTCTGTCCAGTGTACTAGAGTAGAGGGGATTTTTGTGAAGCTCACGTGAGTCAGAGCACAACTCCTCAAACTCAGACTTGCCGCGGCTGCTCCCCTCGCTCTGGGGGTTGTCCCCACTCTCAGACAGCTGTCACAGTCACGTGAAGCATGACCTGCCTGCACTCCTCAGCCCCTCACATGCACACAGGGACCAGGAACACCGCAACCTCCCTCTGCCACCCCTACCTCCTCTTGGTGCTGTCAAAATCAAGTGATTTTTAAACCCTAGAGGAAGGGGAACTAAGACTTTTGGCCATACATGGAAACACTTTTTATTTATCCCTCAGTAGTCAAGAGACAAAGAAAGAAAGAAAAGGAAGAGTTTTGTGTGGCAGTGGGGCTGGAACTGTGAAGGTGAAAGAAGAGGACAGAGGAAGAAAGGAGGGTGGCCAACAGAGCAAGTCTGTTGCTATCAGGATCGGTGAATGACCATGACCCTGTGTGTATACAACAGAAAGGGAAACGCAGGTGAGATGGAGCTAGGTTTGCATACACAGTACCGCCTCACTGTTCTTGCTTTTACCATTTCTGCAGCTGCAATCATACAAAAAAGCCTCCACTGAGTGGCTGCCCTATGCCAGGCCCTGTACTAGGTGCATGCAAAAGGAACACGCGTGCCCTTGCTCCTGTGAAGTTTACACTTTAGTGAGAGACATAATGAGCTCGTAGGCAAACTGATACCTAATTAGAATCGGAAATAAGTGTTCTGAAGGAAGAGACAGGAGGGTTACCAAAGACCCACAGGAGAGAAGGGTTAAGATAAAGAAGAGAAAGTCTTCTGTCTGCATTCCATTCTCAAATCCAGCCTATTCCCGCAGCCTGAGTTAGGGCAGGTGGGAGCACCCAGGTCCTGAGAACAAGGTCTGGACGATGAGAAAAATCAAAGCTTTGTTTACCCAAGAGATGTAATGGGGATCACCTCCTGTCCCATAGGAGGACCCATGTCTTCCTAAGTATTACGGGGCACATAGAGAAAACAGGACAAAATATTTTGATTTTGTCTGGTTATGGATGTTATTAGAAGCGAAAAAAAAAAGTGACAGATATAAAAGTACCACTAATATACACCTGTTAAGATTAAGGATTTTCTATAAACTCCTTCACCTGATCACCAACATGCCTGTTTGGTGGGGTGGGGCAATTATAACTCGGAGAGTATTAGCATGTCCACTAACACAATGCAGCTGGTTTATGGTTTCCTTAAGCGAGAGGAGGAAGGCAAACTCTGGGAAACAGTAGATTCAAGTTTAGTTTTTTGGGTTTGGGGTTTTCTTTTTAAGATTTACTTATTTATTTTACTTCTAATTTTTTCAAAAATTTTATTTATTTGAGAGAGAGCATGAGTAGAAGGAGGTACAGAGGGAGACGGGCTCCCTACCAGGACCCTGAGATCATGACCTGAGCCAAAGGCTCAACCAACTGAGCCACCAAAGTGTTCCTGATTTATTTATTTGTTTTAGAGAGAGCGCACAAGCCAGCAAGCAGGTGGGGAGGGAGGGGCAGAGGGAGAGAATTTCAAGCAGACTCCCTGCTGAGCATAGGCCCCCCCCCCGCCATGGGGGGCTCCATCTCACAACAAATGAGATCACAACCTGAGTTGAAATGGAGAGTCGGACACTTAACCTACTGAGCCACCCAGGCACCCCAGCAGATTTAAGTTTTTTGAGATTTAAGATCATACAATTTTGGGAAGGGACTCTATTTAAGAAAAAGATAACAAAATGTGAATACAAAAATAGTAACAGGGCCTTGCAAGGGACTGTTGTGAGGGCCCCTGTGTCTAACTCACTTTCAGAGCAAATCTGCTTCTACCGAGAAGCACTGAGGTTTGGGCTCCAACGGACCCCGGGCTGAGAAAATTAAGTTACTAAGTGCAGGTTGTAACCGAGATCAGTACAGGATGGGGAAAAGGGAGTAGGCTCCCTGCCCACTAGCATGAAAAGGGTCCAAAGAAGAGCAGAGGCAGGGGCTTAAGCCAGGAGATCAGAAAAAAACATAAAAGGGTTCAAAAAATAGTGCAGTTGCCGGTGTGTCTGGTATATTCCCAGTGCTCAGTAAATACTGGCTCTTGTCATTAACCAGCTTGTCTGGTTCCAAAGCTTTTCCAGCTGTTTATGCACAAAAAATGTTAGGAAAAATTCCTGTTGGAAAACAACTCATCAGTTTTCAGGAAGAATAAATTATTTTGTCTGAAAATCCCTCCGTCCTAAGAGAGAAGCCAGCAACTTTTAATTAATGCTTTGTCACGACAATTCTTTAGGCTCATCCTGTTCTCTTCTGAAGATCCTCCCTCTGGTCAGTCAACGCTGTGCTCCTCCCTGAAAAGTTTTCCCCGTTGAGGAGGTTGTGTAAGCTTGTAAAGCACCTTAGAATTCATTTTAAAATCTGTATCTTCCTGGGTTTCTATTGTGAAACAAATAGCATCAAAAAAAAAAAAAAAAAAAAGGCATGGCAAAAGGCAATGACTTCACATGATTCATATCTGAAAACAAGTTCTCATCATAAGTGGGATTAAAATACATCCTTGGGGAATTTTCTGGAAACCAAATGAAAGGCCTTACTCAATACAAAATTTAACACATTTCCATAATATTGCTATGCTATAATTTATTAAACCATTCTCCAGCGGTTTGTTCTTGTTTTGCTTAGTTTCTGCTATTTTTCTATAACACTGAAAGGGAAAATCTTTGTACAAAAGCCTTTGAGCTTCTGTTGAATTATTGCCTTAGAATAAATTCCTATGAATAGAGTTACTGGGCCAATACAGCTGATTCTTTACATTTTAATTGCTTATTTGCATTGCTTCCCCACCTATCAACTTCCACCTTCTTTTTATTTTATAGAGGACAGAGCAGCATGTTCCCTGGCAGCTTCTCAAATACTTTCCCAACTTACGTTCATCTCTGACATTATTTTCTCAGACTATTAATCATGCTTATTTCTTTGTGCTTAATCTGACATCTCCGAGTGAATCAGCTTGACATTGCAAGTCTGGACAAAAGCTGTTTTTTCTGGGTACGGGGGCCACCAGATCTGTGGGAGCAAGTAGTAAACCATTTGAATATATTTACTTGCGTACAGACACACAGGGGGCAAAGGATGAGACTGAAGCAGGGAATCACTTTGTAACCATGAACCAGATTTGGCCTTCCTTTCCCCCTCTACAGTGAAGATCTGTAAGGACTTCCCTTCTGTCTTCCCCTAGAATTCTCCCTTTAGCAATCCGACTTGAAAGACTGACTTGAGATTTCTTTGGTTCTCTTTGTAACATTTTAGAGTTGTTGAAAAAGTCCACCCCCTCATCCTGCGTGTCTTCTGATACTGTGCAATATCCACTACATCATCAGTGACCGACAGGTGTTCTCAGCAGTGCCTCTTTGACCTTCAGATTTTTGTGTATTCTCTTGTCGGTGAACTCTAGTCAGAGGAATGGCGGTCTGTTTCCATGTTAGCAAGCGGCCCGGAGAGTGATCTGTTCTCCCTGGCCATGGTGTAGTCTGAAGCCCAGCTGTATTAAGTGGACACTATTCCCTTCATGGATGACATTTTTCAGTCCCTCAAATAAATGGGTTATTAGATTATTTAGAAAAGGTTTGATTTTTTTTTTTCCCCAGAATAAAATGACATAAGAAGTGAGGTATTCAGGGACGCCTGGGTGGCTCAGTTGGTTAAGCAGCTGCCTTCGGCTCAGGTCATGATCCCAGCGTCCTGGAATTGAGTCCCACATCGGGCTCCTTGCTCCGCAGGGAGCCTGCTTCTCCCTCTGACTCTGCCTTCCACTCTGTCTGCCTGTGCTCTCTCTCACTCTCTCTCTCTTACAAATAAATAAATAAAATCTTTAAAAAAAAAAAAAAGAAGTGAGGTGTTCAAAAAAAAAAAAAAATCATGATGTTTGGAGGTAGAACATGTGGCTTCTAGCCCTGTTTCTGTGGCCACTATGGAGACTTGGCCAGGCTGTAAAGTGTTCTGAGCCACAGGTTCTCCTAAAGGATGAGGATAATAATTACTTTGTTTGTTGAGAGAATCACATGGCACAGGGAAAGTTGTCTCCAATATTGGAAATGCTCTTCACATGTATATCAGTTTTCTCCTTACTTTATCACTGTCAGCATCCAAAATTAGGATAATCTTAAAGGCGACATGGCCATAAATCTGGAAAATAAAATGCAGTGGGTTGCACTCTGCCTCATACATTTTAAAATCAGAAACTGTGTTTTTGGATGATCATGAAGGATGTAACCCAGGGGTAGGTATCTGATCTGAGCTGTGTCTGGAGTCCAAAAGCTGACGCTAGGCTGGTATTTGAGGAGTCAGCATGGGAACAGAGTTGAATATTCTTAGACTTTTTAAATATACATTACAAAAGTCTGTATTGGGATGGAGCGGAGAGGTTAGGAAGGCCCATACTGGGACAGAGGGAAAGGGAAAAACAGTGACTGAAAAGTAAAGGCAAAAACATTCTGTCCAAAGCCACGAAGGCAAAGGGAAAACTAGGAAGTAAAATCTGGCCCCAAACTCACACATGATGGCATCTGGAAGAGAATTTCAAAATCATTAGCGAGCCAGGGCCACCTTTACACGGCTCTAGAACTGGACTAGGTAGAGACGAGCACAGAGACACACCTTTGTATTCTTCATTTCATTTTTCTTGATACTTTCTTAGTCTAGTGACAGGAAAGGTGATTGAGAAAAATCTTTGGCAAATCCATGCAGACCGAGGCCGATTCTGCAAACATATAACCAAAAGCTTTATTGAAGCACTTATCAGTACTCTGACTTGTGATAGTTCCCATCAGTTAATCATTCTGACAATGCAACACTAAACCCAGAGTAACTGGTTGCTTTGGTTTCCTGGACCCAGTTCTCGTGCTGTGTGTTGGGGGTGTGGGCACTTCCCACACCAACAAGCAATTCTCTTGACCAGTTGTGTGTCCTGTAATTCAAATCAGTTCTGGCACTTTCAACCTAGAGATGCCACAGGTGAAGAGTTCAGTCCTCCAAGATTGCCCCCCCTTCCGTTACCCCCTCTGATGCCAGTCACAAGCCCAGGCTATCACTTGGGCTTCTGACCAACGAGCTATAGATTGGAGATTCCAACAACCCCCTCCTTGGACTTCTTAGCCAGTCCCAAGTCAGGCTGTTACTTGTATTTCTGACCAGCTGGCTATAAACCAGAAATTCTCGTGATCCCCCTCCTCAGGTTTCAGTAATCTCCTGAGAGACATTTTACTTACCAGATCACAGGTTTCTTGTAGGACATAATTCAGGAGGAGCCAGATGGAAGAAACGCATAGGGCAGCTATGTGGATCTTCTGTACCCTCTCAGGGTGAGCCCCCCTCTTGGCATCTCCATGTGCGCACCAATCCAGAAACTTTCCAAACCCGTCCCTGTGGGGTTTTATGGAGGTTTTATTACAAAGGCATGATTGATTACATCATCAACCACTGGTGGTTGAACTCAGTCTCCAGGACACCTCCCCTCCCCTCCCAGCCAGCAAGGGGGTGGGACTGGTAACCAGCCTCCATCCTTAAGTGCTTTCTGGACTTGGCTTATTAACATAACAAAAGGCACCTTTATGACCCTCAACACTTAGGAAATTCCAAGGGTTTGGGGAACTCTGAGCCTGAACAGTGGAAGTAGACCACATATATCAAAGAAATATATATATTCTCATATATATTTGGTCATCTATATTACTTATATTTGGTCATCTGAATAACCAAATATCTATCTGTCTTTTAAATCACCATATTACATGGATTAGGACTGCAATTAGCAGGGCTTCTAATAACTTAACAGTGGTGTTTTACCATGGGTATAATAGCCAATTGTTTAGGTGTTCTCTAAATGTGGGTTACTGAAAAAATAACCATTTGTTTTACCCAGTCAGTCTCCCTCTTTTTCTTCCTATACAAAATCTAACTCTGTGAAGATTCTTATACTTTTCTATATACAATAGTATATATAAAAAGGAGCAATATTTAAAAGACAAATGATCAGTTAAGACTAAAGCATTTGTTAGTAACTTGCTTCTTTAGGATCTTCATAAATACACACACATACACACACGAAGAGAATTTATAAATATCCAGACCTAATGCTGTAAATAAACAACCTTAGAAATTCGCAGACTGGGCTGTGACGGAAAAAGTAACAAAAGCAAAGTAAATGCTAGGAGGATTTTGGCATCAAAGAATCTAAAACCTAATTCAAAGTGGCTGACATGATAAGACTCACATAAAAAGAAGTTCTGAGACAAAACAGGCTAATTCCATCTCTCAGAGATATTGTCTAGGACCTACATTCTTCTAATCTTTCATGACACCAATTTTTAGAATGTCGGCTTACCTTCTCTCGTGCCTATAACATGGCTGTAGCATTGTTAAGTACGACATCAGACAATTGTCCATAGCAAAAAGAGACCATGGTTTCCAGTGTTTTCTTTGCCAAGGGTAAAAAACAAACAAAAAAACTGTTCTTAGAAATCTCCAGAAGACCCTCTCATGATAATTGGCAGAAACTGAGAAACAACACGCACCTTCCTCCCCTCCTTCTCCCCTACACTGTGAACTCTGTGAGGCAGGACCTGTGGATTCTATCTCCAGGCCCAAGTGCATTGTCTAGAATTAAACACATGCTCAATTAAAGTCTATTGAATAAGGTAATCCAGTCCATCCACTTGGCTCGATTTAATGAGCCATTTTTTATTCAAATACTAAATATTTTGAACATCTTTTTTAAAAAAGGAAAATTAAGAGGAAGGCCTCTATCCAGGACTAAAAATAATTTTGGTTTTGTTGTACTTTGTTTTATTTCATATTCATTTTAAGACAGCAAAAAAAGAAACTGAGGAGAAAAAAATGATTATTCCAGGGATAAATAAGTCTTTAATTCCAAGTTCCTATATCCTTGCCTATTGAACACCAGGGGCATGGAGGAAATGGCATCATCTCAGGTTCCAGTTTTAGAAGGGAAAAAGGAAAGAAACTTTAACAGTCTTGGGCCTAGGGCACCTGGGTGGCTCAGTTGGTTGAGTGACTGCCTTCAGCTCAGGTCGTGATCCTGAAGTCCTGGGATAGAGCCCCGAATCAAGCTCCCTGCTCAGCAGGGAGTCTGCTTCTCCCACTGACCTCTCTCCTCTCATGCTCTCTCTCTCTCATGCTCTCTCTCTCCCCAAAATAAATAAATGAAATCATTAAAAAACAAAAACAAAAAAGAGTCTTGAGCCTTGCATGCTCTACTAACAGTTATTCTTTACTAGTGAGGCTTATGACTTTGGTCAAGTCAGTTAAATTAAGTCTCAGGGTCCTCATCTGGCAAATGAGTGACACTGTCTTTAGTTACCCACAGGCATAAGTTGATGGATTTAAAAAAAGATGATTTCTGTGAAAGCATGTTGGCTCTGAAAATGGTCATTCAGATGTAAAGGCTCGTCTTGATTCACCATGGAGCAGACTAATGTTGGGACTCTTATAACTTATCTTGGACAAATCATCTGGTACCTTCCAGGTGTGGTGAATTGCCAGTTCTGATACAAAAGCTGTTTGAGCTATCCTCCACAATGCAGGCAGCCCAATACTGACTGTTCAGCTTAATGGCATATGAACCTCTTATATCCAAGAAGCCTCTCTTCTCTTTCGGCATCACTACCAATCTCTAATAGAATTTAATGAAAAGAACGATTTGGAAACACACACACACACACAAAGGAAGGCAGCACATTACAATGACTAAAATTGTGAGTTCTAAACTGGGATTCCCTGTGTTCAAAATCCTTGATCAATCTACTTAATCCTCGCAATCTTCGGTTTCTTTTTCTCAGTAAAATGGATATAATCATAACAGAGCCTCTGCCACGGGTTGTCACCAGGATTAAATTTAGGTAAAATCCTAACACCATGTCCGGCGCACGGTAAACACTAAATGAATTCTAATTTATTGATATCATTCTTTTCCGTAGAGGTTAGGAACTGCCTTCCTTTTACCGTTGACGGTTAAATGTGATGAAATCCTAGATTAATAGGCCATATAGAAGAGCAGATCATGTGTGGTTTAAAAGCATAACCAAATCATGCCCGACGTGATCCACATGCCATCACAAGCATCTAACGCGTGTTACAGGTCAGCCACTGCAGGGAAGAGCAGAAGCCCGCTTTACCATGGGAACGCCCTCTGCAGCCACCGCCCTTCCTCAGCCTGGCCAGTTAAGCACACAATCATATCTTTCTGTTTGCTCCTGTCCTTGTTCATGCTCACCAGGTACAAAGACAGGAGACTGGCCCAGCACAAGTCGGAAATAGAGTGTTTCACCCCAAAAGGGAGTGTGGGGAATGGTGGGAGAGCAACAATGAGCAGGTAAGCAAACCGTGAGTGGCCTGAGGTGGTGTGAACTCAATGTCCGCAAGCTAGAGGAACAGGTGGCTCCCTGGTCTAGGTCATTGCTCCACTGTGTACCCCATGCAGTGTGTCCAACCAGGGCCACCACTGGTTTTCTGTGTGTGTTTGATTTGCAAAACCCATGCCATCCTTATGTGAAGTGATGGGAGCCTCCTGTCCCAGATGCTGCTGTTTCCCAGGGTCGTGTGCTTTGCATGTCTGAAGCCTTAGCTCACACTTGGTTCTCCCATGGAGTTTAGCTTATTGGTCAAATGCTTCTGGAGTTTGCAAAGTGGAAGAGATTGGAGGAAATTCACTTTTGGGGACTGACCAATCAGTAAAACAAATGTAAAAGCCTAGGACTAGTTCTGAGGGAAGGACTGTAATGAAGGAAGATTCCAGCCCTGATCCCAGACAAACCTGGGTATTATTCTTTGTTTCAGTATAACATCATCTTACAGCCAAGGGCAAATGCCGTGCCAAACTAGTGAGCTGTAGAGGCAAGAGGCTCTTCATGAACTGAAATCAGGAAAGCTAGTCCTCCTCTAGCTACCATAGCTTTGCAGCTCCTTTTTTTCTCTGTGTCTGGTGGCCAACACCCCCTGTCGCTGCGCTGTGCATGTCCCTTCCTACCAGGCACTCCCAACTGAGCTGTGCCCAGTCAACTGGGTTATTTAGAACTATAAGCATCAACTTAGCTGTGTTGCATGAAGTGAACGTGCTTTATTGCATGGGACCGCGTTTCAAGAAAAGGGCTCTGGAGATAAATACTGTCAAGATTGGCATCAAACAGTTCCAGAATCTCGAAGGAGTCTTGAGCTGGGGAATCACTCACCATGAACTAACTCTCCACTTCTACTTTGTTGTGGCATTTCCCCATCCATCGGTGGTACAAAGATGTGGAAGGGAAGCTCCTGAAAGTCAGCCTGGGTGAAAAAGGAAAGGGGAAGTTCAGGAAGTACAGCATGTACATGTGTGTGTGCGTGTGCGGAGACCAGAGCTTGGGATCCAGCTCCCCAGCAAGAAGAAGATCCTGTGGAGCCCTGTTGAACTTTCACCCCAAATATTGTATTTGCTTCCTCTGTAGTAGCCTCCTTCTGGTTTTCAAAATAATGTCTTTCTCCAAGGACCACCACATTGCACAACTTCTGGAGAGGGGCAGTGGAATTCATGTTGCAGTCTATGAAAATGGTACCTAGAACTGTGTAGTGTATAGTCTGGCCAATCTTTTATAGCAACCCTGGCAGAGAGGTTGGCCAGCTTCATCCATGGCTCCCGGGGACAAGGCATTGAGAACATGTGTACCTGTGTAGACATATATATATATGCATGTATGCGTTAGTGTATCTGGTGTCCTTATGCCCATGATCGCTTTATATAGCCATCTTTGGATCTCAGTGTGTCTGGAAGATAAGCCTCAGTGGATCATTTTGTGGGAGTAACTCAACAGACCGTTATTGGGCCTTCTAGTTTCCTTTCCTTCAGATATGACAAAGTGCTATAATTCCTGTTCTTGAAAATCAGTCAGACAGCACTGGAGTTGGCTGGACAAGGTGAAATGACTGTATTAAATGAATACAGGGGCCCTGTCCAGAGTGACTTCTGATTTGAAGCAGTTATCTAGGACTGGACTTCCCAAACTTGGCTGCCTATCAAATACACTGAGACAAAATCTGTACTGTAGCAACTGTCCTAGGTCATTCCAATTTATACCTATAAATCGATATGGTGGAGTAATCCATTCTTCTAGGAGATGACATGGAGCTATTCATGGTAAACATTAGGTCTCCATTGTGTCATGCATTGGTCTTGGCAGTGTTTAGTCAATGTTTAGAAATCTCCAGTCCAAGCAGCCCAGCGATGGATTACATTTGCTCAAGGCTGTCCTGACTGAGTATGGGTAAAGAGAAAGTGGGACACAGAGGGTAAGGGGACTCTAGGTTAATGAGACCAGATTCTTTGGGTCAGGTCCAAATCTTCAGAAAGAGCAATTCAATGTATCAATACTGGGAATAGTTCAAGTTTCTCTACAACAGCAAAATAATAGTTAGCTTTTGTTCCCTCACTAGTTTGGATATAGCCAAGGTAATGACAAGGCTTATTACACTGATACATCCAGGTGAAGCCCAGGGGACTACTGCATGCCCTATTAAGGATAGTTCTCTTGGAATGACCACCTCAGCCCCATGGATAAATGTAATTCACTGGAAACAAATGGTCTTCCTGTCCTACTTTTTCTTCCTTCCCATTTACTTAGTATTAAATAAAACAAGATAGAAGAGAGTGAAAGTACTCGGGAGGGAAATCAAGTCCTTCAGTGTTGTAAAGAGAGCTTTCCATTAGGAGGAGAAAATGCCTAGAGACACATGAAAGGAGAAGCCAAAATGTCTAAGACTGTCAAATCTTTTTTTCTAGTCTTCGTATTTGTTTATATAAATATGCACACATACATACGCAATGACATTTATCCAGGAGAAATAAGTTGAAATGAATATTAAGAGAAAAGATATGAGAGGAGACAACGGCAATGTAAACCATTTCGAAATAAGACGGCTCAGTAGTTATTTCCAGTGTGCTTCCTCTGGAATTGAACAGAGGGGCTGGGGAAAGGATCACTACTCTGCTTTTACAGATACTTTTGACATCAGCTGTGGATGTCCTCCTTCTTATGAGCTCCCACTGCCCTCCTCCTCATTGCTTCCTAGAGTCAGAGTCAAGCATATTTACTCTGCAAACATCTGGGCTGGTTCTATAGCCTTAAGCAAATAATCCATCCCAGGGAGGGGCGAAAGGAAGCTCAAACAGCAGCAGAAAACCTGGAGTGTTGCCGTACATCTCATTTGCCTATGTTTTCTATGCTGAAACTATGCAAAGGACAGGACCTAGTGAATTCATGCCAGGGGTGATTCTTCCAGGGCCAATTTACCTGGCAGGGGAGGCAGTTTTCTGGGGCATGCTGCCCTAGAGCTGAACACTATCATCTCACCTGAAATGATGACAGGGCCTTAGAGACACTCCCTCACTTCTCCCTTTTCCCTCTACCCCAACATTTGGAAAGGAATAAGAACATTATATGTATCCCTAACACTCTAGCTTCCTGAAATATTATGTTGTTGTTTTCCTTTTATGCAAATTTTTTTCCCTTCTGTCAGATTCTAGCATAACTTGTCATCTTTTCATATTCCCACAGTGGACAGTCTAAATGTGTTTCAGAGCAGAGACCTCCTGATGCCAGGAGAAGTGAAAGACAGTCCTAAACAGGGAGGTGCTCTAAGAACTGGAAATTCTCTAAACCCTATTATCGTGTGAGTTTATACCAAGATGGTCCACCTCTGAGATGGCTAAAACCTCAACAATGAATGTTATTATCTCCTGTCTCAGCACGGCCATTCCATCCGAGTCCTCACTGGAGTCTGCATTCTGAAGTGCTTATGTCATACCCCATGAAGGAGAGGCAAAAACATTCTGAGCCTCCCTGTCTCTCTTTGGAAAAGGGCTCTGTAATCAAATGAAATAGACAGATCGATAGTTCCCCTGCAGTGCTTGAAGGAAGGAGGGTGGTACGTGGTTATTTTTACTGTTGCAATGTCATGATATCAGTTACGTAAGGTATTAATCCACTTGAGTAACTGATTTTCACCTAGTAGGTGTAGCATTTAATTTTAATGGGTATAAATGTTTCATAGAGCCTTCAGAGAATCTGGTAATGGTGACGTCATAGTCATGAGGAACTCAGATTTGAAAAGCAATCCTAAAATGTGATGTCTGTGTTAACACTGTTTTGCCTTTCATTGATTCAATTATTTCTTCCTTCATGTAACACTCATTTTATTAAGCAACTACCACGAGCTAAGCACTTACAAGACTCTAGAGATAAATGGGTAAAAATAACTTGACTGATGTCCTTGAAAATCCATAGTCCACAGGAGAACAGAGTCAAAAACAAAAACAAAAACAAACAAACAAACAAAAAAACACAGATAATTGCAATGGAAGAGAAACCCTATCCCAAAGGAAAATTTATGTGTCCAATTAACTCCTCATTTGATATCAAAAAACTACAGCTTAAGCCAGTGCAAACAGTATTAAGAGTAATATAAACTAAATAATAGTCACCTGAACTGAGTGTTCAGAAAGGACTACACACAGTTATATAAAATTCAGAGCCACAGAGAGAAATGATCTATCTTTCTAGTATGAAGCTAGCTAGTTTCATAGTGATAGGACTGCTGCAGTAGTCTTCTCTTCACTCCTCCCCAGAGTCAGTTTCAGATTAATGTTCTAACTTTCATTTAGAGATATTCTAAAGCAAGTAAAAATAATTACTTATTACCCTTGCTGAAATTACTATGCCTCAAACACTGCAGCAGTCCCTTCCCATTGGTTATGCACAAAATTCTCCCAACAATGATCTTTCCATGGTACAGATGAGGAAAATGAGTCTCAGGGATATTAAATAATAGAGTGATTTAGTGAAAATTCTGAGGTCAAAGACTTTAAAACCTGATTCTAGCACTAGCCAGTGTGACCTTGAAGCACCATTTTACCTCTTTAATCTCCATTGTCTGTAAAATGAAGATAATAATAGAGCACTTCCCTTCCTATATGGTGCTGTGAGAACTAAATGAGATAATGCAAGCAAAGCACTTAGCAGGCATTCAATAGATTCTATTTAGCATTACTGTTCCCCAAGTCTACTCATCTTATAAAGTCCTTTTATGGGGTATTTTCTACCATTCTCCACCTACCATCACCCTTGTTTTCTCAACAGCCAATTCTGGAAAAGTATGTAGAACAAAATCTAGTAGTATCAATGAAATTAATTCAATGATATAATTTCTCTGCCTTAAAATTCATATTCTCCCATGGTTCTCCCTAGTGTTTAGATACACCAGACAACTGGCTTTAAGTGTCTTACCTATATGGTCTTGTACTTCATCTTTAAAAATGTAAACAATAAAGTCCACACTGGAGCCGAACTCAGGGTGATTCTGGAGTTCATGCTCTAACCACTATGATCTCTGTCACCTGCGATAAAATCCAAACCCACACACTCAGAATACAAGGAACTTCACACACTAACCCTATTCTAACTCTTTGACCTTTTATTCATGTTTTGTCACATATGTTCTCTTCTCCAAAACCCCAAATTTCTTACAATTCTCCAAACAAAGCTGACTCCTTCCTACAATTTCACTCCCTAACACATGCTGCGTCTCCCCCTGAATTGCCCCTCCTTGCTTCTTTAATCCATCTTTTCCAACCCCTATTCCTATTCTAGTTGGCAAACTCTTACTCAGTTTTCAAAATCCAAATCTAATGTCAATTCCTCTTTGAAACCTTTCCAAAATTCTTACATTCTACTTTACATCTGTCCAAACTCATAGTTCTAAAGTATTTTGAGTTACCTCCAATACTGCCATATTATCTCATCACCTATCTCTTCCTACTAAGCTTGAAGTTTTTGAAGACAAAAACATGTCCTGTTCAATATTCTACTCTCAGTATCCAAAAGTGCTCTGGGACTGTAGATTCAGTAAATCAGTCAATAAGAGGGCAAGGAGAACCTTTCTGTGTGTAGGCTTCCCTGTTTTAGGGACCATGGGGTGTTCCAGAAAATATGGGATAATCTCCACCCTAAAGAACTGAGAGTCTTTTTCTTTTATTTTTTAAAAAGATTTATGTGTTTATTTGAGAGAGATTGCATGGAGAGGAGGGGCAGAGGGAGAGGGAGACAGAGTCTCAAGCAGACTCCATGCTGAGGGTAGAACCTGACATGGGGCTCAATCTCATGACCCTGAGATCACAACAATGGATGCGTAATCGACTGCGCCATCCATGTGCTCCTGACAATCTTAATAAAGGTATAAAATTCATTCTGATGGAAACTGCAGGAGCAATCGGCTATTTTAAGGTATAGTTATATCTATCATCCAAATAATAAGGCCCAGATTTGAATAAGGGAGGAAGAAAGCAACATGTTTCTAGTTCAGGCTTTTAGAATCCTTGGAAGAAAATGTCACAAAATATATTCAAAGAATGTTAGATGAGCAAGAGAGAAGAAAAGGCAGAAGTGGACATTATGGATCAAATTAGCATAGCCAACATTACATGCTCTATGCTCTTCTTGGAGATTTTCAGTAAATCCTTACAAAACAAAGACTCGAGGGGAACTTGGGATGGCTGGGCATGGAGCCTGCTTAAGATTCTGTTTCTCCCTCTTCCTCATCACCACCTCCGGGGAAATCAGTGAGCACTCTCTGGAAGGAAGTTAGGAAGGCAGGCAGACAGACAGACGGACTTGAGAAGCTCCACAGAAAGCAGTTTAAATCTACTTAACTTATCTGACCATAGAGCCATTTATTCATGAACAACCTATGGTCATTCTCACTTTCTATACAGTTTGCCAACCAGTTTTATAAAAGCATATCAAACAGGAAAAAAAAAAAAAAGGAACAGGGTGCCGCGGTGTCTCAGTTGGTTAAGATCTGCCTTTGGCTCAGATCCTGATCCCAGAGACCTGGGATCCCATAACCCCGGGATCCCAGAACCCCGCATCGGGCTCCCTGCTCAGTGGGAGTCTGCTTCTCCCTCTGCCTCTGCTCCTCCCCTACTCATTCTTTCTCTCTCTCTCACTCTCTCTCAAATAAAAAAAAAATTTTTTTTAAGTAAAGGAACAAAGTTATAGATTTTTGAGTAACTTATAATAATTTCCTGGAATCTTATTATAAGAATTTCTTAGGGAAGTATTTTGGAAGTCTGACAAAAACTGAGTTCAGCTAATGTCTTGTGATCAGACTAGAAATGATTAGCTTCAGTAAATGCCACAAATATAAAAGAATATAAACCAGATTCTTAATTTCCTTTGCTTATTTTTCCAGAAGAATCACTAATTGCTGTGAGTATATTCTACTTCTTCTTTCAGCGTGGTATAATATATACGTAATACATATGTGTTACTAGTATGACTTAGTAACAGGACCGCTTGGGTTCCCTGGCTCTCTGCTCTCAGTTTCCCTCAGTCCTCTTCTTGTCTAGCATCCTTTTGTTGGCCAAAAAAACGAAGAAGCTGCTCAAAATCTTTTGTAAGGCTGCTGTCCTTGCCCATGAAATACATACATATGATAATTTAGTAGTTATATACAAATATAAGTATTTATGTATATATAGAGAGACAAAAGATCCAATAGCTTATAATTTCTTATAAAAGGGAGGAAGGGGAACCAGAACTATCTCATAGAACAAAGGCCACAAAGGGAACAATCTTGGGAGTTATCAGTTCAAATTCTTGAACTCTAGAGGAAGAAGTCAATAGTAGAGGCATACTTAACTTTTATTCCTGCCACAAAATACTGAAAAAATCTTGCAATGTCCACCTAATCTTGTCACCATATTCCCGGTAGGTGGATAATACCAAAATAAGGACAAACTATTCAGCAGAGCTAAGTGCTCTGGAAACTTGAATCACTATTTCAGCTAATCCTATGTTTCATGAATCATTTTGAATGGATTCCTTAACATAAGAATTATTTATTCTTAAAAATGTTACTTCACCACTTAAGGCATAAGGAATCTTTTTTCTAAGCAGAAATCATTTCTTCAGCAACTATTATCACAATCCTGGGACAAATGTCTTATTCTCCACTCCCTCAGTATTCATCTCTGCAATGTTCAGGTCAATGTTAATAGAGAGCTTTGGCATTTATCATCAGATCATTTTATGGATACAAACTTGGGTGTTATTTCCCTGGATGCTCCATTCGGATGTGTCTTGTTAGCCCTTTGGTTTTTGTGTGTCCTTAGCACACAGACAATACCACATGTTGACAATGATTCTGGATTTGAGGTCCGATTTGAGGCAGTGTTTTGCCTTCATTTGACTTGGGCACAGGTTCTATAAGCCTCAGATTTTGCATCTAGTGCAGATTAATAATAATATGTTTATTTTTTAAAGATTTTATTTATTTATTTGAGAGCAAGAGAGAGAGCAGGAGCAGGGGGAGGGAAAGCAGACTCCCCACTGAGCAGGGAACCCAATGCGGACTGGATCCCAGGACCCTGAGATCATGGCCTGAGCCAAAGGCAGCTGCTTAACCAAGCCTCGTAGGCATCCCTAATAATATATTTATATGAGGCCTTCAAGGCAAATATGAATTTGCTTCCTTTCCCTAATACTCCCAGCCCACTCCCCTGCATCAGGCACCAAACCAAGCATAGGAAGTGCACATAGTCATTGCCCTTAGAGTGTTCAAGGCTTCGTGCAGAAGCAGATTTGTAAATAAGTTGTTAAAAATACCATGCAATAAGTGCTATGTTAGACAGCTGTCGTGAAGGTCAAATATAATAAAACAGATGGAAACACCTTGTGAGATGTAAAAGTTCTATTCCAAGGAGAGCTATTATCCTCCCAGGATTCTCCTCTTCTTAGTCACCAATCCCAATCCCATGTTTTTTTTGTTTTTTGTTTTTGTTTTTTTTAAGATTTTATTTATTTATCGGGGGGGGGGGAGAGAGCACAGGCAGACAGAAAGGCAGGCAGAGGCAGAGGGAGAAGCAGGCTCCCTGCTGAGCAAGGAGCCCGACGTGGGACTCGATCCCAGGACGCTGGGATCATGACCTGAGCCGAAGGCAGCTGCTTAACCAACTGAGCCACCCAGGCATCCCCCAATCCCATGTTTTATTCAAGCTTTCAATCAAGCTGGATTCCTCCACCAAGGCGTCTCGGTGGTATCAGCCAAGGGGTGCAAAACAGCCATGTCTTCTAATGCTCCCTCTTTATGAAATTGTAATCTGGGCTTTATGGTAATTGCTGGAAGAAAATAATTTCCGGTTTGGATAAAAAAAATCCTCTAATCTTAGTTGAAGCACCTCAACTAAAGTCTAGAAATTATATAACCACCCCCCCCATGGATTGTGATCTGTCGAAAAAGCATCCTGTTGAACCCAAGCCTAGTTAAAATAGAGCCAAGTGGTTCTCGTTCCACAAGGATTTTTATTAGGAACTAAATGCCTAGTAAGAGATGATCTCTGAGGGAATTATCATAGAAGCAGGCAGCCAGTAGCTCATTCCCAGCTACTAAAAAGGGAGGCAAAAATCCACTCCACCCTTGTTGGAAGGGTTTCCTGGGATTGAACATGTGGCATTAGCTGTTTTGCCATATATGCAACACACATATTAATTGAATTTTGTTTATACGTGTTATTTTAACATTCCCCAGCCTTTAAGGCCTCGTTAATCTCCACTTTATTTGCAAATCCTTCCTTGAAATTTCTTTCCCCAGTGAGCAACCTTTTCTCTGCATTCCTCTGATACCAATAGGCAAGGACAAATGTCGTTTCTTTCACAATAGTTTTCAGATCGGTATATTCCTTTCCGTCCTCATTTTTTTCCACACCTGTTATCATCTTAACACCGTGTCCCTGCACTATGATAACAGCTTCTTAAATCTACCCTAGACACCACTCTTTTTCTTGTTTCAATCTTCTTGGTTCCTTATTGCCTGAAGGACTAATTAACTTAACAGATATTAATTAGGCCTTAACATATTCCTGAAGTACGACCAGGACTGGAGCAGACAAGGAATAAGGTCAATGGATGAATCTGCAGTGAGGTTTTAAAGCAGATTTTGGCAGGCTTCCTATATTTAATTGTTTTTGTGGAGCTCCAGAAATATGGAATGCCTAAAAGATTAAATAACACAAAAGAATTCTTACAGTTAAAGAATAACACAGAAAAGAACCCATGAGTATTTCGTTATATATTCATTCATTTATTGATTGAGTATGTAGATTACATATGTATCTAATAATTAGACCATATCTCTCTGGTTAAATATATTAGACCACCTCTCTATACTGATAAGAAGTCCGAGGTTAATTATTAATTAGTTATTAAAATAGCAAAAGAAAGGAAAAGAAAGAAGATCCTTGTAGGTCATGGGTGGCCACAAGGCATTTTTTTTTTTTTTAAGATTTCATTTATATATTTGACAGAGAGAGAGAGAGAGATCACAAATAGGGAGAGAGGCAGGCAGAGGGCTGCCCTGCTGAGCAAAGAGCCCGATGCAGGGCTTGATCCCAGAACCCTGGGATCATGACCTGAGCCAAAGGCAGAGGCTTAACACACTGAGCCACCCAGGTGCCCCAAGACATTTTTATAGTAAACAAGAAAGTCCAAACTCTTAACCTGCTGATGCTTTATCCATCCCCATATAGGACTACTGCTTATCTTAGAATATCCTTTGTGGATTCCTGAACTTATGTCACTGCTGTCTTTCCTAGAGGGTAATGCCTACTGCTCTTTTTGGATTTTGCCATAATCTACTAATTTTTCCAGGTGTAGATACAATCTGTCTCCTGAGGCAAGCATCATTCCCTGGCCACTTCCCTCCTGCTAGAAATGATCTCTTCCTCTTGTGAAGTTTTGAATCCCTTGTGATCTGTACTCTACAGTTACCCAATGAACTACTTGCTCCCATGCTCCACAATCTCTCATTCTCCTTGTCCTCAGCACCCTTCCAACTGTCCATCTGCTTCCTTCTTTCAAGGACCTAGGGAAAAGATAAACAACCTCTTTCTATCAAAATACTAGGAATAACTCATATTCCTAGCTTTCTACGTGCATCTTCTCTCTTGCCTGTTTTGAGGGAAGTCTCATGTCAGCAGCTCTCCACCACAGTACCAAAACATACTGATCAATCACAATCATTTGCCGAGGTATCACATATCACTTGTTACCAATATCAGTTGAAATGTCAAAATTTGCAAAATAGTTATCCTTGACATTACACCATTCTCATTCAATGGCATTCCAAAACAAGAGAGAAGATAAGTGTGCTACACATAAGACAACTAGATCATAGCATGGAGGGAAAAAGAGGGGCTAAAAATTGCTCCATGCTCTTTATTTATATGGTAGTATAAAGTGCCTTCATCATCGAGGCATCCAGTATTATCCTTGCCAAGTGTAAGTGCCCGGGTCAACCTATGCTATTTGAGTTAACAACCAAAGAGTGATATAAGGTGCTTTCTTGAGACTTCAAAGTATATGATTAAGAAGAATGAAGACATATGGTAATAGAGAACATAAATCAAATGACTAACTTATCGACTTAAAAATGCCTATCATCACCAGGTAACATCTGAGGGCTTGAAATAAGGACAGCTTACTTCAAAAAACAAATATGGGTGGTGTACTTTCATGAAAAGTGAATTGGAAATCATGAGATGGTATTGGTTCCACGTTGTCATTTTCTCACTGCTTAACTTTGGGCAAATCGCCTATCTCACAGAGCCTCAGTTTTATTTTTGAAAGAAGGACCAAAACATGGATCCTATCTAACTCTGACAATCAGTTTTCCTAAAGTACTTTATAAAGCACGATGCAAATATAAGGTGATAGTGCTTCCAATTATTGTGTCACTGGAGGTAATTCATTTCCATTTACTCAAGTGTCTTTGTCTATACGTGTGTTTCTAATTCATACATAATCACAGCCATTTAACTTGTTTCAGCAAGATAGCTATTTACATCCATTTATGGTGTAACTGGGGAAATTTATATGGATGATTCTGCCATTTTCTTATATATGGTGTATTTCTCAGTGTAATTGTCAAAATCAAGATGTCAGATTTTAGGCAAGGCTCAGAAAGAAAGTATTCCACCTAATTTAGAGTGTCTGAATGTGAACAATATCAAATTCCTCATTATCTTTTTAAAAATGTATTTCCATACTTTGTAATTCAAAACAAACTATGAAATGTGCAGAAAAATGGAACTGCAATTGGAAATTTTCTGCTTATAATATTCTTAATTCATGAAATTCTTTTACTGGCCTAGTATTTTCTGTAGTCATTCCAAAGACATATTTGCTAATGACATTACGAGATTTTTAAAATTTTTTTAAAGTATTTTTTTGTAATTTTTTTGTAGGGGCGCCTGGGTGGCTCAGTCATTGAGAGTCTGCCTTCAGCTCGGGTCATGATCTCAAAGGTCCTGGGACTGAGCCCCGCAGTAGCTCCCTGCTCAGCGGGTCTGCTTTTACCTCTGCCTCTGTTCCCCCTGCTTGTGCTCTGTCTCTCTCTCTCTCTCTCTGTCAAATGGATAAATAAAACCTTTAAAAAATATATATTTTATGTATTAGGAAGCTCATAATCTTACTATTCCTCTCTCCTGGCTACTTCTAAACTCAAAATCATAAACAAGAGAGGTGTAGTAATGAAGATAATTTTTTCATGAAAAGAATGTGCTAATTTTCAACGGATATATTTGATTATTCTGATACCCTAAATCTGTACAACTCATGAAGGTACTACTAAACCATGTAACAAAAGAGGATAAAGGCATAGTTTTTTTCATTCAGTGAAGTATTCTGAGGATTTTAATTGTTTCTATGGCCTTAATAAAACCCTAACCAATTTTCAGGAAAGAACCACACCGGCCATTCAACAGTCATTTTTAATTTTTTTTTTAATTCAACAGCCATTTAAAATAAACACAAAAATTCTAAATTCCATAGACTTTTGAATGGTCAAACTCTCTTTATTAACATTTGCCTCCTAATGATGGTTTGCCATGGCAGAATGCTAATTCCTACAGGTTTTGGCAGATGAATAGAGAAACTGGGAGAGGTCATTGAGCTGGCATTCAGAGCCTGCTTGAAGTGAATAAATTATTTATGTGTCATGCATGGAATAGAAAAAGGAAGAATAAACTTCTGAGAATAAGGGTAGCTGGTGTCATTTTGGCAGACACAAACTGTAAACAAAAACAAAAAATGCAATCCTCAAATAACATTATCAAAATGTTCTTTTCTCCCTCCCAGAAAAGAACCAATTGTATAGTAGAAAGAACATTAGAAAACATAGTTTTATATTTGGCAAAGGGTTAATTGGTGCCTGGAAAGAGCACACTTTTTACAGGTTTTTTTGGCCAAACTATCCTTTCCAGATGTAGCAAACCATCTGTTCTGTCTCTCTCCATTCCTCTCTCCTCCTTTTTCTCTAATGCCTAAAATATTCAGTGGGGAAGGTCAAGTGCTATGTACAGGTAAGGAAAAGTTTGCTTTCTCTTGTCTTACCTCAGGGCCCTTAAGGCAAATGTATAATCCTGATCCAAAAAAAAAAAAAAAAAATCTCTACAACAGCAACAATAATGGTTTTATCTCAACTGGTTGTAAGATTTGATGGTGAAGTTTGTAGAGGTGCTGTGCTTTCTAAATTACCCTCACGTGTACTACCATTTGGATTCCTCCCAGAAATCATGTGAGGTAAGCAAGGGGAGGTTTATTTCTTCCTTTTTATGTGAGAGAACAAAGAGGCACAAAGGTGTTAAGTGATTTGCCCACCATCACTCAGGGCCAGATCATACACCCACATTCTGGGGCTACTATCAACACTGCCTCCATAAACTTCCATCACTGAGAAATTTCACTAAAACAAATACACACACACACACACACAAATATATATGTACCTACATACATACACATATATGTATATAAATTACCAAAAAAGGAACAAATCCTTTGATTTTCATAGTAGAAATGAAGATCTATGTTTTTGTACTTAATTAATTAAATATCTTTTATTTGCATACACTGAGCACTACTGATTACAGTAAGTTCTATGAAAAGTAGATCGATCCATAAAACAAAAGAAATAGGTTTTTTTAAAATATTGAATGTTTTTTAATATTGGATTATTTTTAAAACGTAATTCTAACAAAAACAATCAGTATAGATTTTTTTAAATGAAATGCATATATCCACTCAATTATTAGTTCAAACATATTATGGAGTGCATGCACTGGGTACCCTGGCTATAGCAGGATAAGAAGAACCCTAGTTCTAACCTAGTCAAAGTTAGAAGGGTCAGAAAAGCATTCAAGGCAGGGTCAGAAAAGCATCTCAAGAAAAAGCAATTAAAGTAAAATCTGAAAAACAAACAAACAAACAAACAAAACCTAATAGGAAGAGCTTAGTCAAAATGCAAGGAAGAGACATCGAGGAGGGAACACCATGAAAGAGCATTTCGGGAAGATGTAAACTGTGGAATATTGTAGAATTTAGTGAAGTGGATGCAATCACTAAGCAGACAACTTAGCATGGAAAAAGACCACAGACCAAACCCGATGGAACAACCAAAAAAATCTTATGGCTTTACCACATAAAATATTTTACTTTACACTGAATTCCCTGTTTCTCAGCCAGAGCTCAAAACCACATTAGTACATTGATTTTCTGAAATGCAAGATTCACATGGAATGAAAAAACTAACACTCTTAGATACCTTCTCCTTACAAGAACCTTTCACACTTGTATAGTCTGTCTCATTGAATCCTCACAACCACCTTTGCTAAATTACATCCTCTCTGCTTTTGATCAAGGCTTTCAGACTATTATTTTCCAATCATCCAGGATGGGAGATCCAGGATTAGAACCCAGATTTTAGGTTCCTTTGTCTACTGAACTTTGAGGACACCATGCAATAGTCCCGTTAGCTTAAGAAAATCCCATTTGTCCAAAAAGTGCTTATTAAAATTTTCCATTCTGGAGGGAAAAAAAACCCTGTCATAATCCAAGGAATGAAAGGAAGTACTCAGATTTGGCCTCCATTTCTCTGGTGTCTCCTGCATCCATTTCCACTGGTGTCCACTTGTCTGTCTTGTGCTCTCTCTCCCATATGACCATAGACACTACGAGCAAAGGCATGGCCAGCCGCAATGTCAGCACTCTGTGCAGACTAGCTGGGTAGAATAGCTTCCTTCTCGCACATTCATCCAAAGTCTTTTCAATGTGCCATCATGTTTTTAGGCGCCACTACATGTGATTCCTGTCACCATTAATAGCCAGAGTTATGCTCCATCAAAACCTCTCTATGCCGGAAGCAAGAATCTTTCTACAGTAAAGCTTGGTAGGATAAATCCAGTTAGGCTTCTAGTTTCTAGCCCATGCTTTGTATTAAAAGCGGCCTCAGCAACCTGAAAGATTAATTGTCCTTTCCGACATACCTGTTTCTTATCCTGCTGGTAGGAGAGAAAAGGGATTGTTGGCAACAATCCTCCCAATGAAATCCCATAAATAGTCTGGCCCATTTCTTCTGTGCCATGTTCCAGAAGTTAGTAGACACCTGGGAAGAAGAAAGTAATGCACTAAAAACATAAAAGGTGGCAGGTCAGGTTAATGCAAAAATGTAGAAACAAATCTGCAAAGGAAAAGTTAGGTTGGCAGGGCCTATTCTGCTACTGGAGATGCACGTCAGCCTCCAAACCTGGAAAGAATTTATCCATCCTTTGCAGGAAGAGGGGCAGAGGAGGAGGACATATCTCGTTCCAGAATTCTGAATGACACGAGGTTGCAAAATATTGGGTAGATTAAATAGAATGAGATTTCAGAGGAAGAGCAGAAAAAGGAAGACCACAAAGAGGAAAGGGACAGATGTAAAAAACGAGAAGCAGGATGGGAAAGAGGAAGCATCCTGTCATAGGAGCTGCAGAAACATGGGTCTATTTTCAAAGGAGTAGGTGTCTCAGGCAGAGTGGATCTGGCAGTCCATGGAAGGTGGGCTCCAAATACAATTCAGACCCCTTCCTGGAAAAAAGCAGTTCAGTCCTCCAGCAAGGAGGCCAAGGGAGCAATGGGAACCCAGAAAGAAAGGAGAGCTTCCTGCTAGAGTTTCTCAGTTTGGGAAACACCTGCAGTGTCATCACTTTGGGGATGGAGTGCTGCAAAATGCATAGATCCTTGGAACCCAATCCAGACCATCAGAATCTTCCTGGGGTCCTGCCAGGACAAATAGCGGACAAATGCCCTATATGAGTGTTAGGCATGATTAAGTTTCATCAGCCCTGGCTGAGATGAGAAAACTGGGTAGCCAAAGCCTTTTGTTCATAGACTGCTCAAGGTTCTCACTTGGTCACACCATCTAGGACAGAAAGAGATCCCCTCCCTACAGAGATCTTGGATTCCTTTGTCATGAGAAATCCCCAATATCCCCCACACTCTCTCCACAGAACATCCCTGAAGGTCTGGCCACATCCTCTGACCACTAGTGAGGTTCCTGAGAGAGGATCTGTGGTTTCAGAAGTTGTGTCATATTTACTGGTAAGGAGGACACAGTCAGGACCTGAGGCTGTGGCACCAATTCCATCTTCATCAGAGGCGCTTTCAGACCCCAGGATGGAAACCAAAATGGACTGCTAAGAGAAAGGGAAGAGGGGGAAAGGTCCTAAGAAGTCTAGTGAGCCAGAAACACGCATCAAGACCCTAACTGGAAATCAATATGCGAGGTGCCAAAGGCAATATGCTCTCTCATAGAATTGTGATTCAAGCGATAAGCCTAAAAACAAATTTGGGAGGAAAATTGGGGTGAAGTAGAAACGCTCTAATTAATTAGAAATTTGTGTATGTGTTCAATGAATTTCTATTTTCCAGCAGATAAGCCAGGCTAACTAAAACCATGTTCAAAGTCTGGAGTTGCGAAAGAAACCCCTAGTCAAATACACCAATAGTTGGCTTGCAGGATAAAACGTGAACTGGAACCGCTGTCTATTTCCTGGTAACCCTTGACTCCTACCCTTTTCCTCCCCTCTGATGACTGGGCTGGTGAGTTGAGGTCCTAGTTCTACCGTTTCCTTTCAGAGGCCGCCAACTTCAAGAAGCTCGTGCCCAGTACCAGGCACTTCTGCACACCGCCACAATACTGCAAGGCTTGGTTTCTAGCTTTGCGGCCTAGCCAGCCCCTGCACTCCTGGGCGGGCTCAGAACTGCTGCTACATCTCCAATAGTCTCCATCCTTTCTCCTCCCTACCGTCCCCTGCCACCCAGTTTCGAGGTAATGATAAACCCAAGGCCTCTCTTTAAGACCTCTGCCCGGGGTGTCCTCTGAAGCCTTCTTTCCTGAAAGACCAGGAGAAGTCCTTCCCAATCCGAGTCCCGTCACCCAGCACTGGGGAACCTCCGAGTTACCTCTGGTCTCCCTTCTCTCCCCAGCTCCAACGGAAAATCCGTCACGTGGGCCCAGAACGAGAAGAGCAGCCGGGGGCAGCACCTGTGGCAGCGGCTGTCCATCCACATCAACAAGAAGGAGAACCCCAACCAAACGGCCGTCATCAAGCCCTTCCCCAAGAGCACCGAGAGCCGCGGCCTGGGCGCGGGCGGCGCGGGCGGCGGCGCGGGGGCCGCGGGCGGCGCGGGCGGGGGCGCGGGGGGTGCGGGCGGCGGCCCCGGCGGGGCGGAGCCCCCGGACGCCGGCCCCAAGGCGCTGTACGACGTGGCGGAGGCGGAGGAGCACTTCCCCGCGCCCGCGCGCCCGCGCTCGCCGTCGCCCATCAGCACGCTGAGCCAGCGCGCGGGCTCGGCCAGCCGCACGGACGACGACGTGCCGTCGCTGCACTCGGAGCCCGCGGCGCGCAGCAGCTCCTCGCAGGGCTCGCTCATGGAGCAGATCAGCAGCGTGGTGACCCGCTTCACGGCCAACATCAGCGAGCTCAACTCCATGATGCTGTCCACCGCGGCGCCCGGCCCCGGCGTGGGCGCCCCGCTCTGCTCGTCCTACCTGATCCCCAAAGAGATCCAGCTGCCCACGACCATGACGACGTTCGCCGAAATCCAGCCGCTGCCCGCCATCGAGGTCACGGGCGGCGCGCCCCCCGCGGCGGTGGCGGCGGCGGCGGCCCCGCCGGTAGGGGGCGCTGCCGAAGAGCCCCCGGCGGGGGCCGGGCCCGAGGCTGCGGCGGGGAAGCCGGACCTGGAAGAGTTGGTGGCTCTCACCCCGCCGTCCCCCTTTAGAGACTCGGTGGACTCGGGGAGTACCACCCCCAACTCGCCGGTGTCGGAGTCGGCCCTCTGTATCCCATCGTCTCCCAAATATGACACACTGATCATAAGAGATTACACTCAGAGCTCCTCGTCGTTGTGAATGTCCTCGGAAACCACGCTGGCTTCCGCCGACGGAGCCGAGACCTCCCGCGTTCACGCAGACCCAGTGACAAGCATAGTCGCCTGGTTAAGACCCGAGGTGGAAGATGCCAAGTGCACCCGCAACGGAAACATGAGATTAATAGTGCTATTTCACATCAACCGACGAAGACACCAACCACAAATCTTCTGGCAGATTTTCTTCTAGTGGCCTTAGAAAACACGGGCTTTTAAGAAACACTGCTTATCTTTTTGAGGGCTGACAAGGAGTCTGTCGAACGGGTTCCATACCAAGTGCTTTGCTCTAGGGAAGCAATGAGCGTGAAACAGCATAATGGAGGGGGAAGAGCATAGTTAATAAGCAACTGTAAAAAGTTTTGTTTACTTTAATTCTTTTCCCAGAAGATTCTTTGATTCACCAAACATGAATGTACATTTTCTAACAAACTCAAAATCTGGGACCAAAACGTCAACCTTTCTCTTTCTCTCTCTCTCTTTTTTTCTTTCTTTTTTCTGTCCTGTAAAGACCTTGAAAAGCAGTACCTGGGCCCAGTATTTACTGAGGCGTTGTTGTGAGTGTGTCCCATGCATAACACACAACGGGATAATGTGTGCTGCGCTGACGTGTGCAGGACTTTTACCAGAGACATTCCTCTCCGATTTGGTTTGAAATCCTCTTCCAGAAGCCTGCATCCAGGAGTCCACCTAGTTATTTCAATTCACCTCCATTAACCAAGAAAACCAGTGGAAGATTTCTTGACTATTTCACCATGTTGCCAATCAATACTGGAGTAGCAAAAAAAATATTTTCTGGAATACTGTTTTGTAATTCCCTCACTGGGGTACGTTGTGTAGCTGGAAATTCTCTTTATAATAATAATAATAATAATAACAATAACAATAATAATTCCTGAGCTCCAGCTTGGCTATCTCTTTCATGAAATGTGGCCACTCCTCCTTACGAATGCTGTTCCATTAGCATTGCCAGCTAAAATATTAATATATGCATTTGGGCTTCTTCATTCCTTTTCTTTGAGAACCTGATGCACAAAGAGCTCCTCTGTTCTTTTCAAGTCCCACCACTGGAAGAATGGTCTATAGACCCACTGAAGACAGCGTCTTGATTGAAGGGACTGTTGTTCGAAAAGTTAACACAATCTTAATACACTGGAAATTTTAAACTGTGTCAAGTCGGCTTAGCAGAGATTTAGCTATGCCAGTGAGCAGTGATTTTAACTTCTCTCTGCTGCTTAAATAGGGCAGCTATGAACTATGACAAATGTAGATTTTTCAAAGCAATACAGAATACTAAAACAGAGGAACCTTAATGAATATAAACCACACAGTCTTTCTTAGCCATTCCAAAAAGAGGCAAAGCAATTATTAATATTTCCTTTTTAAAATAATTAATATGATTTTGTGCACTTCATACTGTCACTTTTTAAATACTGCAGAAAAGAGATTTAAAGATATAATAGAAATACATGTGCTTTAATAGGCTCATATAGGTAGTATTCATAGCTCGAGACCTGCATCCACTGTCATCTCTTTCTTCTTCCCATTACAGCTCTCCTCAGGTGCCAAATGTTTCTTTTTGTTTGTTTGTTTGTTTGTTTTGGTTTGGTTTTGGTTTCGTTTTTAATTTTTAAATAAGGATGGTAATAAAAGGAGGAGGTATCCTATAAATTTACAGTTTAGTTGATCTAGCCTTATACTAAAGATAGCCTTATGAAAAAGATTTGCTGAGGCAGAAGTATATTTTTAGCAGAAAGAAAAATAAATGAAACCTTTTTCTTTAGCTCAATATCCTTATTTTGGCATGTATTTTTTATTGTATATCTACTTTAAAAAAGGAATTGAGGAATGGGAATATATCCATTCACATAACTTACCATTCCCCAGTTTTAAAATTTATAATACGTATACTGCTTGACTTTCCTGATACCTGTTCTTAAATCTTTAAATCAAATCTCCCAGTATAAAATATTAAAAGCACACATTAATTTAGTAAAATATAAATTTTCAAAAATCAAACTTCCCATGCCAGATTTGAAAATAACGTCATCAGAGCACCCTGAAACCCAGTTCCAATGAGACTCTTGAAAGAGTGAATTTAGCCAAACTTTATGGTTTCATTGAAAGCGAATGTCTGCCTCTACTTCAAAAACAAATGTAAATATTTTGAATTTTGAAGCATTAACAGCCCTCAATCCTCTTGAAAAGGGTGACATTCACCTGGGGATTACCATCTTGATTTCTTAAACATTGAAACCTTTCCAAATATTGTCTAAATTTTAAATTTGCTTCTTAAACCCTTTGGTTGATTTCCATTTTATTCTGTATTGACCAATAGAAAAACAGTTTTAAAAACTTCTTCCATGAGCAAATTCCTCTTCTAAATTTTTAGTGATGTATTTCGTTAAAAAGTAAGTGTACTTACTGGAGTAAGTAATGAGAAAATTCATCAGAAATTAAAATTTAGTGCAAAATTAAATTTCCATCTGATAATTCTATATGAAATTATGATACACTGTAATAAGAAAAATAATTTATCCAATTAAAGGAAAACAATATGTATTTTTCTCTGTGTTTCTGCACCCTTTGCCATTTCATTCAGTACATTGTATAATACATAATATTATTCGTAATGCATTCTTGGGATCTTTTATTTTGGAATGATGCTAGCTCTGTCTCTTTGCCAATTTTAATACCAGGTTCCAAGTAATAAATCTACAAGGAGAACTGAATATTCATTCTAGGGCTAGGATATGAACTTCGCAATTCATTTGGGTACCTATTTTCATTGAATTTCCTTGAAAACAGTCTGTTCCTGGTGTCCAGTGATAATTCAGTTGGACCAGCATGACCAAAAGGAAGGGGAAAGCACAGTGAAATGCTAAGATTCAGAAAAGTGACCCTACAGGACAGTTGGGTCCCAGGATGAAAGAAAGAAGACCCAGTTTGATCAAGTTATATGGACCATCTAAGCAGTCCACTCACTCTTCTGTTTTGGGAGAGGAGTAGGGGCAGAGAAGACCCTAAGTGGATTGGGAAGAAGCATCTCTCTGGGTGAGGGGTGGGGAACAGAGAGGGAGGATGCAGAGGAAAACCATATGAGATTTGAAAGAAGCAAAGAAAAACAGTAAATCCCCGAATGTGCTAATCCTTGTTAGTCAAAGTCTTTCCCAAACTTCTGCTGTTCCCAGCAAGCCATCAGGAAGACTAGGAGCTATTTCTGACTGTGAATGAGTTGTTACAATGGCTCTGCTGCAGTTCTGTGACTTCCAAACCAGGAATTTAACACTTTTTAAGAAAAAAACAAAAAACACTTCCTATGCTAGTCTCCCAGCAAAATGTACATGTTTTGGAGACTTCAAAAGTATTATCTGAGTTCACATTTAGCCACAGCTTCTTAATAACCCTTGAGCTGGCAGAATCTCTATAGTTAACCATTTACAATTTTATACTGTGAAAAAATACAGATCAGTGAAAAGCATAAAGATAAATCAAAATTCATTCTCAAGAGGGTCTGAGGCCTGGGAGATTCTCTACTATCTGTTGAAGAATGAGGTATGTATAAAATAGTTGGCTGAATTTCACTGATCTTCCCAATGTGAACAAATATACTATGTATATTGTGTGTATTTCTAGAATTCAATGGCAGCTGCTGGTGGTGTTGTAATTAGAAATCTATATAGAATATAGATGTTTTAGAAAGATGGTGCCAATCCTAAAAGATTTGTGTGGGCTACAAGTGCTTGTATTTACTTTTTTCTGCACTTTAACTGATTTGGCTTTAAAATTGTGTGCGCGTATCTGTTCTTTTTTTGTTGTTGCAGCTTGTACTATTAAAACAATAGAGAATGTTAAATTATTTTGATGTGAATTGCAAATGATTTTTTTCATAAAGTTTAACATTTTTATCAGCATTGTTTTGCTTTGTACTTGTATAAATGTGTTTCTTTTAGCATTTGAAAGTACCCTTGCCTGTTTCTCAGTTGTCTAAATCATGTTATAGTTGGTGTTTGTGAAGTCAGTTACTTTTTGAAAAATATTAAAAAAGAAACTATGGTATGACTTTAAGATTCTTCCCCTTAAATGTTTAGAATGTTGTCTTAATAGTGTTTTTCCAAGACCCAGAGAGCCATACTATTAATTCATCTTTAAATTCTGAGTGATCTACACATTTGAATAATGGGATTTACATAGTAGCCTATGGACAATAGATTAAATTAAAAATGTAAGCCAACCACAAACCAACCAGAGCTGCTGTCCTCAAAGACATCTACAAACATCTTTTAAGACATATTATTTTTTTTAAACAATGAAGCATGTAGGGATTAAACCTTGACTTTGTGTCTGGAAATATAAATACAAATTATAGTTCCACAGTTATCTGTGTTGATAGAGGTTACATCATAAAAATAATATAGATTATGGGTGTTTATATATCTGTGTATGTCTGGTTGTGTATACAAACATACACACATCTATATAGACATTTTACTTTTGAGTCCATCTATATATGTGTCTATGTGTGTATGTTTGTGTGTGCATGTATGGGCATATCTGTATAATTTTATGGGAAAAAAAATTACTTGTCAAATCACTTTCTACTTTGATGGATTCTTAAGCAAATTTACACTCCTTGAACACAGGTTATCTAAAACGTAAAAGCATGATGTGTGGAAGAGAAAAACAATGTAGATTTTAAAACATAGCTTCTCTCTGCTTCACTACATTGTATTATTTATACACATATAATATGTATATACATATATTCTTATACATATGGAAATTGATACAAAATATGTTTGATCTTAAAAAAGAAAACCATTTTGTGTGCTTTGTCAGATTCTACTGCTTCAGTGTCTTCTATTCTGAAGTAATATAAATGGGCATATGTTTATATAAACTTAGGGTGGAAGTGAGATACCTGGAACACATACAGCAAATCATTTTCTAAAGACCAAATGAGTCTTCTAAGACTCCTTAGACTCATGGTAGGCCAGTCAAAACCAGCCAATGCAATAGAAATAACAGTGAACTAAAAAATCCATCACCCTGGTGCATTTGACCTTGGAAAATTACCTTGAGCTCTCTATAACTCAGTTCCTCTTTTTTTAAATGCAGAAATGAATTACAATAACTGGTGGGATTTCTTTCATTTCCAGCATTCCTGGTACATGACAAATGGTCAGTAGATAAGAGCTTTTATTCGTGGCAACATGGAATTTATTATATAGTTAATATTCAGCTTAGAAATGTTATATCTAATATGTTTGTGGAACTATAAAAAATTCTTGTCCAACTTACAGCATATGTCACTGGGCAGGGGTGGAGAGGAAGCCTATTGAGGTTGGAATTCATGCAACCTTAGAATTGTCCATCTAAGATGACTTAGCCAAATGATCTTAAACACCACAGAAAGAATGCTTTTCTTCTGTTATCATCTATGCTGGATACTGGTTAATTTTTTGGTTATACTATACATGAATGATCAGTTTTTAAAAAATAAGTCTCAAACATTTACTGTTTAAAGGTAGTCAGCTAGATACATAAGTAAGTAAATAGATGGAATTATATTAATGAAATTATCTTCTTAAATATAATGTTTTTATTTTTTCTCAAAGTATTTTGAAATTCAGAATTAGTTACTACATTTTATCCTGTTTGTTATTTTTTAAAGAAGATTTTAGTAAATTCTATGAAGGAAACTTGTAGTCTCAGCCTCTGTGACTATTCTTAGAGTCCTAAACAAAAAGTATTATAGGAGAACAGCCACATGAGCCAATATTTTTAATTAGCTTTTACTCCAGACCAAAAACATTTATTTTTGCTGTGACATATGAGTCTTTTGAGGGACATGACCCATATAAACATTTATATAAGCAGACTAGTTATGTGGTATATATATCAGACACATTTGGCTTATTTATATATAGCTTGTAAAAGAAAGCTTTACATAGCTATCGTGTTTCTGTAACAGGACAAATGTTAAATAATAAATTATATGAATGGTATGCCCATGAAAATTACATAATGTAGTAAATTGGCATTTCTAAACTGCTCAGTAGTAACAGGTGTTTCATAAAATAAAAGATTTTAGAGTTTTAAAAGTTTGGAAAACACAGTAACTCTAAGTTAAATGACTACATTTGCTTCAGAACTTGCCACTCTTTTTTTTTTTTTTTAAGATTTTTATTTCTCTATTGGACAGGAAGAGAGAGAGAGAGAGCACAAGCAGAGGGAGAAGCAGGCAAAGGGAGAGGGAGAAGCAGGTTCCTCTTTGGGCAGGGAACCCAACACAGGTCTTGATCCCAGGACCTCAGGATTATGACCCGAGCCGAAGGCAGATGCTTAGCTGACTGAGCCACCGAGGCACCCCCAGAACTTGCCACTCTTTAAATATGTTAATGTACAGTAACTTTAGAATGTTTTTTTTATTACTATTTATGAGTAGTCTCCTCTGAGTAGAGTTTCATAGAATGAATTTTGAAAATACTATGATATAAAATTTATAATTTGTACACATTTTTCTTCTTCAGTCTTGAAAATTAGTTGCTATTTCCATAATGATCTCCTAAGGCTTTTAGAGAAGAAAAAAAAAGGATCGGTAGTGTCACCTTCAGAGCCATTTTATTGAGCCATGGGAAGTCTTACTCAATTTTATTATCCACTTTCCTTCTATTTTCTGATTCCTCAGGTCTCTACCAGTACATTAACTTTACTCTCAGGGGTCACATTGAGAATTTGATTTTTTCTTTTTCTTCTCCTTCTTTCTTTTTTTGTTTTTCTTTTTTGTTTTCATCGGATATGTTGGATGGCTTTCTCAGTTCCAACAGCTCTGGATGTGACACTATAGTATTGGGAGATTTTAAGGAACCAGTGAACTGTATGCCAGGTGCAGTAGACGACTATAAGAGTGCTATCCAGAAGTTATTTTAGAAACTATTTTCAAACTTACCTAAAAAAGCAAAGTTATATGGGTGTGTCTATAACATATACCTTAATAATGCATTTCTACTCCTGCATATTCAGAATAATGATTTCAACTTTTACTTACCTGTGTATTGTGGTTCTCTCTGTCACATAATTTCTTTCCCTAAAGAGCTCAAATCATATCATTAACCCTAGTATATCCCCCTCACCCCACAATCCAAGGAGGTATTAAAAACTGGAAATGTACACAGAGAGAAAAGTTCTTATTCTAGGAAGGCAAGTACCAATCCTAATGATCTCAGAGAAATTGAGCAGCAAATTTAGGAGAACACCCTAGCTAGTTCTATCTGGTCAGTAAGAGAAAAGCCAGTAGAAATGCTTTCTTGCTCTTTGTATTATAACAAAGAACCCCAAATTCAATTCTTAAGAAATAAGTACCCAAGGGGTGCCTGGTTCATTTAGTCAGTTAAGCATTTGCTTTCAACTTGGACTTGATCCTGGGATCCTGAGATAGAGACCTGTGTCTGGCTCCCAGCTCAGTGAGGAGCCTGCTTCTCCCTCTGTCTGCCACTTCTCCTGCTTGTTCTTTCTCTCCCTCTCTCTGTCAAATAAATGAATTAAAAAATCTTTTTAAATAAAAATAAAAAGAATAAAAAAAAAAAGAAGGAGCCAAGATACAGCCATTCCAAATGGACAAAGTGGGGATGAGGGACACAAGAAAAAGAAGTCACGATGACTAGGCCAACAAACAGATAAAAGTTTAAAGGAAGCTAAGACCTAGAGAAAAAATAATGCAGTTGTGTTACTGAGTGGTATCAAACAGCACCATCAGTTAACCCAACCCTCATATACACAAAAACCCTGAGAGAATAAATGCTAACTAAACAAATGGGTATAGGAATATTGTCTGACAAGAAGTAACTCAAAATGAAATTAATTTAGAGGGCCGAAAGGGACATTTTGAATTGATAAATATCTACTCGGGAAACACAACAATCTTGAACCTATATGTGCTCAACAATATGGCTTCAAAACATATAAAGACTAATAGAAATATGCACACATAAAAATCCCACAATCATGATGAACCTTTTTAATATATTTAACTCACAAATACAGCAAGAAGCTGAGGGAAAAAGAAAAAAAAAGAAGTAGAATTTAGAGAATTCAAGTAACATGAATACCAGAAATAATGAAATTTATTTAGAGTTTTGTTCTTCTTAACAGATAACAGACATTCTTTTCATCATCCATGAAATATTTATAAGCATTAAATTTAGATTTAACCACAAAGGAAATCTTAACAAATCCCCAAAAGTAAAAATCATATAGTCTACATTCACTGACTAAAAAAATGAATTTTGAAATTTAAAAAAAAGATATAGAAAAGAAATATATTAATTTGGGATCTCTTTTCTAAGAACTTTCTTATGATGAAGAAGAAAACTAAAGTTACTACTTACTTCAGAATGAACATTAGTGAAAACCCTGCATATTAAAATATGTATAACCACTAGTGTACTCCAAAGAAAATGTTTTACACTAAATGTGTACATTAAAAAATAGACTGAAGATAAATTAATTAAACATTCAATTGAACATGTTGAAAATTAAAAAAAAAAAAGAAAATACAAATACTGATTAAGACAGAATTAATACAAAAATACAAATATCTTGGGCGCCTGGATGGCTCAGTGGGATAAAGCCTCTGCCTTCGGCTCAGGTCATGATCCCAGTGTCCTGGGATCGAGCCCCGCATCGGGCTCTCTGCTCAGCAAGGAGCCTGCTTCTTCCTCTCTCTCTGCCTACTTGTGATCTCTGTCAAATGAAAAAAAAAAAAAAATACAAATATCTGGGGTATCTGGGAGGCTCAGTTGGTTGAATGTCACACTCCTGGTTTTTGTTCAGGTCCTGATCTTGGTGGGTTATGAGATGGAGTCCTATGTCTGGCTCTGTGCTCAGTAGGGAGTGCTTGAAAGACTCTCTCCCTCTAATACTCCCCCCCATTAAATAAATAAATCTTCGAATAAAATAATATAAGTATCTCACAGAAAGTTAAAAGTGATCATTAAAATTTAAAGTCATAATTTGAAAAACCAATACACTAATGAACACATGTCAAACTTAATCAAGTAAAAGAGAGAAATCGCAATGAATATTAGTAAAAAGAAAGGAGTCACAGCTACATGTATAGAGAGTACATATAAGAAAATACTAGGTAGGGCACCTGCGTGGCTCAGTGGGTTAAAGTCTCTGCCTTCTGCTCAGATCATGACCCCAGGGTCCTGGGATTGAGCCCTGCATTGGGCTCTCTGCTTGGTGGGGAGCCTGCTTCCCCCTCTTTATCTCTGCCTCTCTACTTGTGATCTCTGTCAAATAAATAAAAAATAAAAATAAAAATAAATCTTAAAAAAAAAAGAAAATACTAGGTAAAACATTTTACTAATAAACCTGAAAATATTGATGAATATTATTCTAGGAAAACATAAAATCAATTGAAACAAAAACAAGCAGAAAATGCAGATAAGCCAAAAATGATAAAATATCATGTGAGAAATTTTTTAAATATCTTACCTTAAAAAGCATTTACCTAAATACTTGAATTTTATTATAGAATATAAATACATAACATGGAAAAACATAGAAATATCTATAACTTATTTTTTGAGGCTTTTATAACCTTGGAAGACGAATCAAACAAGGAGGGAAATAGTTATAGGCTATTCTCATACACAAAGATTTTAAAGTTCCAAATAAACTGTACATCAAGTTGTGAAATTTGACAAACTAGTAATTCTTCATAACTAAACATAGTTCATTCTAAGATTTTAAGTGTTGTTCAACATTAGAAAATCTATTAACTTAGTATACTATCTTAACATAAGAGAAAACTATAATCTATATAATAAATATGATAAAAACAGTTGTTAAGTCAATACCAATTCCTGATTAAAATTAAAGAAGTAGCATGGGTGCCTGGATGGTGCCTTTGGCTCAGGTCATGATCTCCCTATTCTGGGATTAAGCCCCTTATCAGGCTCCCTGCTGTGGGGGGGAGGCTGCTTCCCCCTCTCTCTCTGCCCCTCTCCCTGCTCATACTTGCTCTTTCTGAAATAAATGCATAAAATCTTAAAATAAAGTAAAACAAAGTAGCAGCTAAAAATAGAAGGAAAGTTTCTTAAGATGAGAAAACTTCTATTAGAACTTATAGCCAACATGATATTAATAGAAAAATATTAGAATTCCCATTAAATCAGGAATGAGAGAAATATGCCATATATGCATAATTTCCAAAGTGTGACTATGATTAAAGTGTAAGCATTAGTTACATTGAGACAAGTGGCTTTACCTGGGGTAACTACAAACAACTGGACTTTCCTCGGCAAACCAAAATGGCTCACTCTAACTCACAACTATTTTGTATGATACCTGAAGAGCTAGATAAATTCTAAGTCAAGAAAGGAGAAAGCAGATTTTAATACTTTAATGAAAGAAAGAAATCTACTATAAGCAGATTCATCAACCTATAAAATCTAAAACAAGGAATAAAATATTAAATGAAAATCGGAGAAAGACAACTATCATATGATCTCCCTGATATGAGGAAGTGGAGATGCAACATGGGGGGGTTAAGAGAGTAGGAGAAGAATAAATGAAGCTAGATGGGATTGGGAGGGAGATAAACCATAAGTGACCCTTAATCTCACAAAACAAACTGAGGGTTGCTGGGGGGAGGGGGTTGGGAGAGGGGTGTGGGGTTATGGACATTGGGGAGGGTGTGTGCTATGGTGAGTGCTGTGAAGTGTGTAAACCTGGAGATTCACAGACCTGTACCCCTGGGGATAAAAATACATTACATGTTTATTAAAAAAAATTTTTTTTAATTAAAAAACAAATTAAATGAAGTGTAATGAAAAAACAAAAAGGGAAAAAGTAGTGATGAGTTTGGACTTCGGGCAAGCAATTTCATGTCACAGATTGCTTGTGAACACTGTAAAATCTGCTAAGCTAGCAGAGAAAATTAAAGACATAGACACAGTAATTTTTTTAATTGTGGGGCAGGAGGAACAGTAAGCTATGCCTGACAAAGAGGAAGTAAAGGAGAAAGATGTGGGCGAGATCCATATGTTCCAAGATATAGAAAATAATTGTTCTTTTCAAAGAACAGAATTTTAAAGGATCAGTAGGAGCCAACCAGATGCATACAGAAGAAAATGGTTAGGCATAGGGAATAGCATATCCACTGACATAAGAAAGTGCATGGTATGTTCAGGAGTATTCACTGTTAGTTTAATTTGATTAGAACTCACTGGGACAATTAAATGAGAAAATGTACAGGAAGTGAAGAGCACGGTGTTTAGCACAGAATATGTTCCCTCAATGTTAGCTGCTACAGCAGCAGTAGTCATATAGTGATAGTAGTGTTGGGTATCCAGATTTAATAAAATACTATGTAAAATATGAAGCACATAATAATACACTGATGCAAAATTGGTACTGTTACTTTTATTCCTAAGCATTTATGCATCTTTCTTGAACAGGCGGTACATAAACAAATTCAACCAATCAGAATTCAGAATCTTAAACACACATGGTTCTCTCTCTCACCCACACCACAGGCTCACAACCATTTACTATAGCAAATATCAGAACTAAATGTGAGAAAGAAGTTGATATAAAAATTTACAACCGAATTAGATTAGATGAAAAAGTGGACTATTAAATCACCTCTGGTTAGTAACTAGTACAAATAAATAATACTCAAAAAGAACAACAAATGAGAGAGAATATAACAAAGATGTAGTATTTGAATCAGGATATTTAAAACTGGGGGGACTGGGTGGCTCAGTTGGTTAAGCGTCTACCCTGGGCTCAGGTCTTGATCTTGGTTGGGGTCCTAGGTTAAGCCCAGGTGTAGATCTCCCTGCTCAGCAGTGAGTCTGCTTCTCCTCCCCTGCCCCTCCCCCCCCCAATCTGTTCCCTTTCTCTGTCTCAAATAAATAAATAGAATCTTTAAAACAAAAGGATATTTAGAACTGGGGAGGGCAAAAAAGGAAGCCCTTTAGAAGAATACAAATTGCATTGTGTATGACTTTGGACAGGAGCCTCCTTCAGTTCTGGAGTTTCCTCCACTCAGACAATCCCCCTTCCCTATACTTTCTCTTTTCTTCTGGGAGCTGCAACACTGGTCTTATATTAATATTTCTAAGATTTCCAAAGTTATGCAAGGGCCTTCATGTCTTTAAGACAGTAGATACATCTATTTTAACTCCTTTTTTTTTTTTTTATTGCAGCAATAACACATCCTGAGATCCACCCTCTCAAAAAGTCTTTAGGTGTATAATATGTTTTTTTATTATAAGCACAATGTTGTACAGCAGATTTCTAGAACTTCATCTTGCCTTACTAATGTTGGGTGCCCCAAAATTGGGTACCCCAATAATGGGTCTGTGATTAAAAAAGCTAGACTGATACAAAGCAAAGGTCAAGCAAAGCTTTATTTCGCGCCAAGCATCAGGAATCAGACCGACCGTCAAAAAGACCGGTTGGGGCCGCCCCTCCAGAGAGGATGACCCCTCCCTGCTTTCCAGACTAACTTTTATAGAGCAAAGCCCATGTGGTTGGACCTGGCCACACACAGGTGGCCAATGAGATTGTAACACACACAGGAAACTCCACAGTGATGCTAGGCGACCAACTGAATTACAATTTATCCTAGTAGACATTTAAACAGCCTATCACCTAGTTCAGAATTGAAGCCCAAAAGGAGCCCAAAGGGTGGGGCCCATACTCCTCGGTAACTAGGAGACAGTATGCATCCCCACTGATTGAATACCTCCACCTGGCCTGACCCACCCTTGTATTTGGACTTTGTTACCTGGGACTGGTTTCCAGGACTTGCTTTTAAATAAGTTCCCCTGAGCCGGGGACGGGAGGTGGGGGGGCAAGGTCAGGCAAGGTCAATTTAAGTTTTACAACAAAATGGCAGTTCAACCGGGGGTGGGGCTGCTTTGGCTGAATAGGCCCTTACACTAAAACTTTATACCCAATGAATAGCAAGCAACTCTTCTCTTCTCCCAATCCCTGCCACTGGCAATCAGCAATCTACTCTTCAAGTTTGACTATTTGAGATCTCTCATATAAGTGGAATCTTGCATCATTTGTCCTTTTGTGACTAGATTATCTCAATTAGCATAAGGTCCTCAAGGTTCACCTGGTGTGTTATAAAAGGCAGTCTTTCCTTCTCTTTTCAGACTGAAGAACATTCCACTATATTTATGTCACATGTTCTTTATCCATTCATCTATTGATGGGTGTTTCCACATCCGGGCTAACTAAAGAGAAATTAAGTATTTAGATCCATGTGACCCAACACCCATCTTGAAGCTTACTTTCTTCTTCTTCTTTTTTTTTTTTTTTTAAAGATTTTATCTATTTATTTACTTGACAGACAAATCACAAGGAAGCAGAGAGGCAGGCAGAGAGAGAGAGAGAGAGGGAAGCAGGCTCCCTGCTGAGCAGAGAGCCCGACGCGGGGCTCGATCCCAGGACCCTGAGATCATGACCCAAGCTGAAGGCAGAGGCATTAACCCACTGTGCCACCCAGGCGCCCCGAAGCTTACTTTCTTCTTCCTTCCTTCCTTCCTTTTAAGAGAAGGCTATGCCTTTATTGGCATGCAGGCTACAAAGCAGCTGTACCAAGTGGCCTGGATGTGGGGCCAGCTGTGCTTCACAGCTTTGTAGGGGATGGAGAATTCGCCTAGGGAGTGGGCAGTCAATCCAGGCTTGCTGAAGGTCGGGTCCTTGCAGAAGTCCTCTACCTGCGGTTGGAAAACCAGGTTGGCCCACCGATGCCTTTGCACCACCTGGGCTCCTCCATAGGCGGGGCCTCCTTGCGCATAGTGCGCAGGCGCTCAGGCAGGCCCTCTGCTTCCTGCCCAGGCGCTTCCGGCCCACCTGGCGCTCAGCTGCCTCAGACGCCCCTAGGCCATGTCCAGCCGCTGGTCCAGCTCCACGACCGGGTGGGTGAACTTGTGAAAAGTCGCCCTCTTTTACTGTTTCACTTACATCCCCTTGCCGGTTCTTCGAAAGAGTGGTTTCCACGGAGTTTGTTTCATTTTAGTTGTCTCAGCCATCCAGTGGTTCTGAAGCGTCCCTCGCCCGCACAGCTCCTGACCCATATCCCTGGGGCCAGTTCAAAACCGAACCGGTTGACTGCCCTTTTCACAGTCAACGGGGTGTGCCGGGGAGGTAGGGAAGAAAAAGATTGGAAGAGGGCGGCGGGCCTGTCCTGGTTCCCGCCAGGGGGCGCGGGGAGGGGACGGAATGCGCGCAACAGGGCAGGCGACAACACAATGACTGGTCTCAAGTGCACAGGCGAGGACACAGGGTCGCCTGCCAGAGGCGTACCCCGGACGCTGGTGTCAAACTCAGAATAACCGACACCAGGAGAAGGATGGGGAGGGCCGTGGAGGCGGTCTGGTGGGCTGTTCCACAATGCTGCCTTTGTGGGGACTTCTAGAGGATACAGATCCCATCTTGGCAAAAAACGAAAAAACAAAACTTACCCTAGTGTTAGGAAGTCACAGAGATGTCTGGGACACTGAGAAAAGCAAGGAGCGGAGCAGCTGCTAAGAATGACATCTGTGGGTTCGGGAAACCTTTGCTAAGTCTGCTAAACCCAAGGAGGCATCCAGTCACTTTTGGTTTCAATGAGCACGTCTGGTTTAATTAGAAACAAATCATGAACATTAGAAATATATGCAACTTGATTATTTAAATTCCAAATATACTTCCTTTAAAAAAATTTTTTTAATATTTTTATTTATTTGACAGATCACAGGTAGGCAGGGGAGGGGTGGGGCAGGTTCCCTGCTGAGCAGAGCCCAATGCAGGACTCAATCCCAGGACCCTGAGATCATGACCTGAGCTGAAGGCAGCGGCTTAAACAACTGAGCCACCCAGGCGCTCTATAATTCCAAATATACTTCTTAACACAAATCATGAAGATAGGTTGTTTTTTTTCATCATATGTAGTATATTTCAACCTATTTTTAAATTACATTTAATATGTAAGCTAAACATGAAATAATCTCATTTTGTTTCATCATCAAAACATGGGTTTTTCTTCCAACTATAATTTAGCATAAATTTTAAGAAATGTTTTGATGAATGGAAAAGAGTTGAGGTTTGTCTTTATATATATGTAATTCATCCAAACAACAAATACTTAATGCATGCCCGCTATGTGCCAGGACATTTTTCTAGATTCTGGGAGGTCTAGCAATGAACAAAACAAAAATTATGTTACTGGGGCCTTACTTTTTATTATGCATATGAATGTGTGTGTTTGTGTTGAGAACAGATAAATTTAAAGCAAAGTCTAACATATATTAGAAAGTATTAAGTGCTGTGGAGAAAAATAAATTAGAGGAGAAAATATCAGGAAAGGGGAGTAATTTTATTTTATTTTATTTTTAAGACTTTATTTATTTATTTATTTAACAGAGAGACACAGCAAAAGAGGGAACACAGCAGGGGGAGTGGGAGAGAGAGAGAAACAGGCTTCCCACCAAGCAAGGAACTTGATGGAGGGCTCAATCCCAGGACCGTGGGATCATGACCTGAGCCAAAGGCAGAGGCTTTAACCCACTGAGCCACCCAAGCACCCCAGGGGAGTGATTTTAAATAAATTCATCAGGAAAGACTTTACTTCTAGGTAGTATCTGAGCAGACATGAAGGAGGTACAGAAACAAATCATGAACATATCTGGGAAAGAATACACCAGGTGGAGGAATGATAAATGCAAAGACCCTGAGGAACAAGTCTGAAACTACAAGGAACTACAAGTCTAGTGTGGCTAAGAGACTGATCCTGGAGTAGCTGCTGTTGTCAGTAAGCCCAGAGTCAACTCCTATAGAGCCTCACATGCCATAATAAGGAGGCTGGCTTTTCTCTTAAGAGGGTTTTTTAGCAGAACAATAACTTATGTAGTTTATTTTAAGAGGACCAGTCTGGAAACCCTGGAGTAAATTTTTAGGAGGCAGACTTAGGAAGCAGGGAGGCTGTTCAGAAGCTATTGGAATTAACAGACAAGAAACAGACTGACTTGTAGACTGGTGGTAGCAGTGGAGGTCACGAGATGAGGTCATAATTTGCATATGTGTCTAAGATGGAGTCATCAAGATTTGATAATGGATTGGAAGTGGGCTGCTAAAGAAAGAGGAATTGAGAATGATGAGTCCAAAGTTTTTAGACCAGGATGGTGCAGCCTCTGAGTTAGGAAAGGCAGCAGTTGGAACAGATTTTTGAAGGTGAATCAGGACATACTGAATTTGAGATGTCTCTAAGGGAAGGTAGGTGGGTATTAGGGTTTAGAGCTCAGGGAAGAAGTCTGAGCTGGAGCTGTAAAACATATATCAATTCTAGAAGATAATATAAGAGCAAATCCTATTACAGTTGACCTTTGAACAGCACAGGTTTGAATATGGGTCCACTTATGCACAGATTTTTTATAGTACTATAAATATATTTTCTCTTATGATTTTCTTAGTAACATAGTCTCTAGCTTACTTTCTTGTAAGAATGTAGTGTATATACATATAGCATACAAAAGATGTGTTAATTGCTTTTATTATTGGTAAGGCTTCTAGTCAATAGTAGGGTATTAGTAGTTCTTTGAGATCAAAAGTTATAAACAGATTTTTGATTATGTGGGGTCAGTGCCCCACACACTGTTCAAGGGACAACTGTATATAATACGTAATTAAGGCAGAATATGTAAAGATAAAAAATAAATTATTTAATTAAAAATTCCTCTTCATTTGCTACCTAAAAATTTTGATTTTTTAATTCCTAGGGGGGAATTGTGAGTTTATATACCACTTCACAAATCAAAGATTGAAAAACACTATATTTTCCTAATATATTCCTAAATTATTCCTATGTTTTAGCTTATAAATTAATGGATGGAAACTTAAATTACATTTGCCTGACCAGTAATATTTTACAGGTAACAAAGGGAACTTCTCACTGTGTGATAAGGTGAGACGGGCCTAACACTTCAAAGGCAAAATTGTAAGCCTGTTTCACTTATAGGAGTTCTTAAAACTGCACTCGAACTTGACACCTTTGCATAACTATTAAGCAAGTTATTCATTGGCATAACACTCTCTGGACTTTTTGTCCTTTTTTTTTTTTTTTTAAGATTTATTTATTTAACAGAGAGAGATCACAAGTAGGCAGAGAGGCAGGCAGAGAGAGAGAGGAGGAAGCAGCCTCCCTGCTGAGCAGAGAGCCCGATGCGGGACTCGATCCCAGGACCCTGAGATCATGACCTGAGCCGAAGGCAGTGGCTTAACCCACTGAGCCACCCAGGCGCCCCTGGACTTTTTGTCCTTAAAAGCGGGAGACCTGGCATTCAACACCACCTCTGACTCCAAGGTCTCTCAGTGATTCCCACATGTCTTATGAGACTTGACTGAAGTGCTGCTCTCCAGCACAGCCCTCACTTGAGTTCCAAGCCCAGTCAAGAGCACCTCAAGAAGAAGAGCAAGCGTAAGGCTTCTGGTATTCATTTGGCATACAGCAGGATAGACATCATGGATGGTATTTTATCCAGCAAAACAGAGCACCTTGCCTAGGGCATGCCATCAGCTGGGAGGGGGGCCTTTGAAATCCTTAAGATATACCCAAAGCACTTGTGAGGGTTAAGGTTATCTGGGGAAGTTTCCTAAAGCAGGTGATGTTGGAGGTCAGACTACAACACAAAGGATATTCTTGGCAAAGGAAATAGCATGTACAACATATAAGTGTGAAGTTCAGCCATCTGTGATAAACATGAAGGGATTTGGCAGTACTCAAGTGTAGAGTTCTTATAAAGTATCAAGAAGGTGACTAAGAAGGTTTAAAAAAAGAAAGAAAGGCTTGTATGCTTTGCTAAGGAGTTTAGACTTTTATCTTTAAGGTGATAAGGAACCATTGAAACGACTTACAGAGTAGATTGGCATGAAGAGATTTTTTTTGCTTATAAAATATGATTGGGATAGGAGAGAAAAATGGAAAAGGAATGGGGAAGGCAAATTAGGGGCAGATGGATCCATGAAGAGGCAAAATACTTGACAAATAATGAGAGGAGAAACTGTACAGATGGTGAAGAAGTGGTAAATTCAGGAAACATGAAGGAGAACTGATACAGATTAGTGACTGGCTAGCTGAAGTGAGTGAGATGGAGAGACTGGGATGTCTGAAACATTGTCAGGCAAAACATTGGGAGGAGCAGATTTGTGATGAGTTCTGTTTGAGAGTTGAGAAGATTCTGAAACTATAGTCAACAAGTCCAGTAAGTAACAGATAATGAGGGCAGAACTCAAAAAAAAAGAAGTAGAATCTCAGCAGGAAACAGGTTGCCTACCTAAAAAGATAATTGAAAAGGTGTTAATGAAGGCACAATTTGCAAAAGTATGAGCAGGGTTAGACAACTAACTAGAGCTTAGTAGGGCCTAGCCATAGTAGAAAGTGGCCATGAATCTTTGGACCTAAGGGGCTAGAGGATAAAGAGAATCCTGAATGGGTAAGAACTGCATCTGTAAGAGGGGGCCTCCTGAGGGCACCATGGTCTTTGGGAGCTGGGAAATGGCACATTCCCTTTCTTCAAAGCTTTACACATCTCACATGGGCTGCCTAGAACTATAACATTTGACTGTATAAAATGCACTTATTCAGGAAAGGATAGCCAGTCAACTCTAAGCTTGTCCTTTGCATCAGCCTATGGAGACTAAGCTAATAGTAGCAATACTTTAACCAATTACCTTTGGAATAATATAACATTACATTTCTAAGTATCATTGACAACTATTTATCTATATAATCCTAATTGCCTGATATCAGAGCAGTTGGTTAAACCTGTAAATCATTAAAATGGAAGGAACCATAGAGATTATCTACTAAAATTCATTATTACCACATTTCTAATATGCATGTCTCTAGGAACTAACACTATGAAGTGAACACATAAACAAGAGAGTAAACAAAACTATAAGGCCTTCATTTTATATTAAAACAATCACACATGTGTTACAGGATAGAATGCAAATAAACCCATGTAAGTTTTATTTTTTTTATTTTTTTATTTTTTAAAGATTTTATTTATTTATTTGACAGAAATTACAGGCAGACAGAAGGGCAGGCAGAGAGAGAGAGAGAGCAGGAAGCAGGCTCCCCGCTGAGCAGAGAGCCCGATGCGGGGCTTGATCCCAGAACTCTGGGATCATGACCTGAGCCGAAGGCAGAGGCTTTAACCCGCTGAGCCACCCAGGCGCCCCAACCCATGTGAGTTTTAAAGGTAAAACAGAAGATGTGAAATAATTTCATGCATTCATATTCCTCTTGATAAGGAAAAATTTAAGAAGCATTATTTCCAATTCTCTCATTGGCCTTCTTATTGGAGTCCACAAACCCCAAATATTATTTAAAGTTCACATGGCTCTTGTATGAAAAACCCATAGCTACTATCATCCTTAATGGGTTTCCGGTAAGGTCAGGAAAAAAGCAAAGATATCTGGTCTTACCACTTTTATTCAACATAGCACTGGAAGCCCTAGCCACAGAAGTCAGACAACAAAAAGAAATAAAAGGCATCCAGAACAGTAAGTAACATTTCAAACTTTCACTATTTGCAGAAGACCTGATACTATATATAGAAAACCTGAAAGACTCCACCAAAAATCTTCCAGAACTGATATTTAAAAATCAGTGAAGTCTCAGGATATAAAATCAATGTACAGAAATCTGTTGGATTTCTATACAACAAGAATGAAGCAGCAGAAAGAGAAAATAAGAAAAAATCCCATTTACAATGGCACCCAAAATAACAAGATACCTAGGAATAAACCTAATCAAAGAGGTGAAAGACCTGTATACTAAAAAGTATAAAACACTGATGAAAGAAACTGAAGATGACACAAGATATGCAAAGGCATTCCATACTCATGGGTTGGAAGAACAAATATTGTTAAAAATGTCTATACTACCCAAAGCAATCTACAGATTTAATGCAATCCCTATCAAAGTACCAACAGCATTTTTCACAAAACCAGAACAAACAATTCTAAAATTTGTATGAAACCACAAAAAAACCCAAATAGTCACAACAGCCTTGAAAAAGAAAAAAGTTTGGAGGTGTCATAGTTTCAGACAAAGCTTTAGTGATCAGAACAGTATGGTACTGGCACAAAAATAGTCACATAAATCATTGGAACAGAATAGACAACCCAGAAGTAAACCTACAACTATATGTGGTCATTTAGTCTTTGACAAAGCGTGAAAGAATTTTCAACAGGAAACAAAAGAGTCTCTTCAACAAATTGTTTTGGGGAAATCGGACCACTGTCTTACACCATACACAAAAATAAATTCAGAATGTATTAAAGACCTCAATGTAAGACCTGAATCCATAAAAATCCTAGGAAAGAACACAGACAGTAAGTTCTCTGACGTTGGCCTTAGCAGCATTTTTCTAGGTAGGCCCCCTCAGGAAGGAAAAAGAAAAAGAAACTATTGGCACTGCATCAAAATAAAAAGCTTCTGCACAGAAAAGGAAACAATCAACAAAACTAAAAGGCAACCTACTGAATGGGAGAAAATATTTGTAAATGACATGTCCAACAAGGAGTTAGTATTCAATATATATATAAAGAACTTATAAAACTCTATACCCCAAAATTAAACAATCTAAATTAAAAAATGGGCAGAAGACAGGAACAGACATTTTTCCAAAGAGGACATACAGTAACACATGAAAAGGTGTTCATCATCACTTACCATTAGGGAAATGAGAATCAAAAGTTCAATGAGTTATCATCTTACACCTGTCAGAGTGGCTAAAATCAACAACACAAGAAACAAAAGATGTTGGCAAGGATGTAGAGATCTAGGAACATTTGTCCCCTGTTGGTGGGAATGTAAACCAGTATAGCCACTCTGAAAAACTGTGAAAATTCCTCAAAAAGTTAAAAACAGAACTACTGTTTGATCCAGCAATCACTTTATGGGTTATTTACTTAAAAAATACATAAAAACACTAATTCAAAGGGAAGCATACATTATTTACAAGATATGAACACATTCCAAAAGTCATGGACTGATGGATGGATAAAGAAGTGGTACACACACACACACACACACAGGATTATTATTCAGCTGTAAAAAAGAACGTAATCTTCCCATTTGCAACAACATGGATAAGCTAGAGAGTATAATGCTAAGCAAAATAAGTCAGAGAAAGACAAATACCATATGATTTCACTCATATGTGGACTTTAAGATACAAAACAAACAAGCAAAAGGGAAAACAAAGCAGAGACAAATCAAGAAACAATCTCGATAGAGAACAAACTGACAGTTGTGGAGGGGAATGGATGAATAGGTGATGGGAATTAAGGGTTACATTTGTCAGAATGAGCTTTGGGTGATGTATGGAATTACTGAATCAGTGTATTGTACACCAGAAACTAATATAGCATTCTGTATTAACTAACTGGAATTAAAATAATAACTTAAAAAAATAGTTTGCATGAACTTGGGCAAATCATTAAAACTATGTTGCATGCCTCATTTGACTCATGATGATAATACCTACCAAAAGGGTTGTTATGAAGATTAAATGTAATAATTTATGTTAAAACACCTAGCACAGTTCTTGGCAATAGAGTATCTAAATATGCATCCTTTATTCTCAGCTCTTCTTCCACTAGAGATGAGATTGCAGAGAGTATGGCTGATTTGGCCAGTGCCACAATTAGTTCATGAAAGAGTCAGGACCAGGAAAGGGAAAGATTGAACATCTGCTCTGTGTTTATAACATAGAACATATGTAATGTCATTTAATCCAACATAAGCCTAGTGAATTATACTAGAACCCATTTCCTAGTCCCATTCTGGTGGCTTTCTGCTCCAGCTTCTCTTTGGTTTGGATCCTCTGCTTGCTCAACATGCAGTTGCATTAGCTTCCAATGACAGAGAAGCTCACACAGACATTCACATCTAATTTGCTGTCTTGCTGTGGCCTCTCTCCTGCTTACCATACTGACAGGTGGCTTGAAAATCATAAATGGATGGGATTCAGGAGAGACAAAACAGAGCAGCTGGCTGGCCAAGGTCAGCAAGACACTCTGGTTAAATGATTTGGAAGATTGGAATCAGATTTGAAAACCTTTCTCCCAGTTTCTTTCCTAGAGAGAATAATTTAGGAAGGTCCCAAATGACTCTCACTTTTTTTTTCTTTTTTAAATAACGAATATCATGTGCTTATGCAGTTGCCAACTTGGAAAACACTAGCAGCAAAGGAGTGAGACACGCTATATAGCAGCATTTCCCTCGGTATTCTCCAGAGATGAGTCTGACACACTTCTGGCTCAGAAGCCCTGGGCAAGGGATTGTAGCCACTGTTAACATCATCCATCTGTGGACAATATGCTAAAAATCCGTTCTGCTGACAGATGGTCCAGGCTGCATGTGATAGCATCTAGACACCCAGGGAAAATGGTCCTCTTTCAGGATCATTCCATTATACTCCTTCTTCCCCTACCAGGGACCGTTTTGATTACTTTGTTTTTAACTCATTTTTAACCAACACGTCCCTTTGCTGCTCAAGAAGCACATGCAAACCTTGCAGAGGGACACTAGGAGTGCTAAGAAACATACAATTATCTGAATCAGGAAAACAACTGAATATAAATTCACTGTGCCATTAATCTGCCCATGACTGAAGTGACAAGTTGTTTTGGGATAGCAAATGGACACAGAGGAAGAAGAGCTAAGGAGAAAGCTTAGCAAGTTTTCAACTAACATTTGTATTTTAGGGTTTTTATTAGATCAAGGATTCATTAATTCAAGTCAAAATTCTTGGCAATTGGAGGAAATAGAGGATTAGCCCAGGTATTTCAGAGGATTCTATATGGCAAGTTTTGTTTTGTTTTTTTTTTTTCCCTTGAAGATTTTATTTATTTATTTGACAGAGAGTAGGAGAGCATAGGCAGGGGGAGCAGCAGAGGGAGAGGGAGAAGCAGGCTCCCACTGGGCAGGGTGCCCAATGTGGGGCTCCATTCGAGAGCCCAAAGATCGTGATTTGACCCAAAGACAGTCGCTTAACAGACTGAGACACCCAGGTGACCCTATAGAAAGTGTTTTATAAAGAGCAATGGAATTAACATGCCCTCAGCTCTGTTTACTAACACTCCCAGCTCTGCTTACTAACAATGTAGGAATTCTCATCAGTAAGACATCCTTCTTTGCAGGATTAATGGTGGCTAAAGCAAAGTAATGTTGGTGGCCAATGCCATTCACAAGTTGTCAATTATTTTTATTAACATTAATAATAATGTTTCATCCTAAATAAGATTTCATTAGCTTTTTGACGGGGACATAATCAGATAGCTAATATTTTGGAATGCTGAAACTTGAACTAGGTCTTCTATCAGGTCCTGATGTGAGGACTACTTCATGACACCCTACTGCCTCCTTTTATTTGAACTCCTTTGTATCTCAGCAATGCAGAAGTTGCCACCACTTAAGGTCACAAGTATACATGGCTAAGTGTGTGTGTTTGTTAGAGAAGCACAGTAACACAGTTAAACATTTCTCTCACCTTTCCTGTTGTGTCTGCATCTCCCCAGAATGGCATTAGCTGTAGCTGCTTTGGTAACATAGATTGGAGCATAAGGAATCAGTGTAAAAACAGCATTACTCCTAGACTGAATAAATACCGGATGAACAGTAAATTAAAAGGCAAACAGCCAGAGTGTGACTTGGATGGATCTGTCAGACCTCAGTTAAAATTTGAGTCCCATCACCAACTAGCTGTGAGATGTAAGGCCAAATAATTTTATTTCCTTGAGCCAGCCATAGTTTTATTTTCTGTAAAATAGAGTTGATAATAGTGCTAAGCCTATCTCAAGGAGGTTCTGCTGATAAAATAATGTCATAACATTACAAATTCCCTTGTATGGAGGACTATAAAATGATTAGCTGTTCGCTCTTATACTAAGCATTAAACTACCAAAATGTTTCTGTCAAATCTGTTCTTCTAATTGCTCAGTCAAAAACTACACCCTTCTTCTCTTTCTTCTCTTTCTCTTTGATATCTTCATAACTATCATTTGATATACATTCAAAACATAGAATCAGAACACTTAACAGCATTCTACTTCTACCTGGTTCAAGATACAATTGTCTCTTGCCTAGATTTTAGCAGTATCCTTCTAACTGGTCTCTGCTGCCACCATATGTCCCTTTCCCCCACCCCAGCATATTGCAGCACAATAGCCAGAGTGATCCCTTTAAAAATATAAGTTGTATCCTGACCTTCCTTTGCTTAAAACCTTCCAAGACCCTCTCACATTACTGAGACTAAAAGCTAAATCTTTACAATAGGCTTCAAGGTCTTCTCATGCCCTTAAGGACATTTTGTTAATGAATCAGAACATCTATGTCAGCCCAATTCTTGGATCTCTGAACTACCTAAGAGACAATGAAACCATTCACCTCCAGTTTTAACCTTCCATAGGGCTTGGCTTCATCTTCTCTGTTATTATTTCTTTGTTAGTTTGTAAGACACGGCTTTGGATCAGGTTCTCAAAGCTCTGGAAACTGACCTTTCAACATGGGCAGCATCACATACCCATGGGAATTTTCCAAAGTTAAGAATTATCTTACAGACAAGTGGAGGGAGGGAACAGAGTTGACCTCTGGTGTAAATTCAAAGAGATGATACTGCAGTGTCAGACTTCTGTGTACTGTGCACACAGTATTCTTTGTGCCTGGACTGATACCTCTCATTGGTCACTTGTCAAAATCCCACCCACTGGTCAAGGCTGCATTTAGATATCATTGCTTTCTTAGATCCTTACCTAATCCATTCAGTCAAGAGTGGGTGTTCCTTTTTCTGCCCCACCAAAATTTCTCCTTCTGGCTTAGCCTATGAATCATTCTCTGCATTTTAATCTACCAAGTATGTCTGCTAAGTACTGATAAATTGTCCCTTCCTAGACAGAATGAGTCACAGTAGCTCATTATAATAGAATTCTCAAGGCAGGTAAGAAGAAGCTCCTTCAGAATTTCAGACTGAAAATTAAATGGGGATGGGAGAAGATAAGCACCTTCCGGTAGGGTAAAAATGTTTGTGTTGTTCTTTTCCCCAGCTGCCTCCTTCTGGCTCTCATTTCAGTGCCAGAGCTGTCTTAGGAAAGTTGTAGATTAGAGCAGTGATTCCTAGTAGCAGGCTAGGAAGTGTCATTCAGCAGAAACACCTGGAGATAGTTTTCAATACATCGATTCCTGAGCTACTTCTCTTGAAGTTTCTAGAAATTCAGGTTAAGTAGATCTAGGCCAGGACCTAGGTATAAGATTTAGCATCAAATAATCAGCAAAGTTTGGCAATAATAGACTTAGATGCTAATTTTAATAAGTTCTTAAGAGAACATGGGAACTATACATGATAGGGGGGAAAAGAAAAAAGGGAAAGCAAATGTGGAAAGTTGTCAGTATGGCCCTAGCATGGCACCGGAAAGAAGGTGGCTCTTAAGCTAGAGGGTGTGATTTTCCAGGTTAAGCTCATTTTTTTTTTTCTTGCCATTATATTCACTAATAACTCTAAAATAAAATTTTATACTCTCAGGGAATGAGTATATTGGCAAAAGATTATGGTATCCTTTCCTTTGGAAGTTATAGTTCCTCAGTGTAAATCAATAAGTTGACATCCTAGTAATTATATATTAGCCTATGTAGGCTTGTTTACCATGGGTCTCTTCTAAGATGCATCTATTATCATTATGTCAACAAAATCAGGTTTCTGAATCTGCAGACTTCCCAGGCTGCAGAAGAAAGGACCAAGCAGAAGTTCATCTCATTAAAAACACATACATTAGTAGCTGGTGGAAACCTCTAAAAATCCCCCTACATTTTACTCATCAATATATCCTTAATACACGAGAAATGAAATGTAGGGAAGAGCTGGAAACCTACACACAGGTTTTGATTCTGATGGATTTTCTTTGTGATGTTGATCAGTAGTAAATACCACTTATAATACTCTATTCCTTTGCCCCAGGCATTGTCACTGACACCTTACATAACTCATCCTATTTACTTATGTCACCATCCCTGCAAAAGAGTTCTTATGTGGCAGATACTACTAAATTCTTGCATGGTTAGTAATTCTTTCCTTTGTGCTTAGAAAGAGAGCCCCAATTTAATTTCAGGTTCTTGATGCACAAGTTGTAAACAAAATGACTAGAGTTCTATTAGCTCTCTTGAACTTTTGGGATGGAAGTCACTTGTTAAGGATGCAGAATAGAAAGAGCCTAGGTTTCTGAGGGTATTAAAAGACACTATATGTTCCATGGGTGGTCTCCCTCTGTGATTTCTTTTGCATAATAAATAAACTATTATAATTATATGCTGCTAAACATAATTGAAAGTGCTACAGAACTAGATTCTCATTTTAGATTCAGGAAACCAAGTACAACAACATTGAATAACTTACTGAGATATTATGAGAATAACTTACTGAGATATTAAGTACTGAGGAGATATTCTTTACCTGGCTATACAATTCTAAGGCCACTGTTTTTGAATCTATGCTATAAGATCTCAAAAAAAAAAAAAACAAAAGTTATTTTGCTTTTATCTTTGGTGTAGACCAGACAAACTTGTATCTGTTGACACTTTTTATGTACCAGGCATTGTGCTAGATATTGTCACGTGTACTGAATTATCTCATTTATCCTTTATGCTTGGGTTTCTCTGTATCTAAAAACTGGTGATTCAAGTAAATTCTCTCTTCCTTTCATCTCTATGAACCCAAACCAAAGACCTTTTCCTATAATCCAGCAGGAAACACTTGATAATCTATAGCCAAGGGTTGACTGAGGACTTTTCTGCAAGTCAGGCAGTTCCACCTGAGAAAATAACCTCTTTATCTTTGATAAACACTTAACATGAGTTTTAAACAAGCCAAATTGTTGCTGTCCTTTGCTTCCCTTTCAAAGTCACTCACATATGGGGGAAACCTTAAGACTCCTTAAAAACAGGATAAAACAGAAGTAAGTAGCTCTCCTACCAGAGGAAAGAGATGAAAAAAGAGAAAGGCTTGTCATACAAAGCAGCAACTCTGCATTTTGCTTAATAATTAAATAAAGGTTAAATAAAGAAGAAACACACAGGCACAAACACATACTCTTCACGTAAAAATAGAGCATGTAAAAACCAAAATTAGAGAATTTGAAAAACACCAAACCAAATACCACTCTATATTTAAGTACAATTAAACTGTTAAGTGTTTTAAAAAAAAGTGAAATCTTAAAAAAACTAGGAAGAAAATGACTATTTAAGCTCAGGAGATTATGAAGGGAAAAAATCAGTAGTTTGATTATTAAGAAAAATGCAAATGACAATAGGTGAAAGTTGAATTTTATGAGAAGTAAAAGAATTACAAATTGCAATGATAAGTAATTGTTTCTGACACATTAGCAAACATTTAAATGATAATGTTTCATATTAGGAGTAAAGCAATTAAACAAGCATCTTTGTACACTGATGGTGGGAAGATAAAATATACAGCTTCTCTAAAAAAAAAGTTTGGCAATGACTATTTACCCAAGAATTCAGAACAAAATTTATACGCAAATATTTTCATTTTTTCCAGATATTTCACAACTGTGACCTTTGACACTTTTTAAAAAAATAGAAGCCTCCCTTAAATTATGGATATTTATTGCCACTGTAGATATTTATTGAACAAAATGCACAATAGGCTCTCTAGACTTCCAGGAAACATTTGGAAATGCTAGATTATCAGGAAAACGTGAAGTTCCCTCAGGAGGCTACCTAGAAGTACTATACAGTCCTTTAGAATATGAATGTTATAGTATGGCGAGCAGAAAAGTCTCATGCATTCATTTGCTTATACATTCAAGAAATGTTTTTTGATTATCTATTGTATATGAAGTATGGTGCTAGGCACTAGGGGTATAATAGTGAAAGAAAACATGGGCCAGTAGCCACCCTCATGGGTAATCTAATCCAGTGGTAGAGATAAATTTATCAGTTACACATACCAATAGGAAAACTGCAACTATAGAAATACATGCTTAAATGAGGTTATATGGTACTCAGAAAATAGACAGGGGAGAGATGAGTTGATGACAAACTCTTATTTTGTTGTGAGTATAATAGAAATTTTCATTCACAAATTTAATAGTCTTGATTTCAGCTCTTCCATAATTTACTTGAAGGTCTCTGATATTTGAATGAATGAGTCCTTCTTACTGTGACTTTGTTGTTTTCTTTCCAAGTTTTTGGGAATTTGTGAAAATCTAAATTCATGCCATATGAATCATAAGGTTCTTTCTGACAGTATTTATCCCACGATTAGAACTATCTGAAAATTTAGGCTTTAAGGAACCTACTGTCTTTAATTGCTATGAAATCAGGACCTATATTATTCACAGCTGTATTTTCTGTACCTAGTGCATACCATTTAATAGATGCCTAATACAGGTTTCTTTAATGATTGAACTATTGTGATGATTGGTTTAGAAGAAACTTTAAAAACTTTAGGAACTTTAAGGAAACTTTAAAAAAGTCACTTATAACCATGTCTGCTTGTCTGAATCAGCTCATGGGCTTAAAGAAAGAAAGAAACTTTGTGCACTACTCCCTACATTTATGGAAGCAGAATCTTCAGGGGTAGAGCTTAAGGAATCTGTAGTTGTTATAGAACCCAGGTGATTTTGATGCTGTCTGCAGGAAATCTGTGTAAAAGAACATTTTGGACCATTTAAGGATTTTTAAAAAAACTAATCTTAATAATGAAGAAATTTATGGGATACTAATGATATAACAAGTTAGAAAAGTGACCCCATATAATGCCCAAAAATATATAGAAAAGAAATATATAGAAATAGATATAGAGAGAAATATATAGAAAAAGGTAAGAATCTGTTCGTTTACAAGAAAATCTAGACATAATTCATTTTTCAAAAAAAAAGAAAGATAATTATTGTCAAACCCTGCATGTAATTTATTTCCCTGTTAGTAAAATTATCAAATATATGTTGAGTGCCAGTGAGCTTTTTATTTACTTTGGGAGTGGGCAATGTGATTTTATAAGATTTACACCTTGAATTCTGGGGGCATGTAAATGGAGATGTAAATAATTTATGCAAATGAAGGATTAAGAAAATAATATATGAAGGGAAAGGGGAATAATAAATAGGTCCTGTGTTCTTTTTGCATTAGTTACAATGAACTTTGATAATGCCAGGTAGTCTATAAAAATCATGTATGGATTTGATTATGGTCATCCCAGAGCTGAGAAAGCTGAGCCTTTAAAATTGTATTTGATCCGAAGATTATTTCATTCCTAATTCTGTGTTCTTTCCCCAAATAGATACAGAACCAAGATGACACACCTTGGTTTCCCTTGGGGGCAGCCCCAATTCATGCCTGTTATCCCAGCACAAGTTCTGGTTGTATCTTCTTTCAGTCTCAGAAATATCCCAGTTTAGATGATAATTAAATGGTCTCTCCATGTCTGCCTAAATATTAAGTATAAGTAGACTATAAAAGACTTGGGAGAGATGTGGGGGACCTCTACGAGACACAGCTTTGGAGTAAGACAAACCTATATTAAAATCTCTGCTCTTCCACTTAGTATAGTATGATGTATTAGACAGATTATTTAAACTGGGATTTTGAGCCAGTTACTTCACCTAATACTCAGTTTCATTAATTACAAAATGGAAATAACCATGGTGCCTTCCTCACAGGGCTATAGTGAGAATTAATAGTGCAAGAAGAATGTTTGCATGGCAAAAATAAAAGGTAGATAGATAAAATGGTTTATCCCAAGGCATACACATGAGCAGTTTCCCAACTGCCTCTTTCTCTTAAATAATAGAATGTGACCCAGATCCTTGGAAAGGACAGAGATAATGGTTCACGTGTAACACACTTCATGCTTTGGGGAGAAAAGCACTTTGCCTTCAAATCTCTGTTTTGTTCAACATGTCTGAGTTATGGTTTCTTTTCAGAGAACTAGCATTTGACCTGAAGATAGCACATGGCGGAAGTCCTCTCTTTTTATTAAGTAGAAAATAGCATAGTTTAAACTATCCAATGTTTACCTGTTTGCAACTTTCTTTCATGATTTGTTTTGGGATTTAAAAAAATCGAATCCCTCAGTTGTAGCCTTTCAGCAACGTGTCAGTTCACACTGCCTGAGTGATATGTACCTACCAAATGTCTGCATGTTTGCAGCCTAGAGCAAGCAAATAAGAGCCAGCAGAAGAATGGGATGTTCTAGGGACTGATTCTTCTCTTCATATATTCCACCCAAATTATTGTCATTTTAGTTAATACCGAATCTGGCGTATGAAGAATGTCACCTTGTTTACTTCTCCCCACACAGCCTTTTTACTCATCTAAATTTAACTGCTTTGTGGGGGACTTTGAAAACCACTGCTGAAGAAATTGACAAATGTTCATTGGAGCTGGGTAAGGAGCAGCAGAGTTAACCCAGAGAAGGACTCTCCTCTCAAGTTCAGTTAGATCAGCAAACAGAGAGAGGCAACATTCTGGGACATTCTGAAAGACTTTTTGGAAAACAAAGTCCTTGATTTGGGTTTGTGGAAGGATAATTTCAATAGGTAGGCAGGAAAGAGTCCAGAGGAAACAAGTTACCAAAATATGGAAGGACTATGTAAATTTAAGGAAAATGAATAATCCGTTCAGTGAAGATAGAGCATAAGTGATGTCGAGCATGAATTGAGCATGGGGAACTGAATACCATATGGGGGCCAGATAATAAAGGATTTTGAATTCTAGATTGTGATATTTGACAACTGTTCTCTAAGTGGAGATTGAAGAGAGTAGGACAGCATATTTCCTACCTAAAATAAATAGTTGTTACTCAGATATGGCAGTCAACCCCATTCAACAATGCTGTTCTATGCCTGCAGTCATCTACTCTGGAAGCAATGTACAAGACAGATAAACACATTAGCAATCCAGAGAGCTAAATACAATGAAATGAGAATTTAAGGAATAGGGCTGTAGCAAAAGGAATCGCAATGTTAGACCTAATAGGACTTAGTGACTGATTAGATTTGGAAAATTAAAGAAAAAGAGAAGTCATATGACTATGATTTTCCAAGTTGGATTGCTTGGAGGGTGATAATATGCTAAACCAATTCAATGCCAACTATTTTGACCTGGCTTAACCCCAAAAGGGAATTTAGCAGCTGATGATTATTGAGCATTTAAAGTCCTACACTATTCTAAAACCATTATTGTCATCTCATTTTTTCCTCATAGTGGTACTGATGAGGTAGGTACAGTTGTTATCCCCATTTTACAGATGAGGAAAACAACACCAAGCTTTTAACCAAAGTGACATAGCTAGTAAGTGGTAGAGATTGGATTTGAGTTCAAACAGAGTTGGTGCTATTAACTCAATATGAACATCACCTTGCCATGGCTAAGTTGTCTCATAACACTCTCCCTCTCCAAAGGAATTTGGCCAGCTCTCAGGAAGGGCTACAAATAGAGATGGGAAAACTGTTGGCAGGTAAAGTTGTATTCACCTCTTCCCTCTGAACTCTGCTTCCTTAGCCCCCTGGTGGAATATGGTGATGCTGGAGGAAATGGCTACTTACAGTTCCCAAGAGCACATGACTGAGCTCAAGCCACAGTGGATCTCTCACTCTTTCTTGCTCAGTTTTATTTTTATTTTTAGTCTTTCCTTCCTTCTGGATTCCAAATTCCTAGCCAAGGAATTCTGACTGAGCTATGATTACATGGCCAACTCTGGTCCTGTCACTGGGGATGGGGTGCCTACTAAAAAGCTGCTTGAGGGACTATCTCTCTATGTAAGAAGCATTTATTCCTTGGCAATCACTGTGAATTATATAGACAGTTCCAATGAAGACAGTTCTATCATCAAACATCCTTGGAGTTGAAGTTTAAAAGGCCTGAATTTAGATTTCTGTTATACAACTACCATTAACAAGTCATTAGTTCTCTCTTGGTGTTGGTTTCCTCAAAAGTAAAGTATCTATAATTATCCATGCTCAGCTTACCTTCCAGGGTGATTGTGGAAACCAAATAGAGGGCAATGCTAATGCTAATTTCATCATGACATTTCTTAGTTTGTGCACCTTTAATAGTTTTCTGTTTCCCAAAGTCCCATGGCCTGGCTTTGGGGCTTCTCCATATTATGGCCTCATTTTACTTGGCCTCTTATTATGGCCTCTTATTATGACCTCTTCTACTATTCTCTAACACATTTCTCCTAACTTACACAGATTCATCATCCATCCATAGTTAGTGTAGGTAAGACTAATAAGGTGCTTATCATGCATAAGGACTATTTTAAAGGCTTTGCATATTTATTCATTGACCCCATGATACAGATGCTAATTTATTCCTGTTTCACAAATGGAGAAACTGAAGAACAGGAAATTTAAGAAAAATGTGTCCAAGCTCACACAGCAATAAGCAGTGAATCAGGGACATGGCTTTTGAGTCCATGTTCTCAGCCACTTCCAATGTGGATGTGAAAACACTTAGTAATCTACAAAGCACAGTTCAAACATAAGATATTGTTATTTCTGTCAAGCTCTGTATTTTAACACCAGAAAACAATGTTGGATCAAGAGGATCAAATGAAATAATGATTGAGTATTTGGATCTTGGTTTATATCAAATTTTGGGACTCTGGTTTTGTTCTACTTCAGTAGTTAATAGGAAAGCTACACACTCAATTCTGGCTCAAATTTTTCCATGAGAGTCTTTCGGAAAACATTTTGTTTGGTTTTTATGACAAATATTTTGATGCCTCCATCAGAAATTCATAATTCATTTGGGTCCACTCAGTGTCATGACTCATAAAATGTGTACTATAATTTATTGCCACTCTGGAGTCTCAGTTTTACTCAGTTCTAATTCCAGAGTAAGGTTCCAAGACAAAAGAAAAGGAAAGCATGAGAAAAATGGTGAGAATGATTGCATCAAGGAACAAAGGGCCAAAGGACCCTGGCAGAGAGCCAGGGAGGAGAGGAGAATCTTGGTCACTTCCCAAAGGAGCATGCTTTCTCAGAAAAGACTAATCGAGACTCTTTTATTCTTAGGAACATTACTAAACTAACTTAGAGCAAAAGGGGGGAAGTGTTGTCAGGATTGGGTGAGGCTTACATAATGAAATATAGGACCTGTGGGATAGCTGGGCAGCCTGGAAGCTAGGACTAGTGATCTTAGAAGAGGGAAGAGTCTTTACTACAAAGCCCTCCATTAACGTCACTGATTTTGTGTGCAACAAATTTCCCTCTTTCTTTTCTACTTTCAGCTAATTTATAAATATGTATGAGCCAAATTTAAACTATAGCTTATCTTTCTGCAGTAGTTTGGATGTCCAGAATTTGATTCAGGTGTTCACCTGAGCTAGCAAACTGTTTTGATGGACATATTCAAGGTGTGCACATTGTTCAGTCCGCCAAAACTGTGAACAAAAAAATGTTCTGTTAAAAGAGGTTGCGACTGGGTAGACACACTAACCTCTCCAATACCATTCACTAGTCCCAACTTATTGTGGGTATATGTAAGGGATGCAAAATAGCACAAGGCAAATAATTTTTCTTCAGATAACGTGGGCTTTCTTTTGAAAGATCAGACTATCTAAAAAAGCAATAAAATAGAGTGAAAAGTAATTGGAGTCTAATGAAGTACTTTGTGGTATAGTAAAAACAGAGTAGATGCCTTGAGAACTCAAAGAAAAACAAAACCCAATGACCAGAGTAGTAGGAAAGGGCTTCCCTGGGAGCTTTGGACCATCTTGGGCATGGAAGAATCACTGGGTTTGTGGCCAGTCCACTGAGGAAAGTGTGGGAAAGGACTCTTTGATTCATAGACCCATTTATGAAAGTAGTAATTGTACTTATGTGGATGACCCTGTGCTGGGTGTGCACATGTGAATGGGCACTCCATGGGTTCATGAGAATGGATGAATGGATGGCTGTATGGATGGATTATGGTTCTGTGTAAGTTAGGAGAAATGTGTTAGAAAACAGTGGAAGAGGCAAAATTAAAATGAGGCCATAATATGGAGAAGCCCCAAAGCCAGGCCATGTGACTTTGGGAAACAGAAAACTACTAAAGGTGCATAAACTAAGAAATGTCATGATGAAATTAGCTTTGAAAGAAGGCAAATTGAGCTGAGACAGAGTTGAACCAGGAGACAGAGATACCAGCTAGAAGAAAATGGTCACAGACTTGGTGTGGATTATTGAGGACCATGTCCAGGTTGTTGGCAGGGCACGGAAAGGAAAAGACTAATATAATGATATTCTAAAGAATGAAGATAAGACAAAGTGCATCAGTGATACTTCTGAGGTCTTTATGACATAAGTAGAAGTGACAGAGAGCTTAGAAACTGAGGGTTGGGAGGACAAATATGTTTCAGTAAGTTTCTGAATGACAGAACATAGGAAAAACGTACAGCCCTGATTAAAACCCTGTTAATGACATGGTCGGGTCATTTATTTTCTTGTTCCTTTGTATTTTTTTCCTAACTCATTTCTGACACCTCATTTCCAATGGATACAGAGAAAAGAAACAGGTCAGGCCCTTTCACATCCTTAGTGAATGAAGTCTTGGCTATCTCAAAATTGAAGGCACTCCTGTGTGGCATGGAACTGCTGACTGCTTTTCCTTAGAATGCATGATTCTGTTATTGGGCATTGATTTACTAACTGGGGCTCCTTTCAGCAGAGGCTGACCTACTGAATTAATGGTCGTGGCTGAGCAGATGAGCGTGATGGGGAACAAAGCCCAGTTACCTAGGATGAATGCCAGCCTCATTTCCCCCCACCCCAAGGGAAACGTTTGTTACTCACCCACAGAGTAAAGTGTACTCTGAGAGTACAGCACCAATGACATATATCTAGATTATAGCAGAAAAGGTCATTTTAGCCAACTTACATTAAAAAAATTATGCTCCTTCCTGCCAAAATACTACCTTTCTCTACCAAGAAATATTTCCAACTCTTAAGCCTCTTTCTTAAGCCAACAGAAAAAATTGTTATACACGTTCCTTTTGATCCCAGTTGCAAAACTCTTGTTTTCCACTGGAAGTAAGTGGACATTCTTCATAGAGAGCCTAACCTATCAAAATCTGCCCCAGTAAAGTGTCTATGGACAACAAGGGTTTTATGTCAAGGTCTCTCTGCAATTGAGTGTTAGTAGGATTTTACCTTTTGAAATGAATAATTTTAACTGAAACAGAACTGGAACACCTTAACAGCTAGGCTGTGGCTGTCACCCAAATATGGTTGAAAGATGGAAAATTCAGTCTTGCTGTTGTCAAATTTCTGGGTGATTTTTGTCAAATGGGGGTTTTGTGTCCATTAAGTCGAGGCAATTGAGGCATGATTATATTTTTCATTTTACAGTAAATCCTTATTCAGAGTCAATCTCATTCTTAAAGTGAAATAAGTATCTCTGTCCATGGCGGTATCTCTATCTTCCCTTGTAGTTCACATTTTAATTTGTGAGTTTTATAGTTAGAAAGTGATGAACAAACATCATACTGTTTAAATGTTCACTTACTTGTTCAAAGATCATTAATCAAAATCTTACTCTGTTCTGGAGAGAGAGTGGATATATTTTTAATCCTGTAGTTGTTGTTGTTGCTGTTGTTGTTATATTTGACAGAGATCACAAGTAGGCAGAGAGGCAGACAGAGAGAGAGGGGGAAGCAGGCTCCCTGCTGAGGAGAGAGCCCGATGTGGGGCTTGTTGTGGGGCTTGATCCCAGGACCCTGGGATCATGACAACCTGAGCCGAAGGCAGAGGCTTAACCCACTGAGCCACCCAGGCACCCCTCCTGTAGTTGTTTTTAAAAGCATTCTGATTCTGTGTTAATGGTTATAAGCATTTAAATCAAAATTATATGAGTACCAGTAAATTCTTGATGAGAAATTACTCTTAACAATTAATTCCATTAACCCGAATTAATGCCTTGATCAGTTTTGTATATAGCACACTTGAAATATTTTCAACTTTGTCATGTGAAGAAACATGCTGAAATTTAAAAAAAAGAAGAAAAGAGAATTTCACATGAAACATTGTCTTAAGAGAGAAGAAGTTTTAAAGTTTAGAGCTCATTAAGACTTATCAACCATCTGATCCAATATTTTTCAAACATTTTTTTCATCCAGCTGACATTTAGTGACTGTGTGACCACAGGCAAGTTGACCGCCTTTCTATGAAGTAGAGGTTACTGCTACCCTAGGGAGTAGTACTACCCAGGTTATCTGGTATGATGTTTGTACAAAAGCCATGTAGTATGCTTTGACATATAGTAGGGACTCAGGTTTGTATATATTTTGAATATGAGTAGGTAGTTGTGTTTGTGACCCAAGCAAGTGGCTGTCACTGTTAAGTCACCAGTTAAAAGCAGGGAAGCAACATGGCTGTGCCAAAAGAAAATATATCTTTATTTCTAAACACCTGGGTTCTATTACTGCTTTCCTCTCTTCTACCTAAGGAGTTTCAAGACTTAATATTTTGAGCCTCATTGTTCTAAATTGTTAAATGGGGATATGTTGTATGCATATATCTTGTAGTGTTGTGGTAACATTCTGCCTGCAGAGGTACTGTGTAAAATAAAATGGTTTTAAAATCCAAATGTTTAGTTTTCCTGTGGAAAAGACTATGGAGAAGCCTTGTGGCATCACCAAGGAAAGAAGCCAGAGTGGTTTTAACTTGATTCTTAATAGCTACACTTTGTAGAGACTCTACAATATGCCAGGCACTGCTGAGCACTTTACAAACACATTCCTGACTCACTAAATCCTCACAAACACCAGCATTTAGAATTGCTCACATTTTTCCCATGAGAAAATTGAGATTCATAGACATTAAGTATCTTAGTGAAGGCCACTTGGCAATGAGTAGGACCAAGGCACAAGCCCAGGTATGTCTGGCTGCAAGGCTCATGCTCTTTGCACCACGTGGTACTGCTTCAACCATGTGATGCAACAGATGCTTCCCAAATTAACATAACGTGGAGGTGTGGCAAGCAGACTGGCATGGGCTGTGTGAAGTGGGTGGGACAGATGCTGACAGGAGGCAGAAGTATGTGTACTGTCTGAAGGGAACCAGGACAAACAATCAAAGAATGTGCTCATGAGAAGAAAAATCTGTTGCTCTTAAAATGTTAAAACATTTTGTTTAAATAGAAGCCTCATTTTCTTGTAATGAAGAGCATCAGAGATTTAGTGAAATACAGTTAGTGAGGCCATCAGGAATGCTGTTAAGAGTTATAGTATGCCCTGTCTCAGGAAGACCCTCAAAGTGTATAGTGTGACCTTTAAGTGAGCCTCATTTAAAGTATGACCCTTCAGTCCATCAGTGTCCTTTTTGGCAGTATTCTTAAATTGCTTATAAAAATGTCACATGACTTATTAAAAGAAGCATGTAGGAGAATTCCAGCCCTCTCAGTTTATATAGTCATAGAATACCTCAGGGAGGAGAAGATGTTTTATTGGGAAATGATGTCTTTTCTTTTTCAGTTGGGAGTAGAGCTATAGCAACTTTGTTAATTTAACTAAAGTTGAATTTCAAAGGAGCAGAAAACTAGGCAGTTTTGTCTAAACTACCTAGTAATAAAGTTCTTATGGAAAAAAATATAAAAATGGAAACTGTAAAAGGAAAGAAAATGACAGGGATCCTTTAGTTAAATCTATGATGTATTTCACAAACAAATACTTGGAGGAGCTCATTTCCTTCTCTGTTCTAAGCATTCACTCAGCCCTTTTGTGCTTTTACTGGTTATAACAATAATGCATTCTTGTTGTATATACTTTAAATAGTATCAGAATTATATAGAACAAATGTCATCATCTAAACATAAACATTGTTTGCACTTGGATGAATGTTCTTCCGCACACATCTCCTCTGTGTCTCTGTCTTCTCACACACAAACACACACATGCATGCACATACATCATCCTATAGAAATGGAATCAAACATATGTAACACTTTATTAATCTTTCTTGCAAGTTTCCATGGATATCTTTCCAAGTTTTCTATTATCATGTTTAGTGGCTGCTTAGCATTTTCATCATATGAAATGCTAATATGCATAATGATAAATGCATAATATGATGAGTCATATTAATAGTGCTCATTACATACTGAACTCAGAGTCAGCAATTTCTGTCAAAGCAAAGTCCTTTTCTCTCACAGTTTTTAAGGTCCCTGCTTATAAAATTAGGTGTTTGAAGTAAATAACGTCCCTAACATTGAGTTGTTTTTAGTTTTGTGTGCTCCTATCTTTCCTAACCTTCCAGAATGAGGGACCATGAGAGCACCCAAAGGAGAGAGAAAGAGAAGTGGCAGGCTGGGGAATAAATTATTTGGGAATGAAGAGAGGTTTTTTTTTTTTGAGGAGAGCTATAAAGGATGAACTTGACTTTGAAGAACTGGTACTGGACATGGGGCAAGATGTGGAAAAAGGCATTTGAAAAGCAGAAACAGCATAAGGAGGAGCACTGAAGCAGGACAGAGCACACAGGTGAAACTGACATAAGACTACTTCAAGGAAAGTGACAGTAAGCAACTTGGGAGGGAATTTCTAAGTTGTGGGCATTGTGAAGGAGAGGGGAAGGAGAGGGGTAGGTGATGAGAGTTTTTAAAAGGTTTTAAGTGGGAAGAAGACAAAATAATAAGGGCAAAAGGATTTCTTTCATCTCTGTCCCCTCACTTTTTTTGAGTGGTTGAGAAATGAGAGTTACTAGAGCAGAAAGACCAGTTGGGAGGTTGCAGAACCCGAATCTTGTTAGCAGCCCTGGAGTGGGCAGGCAGAAGGACTGTAGCATCATCTTTAGTCAGTCAGTCAGTCTTTAAGAGCCTGCTGTCTAGTCTAGGACTGGACAGTCTAGGACTGGACTGCCTGGTTGGAATCTTTTCTCCAGGCTTTGTTAAGTATATGAGCTCAGGGAGTTTCTGAAACCGTTTCAGTGTCTTAATCTGAAAAATGGAAATAATGCTACTGACTCCTTTCATGGGATGTATTATGAGGATTAAATGTATATATCTATATATATAAATGTATATATTTATATTTATATATTTATGTATATATTTATATTTATATTGTATATAGCCAAGTACCACCTTTTTGGCAGAGGTAGTGTAAAGATGGGTTGAATGAAGAGACATTTCAGAAAGAGTTAGTGGAATGTTTAGGGAAAAAGACTTGATGCCATAAGATGAAGAAAGAAAAGATGACTCCAACATTTCTTATTAAATATTAGAAAGTGAGTTGAGTAATAAATGGGGAGCAGGTTTGCAGAGAGAAGTCATGTCTGCTTCATACTAGGCGGGTTTTAAGGTATATAAAGGATATTCACATAAAATATACAGCTTGAGATTTAAAACAATCTTGTATTTAGGAACCCAAGGAGAGGTATAAATTTTGGAGTCATGAACTTCACATATCATCAGGGGTGATTTTTAGATTTTATTTCATTGGTCAAAGTTTGGATATGATTGGGTGAAAATTCTAAGCTTAAAAGAGATAGAGGGTACACATCCATCCAATAAATAAATGTTGGAGGTATCTAACGTGTGCATGACAGAATATGATTTTAACATTGGTCTAGGGAAGCAAGGATTCATTTGACATACAATGGTCTGTTACTAGCTTTAGGAAATCTTGATACTGTGTTTCTGATATTCAACTAGCAGTAGTATAATTTCCAAATGATGATTTTCCTACTGGGCTGCATAAAACAATGACAAATGCTCTAGTTAATGAGCCTCAAAGCAATTAAAACACACACATCAGAGAATTCTATTGTACTTGATCATCAGAGAAATAAACAAAAATTCACTGTGAGGAGTAAATGAACTTGATAAGTTAATTATAAGTTAATTTCCAGAACAGATTTTGAATGCTACAGAACTCTGATATGACATGGTTGTAGGTTAGTTGTTAAGTTCTGACAGAATGAAAAGAAAATAATGGGGAAAGTACTTAGCTGGGATTTAGAAAAACTAGGTGTTTGAGCTCTCCAGCTAATTTCATGACTGGTCAAATCATTATACTTCCTTGAACCTCAATTTCCTTGTCACATTATCCTAAAAATAACTTTTGTGATTCTGTGATGAAAGTAAGTGAGACATTGCAGATAGAGATGATTTTATTGTCTGCTGATCAGTTTTGCTAGCACATGCAGGGACTATGTAGGGTGCGTCATTGGTGTCTGTAACAAAGAAAGGGGGCCAAGAAATCATATTACAGTTCACCACCACTTTGGTGTGTTTAATTTACTATGTGTCAAAGTCTGGTCCTTAGCTTTACAGGCTCAGCACAGAGGAGACGGATGAATTTCTAAGTGGTAGACTTACATATACAAGTGAATAAAACAGGAAAGAAAACAATTCCAGTATTCTAATCTATAAAAATACATAGCAATCAATGAGAATTGAATACGAAGGAGAAATTCTGTCATATTCTCTTCTTTGGCCTTCATGAAACAAATATTAATAATGCTGTTTTAAAGCATGAAATTAAAAACAGGAATTATATAGAATCAACAACATATAACTGTATAGCATTATTTGTATATATTGGCATGCTGCAAACATCTAGAGAAGGTCTTGTCTTTTTCTAAAAATATTTTATTTATTTATTTGACAGAGAGAGAGAGAGACAAGAGAGGGAACACAAGCAGGGGGAACGCAAGTGGGAGGCCTTCTCCCAAGGAGCCTAATATGGGGCTTAATCCCAGGACCCTGGAATTATGACCTGAACTGAAGACAGATGCTTAATGATAGAGCCACCCAGGCACCTTGGTCTTGTCTTTTCTTGATGAAAGTTCCTACTCCGTGGATGGTACTTAAGTGGTCATGGCTCAAAGCTCATCTCTGTGATTCTTCTTCTCTACTCTTTAGTGACTGATAGTCCATCTTTAATATGTTACTATAATCAAGCAAGTTATAGTTAAGTTCATTGGCTGGTGAGCCACTACCACTAGATATTTCATTTCTCTGATATGATCAAGATGGCATTGATTCTACAGGTTTATTCTCAAAGGAACATCTTATTTCCAAGTTCTTGAGCAACTCATTATGCTCCGCTACCACCAACCTCTACTCTCTCCCCTGGATCAGTATATGTTAGCAAAAAATTTTGATTTATACCCAGTCAAACTGACTACAAAATCCTAGGAAGCAGAATGAGATAGACTAGAGTTCTCTCCAATGGAACTTTCTGCAATGTTGGTAATATTCTATAATCTGTGTGATGCTGTGCAGTAACCATTTGCCATATGTAACTATTGAGCACTTCAAATGTAGCTAGCTAGTGTGTCTGAGGGACTGAATTTAAGTTTCGTTTTATTTAAATTTAAATTTAAATAGCCACATATAGCTAGTAGCTACCATGTTGAACACCAAAGGTAGAGTGGTAATTCCCAAACTCACTGAAGCATGAAAGTGAGTAGGTCCCAGGCATTTGTGCTTTAGAAAAAAGGTTCCCAGAGAATTCTGATGCATAACCACCTTGGAAACTTTTTTTTTTTTAAAGGATTTTATTTATTTGACAGAGATCACAAGTAGGCAGAGAGGCAAGCAGAGAGAGAGAGAGAGAGGAGGAAGCAGGCTCCCTGCCCAGCAGAGAGCCCAATGCGGGACTTGATCCCAGGACCCTGAGATCATGACCTGAGCTGAAGGCAGAGGCTTAACCCACTGAGCCACCCAGGCAGCCCCCACCTTGGAAACTTCTTAAGAAAGGTAGTGAACTGAGAACAGAGAAGCCTAATCCTGTCTGCCCTTGATCTTTTCCCTATTTAGCTTGGAACAAATAACTTCGCTGATCTGATTTTTAGCTTCTTTTTGTGTAGAAGGGATATTCACCTAGAGTTCATTGTATGTGTTAGCTAAATTAATACTCATAAAAAATTGTTAGGTTAAAATTCTTGGTGAGTCCCAAAGTTTTTAGCACAGTAGAAGATGCTGAAAAAATGACTGACTGAATGAATAAAATTATGGCAGGAGAAAATCTCTAATAAGACATTTCTCAGTTATTCATAAGCATCATCTAATGATATTACTTAGAGCTAAAAATTATTAACTGGTTACTATATGCAAGCCATTATGCCAGTATTTGTATTACTCTGTATAGTAGTTATTTTAGAGGTGTGGTGTCCAAGATTCAAAGGTGTTAAATTTTTTACCCAAGACTACACATAGCTAACAAGTGGCTGGGAAGGAGATCAAATCCATATTTGAATCCATTATCCATGTAATTGATCAATAAACTATGCCTCAGTTTCATAATTGCATTAGCTTTTCTTCCATTGGGATTCTAAAGGAGAGCAATAGAAGAAGCAACACTTAGGGGCTTCAGCTGCTTATACCCTGGCTGATTGGAAGTAGCCATCAAAGTGAAGAGACTAGATGGATTCAAGAGCAGAGAGGTTTGACAGGAACCTTATGTCAGGGTTGAGTGGAGTTGAGAGTGGGGTGCCAGCAAGCTCTGGAGGGGAGTACCAGACTTAAGCACCCCCCAAGCACCTGCGTACATCAGTCCAAGCAAGGTAACCCCTCTACCCAGTTCTTAGTTTTAGCTAAGATAGCTGAACTATAATGCTGGGACAGATTTTGATGTAAAGTGTGACCGCTACTAAATTTTTCCAAAGCTCAAACTCTCAATTTTTACATTAAATATGTTTACAGAATTGGATTTTGTTCCTTTTCAAAATTTCCAGTTTTCTCCACCAAACTCCCTCATCTGTTAAATGCATTCCTCTTCTGTTACCATACCTTAGATACACGCATAACGTTAATCCTAACTTCTTGCCAGTCCCTATAATAGACACTGTAAAACCTAGTAATTCAGTCTTTCATTTCTTCTAGTGAGGAGTAACCTCACTGGCCCAGTAAACACTGGCCCAGGAAATACGATGGAAGTCTGGTCTAGGTGCTCACTTGCCCCTTTTATCCTTCATCACAATTTTACTGTTGGTGGCTGGAAATGGAGTAGCCATCTTGAGAGAAAATCCAGGGAATAGGAAACCTAGTAGTCTGACCCTTCTAACCATGGAACTAAGGCCCCTGGACCCCTGCCTCAGACATACTTGTTTTGAAGTTAAAATAAGCTTTTATTTTTTTTTTTCTACTGTAATTAGGTTTCTAATATGTACAGTTAAAAGGAACCCTAGCCTTTATAACATGAATTGGGCTATTTTTTCTTTTTCAGTGACCTGTAATTATTGACCATTGCAATTAATGTATATTTTAAAGTTGGATCTTGGGGTGCCTGGGTGGCTCAGTTGTTAAGCGTCTGCCTTCGGCTCAGGTCATGATCCCAGGGTCCTGGGATCGAGCCCCACATTGGGCTGCCTGTTCCACAGGAAGCCTGTTTCTCCCTCTCCCACTCCCCTTGCTAGTGTTCCCTCTTTCGCTGAGTCTCTCTCTGTCTAATAAAATCTTTTTTTAAAAAAGTAAAGTTAGATCTTAGCTGCGAAACCATCTGATCCTATTGTCTTTTTATTTACTTGCTTGTTTGTTCATTTTTGGTGGTCTTTTTTTTTTTTTAATTTTTCTTTTTTTAAAATTTGAGTATAATTGACACACAATGTTACATTAGCTTCACAAGTGTAACATAGTGATTCAACAAGCTCATACACTGTGCTGTGTTCACCACAAGTGCAGCTATCATCTGTCCCCATACATCACTATTACAGTATCACTGACTATATTATTATGCTTTGCCTTTCATCCCCATGAGCTATTTGTTCTATAACTGGAAGCCTGGATCTCCCGCTCACTTTCACCTACTATGCCCCTCCCTTCCAGTAACTATCAGTCTGTTCTCTGTATTTATAGTCTGATTCCCACCAAAACAGTCCAAGATGATTCCTTTTCCTCCACACTTGTTATTTATATTTTTTATTTTACCCATTGAGACAGGTTTAAGGTAATATCTCATTGTGGTTTTGATTTGCTTTTTTCTAATGATTAGTGATGTTGAGCATCTTTTCATCTGTTTGTTGGCCATCTGTATGTCTTCTTTGGAAAAATGGCTATCAAGGTCCTTTGCCCATTTTTAAAAATTGGATTGTTTGTGTTTTGGTGTTGAGTTGTATAAGTTCTTTATATATTTTGGATATTAACCCCTTATCAGATATATCACTTGCAAATATATTCTCCTATTTAGCCATTGCTTTTTCGTTTTGTTGATGATTTCATTTACTGTGCAAAAGCTTTATTTTGATGGAGTTCCAGTAGTATATTTTTGTTTTTGTTTTCCTTGCCTTAGGAGATATATCTAGAAAAATAATGCCACACCCAACATCAAAGAAATTTCTGCCTGTGTTCTCATCTAGGATTTTTTTGGTTCCAGTTTTCACACTTAGATCTTTAATCCATTTTGAGTTTATTCTTGTGTATGGTGTTAGAAGATAGTCCAACTTCATTCTTTTACATGAAACTGTTTAGTTTTCCTAGCAACATTTATTGAAGAGACTGTCTTTTCCGCATTATATATTCTTGCCTCATTTGTCATAGATTAACTGACCATATATCTGTGGATTTATTTCTGGGCTCTTTATTGTGTCCCACTGATCTGCGTGTCTGTTTTTGTGCCAGTACCGTACTGTTCTGGTTACTGTAGCTGTGTAGTGTATCATGAAATCTAGAATTTTGATACTTCCAGTTTTGTCTTTCTTTTTCAAGATTGCTTTGGCTATTCAGGTCTTTTGTAGTTCCATATAAACTTTAGGGTTATTTGTTCTAGTTTTGTGAGAAATGTGGTTGGTATTTTGATAGGGTTTACATTGAATCCATAGATTGCATTGAGTAGTATGGACATTTTAACAATATTAGTTCTTCTACTTCATAAGCATGGACCATCTTTCCATTTGTTTATGTCACCTTTAATCTTTTTCATCAGTGTTTTATAGTTTTCAGAGTACGGCTCTTTCACCTCTTTGGTTATGTTTATTCCTAGGTATTTTATTCCTTTTTTGGTATAATTGTAGTGTTATTTTCTTTCTTTTCTCTTCTGTTCTCTCTTTTCCTCTCCTCTTCTTTCCTTTCTTTTTTTTTTTTTTTTTTTTTCTATTTTCTTTTTCCTTTTCTTTCTTTTTAAGTAGGCTCCACACCCAGCATGGAGCTGAATGCAGGGCTTGAACTCATGATCCTGAGGTCAAGACCTGAGCTGCAATCAAGAGCCAGATGCTTAACCAACTGAGCCATGCAGGCATCCCAATAATGCTATTTTCTTAATTTCTCCTTCTGCTGCTTCATTATTAATATATAGAAAAACTACCAATTTCTGAGTATTAATTTTATATCCTGCAACTTTACTGAATTCATTTATTCTAGTAGTTTTTTAATGAAGTCTTAGAATTTTCTATATATAGTATCATGTTTTTTACAAATAGCGACAGTTTAACTTCTTCTTTGCCTACATGGATTTCTCTTATTTCCTTTTTCTTATCACATTGCTTAGCTAAAACTTCCAGTATTATGATAAATAAAATTGGCAAGTGTAGACATCCTTGTCTTGTTCCTCATCTTAGAGTAAATGCTCTCAATTTTTCACCATTGAGTATGATGTTAGCTGTGGGTTTTTCATATATGGAAGTATGAATGAGGTATGTTCCCTCTAACACCACTCTGTTGAGATTTATTTTATCATGAATGGTTGTTGAATTTTGTCAGATGCTTTCCCTGCAGTCATTGAGATGATCATATTGTTTTATTGATGTGAAGTATCATATTGATTATTCACAAATACTGAACCATCCTTGGATCTCCAGAATAAATTCCACTTGATCTTTTCAGTGTATGTGGTTTTACTAATATTTTGTTGAGGATTTTTGTATCTCTGTTCATCATGGATATTGATTGGCCTGAAGTTTTCTTTTTTTGTGATGACTTTGCTTTTTGTATCAGGTTAATGCTGACCTTGTAAAATGTATTTGGAAGCGTTCCTTCCTCTATTTCTTGGGATGGTTTGAAAAGACTAAGTATTAGCTTTTCAAATATTTGGTAAAATTCACCTCTGAACTCAATTTGTCGAGGACTTTTTTTTAATAGTTTTTTTTCTCTTTAAAGATTTATTTACTTATTTTAGAGAGAGAGAGAGAGAGAGAGAGAGAGAGACCATGGGTGGGAGGAGGGGCAAAGGGAGAGGGAGAAAATCTCAAGCAGATGCCGTGAATGTGGAGCATGACATGGGGCTTGATCTCACAACCCTGAGATTATGACAAGAGCTGAAATCAAAAGTTGGATGCCTGGAGTACATGGGTGTCTCAGTCAAGTGTCTGTCTTCAGCTCAGGTCATGATCCCAGAGACCTGAGATCGAGCCTTGCATGGGGCTCCCTGCTCAGTGGAAGCCTGCTTCTGCTCTCTCACTCCCCCTGCTTGTGTTCCCTCTCTCGCTGTGTCTCTTCCAAATAAAGAAATAAAATCTTAAAAAAAAAAAAAAAAAAAAGAGTTGGATGCCTAACTGACAGAGCCACCCAGACACCCTGTATTTTTTTATAGCTTCTGTATTACCAATTCAGTTTTGTAATTTGTAATCAGTCTTTGGATTTCCTATTTCTTCCTGGTTCAATTTCAGTACGCTGTATATTTGTAGGAATTTATCCATTTTCTTCTAGTTTGCCCAGTTTGTTGGTGTATAGTTTTTTTTAGAATATTCTCTTACCATCCTTTATATTTCTGTGGTGTCATTTGTTACTTGTCCTGTCTTTTTTCTGATATTATTTATTTGGGTCTTTTATCTTTTTTTCTTGATGAATCTGGTTAAGAGTTTATCAATTTTGTTTATGTTTTCAAAGAAGCAGCTCTTAGTTTCATTAATTTTTTTCTTTTGTTATTTTAGTCTAATATATCATTTATTTTTGTGCTTATCTTTTATTTCCATTCTTCTACTCACCTTGGACCTATTGTCTTTTTTTTTTTTTTAAGATTTTATTTATTTATTTGAGAGAGAGCATGAGCAAGGAGAAAGTCAGAGGGAGAAACAGACTCCCCATGGAGCTGAGAGCCTGATGCGGGACTCGATCCCGGGACTCCGGGATCATGACCTGAGCCGAAGGCAGTCGTCCAACCAACTGAGCCACCCAGGGGTCCCGGACCTATTTTCTTTTTAAACATTACCTTTCTTTTCTCTTTTTTGGTAATTGGTTGATTCAAGTTATATATATATTCATATATAAGTTATATATATATTTATAAAATGAGTATTGTAATATTGGTTGATAATTGATTCAACTTACAAATACATATATATAATGAAGACATTTAAGGTATGTATTGTATTCTGTTAATTGTTTTAGTTTCCTATAGGTGGGGTTTGAAGTGTTCACATTTTGTCTTTTTTATAGGAATTAGGTAATTTTAGGTTTTATTTTGATATGATCTAAAGGTTATCTAAATGTGTATTAATTAATTCCAAGTTTTTATGCAATTTTATTATTTATTTTTAATATGTTTGCTTATTATCAGAGAATACTTATAAAATCTTTACTTTTGGGAAAGATATGAAGATGTACTTTGTAACCAAGTACATGAGTATTTGTGTTAGTTATATGAATATGTAGAAATATATATGGGTATAGATATTTAAATGTCTTCGTTATTAAAGAACAAAAGACAAAAGTGAAGAAAGTTAACATTTAAATCACTAATTTAGAAGATAAAACAATTAAAATTATGCAGATATAAATAGGGTAAAAGAACTAGTAACTTTTAAAACTAATGAAATAGAATATACTTCAGGAAAAATTAATTACTGAGTTGTCATTTGACAATAGATAAGAATTAACTAAGCAAAACAGTGAAAGAGCAAAAACAGTTGAATTTAGAAATAAGAAAAAATATATCTAGAGGTATGAAAATGAGGAAAATGTATATAAGAATATTATTTGCGGGGCGCCTGGGCGGCTCTGTGGGTTAAGCCGCTGCCTTCGGCTCAGGTCATGATCTCAGAGTCCTGGGATCGAGCCCCGCATCGGGCTCTCTGCTCAGCGGGGAGCCTGCTTCCTCCCCTCTCTCTGCCTGCCTCTCTACCTGCCTCTCTGCCTGCTTGTAATCTCTGTCTGTCAAATAAATAAATAAAATCTTTTAAAAAAATATTATTTGCAACTCTTCAGCAAAAAAATTTCAAATAAAAAAATTAATAACTTCCTAACAAGTATGTTATAAAAATAACCCAAAAAATGTAACTCAAATCAACTAGTTATCAAAAAGAGAATGAAAAAGGGTGCCTGGGTGGCTCAGTGGGTTAAAGCCTCTGCCTTCAGCTCAGGTCATGAGCCCAGGGTCCTGGGATCTAGCCCTGCATTGGGCTCTCTGTTCAGCGGGAGCCTCCTTCCTCCTTTTTCTGCCTGCCTCTCTGCCTGCTAGTGAACTCTGTCTGTCAAATAAATAAATAAAAATCTTAAAAAAAAAAAAAAGAATGAAAAGATAATGTTCAAGATGACAATAGACCCAAGATGAATAGAAAAAGTTATTTTCAAAATGATTTTTTTTACTACGTTTGAGCGTATTAAAATCTCAGGTAGTATTAATCTCTCTACTCTTGACTAAGTGAAGAAAATCATTTATTAGATTACGTTAAGGAATGATCATTATACTATCATACTTAGTTACCCCAATTTTAATAAGTTATTTTTGCCACTGATTCATAGAGGTTTGCAGACATCATTGGGCCAACTTTCAAGACTCAATAAATTCGAAATACAAAAATTTTATTATTTAAGTACAAAATTTTATTATGCTTTTATTATGCTTTCATGTTTGTCATCTTACAAGCATATTTTCATATAATTAATTATTGATCTAACCTCTAGAAGTTGTTGCTTTTTGTTTTGTTTGTATGTCATATTTCTTCATTTCTAGAATTCCACTTCTCTTTTATGCATTCTTTGCTTTGGTTTATACAAGCACTCTTTTTATTGAATTAATATATCAATTTTACAATTGATATGTTTCCTTCTTTTAAAAAGAAAGAAAATACTAACATTTCTGTTAAAATATCATTTGGAAAAGCCAGGTTTAATTTAAGATTTTCTTAAAACATTTTTAGTGACCTCCATTTCATTATTTCCAATAGAGTGACTATCAGAGGTCTGACAGAATGTCCAAACTACTTCCACAGCTAGAAAACAAGTTGCTTCCAGCTCAACTTGCACGTATATTTTTTCATTTGCTGGTTTCTAGATCTTTAGATGTATTATTTAATCCTCTTTGATACTTATGTGTTGACTAAAAATAAATTGAAAGTTTATTGAAAAAAGGTGACTAGAATAATAGAATAATTTACCAGTGATTGCATTATCTAGAGATAATTTTATTTGGAGATCGTCCCAACTAAAACATCTGGAAATTTTCAGAATCTTGGCTGAAACTTCAGTCTCCCTCTTTAGTATTGCACTGTACCATCTGCACAAAGATTTAATGTAGTTTTCAAAGTTCTCAAGAACTCCACTTTTCTTAGTCATAAATAGTAAAACTAGTATATTATTTTAGATAATGTCCCTTCTAGTCCAGAGGATCAACAGGAGCCATAAAAATAATTTTGAAGTCATGAATTTTACATTTAAGTACATTTATAAAATAAATGAAGTAGTTGAAACATTGTTGATGATGGCTGGATTTTCTAAAACATTTTTGAAGTATAATAAACACATTCAGAAAGGTACATAGAATATAGCTCTATAAATGATCACAGAAGAATCTGTTATATATATGTGTGTGTGTGTGTATACACAGACACACACACACACATTTATGTATATACACACACACATATTTTTTAAGATGTTATTTATTTATTTGAGAGAGAGCATGAGCGGGAGCACAGGCAGAGGGAGAAGCAGGCTCCACACTGAACAGCGATCCCAGTGCAGAGTTCAACTCAGGACCCTGGGATCGTGACCTGAGTGGAAGGCAGACAACCAACTGAGCACCCAGGTGCCCCAGTATTTTTGAAAACCTTTCATTTGTATTCCATATTAAACAAAAACTTCAGTCTCAGTGTACCCCAGCACTCCTGCTTCTCTTACTTCTCTGTAACACTTATCCTATCTCACATAGAATATATTTTCTTTTTTTTTTTTTTAGCCATCCTAACAATTGCTTTGATTTTATTGTTTTTTTTTAAGGTTTTATGTATTTATTTGACAGCGAGAGAGAGAGAGATCATAAGTAGGCAGAGAAGCAGGTTCCCTGCTGAGCAGAGAGCCTGATGTGGGGCTTGATCCCAGGACACTGAGATCATGACCTGAGCCAAAGGCAGAGGCTTTAACCCACTGAGCCATCCGGGTCCCCCACCCTTTTTTTTTTTTTAAAGCTTTAGAACAAGTTTTAGTGGGAGGAGTCAAGATGGCAGAGAAGTAGCAGGCTGAGACTACTTCAGCTAGCAGGAGATCAGCTAGATAGCTTATCTAAAGATTGCAAACACCTACAAATCCATCCGCAGATCGAAGAGAAGAACAGCAATTCTGGAAACAGTAAAACAATCACTTTCTGAAAGTTAGGACTGGCAGAGACGTGACTCTAAAGCAATGAGAAGATAGACCCCCGGGGGGAGGGGCCGGCTCCTAGCAAGCAGCAAAGCAACGGAGCACAAAATCAGGACTTTTAAAAGTCTGTTCCGCTGAGGGTCATTGCTCCAGAGGCTAAACCAGGGCGAAGCCCACGCGGGGTCAGCATGGCCTCAGGTCCCGCAGGGTCACAGAAGGATTGGGGGTGTCTGAGTGTCGCAGAGCTTGCGGGTGTTGGAAGGGGAAAACAAGCTACAGAGACAGAGCCGACAGTAAGATCACAGCTCGGGGTTACCTTGAACGGGTCGCAGGCTCGGTGAGCTCAGAGCGCGGCCGGAGGTCAGGCAGACATGAGTAACTGGGCGCTGTTCTCAGAGGGCGCACTGAGGAGTGAGGCCCTAGGATCTCGGATCATCTGGGCCGGAGACCAGGAGGCCGCCATTTGTATTCCTGTCCTCTGGAACTCTATGGAAAGCGCTCAGGGAACAAAAGCTCCTGAAAGCAAACCCGAGTGGATTACTCAGCCCCTGGTAAGGGCGGTGCAATTCTGCCTGGGCAAAGACACGTGAGAATCACTACACCAGGCCCCTCCCCCAGAAGATCAACAAGAAATCCAGCCAAGAACAAATTCACCTACCGAGGTGTGCAGTTTCAATACCAAGGAGAGCTGCAGAATTCCAGAGGAGGAGAAAGTAAAACACGGAACTCCTGGCTTTCTCCCTGTGATTTTTTTAATGTGGCAGTTAATTTAATTTTTTTTCTTTTTCATTTTTTTTTCTCTTCTTCTGCTAAAATTTTTTTTAACTTTTACCCTTTTCTTTTTTAACGTTTTTAAACTAGTTTATCTAATATATATATTTTTTCTTTTTTATATTTTTCTTTATTTGTTTTCCTTTTTTCTCTCTCTTTTTTCTTTCTTTCTTTTTGAACCTCTTTTTATCTCCATTCTCCCCCTTCACAATTTGGGATCTCTTCTGATTTGGTTAAAGCATATTTTCCTGGGGTTGTTGCCACCCTTTTAGTATTTTACTTGCTCCTTCATATACTCCTATCTGGACAAAATGACAAGGTGAAAAAATTCACCACAAAAAAAAAGAACAAGAGGCAGTACCGAAGGCTAAGGACCTAATCAATACAGACATTGGTAATATGTCAGATCTAGAGTTCAGAATGACAATTCTCAAGGTTCTAGCCAGGCTCAAAAAAGGCATGGAAGATATTAGAGAAAACCTCTCGGGAGATATAAAAGCCCTTTCTGGAGAAATAAAAGAGCTAAAATTTAACCACGTTGCATTCAAAAAAGCTATTAATGAGGTGCAATAAAAAATGGAGGCTCTCACTGCTAGGATAAATGAGGCAGAAGAAAGAATTAGTGATATAGAAGACCAAATGACAGAGAATAAAGAAGCTGAGCAAAAGAGGGACAAACAGCTACTAGACCACGAGGGGATAATTCAAGAGATAAGTGACACCATAAGATGAAACAACATTAGAATAATTGGGATTCCAGAAGAAGAAGAAAGAGAGAAGGGAGCAGAAGGTATGCTGGAGAGAATTATTGGTGAGAATTTCCCCAATATGGCAAAGGGAATGAGCATCAAAATTCAGGAGGTTCAGAGAATGCCCCTCAAAATCAATAAGAATAAGCCCACACCCCGTGACCTAAGAGTAAAATTTACAAGTCTCAGTGACAGAGAAAATCCTGAAAGCAGCCCTGGAAAAGAAGTCTGTAACATACAATGGTAAAAAATATTAGATTGGCAGCTGACTTATCCACCGAGACCTGGCAGGCCAGAAAGAGCTGGCATGATATTTTCAGAGCACTAAACGAGAAAAACATGCAGCCAAGAATACTATATCCAGCTAGGCTATCATTGAAAATAGAAGGAGAGATTAAAAGCTTCCAGGACAAACAAAAACTGAAAGAATTTGCAAACACCAAACCAGCTCTACAGAAATATTGAAAGGGGTCCTCTAAGCAAAGAAAGAGCCTACAAGTGGTAGATCAGTAAGGAACAGAGACAACATACACTAACAGTCACCTTACAGGCACCAGTGGCATTAAATTCATATCTCTCAATAGTTACCCTGAATGTTAATGGGCTAAATGCCCCTGTCAAAAGACATAGGGTATCAGAATGGATAAAAAAAGAAAACCCAACTATATGTTGCCTCCAAGAAACTCATTTTAAGCCCGAAGACACCTCCAGATTTAAAGTGAGGGGGTGGAAAAGAATTTACCATGCTAATGGACATCAGAAGAAAGAAGGAGTGGCAATCATTCTATCAGATCAATTAGATTTTAAGCCAAAGACTATAAAAAGAGATGAGGAAGGACACTATATCATACTCAAAGGGTCTGTCCAAAAAGAAGATCTAACAATTTTAAATATCTATGCCCCCAACGTGGGAGCAGCCAACTATATAAACCAATTAATAACAAAATCAAACAAACACATCAACAATAATACAATAATAGTAGGGGACTTTAACACTCCCCTCACTGAAATGGACAGATCATCCAAGCAAAAGATCAGCAAGGAAATAAAGGCCTTAAACGACACACTGGACCAGATGAACATCACAGATATATTCAGAACATTTCATCCCAAAGCAACAGAGTACACATTCTTCTCTAGTGCACATGGAACATTCTCCAGAATAGATCACATCCTCGGTCCTAAATCAGGACTCAACCGGTATCAAAAGATTGGGATCATTCCCTTCATATTTTCAGACCACAATGCTCTGAAGCTAAAACTCAACCACAAGAGGAAATTTGGAAAGAACCCAAATACATGGAGACTAAACAGCATCCTTCTAAAGAATGAATGGGTAAACCAGGAAATTAAAGAAGAATTGAAAAAAATCATGGAAACAAATGATAATGAAAATAAAACGGTTCAAAATCTGTGGGACACAACAAAGGCAGTCCTGAGAGGAAAATATATAGTGGTTCAAGCCTTTCTCAAGAAACAAGAAAGGGGTGCATGGGTGGCTCAGTGTGTTAAGCCGCGGCCTTCAGCTCAGGTCATGATCTCAGGGTCCTGGGATCGAGTCCCGCATCAGGCTCTCTGCGCAGCAGGGAGCCTGCTTCCCTCTCTCTCTCTCTCTGCCTGCCTTTCCATCTACTTGTGATTTCTCTCTGTCAAATAAATAAATAAAATCTTAAAAAAAAAAAAAAGAAACAAGAAAGGTCTCAGGTACACAACCTAACCCTACACCTAAAGGAGCTGGAGAAAGAACAAAAAAGAAACCCTAAGCCCAGCAGGAGAAGAGAAATCATAAAGATCAGAGCAGAAATCAATGAATTAGAAACCAAAAAGACAATAGAGCAAATCAACGAAACTAGGAGCTGGTTCTCTGAAAGAATTAATAAAATTGATAAACCCCTGGCCAGATTTATCAAAAAGAAAAGAGAAAGGACCCAAATAAATAAAATCATGAATGAAAGAGAAGAGATCACAACTAACACCAAAGAAATACAAACTATTATAAGAACATACTATGAGCAACTCGACGCCAACAAATTTGATAATCTGGAAGAAATGGATGCATTTTTAGAAACATATAAACTACCACAACTGAACCAGGAAGAAATAGAAAGCCTGAACAGACCCATAACCAGTAAGGAGATTGAAATAGTCATTAAAAATCTCCAAGCAAACAAAAGCCCAGGGCCAGACGGCTTCCCGGGGGAATTCTACCAAACATTTAAAGAAGAACTAATTCCTATTCTCCTGAAACTGTTCCAAAAAATAGAAATGGAAGGAAAACTTCCAAACTCCTTTTATGAGGCCAGCATCACCTTGATCCCAAAACCAGACAAGGATCCCATCAAAAAAGAGAGCTATAGACCAATATCCTTGATGCACACAGATGTGAAAATTCTCACCAAAATACTAGCCAATAGGATTCAACAGTACATTAAAAGGATTATTCACCACGACCAAGTGGGATTTATTCCAGGGCTCCAAGGTTGGTTCAACATCTGCAAATCAGTCAATGTGATACAACACATCAATAAAAGAAGGAACAAGAACCATATGATACTCTCAATAGATGCTGAAAAAGCATTTGACAAAGTACAGCATCCCTTCCTGATCAAAATTCTTCAAAGGGTAGGGATAGAGGGCACATACCTCAATATCATCAAACCCATCTATGAAAAACCCACCGCAAATATCATTCTCAATGGAGAAAAACTGAAAGCTTTTCCGCTAAGGTCAGGAACACGGCAGGGATGTCCATTATCACCACTGCTATTCAACATAGTACTAGAGGTCCTAGCCTCAGCAATCAGACAACAAAAGGAAATTAAAGGCATCCTAATCGGCAAAGAAGAAGTCAAATTATCACTCTTCGCAGATGATATGATACTATATGTGGAAAACCCAAAAGACTCCACTCCAACACTGCTAGAACTTGTACAGGAATTCAGTAAAGTGTCAGGATATAAAATCAATGCACAGAAATCAGTTGCATTTCTCTACACCAACAGCAAGACAGAAGAAAGAGAAATTAAGGAGTCAATCCCATTTACAATTGCGCCCAAAACCATAAGATACCTAGGAATAAACCTAACCAAAGAGGCACAGAATCTATACTCAGAAAACTATAAAGTACTCATGAAAGAAATTGAGGAAGACACAAAGAAATGGAAAAATGTTCCATGCTCCTGGATTGGAAGAATAAATATTGTGAAAATGTCTATGCTACCTAAAGCAGTCTACACATTTAATGCAATTCCTATCAAAGTACCATCCATCTTTTTCAAAGAAATGGAACAAATAATTCTAAAATTTATATGGAACCAGAAAAGACCTCAAAAGCCAAAGGGATATTGAAAAAGAAAGCCAGTGTTGCCAAAACTTTTCACTAATAAGTAACAACTTATTAGTTGTTACTACAACTACTAATTAAAAGTTACTTATTTTCTTCAAGCTCTTACTATGGCCTCTTCAAAACTCTGCTGGCTTCACTAATACTTTTTTGAGGCCTTCTGGCTTTCATACACTGCATAGTCCTGAAGTCAGTGATAGCTATTTTAGGTTTTTGTGATGGTAACACACAACTTATGGTTCCAAAATCTCTTCTAGTTATTCCTTTGCTTCCTAACAACCCCAGACTAGTGGCGTAGTGCAACCACTATTGTATTATACTCATGGATTCTGTAGGTTAGGAAGTCATAAATATAATGTGGGGCTAGGTTGTTTCTCCTCTTTGATGTCTGGGACCTCAGATGGGTAGACTCAATGGCTAGGAATGACTTAGTAGCTGAGATCTAGAGTGATTTGAATGTTTGCTCATTGACATGCATGGTGGATTTTGCTGGCTATCAACTGGGACCTCATACCTACATATGAACCCCTAAAAATGACACTCTATATGGCCGACTAGGCTTTCTCATGAATAGTGACTGAGTTCTAGGAATGAGGGTCCTACAAGAATAAGGAGGAAGCTGTATCACATTTTTAGACCTAGTTTTGGAGGTCATACAGCACCACTTAGCTGGCACATACCCAACCAGTTTTTTGGGGTTTTTTAAACATTTTAAAATTTAAATGGAATTAATTAACATATAATGATTACTGGTTTCAGAGGTAGAGGTCAGTGATCACCAGTCTTATGTAATACGCAGTGTTCATTACAGTACATACCCTCCCCAATGTCCATCACCCAGTTGTCCCATTCCCTCCACCTCCCTCCCCTTCCCTCTCCTTCGCTCCAGCAACCCTCAGTTTGTTTCCTGAGATTATTAAGAACCTCTTATGGTTTGTCTTCCTGTCTGGTTTGTCCTGTTTTATTTTTTCCTCTCTTCCTCTATGATCCTCTGCTTTGGTTCTTAAATTCCACCTATCAGTGAGATCATATGATACTTGTCTTTCTGATTGACTTATTTTGTTTAGCACAATACCCTCTAGTTCCATCCAATCATTATACACCCAACCAGTTTTAAGAGGAGAGAACCTAAATCTCACCTATCTACGGGAGAAATCTCATGTAGGAAGAGCATGTGTGGTGGGAAAAAATTTTGTGGCTGACTTTGGAAAATACAATCAATAATAGTAGTGTTTCCAAACCAAATTTACCATAACTTTGACTTTTGAATCAGATAAAAATACATCAGGAAGAGTTGGCATACACAAATTACTAATTTTGAGAAGAGTTTATAAAACTGTAAACATGTGAGCTGGGTATAGTGAGATTTTTGAGGGAGGCTGCTGTTACCACCTTTAAGTTTGAAATGTCATGACTGCTTTTGAATTTTACTATATTCATTATTTCATGTCTTGCTCCTTTTTTTTTTTTTAAAGATTTTATTTATTTATTTGACAGAAGGAGATCACAAGTAGACAAAGAAGTAGGCATAGAGAGAGGAGGAAGCAGGCTCCCCATTGAGCAGAGAGCCAGATGCGGAGCTTGATCCCCAGACCCTGGGATCATGACTTAAGCCGAAGGCAGAGGCTTTAACCCACTGAGCCACCCAGGTGCCCCATGTCTTGCTCCTTTTTATAGCAGTATATTTGTAAGTTTCATCTGTGCTCTTGCATATAATTCGAGTTCATTTTCATCACTGTGCAGAATTCTCTTTTATGAATACATCACAATTTATTTATCCATTCTCCTGTTGAGGGACTTTTTTTTCTAGTTTTGGCCATTGAGAACAATGCTGCCCTACACATTTTTTATCACATATCTTAGAGCACATATGCATGAATTTTCTGGGATGTATAACATGAGTAAATCAACTGCATCATAGATCATGTGCATCTTCAACTTCTTGATAATGCCAAACCATTTGCCAGTGTAACTGAATTAATTTCAAGACCACCAACAGTGAATATGAATATCTTCTAGTTGACATCCTTCTAGTTGACACTTACTATTGACTATTGACTTTCCTATTTTTGTGTGTCTGCCACTCTGGTATAATGGTGTGGTTTAATTTTTTTCCCCTGATTACTAATGATAGTGTACACTTCTAAATGTTTATTGATCATTTGGATTTCCTATTATTCGAAACAAGAGTTCAAGTCTTCTGCCCAATATTCTTTTGAGTTTCCTCTATTATTCTTGTTGCTTTTTCACTTGTTTTTTTTTTTTAATAGTCTAGTACAAGCCACTTGCTAGGTATATGTGCTGTACATACCTTTTTCTTTTTATCACTTTCTGTAGATGTCATTGTATTAGCAAATGGATAATTTTTGTTTAAGCAGTTTTTCTATAATACTACATGATGATATTTTATCATGTGATCTTCTGAATGTCTTGTAGTTTTTCCTTTTATGTTTTGGTCTATAAACTATCTGAAGTTAATGCTTTTGATTTTGTTCTATGTGTGAGGAACATCCACTTTTATTTATTTCCCTATGAATATTCAATTGACCAAAACATTTATTAAAAAGTACATTTTTCCCCATTGCTTTTTATTATAATAAGTTATCTCACATTTGCTGTAACAAATGATGTACTTGTTTTTTTTCTTTCCATTTTACTTTATGTTTTTCATGCTTGTTCTTCTTATTCATTTTCCTCATTTTATTTTGGTTTTTTTTTTTTAAGATTTTATTTATTTATTTGACAGACAGAGATCACAAGTAGGCAGAGAGGCAGGCAGAGAGAGAGAGGGAAGCAGGCTCCCTGCTGAGCAGAGAGCCCGACACGGGGCTCGATCCCAGGACCCTGGGATCATGACCTGAGCCGAAGGCAGAGGCTTAACCCACTGAGCCACCCAGGTGCCCCTGGTTTTAATTGGTTTTGACTCAACATCTCACACTTTTTTATTAGGGAGTATTTGTATTCTTCCAAACCATTGTGTTTACCCTTCATTTCCTGAAACTCAGACCTCTATGTGTCTCTATATTTATAAATCTGTATATTCAGTATTATATAAAAACAAGATACCAAGTATTTTCCATCTGTATGTTTCCTATTTCTCTTGCTTTGTTTTACTCTGTGTTATGATAAACATTTTAGTGTATTTTATTTCCCTAATCTTTAGCTACTCCAGGATAAGACATTTAGAAAGTTTTAAGATTTCTCCCTTCTCCAACTTCCTGAATACCTGATATTTGTTAAGATAACTTGAAAATTTTAATCACAGGTGATTATCAAGTTTTCCCCTTGCAATATGACTATATTAGTTGAAGAGCTCTTGTTTAGAATTGTATACATTCACACACTTTCATTATCCATTTATACACACATATACGTTGAGGTTAAGAATGAGAGATTGAGTCAACCACCTCAGTTTCTACCATCTTAATTCTCTAATTGGTTTCATTTCTTCATTTATTAGAATCCTTTCAGGAATATCTTTTATCAAATAGATATATTCTCTAAATATTTGAATATATATACTATTTTCCTTTTATTCTGACAGTTAAATAGTATCTGATTAGGTATAAGAGTCCAGTGTAGTAGCTCTGGGGTGCCTGGCTGGCTCAGTCAGTAGAGCATGCAACCCATAATCTCAGGATTGTGAGTTTGAACCCCATGTTGGGTGTAGAGATTACTTAAAAATAAAATCTTAAAAAAATAAAAAGAGTCCAAAACAAACTGAGGGTTGCTGGGTGGAGGGGGGTTGGGAGGGGGGGTGGGGTTAGAGGGGGTTGGGGTTATGGACATTGGGGAGGTTATATACTATGGTGAGTGCTGTGAAGTGTATAAACCTGGCGATTCACAGACCTGTACCCCGGAGATAAAAATACATTATATGTTTATTTTTTTTTTAAAGTTGCATTAGGTAGCATTTCATTAATATTGAAAAGAGTACCAATCTGTAAAATATTTTTTTTATTTTCCACACTTGATTTATTAAATGTAATTTTTAAAAAAAATAGCAAACATGCAGGCTGAATAAATATGACATGAATATTATTGAGTAAAAAAAAATTTAAAATAAAATAAAAATAAAAAGAGTCCAGTGTAGCAGTTCTTTAATCCATCATCAGTAGCTGTTATTCTTTATCCTCTAGATTCTGCTATTTTAAATTAAATACCTGATATCACTTTAGTACTTATTTTTTTTTTAAACTTACTTTTCGGTCAGGAAACTTTTAAATTATAATCTTTATGTTTTAATCTTTCAAAGTCTTTATCTGAAAAAAAAAGTCTTTATCTTTAGTGTTCATGTATTTTACCAGGATATATATATATCTGTATCTTTGTTTTGTTCATCTTGCCTGAACATTGTGAGGACTCTAAATTAGAATACTGAAATGTTTTTAAATTCACGACATTTTTTTCTGTCATTTGTTAAACATTGCTCTTACGCTAGCTCCTTTTATTTCTATTAGTCTCACCATTTTAGCAAATAAAATTCCCTTAGGTTTTCTTCCAAGTCCTTTATCTTTTCTTCTCTTGTCTCTATTTCTGTATATTTTGTTATATGTTTGGTCATATATTTCTCCTTGTTCTTCCAAAACACTAGTAACCATAGTATCCACCTTCTCTTTGTATTCCCCTGACACATTTTCAAATTTGGAAATTATATATATATAAAATATGTGTGTATGTATACTTTTTTTAATCTCACATATTTGCCTTTTTTTCCTTTCTTTTTTTGTGTTTGAACATTTAAAGTCTACTCTCTTAGTAAATTTTAATTTGCCTGTTTCCTCTCAGAGAATTTTGTAAATCTAAAAGTCTTCCTTCTGGGGTTTTTTGTTTTTGTTTTTGTTTTTTTTTCCTTCAGTCCAGGCCATCAGGGTTTCTGATGATACAGCACTTTCAAGGACTTCAGGGGTCTTTCATGTATTTCTTAGGGATTCACTCCTTTAAGCAGGAAGTGCTTCTGCAGATCTTCCTTATGTAAACCCATCTTTATTCCTGGATTTTATTTAGATGGCTGATGGGAATCCAGGAGTTACATGCCTAAGCTCTTCAAAGAGCATTCTGTGTGACTGAATATGCTGACTTTTTAATCCTTCCTATCCACTATAAGAAAGTTTTTGGGTATATTGTTGACTTTTAGTCCAGAGTACACATCCCTGACAATGAATCTTCTAACTTTTACATCTTTTGCTGTTTGGTTAGGTTGAGAATGTTCCAAATCATGAAGTCCTGGTTTCTTTTTCCTTAACCGTTCTCCCCTTAGTCTGTCTTTTTCTCCTTTTTTTAACTTAGTAGCAAGAAGGAACCAGGTCACACTGTTCATACTTTGCTTGGAATGTACCTGGGTAGATATCCAGTTTCATTGCTTACAGGTTTTGCTTACAACATAGCTGTACTTAATTCAGCTAAGCTTTCCACCACAGTACGACAAGTATCTTTTTCCTTTCAATTTCCAATAACACCTTTCTAATTTTCTTCTGATCCCATACCAGCAGTTTCTTTAATGTCCATATTTCTATCAATAATCTGATGATAATGATTTATGCATGCATTAAGACAATATATTTTCTCTACTATGCTTTTCACTTCATTCTGAGTTTTCACTAGCAGAGTTGTTAATGTCCACATTTATATTAATAGTCTATTAAAGGCAATCTAGGCTTTTTCTCTCATGCTGTTCAAAATTTTTACATCTTCTGCCCATTGCCCAATTCCTAAACTGTTTTACACATTTTAGGTATTCACATAGCACCATTTTACTTTTAGGTTCCAAAATCTGTATTATTTTCCTACTGCTGCTCTAACAAAATGACACAAACTTATTGACTTAAAGCAATACAAATTTATTATTTTATAGTTCTGGAGGCCAGGAATCTAAAATAGCTTTCACTTGACTAAAATCATGGTGTTGTCAGGGCTGTATTTCTGGATACTCTAGGAGAGAATCTGTCTTCTTATCATTTACAACTTCTAGAAGCCTTCTAAATTTCTTGGCTTATTGCCCTTTCCTTCATCTTCAAAGTCAGCCAAGTGCAGGAGCTTCAAATTCTTTCTGACTCTGCCTCTCCTGCCTCCCTTGTGATTATGTTGGACATACTGAATGATTCGAGATAATCTTTCCATCACAAGATCTTTAATTTAATCACATATGCCAAGTTTCTTTTCCTTTGTCAGGTAATGTGGTATATAGTCAGGGTTCTCCAGAGAAACAAAACCAATAGACATATAGAAGTAGATTTATAGATGTAGTTTCTCTTCACTGGAGAAGGTCTTTAATTAAACCTTCAGCTGATTGAATGAAACCCACCCACATTATAGAGGGTATTCAAAGTGTACTGATTCAAATGTACTGATTTAAATTTAAATATTTTATTAAAAATGCCTTACAAAAACATGTAAAATAATATTTGGCCAAATATCTGGCCTAGTTGACCCATGAAATTAACCATCACACATAGAAGTAGATTTCAGGGATTAGCAGGTAAACATCTTTGTAGGGCCATTATTCTGCCTACCACAGTGAAGATCTAAAAATGTGAAGAACGAATGGAGTAAAATAAGACAGAAGTGACAGGGAGGGGAGTATGGCTATGAATAGAGTTATAAGCCTTTCAAACAGATAAAACATAATTTTCAACAGTGGTGTGGGGGACTAGATGGGAACTCAGATATCAAGAAATATGGCAAGAGACAAAGCTATAGAGGTGGCCATGGGCCAGCTTTTAGACATAAGGGGTTAGTCTTCATAAAGGGTCTTGATATTCACCCTAAAGTGAGCACTGAAGTATGGATAGTGAGACAACCCACAGTGAGTCACTGGTGAGTTGTAAGTAGGAAATGATGAGATTATCATTTTATTTCAGGAAGACCACTCTGGAACCAGTGTGAAGACCTGACTTTCCAGGAGAAGCACTAGAGGTAAGAGAAAAATAAACAGTGACTGACAAAACACTGTAATGGTGATATTGAAGGGAAGGAGCTTAAGACCTAATAAAACTGGATGATAAGTAAAGATGATAAATACCGGGGCACCTGGGTGGCTCAGTGGGTTAAGCCTTTGCTTAGGTCATGGTTTCGGGGTCCTGGGATCAAGCCCTGCATTGGGCTCTCTGCTCAGTGGAGAGCCTGCTTTCCTCCTCCCTCTGCCTGCCTCTCTGCCTACTTGTGATCTCTCTCTCTCTCTGTCAAATAAATAAAATCTTAAAAAAAGAAAAAAGATGATAAATACATGAAAATATGCCTACCAACTATTTGGAAGATTATGTTCATGTCTAAGACAGAAGTGTGATTATAAGGACAGTCGATTGTATTATTAGAAGACAATGTAGGCATTAGGCAATATTTTCTTAGAGTGATGATATTTGATTATATTCTAAGAAAATGTCTTGATGGATTAGTAGGAAATGTGAAGACTCTCAAGAGAATTTCAAAGAGTCTATTGATAAGATTGCCTCTTTTGGTAGCACCAAAGTGAGAGTGGAAAAGCAGGTTTTGGTGAGGATCCTAAGAATGATGGAAGCAATGGAAGTCTTCCTTCCTACTTAGAGATAAAATGAGGTGGAAACTCGGTAATTTACTACCATTTTTTTGTTATGCACTGTCTTGGACAAGTTACATATAATTTTTAAAAATTTTAATAATCTTAATTTTATTAAGCACAGTGTCAGGCTTCAGCAAAAAAGTTTGCATGTATTTATTATTTAATGTCCACGTATTCCTGGTATGGTAACATAGGTACTATCAGTATTAAGATATTAAATATGAAGTAATTGAAGCTTAGAAAGCTAAAACATCTTAGCTTACCCAAGTCACAAAGTGTAGAAGAACTTAAACTTAAACCTCTCAGACTCTAGTAACTATTCTGTTAAGGAAAGATGTGTCTTTACTGACAAGGTACTTAGTGTAAGTAAATGGTCAAATAGCAGCTATGGTAACATGTACAAGGAGTACAGTAAAGAGACTCAGGGATGCATCTCCAAATAGCCAATGGTGTGCTGTGTGACCTTGAACAAATCTTTACTCTTTCTGTGTCCCATTTTCCTCATCTGCAGATTAGATCTATAGTTCCCATCTGCTGATTTACTGATCAGTGTGGCAAATTGTTTACCCTTTTGTGACTATTCCTTTCACCATTCCCCTCTGGGAATGAGGCTCAGATTCCCTTTCTTCCTATCTCAAATTCTAGATTTTACCTGGTGGATGGTGACCACTGAGACTGTAGTATGATTTGGTTTGCAAAATATCAGATGACAAGACCTCTAAAGTCCATTCCAGATCCTGAAGTTTACTAATGTGCTGCATTTGGCAATGTTTGCTTTTTTTTTTCCTCCCCTAGGCTGTAAATATATTTAGCTGTGAAAGAGAAATGCTGTTTACTGCATTGTTCACGTGTCTCAGTTCATACAAAGCAGAGATCCCACTGAAAGAAAACAATAAGACTAGGTGGGATTTCTTCTCTGTGGGAGAGATTAAAGAAATGCTAAAGTGCATTAAAAACAATGGAATATATGGGTGCCTGGGTGGCTCAGTGGGTTGAATCTCCCTCAAAATGGTTGTTTTACTTAGAAATTTAACAATAGCTGCCAATGATATGGAAGTAGCAGGTGGGCTTTTAAAGTAAACAGTGAGGTACGTAAAGCTATCATATAAGGGAATCACACTCTGTGACAAGCTAAAAAGCATTATCTTCCTTCAGTAGAAGTGTGTGACAGGGCTTGGGGCTGTTAAAACAATTGAGGTTCCTTATAACTGGGAAATTGCCTCTTTCATACAGTCCCTCAGACACTCTTCTGGCTGTACTTAATGGAAGATGCTGATGGCAAGCCACAAAGGTGCCACTGGAGTGACATTCCATTTAAAGTCACCGCCAATCAGATAGTGTGAGCTTTCCAAGGGGAGGCATAACCACTGGGCTGGAAGCAGGCAAGATTATAGTGCAGAACCTAACAATACAGGAGAGAGTTCTCCAGCCCAGTGACTTGGGGATGGGGCTCAGGGGGTAAGTAGTGTCATTGCTGCACACACGTGGATTTTGTGTCCCTCTTCCAACTTCCTCTCTAAGCCCTGTGTACTCCCTAGAGAAAGAATGCAGAATATGGAAGCAATGTGTACTTTTATTTGATTGAGAATGTACCTAAGTGAAATAAGGAGTGGAAATAAAAACAAAAGTCATTGTGTAATGGCATGAAAATTAGATTAGAAACTAGCAGAAGAACAACCATACATGTGGCCTCTCACAGTGGGACCTCCATTCTGTCATCAATTGCCTTAAATGATGTCAAAGTCAGCTCTAAGTTTATTTCTGTGGATTAATAATTGTTTATATTAGTTGGAGAGGTGGATTTAAGGGATAACACAAGAATAAACATATAGGCATTGGCAGGTCCTTTTAACAAATAAAAGAGAAGGGGCACCTGGGTGACTCAGCCATTAAGTGTCTGCCTTCCGCTCAGGGCATGATCCTAGGGTCCTAGGATCAAGCCCTGCATTTGGCTCCCTGCTCATTGGGAAGCCTGCTTCTCCCCTCTCTCACTTTCCCTGCTTGTGTTCCCTCTCTCTCTGTGTCTCTGTCAAATAAATAAAATCTTAAAAAAAAGAAAAGAGAAAATTGACCTAAGTTGATTATAGTGACTGGTGATAACATGACATGATATCTACTGACTGACTCTTGAATCCACCTCCCCTTCTTCCTCCATCATCTGCCTGTCACTCTTCATGTCTTAATCATTATGAACCTCTCCATGGATTTCCCTGCCTGTTTTTCCAATTCATTTCTACACTTCAACTAGAGGGATATTTACCAAAATGCAGATCTGCTCATGTCACTCCTCTGCTGACACATCATTAATTGTTCACTGTTGGCCTCAAAGTAAAATCCAAATGCCTTAGCATGTTGCACAAAGCTTTTTGCAGTATGGCCTGAGGGAGTGTTACCAGTAGCAGGGCTAAAGAGAAAAACCTACAAAAGCTGGGAGTTGTGTTTATCTGAAGTACTCAGAAATGTTCTTGGGAGAGAGAACAGGAGTCACATACAATAGGATGTGCATAGAAGCTAGCAGAAATGCCTAGGATTAATTAGGAAGGGTTGAGGAAAAAAGCAAAGACGCAAATGGGAAAGGTCTGAACCGAACAGATAGAACTGGTGCAAAGAATGGGTAGCAGGGAAGCTTCAGGAGGACCGTTGTATATAGTGAGGACAGAGGTCTTCATTGACCCTGTGGTGTGACAGAGTGAGAATATAAGAGAGGCAGGAAGGGCTCTACACTGCCTACCTTTCCAGCCTCAGCTCCTGTCACTTGCCTTCCCCTGTGCTATTCTCTTTCAGTGAAAGGAAATATTGAAAGTTCTCTGTGTCATTTCACGTGACTTTGCTCACACTATCCCCACTCTGGAGTAGACTTTCTTTTCTCCTGTGTGACAAACTTTTCTTCAACCTTTGATACCTTGACATGACATCAATTTTCAAAAGCTGAATGGGCCTTTCTTTGGGCCCTAGCACAGTTAATTGTTCCTTCTCTGTGTCTCCATAGGACCTTACATGTATCTAAGAAATCTCGCATAATTGCATACCACTATTATTTGTTAATGTGCTTGTGTCCACACTACACCATGAGTTTTTGGTGGTTTGGGATGTGCCTTTACTCAATACACTAAATGTATGAGGAAGAGATTGAGGGAGAGATCAACACCTATTAAAGATACTCTTTTTTCTCATATGTTGAATCCAAAGAACTAAAATAGAGCTCTACATTAAGTATTGTTTTGGTTTGCTTTAAATAACCTCTGGGAATGTTTTCTTCTGATTTAAAATAGTATAACAAAAATGTTCTTTTTACCTATCCATAAGAGGGACACCTGCCTAGAAGAAAAGGATGAGGAAGCTAAAGGACTTTAGATCAAAATGCTAGAGATGTGGGGTAGGTAGCAACTTGCTTCTAACACCAAATAGAGTGAAAGAAATGGTTTTAAGTTGCCTCCCAGAGAAAGATGACTTAGTCTGCCTTGTGGGAGCAAGTAAACAATAAAAGAGGCTGGATTTGATTTAACTTTGCTTCTATCACAGCATACTTCCCTTTGGAAGGCTACACATCCAGACTGCTAGATTTGGGGGAAAGAACACATCCCCAAAGACATGAAAATCAAAAATCTTAAGTTGATGGTTGTTTTTTATTTCTCCATTATCTTTCTGGGGTGAGGAGAACTTTGTATTATGAAGGATTCAATTTAAGAAAATTCAGTTCTATAAACACTTATTAAGTGTTTACTGTGATATAACTTACTGTGCCAAGTTGGAATTGTAAAGGACAGATGAAATATGAATGAATGAAAGAGGCAACGTAGAAGAATAACTACATGCTTTAGAGCTTTGGAGCCAGATAGACGTGGATTCATAACTTGAATTTTCCATTGTTCTATGTAACATACTTTAGTGTTATTATAAAAATAAAAAGACTAAAGTATTGTGGCTGAGCTGGGAGACTGCCATGGGGGCTTGATCCCAAGAGTCTGGGATCATGACCTGAGCTGAAGACAGACACTTAGTGGAGTGAGCTACCCAGGAGTCCCTATAAATCCAATCTTTATATGTAAAAAGCCCATATTCCTCAGAGGAAAAGGTTTTTAGCCAAATTCAAGAAAGAATATTTATTTATCTTTTTTTAAATTTAAATTCAGTTAATTAACATATAATGTATTATTAGTTTCAGAGGTAGAGGTCAATCATTCATCAGTCTTATATAATACCCAATACTCATTACATCAAATGCCCTCCTTAATGTCCATCACCCACCTACCCATCCCTTCCACCTCCCTCACCTCCAGCAACCCTCAGTTTGTTTCCTATGATTAAGAGTCTCTTATGGTTTCTTTTCCTCTCTGATTTCATGTTTTTACTTTTTCCTTTCTTCCCTCTGATTATTTGTTTTGTTTCTTAAATTCCACATATCAGTGAGATCATATGACAGTTGCCTTTTTCTGATTGACTTACTTTGCTTAGCATAATACCCTCTAGTTCCACCATATCACTGCAAATGACAAGATTTCAATTTTTTTTTTAAGATTTTATTTATTTATTTGACAGACAGGGATCACAAGTAGGCAGAGAGGCAAGCAGGGAGAGAGAGAGAGAGAGAAGCAGGCTCCCTGCTGAACAGAGAGCCTAATGCAGGGCTCGATCCCAGGACCCTGGGATCATGACCTGAGCTGAAGGCAGAGGCTTTAACCCACTGAGCCACCCAGGCGCCCCAAGATTTCAATTTTTGATGGCTGAGTAATATTCCATTGTATTATATATACTACATCTTTATGCCTCCATCTGTTGATGGACATCTGGGCTTTTTCCATAGTTTGGCTATTGTGGAAATTGCTGCTATAAACACTGTGGTGCAGGTGCCCCTTCACTGCATTTGTATCTTTGGAGTAAATACCCAGTCACAGTAGTACAGTTACTGGGTCATAGGTTAGCTCTGTGTTCATCTTTTGAGGAACCTCCATACTGTTTTCCAGAGTGGCTGCACCAGCTTGCATTCCCACCAGCAGTGTAGGAGGGTTCCCCTTTCTCCATATTCTCACCAACTCCTGTCATTTCCTGACTGGTTAATTTTAGCCATTCTGACTGGTGTGAGGTGATATCTCATTGTGGCTTTGATTTGTATTTCCTTGCTGCCGAGTGATGTTGAGCATTTTGTCATGTGTGTGTTGGCCATTTGGATGTCTTCTTTGGAGAAATGTCTGTTTGTATCTTCTGCCCATTTTTTATTAGATTATTTGTTCTTTGGGTGTTGAGTTTGGTAAGTTCTTTATAGATTTTGGATACTGCCCTTTATCTGATATGTCATTTGCAAATAATCTCCCATTCTGTCAGCTGTCTTTTGGTTTTGTTGACTGTTTCCTTTGCTGTGCAAAAGCTTTTTATCTTGAAGTCACAATAGTTCATTTTGCCTTTGTTTCCCTTGTTTTTGGAGACGTGTCTAGCAAGGAGTTGCTGTGGCTGGTGTCACAGAGGTTGCTGCCTGTGTTCTTCTCTAGGATTTTGATGGATTCCTGTCTCACAATGAGGTCTTTCATACATTTTGAGTCTATTTTTGTGTATGGTGTAAGGAAATGGTCCACTTTCATTCTTCTGCAGGTGGCTGTCCAATTTCCCCAACACTGTTTTCTTGTGAATATCCATTGGGCATTCTTCTCTGTTTTGTCAAAGAAAGATTAGTTGACCATAGTGTTGAGGGTCCATTCCTCGGTTCTTGATTCTGTTCCATTGATCTCTGTGTCTGTTTTTGTACCAGTACCATACTATCTTTCTATTGGTATTTCCTTGGTATAACAGTACCAAGCTGACATACCATTACAACTTTGTAATAGAGCTTGAAGTCTGAGATTGTGATGCCTCCAGTTTTGGTTTTCTTTTTCAACATTCTTTTGGCAAGAAAGAATATTTAGAAACCAAATATCAATTGCTTTTTTATAAGAGAGGTAAGTTTGTTATAGTGGGAAACTCACTAATTTTAAAGTCTTTGAATCCCAGCTTAGCATTTAGAAAATGCATTAACTTGGGCCAGGTAGTGAACTTCTCCAAACCTCACTTTTCTCATATGTAAAATAGGTAGAATAGTGACTAGTAGGATGAGATGAGTGCATTAATATGTATAAGATACCTATCATACTGTGTTGGAAAGTAGCAACTCAATAATTAGGAGCTTTTATTATTATTCCACGTTAGAATTTGTTGTTTCATTTCTCATGCATTAGCACTGTCATGGACATTAGCATCATCTTAAAGGATATAAACATATAATCTAGAACGGGAGCCATATAAATAGAACTAATCATTATATAGTGGGTTAACTATAATAAGAGGACTATATACAAAGGTATGACAATTTATTTTCTCTTGTTTACATGTTTCTTTTTTAATGAATTTTTAACCAATGTCTTCTTTCCTGACATAATAAATAAATATTCATTTATTTATTTATTTCATGGCTTAACACAATACCCATCTGTTACAGCAGAGTTTAGTAGATCAAGTCCAAGTATGCTTGAATGACTCCTCTGCTTAAAATCTCATAAGAGAATCAAGGTGTCTGCAAGCCAGACTCTTATCTGGAGGCCCTGGGAAAGAATCCACCTCTGGGCAGAATTAGCAGAATGCAGTTCTTGGATGCTATAGGGACTAAGGTCCCTGTCTCTTTTCTATCAGCTAGAGATCACTCCTAGCTGCTAAAATGAAGGCTGGCACTCTGCACTGGCAGTTCACCACATGTATGTTTGCTTTCTTCTGCATCTGCAGAGCATGTCTCTTTGTCTTCTGCTTCTCTCTTTCGTCCTTGCCATATGTTTTAAAAGGTTTGTGTGGTTATACTGGACCCATCTGGATAATCCAGGAGAAACTCCCCATTTTAAGGTCAATTAATTAGTAACTTAAATTAAATCTGTAAAGTCCCTGTTGCCATGTAACTAATATATTCACAAAAGGGTATCTCATCACATTCTGTTTCCAGGAATTAGGGCAGGACATCTTTAGAGGCCATCATTCTGCTAAATAGTAGCTGCAAATAGTTTTAAAAGTCAGATAGTGTCAGAAGACTAAGGGTGGGAAGAAAAAAGTCCTATATTCTGTCTTAAAGACTTTCTCCTCTGCATTGTGTTCCTCCAGACCAACTATTTTCAGTTATTTTGCTATTTGTTCTAAAATTTGCTTCTATATGTTTAAAAAAATGCATTTACTGATAATTGGGGTTTTAGTTTGGGACACAATAGAATAGACTCATCTCTGCTTGTTCCTCCCCACTAAGTATAACTAAGAAACCTGGAAATAAAAGAGCAGAGTGGTCATGTATAGGAGGATTCTGAAATGTGGAAAGAAAGAACAGCTGTTAGAGACCACAGGACTTGAGAAAAAGATAGTAGCCTGGCATCTCCCATCTCTCCGAGGAACAGAACCAGGGAGGGAGGCCTGGGCAGCACATTCTGACTGCAGAGGCACACCAGCAGAGACTGAAAGGCTTGTTGGCATCTGGTGGCCACGGGAAAAACTTTCTACCCTTATAAGCCCAATTTCTCCTGCTTTCCACCAGGTCCAGGAAGTGCATGTCTCCCACTCCAGGGGTAGAAATGAAACAAAGACCCTTCCTTCAGCACCACGTAAGGGAAGCAGACCAAAATCACACTGAGAGGGCTCTGAAAACTCAATTGTCATTGGAAACAGCCCACAAAAGTAGATTATGACCTGTTTGCTAAGACTAAAAGGGTTGATTATTACCTAAAATAAAAAATAGAATTCAGAATCTCCTAATATTCCAAGTTCTGATGATCCAACCAAAAATCACCTGCCGAACCAAAAACCAGAAAAATATCTCAACCTGAAAGAGAAGACAATCAAAAGACACCAAGATGAATCAAATACTGGAATTATTTGATACACACTTATAGCCATAATTAAAAAAATAAGAATATTATAAATACTCTTGGAAAAATTTAAGAAAAAGAAATACCACCAAATGGATAAAAGAAATAAAAATTACAAAACTGAAAAATATAGAAACTAAAATAAACTTTCACCACTCTTATTTAACATAGTATTAGAAATTCTAGCCAGAGCAATATGGATTGGAAATGAAGAAATACAACTGTCCCTATTTGCAGATGACATGATTGTCTACATAGAGAATACCAAAGAATTTACAAAAACAAACAAATAACAACAACAAAACAAAAGCAAAAACAAAATCAGCCCCTCAGAACTAAAAAGCAAATTCAGTAAGGGTGTAGTGTACAAGATCAACACTTAAAAATCAATTGCATTTCTACATACTAGCAATAAACATGTTGTGAGTACCAAAATTAAAAAAATAAATACTTTTTATAGTTGTTCCAAAGAAAATAAACATTTAAGTATAAATCTACCAAAAGCTGTGTAGGAGCTATATACTAAAACTTGCATGTTAATGAAATAGATCAAAGATGACCTAAATTAGTGGAGAGCCAGACTATGTTCATTGATTGCAAGACTCAAGATAATGAAAACATCGATTCTTTCTAAACTGATCGACAGGTTTAACAAAAGTCCCATCAAAATCACACCAAAAAAAATTTTTATAGCTATAGACAGTATTATTCTAAAATGTATGTGGAAAAAAAAAATGTATGTGGAACTTAAAGGGCCTATTATAGCTAAAACCATTTTGAAAAAGAATAAAGTGGGAGGAGTAACTCAACTTGAAGTTAAAACATTATATACCTATAATAACAAAGACAATGGTACTGGCAAAGGAATAGACAATCTAATAGTACACAATAGAGAATGCAGAAATAAACCTGACACAAATATGCCTAACTGATTTTTTTTTTAAAGATTTATTTTTTATTTATTTGTCATAGAGAGAGAAGCGAGAGCAAGCACAGGCAGACAGAGTGGCAGGAAGAGGCAGAGGGAGAAGCAGGCTCCCCGCCAAGCAAGGAGCCCGATGTGGGACTCGATCCCAGGACGCTGGGATCGTGACCTGAGCCGAAGGCAGCCGCTTAACCAACTGAGCCACCCAGGTGTCCCTGCCTAACTGATTTTTGACAAAGATCCAAAAGTAAATTTAATTGGAGGAACGGTAGTCTTTTCAATGAATGATGCCAGAGCAATTGAACATCTGTAGGCAAACAAACACACAAGCCTCTCAATTTAAGAAAGAAAGACAATATAGGGAAGAAGTCTGCAGGAACTAGGGCTATGTGAAGACTTCCTGTTCTTGACATGAAGAACATGCTCCAGTGGAAAATTGATCAATTACATTTCTTTAAAAGTAAAAGTAAAAACTTCTTGGGTGCCTGAGTGGCTCAGTGGGTTAAGCCTCTACCTTCGGCTCAGGTAATGATCTCAGGGTCCTGGGATCCAGCCTCACATCGGGCTCTCTGCTCAACGGGGAGCCTGCTTTTCCTCCTCTTTCTCTCTCTCTGCCTGCCTCTCTGACTACTTGTGATCTCTGTCAGGTAAATAAATTTTAAAAATTAAAAAAAAAAAAAGTTAAAACTTCTCTGCATCCTTTTGAGAGAGTGAAAAGACAGACAATAAGGTGCAGGCTAAGAGAAAATACTTATAAACCACATATCCAATAAAAGACAAATACCTAGAATACATAAGGAACTCTTAAAACTCAACAGTTTAAAAAAAAATATATATATATATATATATAAAATCCAGTTAGAATATAGGCAGTAGAAATGAATAGATATTTTACTGAAAAGGATATACAGATGGCAAATAAGCACAGGCAGAGATAGCCAACATCTGTAGCATCAAAAGAAGACAGAACCTCAATGAAGGGTGCATGGAACAGGCAACTCTTAATCTTAGGGTTGTGGGTTCCAGCTGCACGTTGAGTGTAGAGACTGCTTTAAAAAAAAAAAAAAACTTAAAAAAAAAAAGAAAACTTAGTTCAGTGAAATGCTACCACACACCTGTCGGAATGACTAAAATTAAAAGTGCTGCCACAACAAATGCCGACAAGTTGCAGAAAACCTGGATCACATGCAGTGCTGGTGGAAATGTAAACCAATACAGCTGATATGGAAAAAGAGTGAGACGGTTATTTACAAAATGAGGTGAAGGTTACATGGGACTTCTCTGGACATTTTTGGGCAACTTTATATAAATTTATTATTCCAAAGCAAAAACATTTAAAAATATACATTGACTATTATCTTGTATATCATCATAGTTATACATTCTCAACTGCCTTCCTATTATAGAAAATGAAGATGTTGGTTTTCTTTCATTCTCCCTTCCCTTTTATCCCACATTATCCCCTTTATAGTTATCATTATTATTATTGGTTAAATTTGTATAGTGTTTTTATTGTTATGATAACATAAATATTACTGCTGAACCAAATAGTCTCTTGGCCATTTCTTATACAGGTTTCTTGTTTTACCAGAGTTAAAATTGGCCTCTTTTTTCTTTTTTTTCATGTGCTTACATGAATATATGGCTAAGCCTTCTTCCTACCCTTTTTTTAATAGCTCTATTACAACTTTGCACACAAAAACCTATCATTCAGCCAAATCCATTTCTTTTTTCCAGTTTTTCCTTGGAGTCTTTTTGAGAGTCTGTGTCCTATACTCCACTCTGGAGGCTGATCTACAGAAATCCTGCTGCACTGTGGAGGTCCTGGAGATTCTGTCGCCATTTTAGGAATTCACCTCCTCTTTTTCCTGCTCTGGGTTATCTATTCCCACAAAACCATGTTCTCCTGTGTCCTGATATACCCCCTTTTTTGGTCTGGTGCACATTTTCCAGGAGCTTTCTGAAAAGAGGTGCATGGAGATTGAGATTGTATTTGACTGAAACTTCTTGTCCTTTACCCTCATACCTGATTGAATATTGAGTTGGACATCATGATTCTATGTCGAAAAACATTTCCTCTCAGTATTTAGGAGGCAATAGTCCATTATCTGCAAACTACCATTCTTAACACAAAATCTTTATATATACTGTTTTTACTGTCTGATCAATTTTGAATTAACGTTTTATCTTCGGTGTTTGCAAATTCATTTGTTTTGGTGAATTCTCAGTGGACCTTTTCAACTAGAAACCCATATCCTGATTTCATTATATTATTTATTTGATAATTTACTTCTTTCCAGTTCTTCATTTTCCCCCAAGTTTGTATTTTTTTAAGATAATGCCTTCTAGATTGATTCCCTAAATTTTATTTATTCTGTTTTTATCTGTTTGACTTTTTTTTTTTTTTTTGTATTTGTGAATGATTTCATTAAGTTTATCTTACAAGCATTTTTCTTTTACTTTGGATATCCTATTTTAATTTCTGGCAACTCTTTCTTACTTTCTGATTGTTCATTTTTTTTCCTAAAGATTTATTTTATTTATTTGTCAGAGAGAGAGAGAGAGCATGCACAAGCAGGCAGAGTGGCAGGCAGAGGCAGAGAGAGAAGCAGGCTCCCTGCTGAGCAAGGAGCCCGATGTGGGACTCAATCCCAGAACCCCAGGATCACAACCCAAGCTGAAGGCAGACACTTAACCAACTGAGCCACCCAAGCGTCTCTGATTGTTCATTTTTTAAAGCTTCCTGTTCACTTATCAGAATGGCTAAAGTAGTTTTTCTTATCTCTGTGGTATTAATTTTTGATCTCTTACAAATTTTCTTCTTTTCTTGTCTCTTATTTTTCTAAATAGATTTTTTTGTTTCTATTTTCTCTTTTTCATTTTAGATATTTCCTATAATGTTTAATAATCCTTTCTTTCCCTTTTATATTTAAAAATGGGTTCCTAAAGAGCTGGTTGGAAGTATTATGTACATATTCAGGGCTTCTTAACTGATGCACATCAATCTAAACTGGAAATTGGAAAGTATCCCAGCCTTTATATAAGACTTCTCCAATTTTCAATATATGCAGGTCTTTTTTTCTGTATGTTATTTTATTTTACTCTAGAGAATAATCCCCCAAACTTCTATCAGGAATTTATAAGTCTAGCTACTGATTCTTTGAAGCTAGATAGACAAAGGAGGCTAGGATGAGAAATCTTACCTTCAATATATAACTACCAGTAATCACTCTGTTCAAAGTACAGAGCTTTACCTCTTTGCTGGGTGTCCCCAAATCCATAGCCTCTCTGCTTTAATTTTTCAGGAACATATACCTCCAATGCCCTTCATTGGCGAAGGAAGGACTTAGGTGGACTAAGTCAGTCCTCCTTTGTAGACTTTTAAATAGTCCTGCTGTTGTCAGCCAGTCAGAAATCTCAAGAATGCTTTATATTTTTAAACTTGGAAAAGAAAAAAGAACAGTGAAGTTATTGACCCAGTCCTTATACATCTCTGCCCCTGTGTTGCCACAGTATTTGCTTGTCTCATTTAATCTCTTTACTCCTTTATGATATGGATCCTCCTTACTTTACAGAAGAAGCTGAAGCACAAAGACACTGATTAAGTTTCCCAGTATCACATACCTAGTCCATGTGGGGGAATTTAATAGAATGTCTTATTGGAATTCTTTAGTCTTTGATCAAAATTTGTGCAAAGATTCCAACATAGGGCACCAAAGGATTAGGAATGCCCCTCCAGTCCTTGTTTATCAGTTCATCTGATAACTTCTTTGATACCCCTTGACCTGAAACACAGGACCCCACCTTGCTGATTCCCTAAGGCATAAGTATCTTTTCTAGTGTGGGTAATGACAGTGGTTGCTATCCATGTTCTTTAGTTGTACTACACAGGCATTTTCTCTGTGGTCTGGGAAACTTACTCGACAGGGGTCTTTTGTTGGATGTTGTAAAGATGCAGTTGTTTTCAGAACCCGTTAAACTCTTTCGCTTTCCCAGGATGAGAAAGTCTCTTAACAGTGTTTTTACAACAGTCTTCATGCCTGATATTTAGGGGCATTCATTAGTATAATCTCTATAGTAAACTTAAGGGACTTTTACAGAAAAATAAAGAAGAGCCATAGATGGAAGAAGCTTCTGTTTCCCACTCTAGAAAAATTTATGAGGAAGTGAATTAGGGATGAGAGATGAAAAAAAGTAAACATATTAATGGTTTTAATAAATTATTCTGCCACTCACATAGTACTTTTTTTGAAAATCTGGTCACTTCAGCACACTCTCTGTACAATGTCACTGATTTTTTAAATTATGCCCTTCTGTTCTCTGTTAAGGCCACTTGCAACCATACAATGCCAATTGCTTTTTTTGAGAGTTTTGTAATCTCTCTAGTAAACTTCCCTTCCAGATGTTCAGAATGCTGTGTCATGATGTTGTTGTTTGGTTTGTTTTTTTTTTTTTTTTCTTCCTCTGAACTTGAAATCTGCTTTGCAAAGCTAACTTCAGACTATGCTTGGTGTTTCCTTTCCTGGCTATAATAAACCAACAAACATGGCAGCTTTCTACCCAACGCAAATCTCATTCATTTCACTATATCTTTAGGCCCCATATATCAGTTACCCTAAAAATTTTACCTACTTCTCAGGAGTGCAGTTATCCAAAAGGTAGTAAAGAATTCATCAGAAACCTTTCTTTGAGCCAGAGTAGTGTTTTGGCAGATGTTGCAGGATTGGCTTTGTGTCCTTTCTTAGGATATATTACTCATTTTTATAACTGGTCCCTGCTGCTTCTAATGTATCTCCACTGTGATCACTTTGATTTCCCTCCCTCTGTCCTCATGAAAATGGACTCTGAAGTCTAATTTGCAGATTTTTGCAGTACATTTCTTAATATACAATAAATCTCTGAATTCTAGCCTAAAAGATATATTGTTTTTTTAAATAGGGCTCACACTTAAACCCAGCAACTCTCAGTAATCCTTATAAGATTAATGCTTATTATTTGAGGTAATAATCTCAATTTTACAAGTTAATATGTAGGTATACATTAGCTTGTCCTCTTTATTACTGTTTTTAGTTCTGCTTTTTTTTTGTTTTTAGAATTATCAGATACTTGATATATGTTCCTTTCTTCACATTGGAACTTACTTTTTTTTTTTTTTAAGATTTTATTTATTTATTTGAAAGAAAGAGAGAAAGCACAAGAAGGGGGAGTGGGAAAGGGAGAAGCCGACTCCCTGCTGAGCAGGGAGCCCAGTGCAGGACTCAATCCCAGGACCCTGGGGCATGACCTGGGCTGAAGGCAGACACTTCACCAGCTGAGCCACCCAGGAGCCCCACATTAGAAGTTTCTTATCATATTTTTCCTCACTTTTTACCTGGTTTGATGCTGTGTAATTAACTGACAGATAAAGTATCTAGTAGACCATAAATTCTCAAAGCTCACGGTGTCTAAGGACCTATAGCACTAATTTTGTGTTGCAAATTCCTAACTTCCAATCTCCTTTTCCCAGTGGTCTCAGTAGGTCTTTGTTAAGGTCCAGACACTGGTATTCTGGGTAATAACTCTGATAGAGACAACGCTTTGAGAAGTACTATTCCTCACAGACAAATGTTCCTGCTTTAGGGAAATAGATGTCATTCAATAGCTCAACATTCCAGTGTCTTGGGCTATTGTTCAGAAGTCCAAATGATTGCCAGTACCATCTGTGTAGCCAAATGTTCAATTCTGAGACCATTTTTCTCTCTTCTTAAGTCTCATGGTTGGGAAGATATATCAAAAATACCACTTGGGATTTGTAGTCCCTTCACTTACTTTAACTTCCTGCTCAACACTTAGAAAGAATTCTATTTTTAAATGTCTTTAATCCTGATACAAGTCAGCAGGAGTGAGAAATGGTTAGCCATCTTCCTGAAACTTTCCTTCCCTTATTTGATGCATGGTTTGGAAGAACAAAGCATCTCTGGTTGATAAGGATGTTTACATTCATTCATATCTAAATGAATCAGTAGAAAGTACAATAGTCATGCCAATTTATCCCTGTCTCCTGTGATCAACAGCAAGCTTTACTTTTCCCAGCAGTGTTTAAAAATCATCCTTTCTGGATCATGTTTTTTTTTCCAGAAGCTCAGGAATCTCTAAATCAGTGGTTCTAAACCAGGTGCAGTTTTGACCCAGAGGACGTATGACAATGTCTGGAGACATCTGTGATTGTCTCGAGGGAGAAGGGGCAGCTACTGGTAACTTTGAAGTAAAGCCAGAGATACTGCTAAGCATCTTACAGTGCACAGGGCTGCATTCCCCACCCCCAACAGAGAATGATTGTACATTGCACAGATATTGAAAAACCCTGCTGTATATAAAACAAGCCTCATACTTGCCATGAATGCACAATAACTAGTGTATGCTGTTTAACTGTTTTTGTTGCTTATTAAATGTATACATCTTATGAGGTCATTCATTCTATGAATTCATTCTATGAATCTATGAAAGATTCATAACTTTCAAACTTCATTCTCATGATTCACATTTGGCTTTTTTTTTCTCTTAAGTTTTTGTTGTTGTTGTTGTTGTTTAATTTTATTTGACAGAGAGAGAGAACACAAACAGAAGAAATGGCAGGCAGAGGGAGAGAAAGAAGCAGGCTCCCACTGAGCAAAGAGCACCATGTGGGACTTGATCCCAGGACACCAGTACTATGAACTGAGCTCAAGGCAGAGGCCCAACCCTCTGAGCTACCCAGGGGCCCCACGTTTGACTTTTTTATACAGTCTTTTTTTCTTCTTCTTCCTTGTTTTTCTGAATTGGAAGCGTTAACATGGTATCTGTGTTTTTGTTACGTCCAACAGCTTTTCCCGTGGGGAAACAGCATCTCACCAACTCCATCCATGTGATTGTTATGAGTCTGCCAATCGTTCATAGAACACATGTGTGATCATGGGACCCAAAGGTAGGCCATTCTGTCATTTTACAGTGTGAAGTGTCACACTTCAGTGAAGACACAGGAGTATAAATGCCTCATCCAGTGGCAACACTCAAAAGAGAATGGTCCACGTTTCTGCTGCTACAGAATCCTCTGTAAATTAGGCAGTCCTTCCACTAAATATCTTCTGCTTATTTGAAATCCTTAGAGGGATGCATGGGTGGGTCTGTCAGTTAAGCATCTGCCTTTGGCTCAGGTCATGACTTCAGGGTCCTAGGATCAAGTCCTGCATCAGGCTCCTTGCTCAGCTGGGAGATTGCCTTGCTTTTTCCCACTCCTGCTCCCCCTGCTAGTACTCTCTCTCTCCCTCAAATGAATAAATAAAATCTTTAATATAAAATAAAATAAAATCATTAGAGACCTGTACTATTCCTAGCAGCCAAAGAACCTATAGGATATACTTTTCTTTATATAAAGAAGAAATGTTTAAGTAAAGAAGAAATATTCTTCCAGTTGTTTCACCTCTTCTTTTGCAATGAAGCCAGCTGGAATTAATTCTCAAATCACTGGGGGCAAACCTCTGGTAAGAACAAAATCTTAGTATGCATCCCTTGAAACTCTGGAGTGTGTATCTCCACATGCACTTAGGAAAGAGAATATTTTACAGTAACCCTCAAGGCTGGTCTGCCTTCCAGGGGTATCTGCAATACCTGCTACTTCTTGGAGATACACAGGAGAGACCTCTCAGGACAGCCGTGGTTTTCAAATTTCAGCAAGCATAAAGGTCACCTGGAAAGCCTGTTCGAAAGGATCCCTGGTCCTGCCACAGAGATTCAGTAGGCCTGGGGTGGGGCCCAAGAATTTGCTTTTCTAATGAGTTCCATGGTGACACTGCCAGTGAGGCTGCTGTACAGAACGTTTAGAGCAGTGTGGTGGGAGCAGGTACCTTTTCTGCATTTACCCTCGATCTAGCCTCTGACATAAAGCTCAGCTGCTTTCAGTTGCAAATAGCAGAAACTGGCTTAAATAACAAAGGGAATTTATCTCCTCATACAAATCATAGTTCAGAGGTTTGATGGCTTCAGCTGTATCCCAATTATGTTGCCAACTACCTGGTTCTTTCCAAGTAAATGACCTCTTTTTAAATATTACTGAAAATTGTGAAGCTCTCAGGTGTGCATGTACTTCCTAACTGATCACCACTCTTCAGATGTATCTTTCACCACATCCACATAGCAATTTTAGCACATTTTAGGACCTCAGTAAATTATTAATGTTAATCTCTGTGCTTCCTCCTCCTTGGAAGATATCTATTGTCTCCATGTGAAACAACTTTTTTTTTTCTTCTCCCACATCCCTCCCCTGTACCCAGAATAACTCCCATATGCCAGGAACTCATATGTACTGGGCAAGGAATGGAGAACAAAACAGATGTGGTCTTTAAAAAAAAAAAGCATAAATTCAGTTTAGATGTGTTTCTAAGTTTTTCTCATCTTCTCTCCCTCACCCATTTCCGCAATGCAGCTTGGGAATCCTTGTGACTCCGATCCTTCCTCTTATAGAACATACCACATTTTACTGCGTATATTTAATAAATAGAAAAATATGAATAAGCGTAAAGTAGATTCAGTCATGTAGAAAGAAATGACTGGGGGAATGTGGCTCTAAAGGCCATAGATTTCTGTAACTCAGATCATGATCCATTCAACTGATCTTATTAGGATTTTGAAATATGAAACACATGGTGTATTGAAGATTGGGAAAACATAAAGATCCCATAAAAAGAAATTGTATTATATGTTATTAAATCCAAACCTTAAAATATTTGAGAAATCAATAACATTTTACAGTACTCTTTTTTAATACTACTCCTTTGCCTTGGGATAGTTAACTGTATTAACCGTTATTTCTCCACATAAGCAAAATAATAATAATAATAATAAAGCCATGAGGGCCTGGATTGGACATGTCTTCAGCTGAATACATCCTCTGAAGACTACAGAGCTGATTTATAACTCCATTTGAGCAATTTGCTTTACTGATGATCTCTTCTCCTTCCATCCAGCGCGGTAAAGCACTGTCAAAGAAGACAAATGACTCCGATTCGGTGTGTTGTGTCGGTGTCTAGTTTACCTGGAGTTCTTCTTGTTCCTCCCTTGTGCATATCTGACAGTGTCCTCTCAAGGTCAGAGAAAGAGTGAACACACACTGACTAAACTGGAAATAAAACTAGAAAAGTTTGTGAAGAATGGGCAGCAGAGGAGATGCTGTTTCTCACCCTCATCTCACTTTGCCTTTAGGTTTCTCCTTTTTGTCCTTTTCTCGGCTCATTAACTCAGGCATTGGCATAGCCAAGATGACTTGTAAAGATTGCATTTTAATCTGAACAATGATAATGATGGAGATTATGATCTGGCGACTTAGGCAAAGACTGAGAAAGTGCTAAGACTATATTGTGGGAAACACAGCCAATCCTTCTATTGTTGGGTCATTCCTTGGGGTCAGATGGGCAGAGGAGGAAAGGAAAGTAGTAAGACACCTGCTGAGCTATTATTTATCTAGGAGAGGATCACTGGTCTGTGGGGCCAGAAGTTCTTAAAATTTGGGGTAATAAGGAAAAGAACACAAAATAGCAAAAAATAGTGTAAACACATGTTCTTAAATTGACAAAAGACTTGGGGAAAAATTACAAATATAACAGTGCTGGCAGTATAAACATCACAAAGTTTAGAAAAATAACACAATGTTCTCCTTAATAAATGGTCTCCCCCAGCACTATAATACTTTTTCTTTTTCTCACACATACGTCTGACTCCAGGTGCCATTACACATTTTTATATAACAGATAACTCTGGCCTCACAGATTCACGTTATGACAGTAGGTGACTGAGCAATAAGAATATAATGGAAAATCAATGCTACACTTAACAATAACTTAGCTATTTACAGAAGAGACTGTAAAACTTGTAAACATCTCTCCCTAAACATAAACAAAATATATTCCCACTTCAATTTCTCCTTGACCAGATCCTAAAATTACCCACAGGTACTCTCCCACTACACCTTTTGGCAAGGGGAGTTTGCTCCCTATCCATTAGGTACCAGGGGAGAGAGTCCTTAGACTCAAATAATGTGGTAAAAACATACTACGCTTACAAATTTTGCAAAGACAATTTGATAGTGCTCCTGGAAGGTGACTTGGAAGGTACCTGCTGTAGCCAGTGTTTGTGACTCCCTCAAACACTTAGGTTAAATCCTAACTCTCAGTGTGTTGGTGTTAAGAAGTGGGACCTTTGGGAGATGTTTAGGGCATGAGGGTGAAGCCTTCATGAATGGGATCTGTGCCCTTACAAAAGAAACCACAGAGAGCTCCCCACTATGTGAGGACACAGTGAAAAAATAACTATGAACCACACAGCAGGTCCTCACCAGACACCAAATTTGCTGGCACCTTGATCTTAGACTTCCTAGCATCCAAACCGTGAGAAATAGTTATGTACAAGCCACCCAGCCTATGGAAGTTTGTTATAGCAGCCCAAACAAACTAGGACAGGGCCCAGACAAGTGAGGTGCCCTGAAGCTTAAGGCTCATTAGCTAAATCCATCTCATGTACTATGTGTACTTTGCTAGGAACTTGACTGCTAAAACTCAATGAGTATTTTGAGGTCCTATACTAGAAAAACTGGAAACATTTATGAGGCACATGATGGTGTAGAAGAGAACCTATTTATCTAGTCATCTTGGAACTTTTATCTATGTGAATGCATTGCCTATTCAAAAAAAATCATTCTTAACTAAAAATTTAAAAGGAAACCAATGAGATATGGTTCTTACCCATAGCTTTGTTAAATTCCTTCAAATTATACCAGGGTTGAAAAAGAAAACAAAACAAAACAAAAACAAAAACCTGAGGGTTTGAGAACTCTCAGGAGTCTAACAGGGGTACAGACTCTAGTCCTTATGAGAGAATCTGAATATCTCAACTCAGGCTTACTTCTGAGCTTAACAGAAAAAGGGTGAGGCCAACAGGATAAAAGGTAGTGAGGAGGGATCACTGTGGCCTCAACAGATCATCCATTCACAAAAGTCCATTTGTAAAATATTGTGTAGAATGAGAGGTACGTCACCTGGTGCCAGGAGTCCAGCCATGGAAGTACACCCAAGGCTTAGTTGAGGGCTTGACCAACTAAGGAAACAAGAGGAAGAAGTCTGCCTCCAAGAAGACTCTTACGTTAGCCTTGGCTTGCCATACTCATACTACATAATCCCAGTGGTCCATCTCAGGATGTGTTCTTGTATTTTATGGGAGGTAGCTTTCTTCATTGGTCCTTCATAAGCTTCTGACCTACACAATCTAAGCATAATAAAATGCTTGTTGTTTCAAGCCACTACATCTGGGGCAGTGTATTACACAATATACTAACCAGAAAACACTATCCTCCATCCATTTACTTCTGAAGCAAGAAACTAGGCCCTTTTAGCATTAGTTGTTGTTTTTTTTTGTTTTTAAAAGATTTTACTTATTTATTTATTTGACAGAGATAGTGAGAATAGGAACACAAGCAGGGGGAGTTGGAGAGGAAGAAGCAGTCTTCCCGCTGAGCAGGGAGCACGATATGGGGCTCAATCCTAGGACCCTGGGATCATGACCTGAGCTAAAGGCAGATGCTCAGTGACTGAGCCACCCAGGTGCTGGAGTATAAGTTGTTTTTTAACAGTTGGAACTTTTTTGCCCCAAGGCCTGGAGAAATCCTTTAAAGTGTAATGACAATATTAGGTGAGTGAATGGTGAAGCGATATAACCCTCAGAGACCAGCATTTGCTCTAACCTCCCAAGAGGCAGAAGACATTCCAGTCCTACTATACAAATATATTCCGCAAGTGCTGAACTCCACTTCCTCAAGTGTGAACACACAGAGGACTCTGCGTGTCCTCTTTTGTCTCACCCATGTGCATGCTATTATTCCGTTTGCCAGGAATCCTGTCCCCTGTATCTCATTCCTTCGATCACTCTCCTCCCCTCCATTGTCACCTTCTGCTTTATCCAACTCTCTGCCATGTAGGTAACCCTCTTCTCGATGCAAAGCACCCTGCTTTTGTCATTCTGAGCAGCCATCACAAGCATAACCCATAACCGTCTTGTATCTCTCTCTCTCACAAGATTATGAAATCCTTGAGGGAGTGGACAAATTCTTGTTCACTGTTTTACCTGTAAAGCTCTAAAATGCACTGAGTCTGACACACAGTGTTCAAGATGGTGACTGACTAAAAGGATAAATGAACTATAACATGTCCTTTAACTACTGTAGGGATTCATTTAAATAACTCTTTATTCCACATTAGTTTTTCTTAGTGTGTGTTGGCCAAATGGAACTGGAGCTTTATTCTAAACTCAGAGAAGAGAAGGAACCATTCTGTGAACCAATATCCAGATTTGGCCTGGTGAAAACTACTTATTGACCTGGTCATATAAAGCCACTGGTTATATTGACCTGGTTTCTTACATTCTATGACCTCCTATAATGGTCCAATGTAAAGTGATACCCCTTAATCCTATTGGAAGTAATACAACTTTAGAAAGATCTGAACATTCTCTCCCTAAGGCAGCTTTTAGGGGTAAAGGGAATATGTGGCCTACTCTGAGCCCTGAGCCAGTGCTGGACATGCCCCTTCCTTGTCCCCACAACTTTGGTCTTCAGGCACTTATGATGACGAGAAAGACCTGGCCCAGGGCCTCAAATGAGGCTAGGTAAGAGAGTTCGGTGGTCTGAGGAGGAGTGAAATCTATAATCAAAGCCTCTTAATTTAGGCACCATAACAGAACTTCCCATGGAAAGTGGGGAGCCCTCGTTGATGAAATGAGGAAAATAGTAATATCACATCACAATAGTGTTCTTGCTGTTAATGAGCTCACGAATGGGCAAAATGTAAAAGCCTTTTACAAATGTTAATTATTGTTGCAAGGAAAAAATGTAGATGAGACTTAATATAAACATCAGTAAAGTTAAAGAGTATATTACGTGTATCAATACAGCAAAGAAATGGCTCTACCAGTTACCAGTGGCCTTGGGCAAATCACCTAATCATCTTTTCATCTCTTTATCGGTTACAAAGGGAGATAAGTATATTTACCTACAGTATTAGTACTTGTAAAGGGCTTAATTGATACCTCAGAATCCATTAAATTCTAATTACAGATGAATAAAACAATGCTTTGTGTTCTTTGAAAGTTTAGGAGAGGGACTCCTGGGTGGCTCAGTTGGTTAAACAGCTGCCTTCGGCTCAGGTCATGATCCCAGCGTCCTGGGATCGAGTCCCACATCAGGCTCCTTAGGAGCCTAACTCTGACTCTGCCTGCTACTCTGCCTGTGCGCGTGCTCTCTCTCCCTCTCTCTCTGACAAATAAATAAATAAATAAAATCTTTTTTAAAAAAAGAAAGTTTAGGAGAGAGAAATCTTTTACTTATAGTTCTCAAAATTTATTTTGGAAGAATTAAAGGAGGATTTATGATGAAGGAAGTATAATGTCTGTGTTTTGAAGGATAGGTGGACATAGAGAGACCAAGAAAAGGATGGCAGAGTTTTCTTCTGCCCAGAGAAGAACACAGTCACACTCTGCTAGCTGACTGTCCTGGAAAAGTTCGGATGACCTTACCATCTTCTAATACGGAACTCCATAGGAAAAAGACAACAGTGGGAGGAAGGCAAGGGAAAGTAATCTGAAGATTTTTAGTCTGTCTAGTACTCAGCATTTCACAGACTAGGACTTTTAGATTCAATGTAGGAATTGGTCCACAAGCTTTTGTTCCAGGGAAATTTCAAATAGAGTATCAAAATTCAGTTTTAAAATTGTTCACTGAATCATCTGCTCTGCTTTTAACCCCTGGAAATTTGATAACCTTGCCCAAATCAAGGTCATACACACACAGGTAGAAGTTTTCTTGCCAGTCGGTGCAGAAGTCCTACTCTGCCTTTCCGACTTTATTTCATCCACATCCATCCCCAGGGCAGTTTCAGCTCCTCCCAGAAAAAAGAACTAGCCCAAACAAGTACTTTTTTTTTTTTTAAGATTTTATTTATTTATTTGACAGAGATGACAAGTAGGCAGAGAGGCAGGCAGAGAGAGGAGGAAGTAGGCTCCCTGCTGAGCAGAGAGCCTGATGTGGGGCTCGATCTCAGGACCCTGAGATCATGACCTGAGCCAAAGGCAGAGGCTTTAACCCACTGAGCCACCCAGGCGCCCCCCCCTTTTTTTAATGAAATAGAAGGCCTCAGAAATTTACTATGTATCACCATGGGCCTAACCAGCAATGAAATTATAAAGCAAGCTTCATTTTGTTTAATTGGCAACAATTCCATTTTACAGACTCCTTTTTTTTTTTAATTAAGTAGGATCCCTGTAGGACTTGAACTCAAGACCCTGAGATTAAGAGTTGCATGCTTTACCAACTTAGTCAAATAGGTGCCCCCAGCAACAATTGCATTTTAACAAGAAAATCTGTTGACAGTAAAGGATTAGGAAAATTGTAATAAACCAGAGGGGGGAAAAAAAGTTCCCAGGGAAGTATTTACCACAAGAGCAAGCTCCCCTCTGAGGAGTAAAGGAAATAGGCAGCCTTCTCTGAGCCACACTGGAGTTTGGGGAGAGGGACATCAGGGTAGCTGCTCTTGCATTGCTAACAGTGAACTCCTTTAGGACTAGCTAGCAAGAGGAAGCTGTGGGTGAGTGTTTGCCAGGCAAGTCTTCTCAGAAAAGCTGTTCCACAAGTCTTCAGGTTCCTGGAGGTCATGTGACAGGTAATTTCCTGGTATCCAGTCTGAAGCCTTTGGGGGGCCCAAAGCAGCTGTCTACCACTCCACCCCATCATCACCTACTGCTTCCTCATTATATTTCCCATACCTTGGGGCTTTTTGCTGAAGAAAGAATTTTCACTTGAGTAAAAAGAAATAAACGCACACACACACACCACCCTGCCAAATCCCAAATGTATTTTAATGTAGGGCTAGTGTGAGGCACATACCTTTGAAACTCAAAATAGGCCTCACTGAAAAGGGCAGCCCTGTGATTTTTTACCTGTAACCTTCTATGTTGGTTCGGTAAAACCTTCTGTTATCCTATTGTGGAAAGGTCACTTTTATAGCTTCCTCTCATTTTCTGCAAAAGCTTCAAATAATTGTTATTTTCAATCCTTCTAGTCCATGGAATCTAAATGTGAAAATGAAAGGAATCTTAGGGATTATCTAAGTCAGGTTATCTAACCCCCCTCAGACCTCACTCAAGGTTTGACTTCCCCCAGTAGCAGAATTCAGCGGGTTCTTCAGAGACATGAGGCTGTGGCCCTCTCTGGGCATCACTTCAGAAGGCATGTGTCATAGGTGCCCCTGACTTCTGATATCAGGCTCTTGGCATTCTACTGCAAAGCCTCCCTGTGTTCCTGACAACTTGCTTTAGGGCTTCTCTCCCCTCTCACACCCTGGTCTTCACACTCATCAAGGTCTGCCAGCAGAAAGGCAGTGATCAGTCACAACTTGGTTTGTATTTCTACACCTACATTCACTGATTTATATGGAAGAGGAAGACTTGTCTCTTAATTGGACAGTTTTTAGACACTTCCCACGTGTATGATCAGGGAGAGATGATGAAGAGAAAGCCTCAAAATCACACCAGGAAAGCTTTTGCTCTCTTGGCACAAACATAAAGCAGACCTTGAATGAGGTAAAGCATGGGCTAAAGAGAGTTTGAGAATGTATCCCTCCCTGTGCCTTATGCCCCTCCTTAGCATGGACAGCCAAGTTGTTTCTCACTGCCAGCAAACATGTCTGGACATCCTGTTCTCATGACACACTCAAGCTCTTTGCTTTCTCTGTTAATTCCTGACTCACTTTATGCCAGTTGGAAATCGTGCTGCCACGAAAACTAAGTATGACTCAAAAACAAAACTCCCTCTCCCCTCTTTCTAAGTCTCGTATCTGCACAGCCTGTCCTTTGATGACCCACAGGACCGCAGGGGCTCTACTCCTCATCTGCTATTGAGGCCTGTTGGGTCTTCCTCAGGAGTCTCTCAGGCCCAGTGCTTTTTCCCATCTCTGTGGCCTCGTCCTGGGTCAGAGTATGGCAGTTTCTAACCCTAAATATTTCCTCTGTGCCTGCAGAAGTTAACCCTAACCCAGATTATGAGCTCTTCCAAGGTCTTTCAGTCTTGGCCTTCCCATCTGCTTTGACACTCTTCACTTGGAAAATCATGTAGGCATTTTATGTAGGCACCACGTGTATTCTCTTAATCTGAATAGCGGTTTTATTAATTTAGCGCTGTAGTATGACATTGGCAGAGTAGGATATAAGCCCAAGATATTTCTTAATTATCTATAAAATGTTTCTATTCATCCTTACTACATTGTTCTGGTCCAGACCTCTATCATTTTCTTTTAACTTGGACACTGGCTTCCGGACAAGTCTCCATGCTTCCCATCTGCCTCTAACTTTTCTATTCAACATGTTTCCTGCTGCTACCATTATAATCTACTGAAAGTGAAGGTCTGACTCTGAATGAATTCTGTGCTTAAATGCCTTAGCACTTAAAGGATAAAATCTAAGATCCATAACATGGCATTCAATTCCCATCTCCTGCTTCACCCCAAGGCACACTTCAGGCAGTAGGAACTATACATATAATATCATCCTCTGAGCACTCCATGCTGAGCCTCTCTTCCTCCTGGGTCCTCTTTCTGAAATGTCATTCCCTAGGTTCTTTCCTAAAAAACTTTCTATCCCTCAGAGCTGAGCATGGGATTCCAGTCAAGCATTGTTTAATTTAGAAATATCTACTCCATCCCTACCCCCCCCCACAAAAAAAAGAAGAGAAAAAAAGGAAATATCCATTCCTATAACATCCTATATATAAGTTATTCATAGGACTTTGCACTTTATACTCTTAACTGAAATGTGTGGTGATACTTCTCAATTTGTAAAATGTATTTATTACAGAAAATTTAGAAAATATGAAAAGAAAGCCAAATGAAATCATCTGTCAATGAAATCTACTAATGTTTGAAGTATATTTTTCCAATCTTTGGTTCCATGCATAAATTTATGTATTTTCTGTCCTGTTTCCCTTCACATACCACACACATATACACACAAACATGCTTGCCCAATCCAACATATTTTGTAATCACTTCTCTTTTCCATTTAAAAACATAATACGAGCTTTGTTATATATACTTACATGTTCAGTATATATACTTTCATGACACTGGGGAGGGTATGTGCTGTGGTGAGTGCTGTGAATTGTGTAAGACTGATGATTCATAGGCCTGTACCCCTGAAACAAACAATACATTATACGTTAATTAAAGAAAGAAAGAAAGAAAAAGAATGTAAGAATTAGAGCACATGGGATACAAAGAAATAAAAGAGAAGAAATAAATCATTTGAATAAATCATTTATGACTTTTTAAGTTTTTGTATACTTTATATTTGATTCCCAGAATAGCCTCTTGAAGTAACTATAAAGTTATTGACACATCAGGAGAGGAAAATTCAGAAGGAGTAAGTGACTCACCCTAGATTGTGCACTTAATAAGTGGCAGAATGAGTTTAGGGAATCCGTAAACTTATTTATCTTACCCCACGTGACTGCTGATAAAGGACAACAATGCTGAGTCTGGAAGCTTGGGGTGGATATCCTGCTGCTGGCATGGTGCCTGGCAGAGAGTTGGTACCAAACAAGTGATTGTTAACCTGAACTGAGAAATGGAAGTAAAAAAGAACAAACAAGCAGGTGATAGTCTGTATCCAGGGTTAGGCATCCCCAGTCGACTTTTTCCCAAACTTATCATGCTCCTCTGATCTAATTGGTTCTCCAGCTTCTAGTCTACCCTTCCTTTCATCTATTCTTTATAAATGCAAACTGATCATGCTAAATAATTTGATTCCCTTTGCTCTGGGGAAAATGTTCGAAATATTACCCTGGCTTAAAAGACTCTTCATAGGTGGACCTACCTCGTTTCCACCTTCACTTCTTTTTCTTTTTTCTTTTTTTTCCAAGATTTTTGTACTTATTAGGATGCCTGGATTGCTCAGTCAGTTAGGTGTCTGACTTTTGATTTCAGGTAAGGTCATGATCCCAACGTCCTGGGATGGAGTCCCACATCAAGTTCCTTGCTCAGTGGGGAGTCTGCCTCTCCCTATGCCTGCCACTCTCCCTACTTGTGCTCTCTCCCCCTGTCTCTCTCTCTGACAAATAAAATCTTAAATATATATATATATATATATATATAATATATATATATTATATATAACTTATTTGATGGCCCTGAGATCATGATCTTAGCTGAAACCGAGAGTTAGACGCTTAACCAACTGTGACACCCAGGTGTCCCATAAAGTATAATTTCAAAAGTTAGTAAATAATCACTTCCTATTTATCATACCCTGCATCCCTTTATCTATTCTCTTGAGGTTATTTTGATTGATTGTATCTGTATAGTAGAAACACTATTGATGTGCTACTGTACATCTCTATTCAAATACCTGTCCAGTGACGTCACATTGAGAGCTTGAAATCAACTGTAGTGGAAGTATTTCTACCACAGAAATTAGTGAACACTAGTTGATAACTTACTATTTATTTTCCAAAAAAAAGGTGAAAATATTAATAACATTGATTAAGCTTAAAAATGGACTGTGCTTATAGCTGTTACACAAAATCTTTAGAAAATGTTCTTCTGGTATTCAAAACCTGAGGTTAGCAAGGAAGCTTGTTGTTGGCAAACAAATGAAGTTAAAACATTTGTCCTCATTTTGCTTTCATCTTACTCATTAATATATATTGAAAAAATCAAGTGACATTCTTCTGTGGTCTATTTTATTGATCAGTTACAGCCATAAATTGGCTGAAGACAAAAGAGTTTGCCAAAAAAAAAAAAAAATTGGGAACAAATTGACTCTATGAAATTTACAATAAAGAGTATTGAACATCATGTGCTGCCATTCTTTGTATCAGTGTTTTATATAAAAACATGTATGTCTGTATAAATGCATATGTACATATACATGTTTATGTCCATTAAAATTTACCATCTGGCCACCAAATATACTCCTAGGGCTTACTGCAGTGCCTGACACATAGCAGGTACTCAGAAAATACATGTTTAATGAGTGGATGGATGGAAGGCCTGGTCTTCATGATTGACCAGAGAACACATGTGGGTGGAAAGGGAAGAGAGGCCAAGGGAGAAGCCGCGAATTAGGGAAGTTGGGGGAATTCATGGGACTAGAGATCAACTGGGTGAACTGAGAATCTCTGTAAAATTCAATGGAAGTGAGTGAGCAGAGGAGAAAATAAATGAAAGGAGCTCTGATGAGAGAAAGTATTTAAGGAGTTAGAGTTAATAATATTGAATATATATTAGACACTAACTTTGTGCTATGCCCTGCATGTAAGTCCACTTTAGAAATCTTTTATAATCCTCATAAAACCCCCATTTATCCTTTCATAGGTGAGGAAACTAGGTTAGTAGTTTAGACTCAATCAATGAGTAGAAGGGTAGAAGTCAATGTGGTCAGAAACCAAAGCCTGGCCTCTTAAAAGCTACAGCAAAATTGAAGTATGAACAAGGCTGTGAGTAGGTAATAATTTAAGGTCTTGCTACCCAGTGTGTTCAAAGGGCCAGCAAAGAACTTGTTAGAACATTAAGGCTCACACTCTCCCCAGATTTACTAAATCAAAATATGTCCTTTAAAAATTAATTTACAAAATACCCTGGAAATTCCTCTGCATCTTAAATTTGAAAAACCATATGTTTAGAGGGCAGGTGGATCAGCAGGTGACATACTACAAATGGTCACTAAAGCAAAAGAAGTCAAGAAATACTGTTCCTCTAATATCAGGGCATTGGTCATTTTAAAATGATCTCAGTATATAGTCAAAGCCAAAAATGAAACAAAGGTTTGTGGATCTGACCTTGGATTTTAGAGACTCTGCCCATCTCTTGTCTGGGGGTATAATCACCTGTCCCCCCCTCCCCCCCCGCAGTGGTTTTCAATATTTGGCCATCCCAAACACTAGGCCCTCTAACTTCTACTATTTCAAATGTCATGCGCTTTCTACCTAACACACCCTCTTTCCTCCTGGTGCTCTTAGCTACCAAACCACATCCTTTCCTTCTAGCCCACATTCATTTCCAATCTTAAAATAATTTTTAATATAAGCCTTTCTTTTTCACTTTGTCTTTTTTTGTGTGTGTGCTCACATAACATCACATGTCTCACCAAGATCAAATTATACCATAGATCCTTGGAAACAAATTGCACAAAATCAGCACAAGGATTTAAGGGAGGATACATAGTTTTGTTTGTTCAAATCAATTCTTCCTAAAAAAACAAAAACAAAAACAAAAAACCCTGAAGCAAGCTAGTTTCCTTTTGTGGTCCTCTGCTGTGCAGTCACAAGCCAAGGCCCACAAAAGAGTGCTGCTGGGTTCCTTCCCACATATACTGCTTTTTCTCCAGCAATAGAATGTGTTCTGGTTGACTGCAGAGCAACAATAGCTCATGCTGGCTGGCTTTGGAAACAGGTCTTTGAAGAAGACCAGGAACAGGGCAAATTGATGCTTCTAGTTTTCTGTCTGTAATCCCTCCCCAAGGTTCAGATTTATCCAGCTTTATGTGATCTCTTTAAAGAGGTCTCTTGTCTCCTTTTGGGTGACACAGAGCATCTATGAGAACAACAGAAAGAAAATTTATGAGTTTCTCTCACATGATCAACAGGCTGATGAGATCTGGTTTAGCCACTTCCCTTTTCTCTCACCAGCTGCTGAGCACGTTGCCAGTAACCCTGATTGGGGATGTAATTGGTTCTTTGGATTTTGCTTCATTCTTAACAGTATATCAAGCTTATGATTTAGTGGGTTATGTAGATTGAAGAATGATCAACTGAGTGTAAGGGAATGTGTTTCCAGGTTATTCATTCATTTTAAGAATTCAGTAAGACATGCAAAACAATTTCACTTATTTCCCCTTTTGTTTCTCAGGGAATGATTTGCTTTGTGAGGATGATAGCTTACAGAAATTCTAAAGAAAAAGACATGGAGATGAAATATGTTTAAAACATGCAAACCAAGATAGTCTCTAAGAAGGAAGTCACGTGAAATTCCTTTTGACTTTTGTAAAGTTTTGACTTGGTTTGCGGTCTCACTCATCCTTCGTTACTCAGATTTTTCTATATTTACATTGTAAGTTCCAGGAATGTAGATACCCATTCTCATTCATGTACTTATGCATACATACATTTAACTACTTTTTCATTCATTTATTCAGTAAACATTTCCTGGATGATTCATATAAATAACAGGTTCAGGGTAAACATAAATAAATAAGATATGTTCTCTGCCCTCAAGTAGCTCACATTCTAAAGGGGAAGAAAAAGATATATGTAAAGAGATAAGTTCTTTAAAATTATACAGGTGCTAAAATAGAAATTCCCAGAGAATACAATGGTATGCCAGCAGACATGTTCAGTTCTGTCACAGTGGCAGTAGCTGGTTGGGAAACTTTTCTTTATAAAGCAAAGGAAGAAAAAGGAGGACATTTCTGGGGTAGAAGGAGAGAGCTCTGGGATCACTTTTCTATAACTGATCTTATGTCTAGTTCATCCCATTTTTTTCTGCACATGGTATCATATCCCTCTCTGGGATCAAATTATACCACAGATTCTTGGAAACAAAATGTATAAAATAAACAGGAGGATTTAAGGGAAGTTTTGTGTTTGGTTGGTGGTTCCGGGAATGCAGGAGGAACAATAGAAATGACCACAGGGGCCGCCATCTTCCAGCAGCCCCCCTCCTTAACCCTTGACTCGCCAAAAGGATGTATGCCCAGGTCATGGCTCCATAGGTAACCTGATACCTATGCAGGAAACAGGAGTATGAGGAGCCCCCCCCCCCATACGCCCCATACCCTCTGATCACCAAATACCTTGCCATATATGGATGTGAGCCCATGCCCTGCCTTGGCCCTCCCAGTGTGACTTCCCCCAACTTGGCTTTCCAAGTTGCAGGAGAGTGCCCACCTCCTCTGGGTGCTACTTTCCTGGCTCCCCTTCTCCTGAGCCCTGAAACTTCGCTGGAGAGCAACTTTAATAAATCTTGCCTTGTGCCTACCTCACCTGGTGTTGTGTTTATCTCACCTGCAAAACTTAACAGTATGAAGTTCTGTTTGTTCAAATTAAGTGTTCTCCTTTAAAAAAAAAAAGTCTGTCTAGCACTGTCTTTTACATGAAACCCACATGTTAGCTGCAGTAACCCTCCCTACTCCTTCATTAAGCAGAGACTTCTCAGAATTCCCATGCCACAATGAAAGCCTTTTCTGAGGGTTCTATGAATCCCTGGAGAATTTAGGTTTCCTTTGTCACTTCTAGCTCTGAACTATTCCCACACATCGGTTTTATTTATCTCATCTTCTTTGCACGGTGTCTCTGATTTGTAGCACTTTGACTCAATTATAAGATTTCAGGTCTTTTCTTTGACTTTAAAACACACCAACAATAAAATCATGCAGGTGTGGTGCTCACACTTGCAATAACAGTATAATCAGCAAAGAAACAAATCCGCGGTGTGAACCAATCTACCTTTGCCCCCTAGTCACCCAGGCACAGTGGTGTCACTTGTCCTTTCTTCATCTTGATGGTATCTCTCCTCTCTTCTCCTTCCTGTTGGGCTTCCTCTGGTTTGCTCCTAGGAGCTTCAAATTCTTTTAAAACCAATCTAGAAATTCAACTCTAGGGCACTTTTGTTTGTTCACAATCATCCAGGGCTTGAGTAATCCTGGGATGGCGCTTTTGTTCTCAGAAGAAACTATATCCCTAATACAATCTGCTTTTCTTAGAAAGTACTTATGGTTTTATATAGCAATCTCCTCCTACATCACACCTAGCACTTTTCACATTTGAGAATGACATCGCTCTTCACCAAACCCTGCTTTCTTGTCTTCCTGCTTTTGTTCTGGTTTTCTTCAGAGTTGCTTTGAAAGGAATCCAGTTCTGTTACTGTATAGTCATACTTCATTATGAACTCTAAACATTCTTCACCTGATCACGATTTTGTTTAATCTGGATGTCTTAACTCTCTAGAAACCCAGAACATGCAGGAACAAGTATTATCCACCAGACATGATACTAAAAATGTGCCACTGTCTCTGGATTTATTGACTTGTTTTATAAGCCCTAATCATGTACTGTACATTAAATTCATTTTTGTTGTGTTCTAGAAGAGTTCACAATCTCACCAAATGTAAATTCCAAATACCTGAAGGAAAGGCAGCATCTTTGGAATTATAGGGTAGGCCCTCAAAGGGATAACTTCAAAGGGGCTAACTTCTTTTGAAGCATATTTCCCAGTTACTAGTTAGAAATTTTGTCCCATGCTTTGCATAGTGCCTGATATAACATGCTCTATATCTTGGCATATAATGACAATAACATAAGAATATCTTTTAAAAAGAAAAAAACAGTTGTAGAAATGAAAGGGATAAGACTCTTTCCCACCTCCTTCAATTGTGACTTAGAGAATCCTCCTCCAGGGTTTCATATAGCCTAGAGCATTGCACATATTACATTATTTCTAATTGTGAGATCTCTTTTCTGTTTTATGTCCTAGATATGAGTCCCTGGATGACAGGGTTATAGTTTATGCAAACTTGATTCCTAGCATAGTACCTGAAACTGGCATTGTACTCACAGGGTCCATATGCTGGTGGGGGGGGAAAGGGTAAGGAGGGAAAAAAGGGAGGGACCAAGAGAGAGAGAAGAGAGAAGTATTATGACTTTCATTACTGGGAGTGAGATTCTTTCCATTTAGCATCTGGGAGAATTCCCCTTCAGAGGTGTGGTCAATCTTACATAGCTTATAGATGGCTCAGCTGTCAGTTGCACTAAACTGGGGTATAGTCTCAGGACTGGAGTAGAATGCCTTTTGTAGTGTGGGCAAATATACTAGTCTTCCAGATATTTTCTGTCCAACTCCTCCACCTGATACTCTGTAAACATCACTGCTAGTGACAATTACAGTGGGATTCTAACCATAACTTTTGTTTTATTTTGTTTTTAATATAAAATGCTATCAGTTTGTCATCTTAGTGTTGGGTACTGAATCCACTCCCCACCTCCAAACTGATATGTTGAAGCTCTTCCAGTACCTCAAAATGTAACTATTTGTGGAGGTAAGACCTTAAAGGCTGATTAAGGTAATATAAGGCTGTGAAAGTGGACCTTAATCCAGTCTGATTGGTATTCTTTAAAAAAAAAAAAAAGAAAATTTGAACACAGAGACACCAGGGGTATGTATTCACAGAGGGAAGTTCATGTAAAGGATACAAAATGAAGAGTATCTTCACAATGAGGAGAGAAACCTCAGAAGAAACCTGAGATGCCAACATCTTGTGGACTTCCAGTTTCCAGAACTGTGGAAGTCCATCTTGTGGACGTCCAGTTTCTAGAACCATGAGAAAATACATTTCTGTTAAGCCACTGAGTCTTGTGGTACTTTGTTATGGCAGTCCTAAGAAATTAATACATGTAGAACTAGCACTGGTCTCTGGTAAAAGATATTAATACTAATCTTGGTTATTCTACTAAGCAGGAAATACTCACTTTTTAAAAATTTAATTGAAAAATTGGATGCACAAAGGAATGGCATGAGTTTAAAAGTTCAAAGATCTATAAAAATATTACAAGTTAAAATTAAAAAGAAACTTAGTTACATCATCCTAGAGAAATCCCTTATCTCTGGAAAATCTGAGCTTTCTCATTTCTGGAATAAGACTGTTAGAAAGATAACTCGTTTTATTTCTTAACTTTAAAGTCTGTAATTTACTATTAAGTACATCATTGATAATGCTGGTGATGATGATGATGATGATGATGGAGATGAAGAAAAGTGAAGGGATTCAAGTCAAGATTTCACCAGCCATGAGTATTAGATCTTCTTATCAATGTATGGCATATATTTACATTGACTTGAAAACCATCATTAGAAACTAACTTTTCAGGGGCTCCTGGGTGTCTCAGTTGATTAAACATCTGACTCTTGATTTCAGCTCATGTTATGATCTCAGTGTCATGAGATTGAGCCCTGCATGGGGCTCTGCACTCAACCTAGAGTCTGCTTGAGATTCTCTTTCTCCGCCTGCCTCTGCCTCTCCCTCAGCTCATGCTTGTGCACTCCCTCTCTCCCTCAACATAAACAAAGTCTTAAAAAAGAAAAAAGAAACTAACTTTGCAGTCTTAGAAGATAAAAGCTAAGAATCTATTATGCAATTGTATTTTATTACAATAGGCTAGATTATGCACTGGAGTAACAACCATCCTCCAAATCTCAGTGGCCTAACAGCTGATTTATTTCTCTCTTCCCTGTACATTTCCATTGCAGGTCAGCACTGCTCATAATAGGAAACTATGCTGGTAAGGGTTTAATTGTCAACAGTTTGTCAACAGTTATTTCATCAGGGAAAGAGATGGGACAAATTGAGCATGGCTCTTAAAACTTCTGCTCAGAAGTGGCCATATGCTACTTTCATTCAGATTTCATTGGGAAATATAAGTCACATGAGTATGCCCCATATTAAAGTAAATGAGAAGCACAATTTTTCTATGTGACAGGATAAGAAATGAAATATTTGTCAATAGCCTGGAGAGGTTGACAACCAAATAGTTAAAGGTATTCCCTAAATCTGATTTTATTCATGGGTAAACATAATTTGGATGTTCTAGTCCGTCAGAGCTAGGAAACTCTGCTTTGAGCTTGATAGTTAATTTGACCTCAAGAAGCAGAAAAAGGAGGAAGAGGCAGTGGAGTAAGAGAAAAAAAATAAATAAAAGGAGAAGAAGGAAGAGGAGGAGGAGGGGAAGGAGGAAGACTTTGGCAGCAAAGACTTATCTCATTATGAAGCACACTTGTGAAACTCATTACTTCAAGTGGTGGTAGAGACTGAAAATTGCTTCAGGAAAAGTCTAAATTAGTGATGGAATTGGCTCCAAACCAACTGGTAATGAAAAAGTTTATGATATTTTAAGTCCCCAGTCATAATCATGTAGTTTTGTTTTGTTTTAAACTGGTAACCTGGGCTTTAATACCTTAATAGCCAATGCACTAATAATTCAGTAGTAACAATACTTCTGGGTGCCCATAGAAATAAATATCATGTGTCTTGAAATTTAAATTTTCTGTAAGCTCATGTTTTACCCCTTCAATCAGTGAAAAAGGATAAAGAATTTTGTAGCATGAAAGAGAGTGGTTCCAAAAAATCCGGAAAAGCTACTCTCAAAATTGTCAGCATGTAAATTGCTGTGAATACATATTGCATGTAGGCCCTCTGCTAGGTGCTTTACATTTAGTATCACGTTTACTCTTCTCAATCTTAGAGGTATAATTTGCAGGGATCCTGAGCTGTCTCTAGAAACTTGTGCAGCCAGAACTGATCGACATTTGACATGAAATCTTTCCATTCCTGAAAAATCTTGGGTTTGGCCAACTGTCAGTAGTGAAAGTAACCTAGAGGATAGTATCAAAGAAGCCTTCCAAAAAAATTTCCTTAGATAAGTAAAGAATAAAAACACAAAATCATGTGACCTTTTCAAATTACTGATCAAATTATGTCCATAACTATGAACTTGGTCCAACTTCTTTTAGTCCCCAGTCTCTAACCCAAGATAGAAAGACTATTCTTTCAATATGCCTTTGGAAAAAAAAAAAATAGTAAGAAAGAATTCTCACCAGAGAAGGGCCAAGAAACAAATATAGAACAGAAAAGACTCTTTTGATTATATACATCTCTTGAAATTCCAAATCTTACTCTAGTTGTTTTGTAGAAAGAACAAGATAATTAGTTAATTAATTAATCTGGCAAAGGAAAAAGAGTCCCTTCTGGTCACTGACCAAAAATAGATGGGGAAGAAAAGGTTATTGTTTCTATTTTACAGATGAGAAAATTGAGACTCAAAAAAGTCAAATCATCAGTTCAAAATCCAAAATTGGTTTTCTCACATTTCATTTTCTGAACCCTTGTCTTCCTTTTTGCTTCCTCAAATGCTTTCCTTTTTCTGCTTGCTGCTATGCTAGAATGTCAAAATCCAGGGTCAGAGAGGTGCCTAATGAACTACATTCTCAAGAAAGTCACGCACATACATTCTCTCTCTCTCTCTCTCTCTCTCTCGTAGCACTAGCTTTTCCCTAGGCCCTTAATTTGCTTTTTAAGAGATTCAGACAGAATTTTACTTGATAATCCTTGTATCAGGATTTACATTTTAAAACTAAGTTTGAGGGGCATCTGGGTGGCTCAGTGGATTAAGCCGCTGCCTTCGGCTCAGGTCATGATCTCAGGGTCCTGGGATCCAGTCCCACATTGGGCTCTCTGCTCAGCAGGGAGCCTGCTTCCCCCTCTGTCTCTGCCTGCCTCTCTGCCTACTTGTGATCTCTCTCTCTGTCAAATAAAATAAATAAAATCTTAAAAAAAAAAACAAAAAACTAAGTTTGAGATTCTGATTGATTTTGTCTAAAGAAGGAATCCTTTTTGGTGGGATTATGAACTTCAGGGAGAGAGAAGCACGAATGAAATCTTTCCTAGTGACCTGAAAATCACACCACCACAGCTTTTGAACAGGTATGGCTTTGCTCTGATTCTTCCAATCCAGGCATCAGAAATTTGCTATGCAAAGGCAGTTATCCTTGAGTAGGAGCCATGAACCAAGAAGCTTAATTCAACAGTTTGAAAATGTACAGGGTATGAGGGGGATGATTTCAGACACTTAATCCAACTACCATGCTTTAAACAAAAAGAAAATCCATGAGCATTTGTGCTCTCATCTGCTCAAAGATGAGTCATCTACTCTTTTGCCTTTTTCTGTCATTCACTCAGCCTGCCTGTCTCTTCTAAATAAAACATCTGGTTACTCCCACAGATGTTTCCAGACTGATTATTGCACCCTTCCTTCACAGCTTGCTGGATCCCCATCATGTAGTAAAGTATGATCTTTTTCAGTTGGTGCTCAGTAACATTTCAACACAGGACTGGCATGAGGATAATTTGAATTGATTAGAGGTAAAGACAATGGTCTACAAAGGAAATAGCTACATTAAAAAATGTGTGCCATGATCCAGTTAAAGACAGACAGAAAAATGAATAGAGGGGCTGCTTGCTAGAAACCTCCAATCCTGCCTTGAATTTCCCATAGTTATTTGGTATACCAGAAAGCACTTGAGTTTAATTTCTTTGTGGGTACTTGTCTCCTTCCTCCCCCGAACTCAGTGTTGCAACTTGCTAACTAAAGTTTTATCAACCCACTTAAGCAAGAGTAAGTGGGAATTTCCATCAAACACATTTCTAGAGAATGTCTGATGCTGGTCATTGAACTGGAAGCAGCTCTGTTATCTAATGTACACAAAATGCTAATTAACCCCTTTTGCATCACCACCCTCTACTCCAGTTTTTAATGCTTAACCAGAGAGACTGTATTTAGAATATGCCTCTTCTCTGAGACCTCTAAGTACATCTAAAGAGCTAATTCTGACATATAAAATCAGAAACTGAGATGTGACCTGGAAATGGGATTTTTCTGTGGCTTCTTAAGTCTGGGCTCTGGGGACTTTAAGATGACTCTATAAGCTATTGAAATGATAATATGGATCCACCAGAGAGAAAGACTGACTGGTTCCCTGACTAAAGTCTTTCACAGTCTGATGGAGGAGATAAGTAAAATAATTGGATTCTACACTGATCATTCTAGGAGGCAGACATGGTTAACTGATGTTAAGCATCATCCTTAGAAATGAGCATGAAGTGGCCTGGTGCTTCCATGATGCTGATGATGTTGTGTTTATTGATGTAGGCATACGCAGTTTATATATCTATGTATATTTTTCTTTATAATTTTTTTGTGTATTTCTACAGTCCATATGTACTATTTTAACTTTATAAATGTTTCTATATGTTCAGCCCTAAATCTCTTACATTACTTATGATAGTCATCCTAGTAATAGTATTTACCCTTTGGCCACTTTAAATACCTTTTCGAACAAGAGGCATTAAAACAAGTAAGCAACAACAGAAATAGCTTCCTTAGTTAAGTACTACAGTGTGCCAGGCACTGGACCAGGCATCTGAGATCAAAAGTCATCATGCAGGGGAGAAGTTTATTGGCCACCAGACATCTCAGACTGAGACTTGGGACTGCCTGAGCCATTTCCAGGCATTGAGTTCGAAGGAGAGAGAGAGAGACAGGAGAATTTGAAGATTTTTAGTGTAATATTCTTTCCAGTTAATTGCTAATCACATTGCTTTCTATTCTCTTGTGCTCACTTGCTTCGCACATTTATCCACCTGCAGAGGGTGGCCAAATTCCCAGCCAGGTCTAGGCACTTTTGTTCTCAGGGTTTCCATCTGGAATTCAGATTTCCATGTCAGCAGCAAACTCTGTGAGAGCCACTGAGCAACCTCCCAGATCTCCAGGTGGCTATTTTTCATTGAACACAAATCTGTAGGCCAGGCTAGGTAGTGACCACATCAACACAACTAAGAATCAGCTATCCTCTCTTATAGAAGGTGTGGAAAGTCCAGTGAATCCCTAGTTAACCTTCTAGGTGGCTGAAGTCATACAGCACTAACCATACTCATAAAACCAAAGTGAAAATGAAAATCCTAGCCAGTCTTTATTTATTTTATTTTATTTTATTCTTGTTTGGGAAGGGGGCTTATTTGGATTCCTGCTTGATAAGGAAAGCTCAGTCCAAAGCCAGTAGTAATGCAAAAGCATAATTTCTTGGAAGAACTTGTAGTCTCTTGAGTAGAAGTTTTGATAATTTGAAAATCCAGTGATTAGGAAACCTCACTTCATGATACGTTGATTAAAAAAAGAAACATAGGCAGATACTGAATGGCAAAGCCTACTTAACCATGGACTTAGACTTCTTTCTGTCCTGGAATATGGGTAAAATTTCATGTCTGAGAAATTGTCTGAGTTTGTGGTCTCCAGAGAGCCTTTTTACCAGAGCTTTCAGTGGAGGGATATTGCTGCTATCTTTTGACCCATAGTCAGTTTGAAACAGTAAGGGATGGAGAAGTTTTTGGGTTTTTTCCCCCCAGTCTTTATTTTAAAGTGGTGGCCTCACTTGTGTCTTCGGAAATAACAAAATGTTTTCTCTTGCTCTTAACTTTTCGCTCTGTCTCTATCCTAACCTCCCTCCCTGAGCTATCTTCTCTGCTCCAATAGCTCTGTTGCTGTTGATGAAACTGTGAGGCAGTAGATGGCAGTTATTTTATCTTACCCATCTTGTATGCTTACTACCTAAAACACTATTCAAACACCATGCAACCACTCAATAATTGTGGCTTAAATAATGAAGAAAAAATAAAGACCAAATTATATGAGACTAAATATGACTTTATGACTTAAAACATAAGAACCTATTTAATCTGCTAGAAAATTCTAGTCCTTTATAAAATGTTTGAATTGGAAAGGATCTTGTGAATCATTTAATCCAATCTCTTCCTTTAAAAATTTAGGGTGCAGTGGGTGCCTGGGTGGTACAGTTGGTTAAGTGTCTGACTCTTGGTTTCAGCTCAGGTCATGATTTCAGGGCTGTGAGATGGAGCCCCACATTGGGTTCCATGCTCAGCATGGAATCTCTTTGAGACTCTCTTTCCCTCTCCTTCTGCCTCTCCACACTCCCCTCTCTCAAATAAATAAATTAACTAAATAAATATTTTTTTAAAAATGAGGGTGCCGAAAAGTCACACAGCCAGCCAACACAAAGTTACACACAGAACTCCCCTTAGGAGCCATGCAAATTTCTCCATCTCATGAGAGCAGACATACCTCATTTTATTGAACTTTGCTTTATTGTACGTCACAGATACATCGTTTTTTTAATTGTTGTTGTTGTTTGGTTTTGGTTTTTTTTTTCTTTCCTTTTTTTTTTTTTTTAACAAATTGGAGGTTCAAGACTTGAGGGAAGGAAGTAACTGCAGATGAGGTGGAAACAGCAAGAAAACTAGAATTAGAAATAGAGCCTGAGGGCGCCTGGGTGGCTCAGTGGGTTAACGCCTCTGCTTTCAGCTTGGGTCATGATCCCAGGGTTCTGGGATCAAGCCCCACATCGGGCTCTCTGCTCGGCAGGGAGCCTGCTTTCCTTCCTCTCTCTCTGCCTGCCTCTCTGCCTACTTGTGATCTCTGTCTGTCAAATAAATAAATAAAATCTTTAAAAAAAATAAAAAAAGAAATAGAGCCTGAAGATGGGACTGAATTATTGTGATCTCATGATGAAACTTGGAATAGATGAGAAATTGCTTCGTATGAATGAACAAAGAAAGTGATTTCATGTGATGGACTCCACTCCTGGTGAAGACGCTTTGAAAATTATTGAAATGACAGCAAAGGATTTAGAATATATATAAACTTAGTTGATAAGGCAGTGGCAGAGTTTGAGAAGATTGACTCAATTTTGAAAGAAGTTCTACTGAGAGTAAAATGCTATTAAGCAGCATAGCATGTTACAGAGAAATCATTCGTGAAAGGAGTCAACTGATGCAGCAAACTTCATTGTTGTCTTACTTTAGGAAATTGCTACAACCACCCCAACCTTCAGCATCTACTACCCTACCCTATCAATAAAATGTGTTTTAATTAAGGTATGTACATTGTCTTTAGATATAATGCTATTTAGATATAATATTTAGATATATTTAGATACAAATATATCTATATTAAATACAGATATATCTAGATATAGAGAGATACATCTAGATATATCTATATTTAATATAGATATATTTAGATGTACTATTTCACACTTAATAAACTACAGTATAGTGGAAACATAACTTTTATATGTACTGGGAATACAGAAAATTCATGACTCGTTTCATTGTGATACTCAGTTTATTATGGTAGTCTGGAACTGAACCAGCAGTATCTCAGAGGTGTGCCTGTGGTGTTTTCTGACCAATTTCCCATTCTTATCACTTGTAGCTTTGGTATTGGTTTGGCCAGACACCCAAAATGTTCTCATTATTTTTCTTCTGATTTGTTTTTGTCAGCTAATTTTTTTTTCCGTTGAGTCAGACTCTTCTTACTAACTATAATGACCTTTTCTTAACCTTCTACCTACTTCTCTTTTGTTTTATTTTTTCTCTTTTGTTTTAAATATTCTCTGAGTTACCTAAATAAATTTCCACCATCCTTTTCAAATTTAAGAAGAAAACAAAACAACAACAACAAAAATCTTGTGCATAGGAGAAGGGGGTTTGGAAACTATCCTTGAATGTGATGTGAATTAATTGGTTGGAGGGAGAGGGAATTGTTCCAGGCCAGTCAGAAAATACCAGAGCCTAGAAAACTCTAAGCCAGGTAAGACAGGGCATACCTGAGAAATCTGGAGAGGAGGTCCCAAAGTTTGATATCCTTTATGGAAGGGAAAATAATCCATGGACTGGGGGATTGCCTCACAAGTAGTGAAGCACTCTTTCATGGGATGGGTAAGAGCAAGTTTTATGGAATTTACAGGAGGCAATACAGACACAAAGTGTGATTGGCTAGAAATACTGTTTTCTGTAGTAAGGTGAGCTCACTAAATCTGAATTGGAGGATTATGATTGGTATCTGTTAGGTTTCCAAGACAGCGAAGTGTTTCCCCTAAGTGTGTGCTAACTTTGGTTTAGATCTGGAGTGTGATCTGGGCCATTGGAGCAGCCTCCATTTTGTGGGTCCCTGTACATGAATTTCATTTACCAGGGATATCTTTCCAAAAACTAAGCATTTTATAAATGAAGCCAAGTCCATAGTTGGTAAATTCATTCAAATACTCATTTATTCAGCTAACATTTAGAAAACATGTTCACTTGTACCAAACCTCACACCAGATAATTGAGCTACAGTGGAAAAAAAACAAAACTTTCAGGGCACCTGGGTGGCTCAGTCAGTTAAGCACCTGCCTTTGGCTCAGATCATGGTCTCTGGGTCCTGGGATCAAGACCTGCAATGGGTTCCCTGCTCAGTGGAGAGGCTGCTTCTCCCTCTCCCTCTGCCATTCCACCCACCTGTGCTTTCTGACTCTTTCAATCTCTCTGTCAAATAAATAAATAAAATCTTAAAAAAAAAAAAACTTTCTCAAGAAGTTGAATTCAAGAGACAAAGAATGTTGAAGGAAGTTTCTCAGATGTATTGATTTTGAGCAGAGGTTTAGATTTATTTCTAACTTGCCATAAGGGTACTAACTTCAGAGAAAGCTAGTTCAAATCTTACTTCTGCAAAAAGCCTTTATAGAAAAAAAAAAAATGCCACACACTCCCACAAAACATAAAGCACTGTCTTGATAAGATTGTTAGTCTAGGTGTTAGAAAAAATGTCTGGAAAAAAAAAGAAAGAAAGAAAAGAATGTCTGCTAAAATTTATTGATATAGTCCCAAGACTGCTTAAAGGTTTTAAGCTTGTAAAACCATATATATATCCATTTTTTAAGGCTAAACTATAATTTCACTGATCAGGTCATTAAACAGATATACTACCAATTAGTAAAGAAGAATTGCTCTAGGATATTATCAAAAAGTAATTACATTTTTGCTCAGGTTGGAGAAAATTTGTTTCTTTGTCATCCCTAAAACTTTTTCTTAGAAAAAAGATATATAAACTGAAAATTATACTGTATAATTCCTACAATGAGTAAAGATGGTGATGAGCTTTTTGTGACTAATAAGACTTCTTAATAAAAGCAAAAACTGTTAGTATAAACTGTTCAGTCTGCTACATCAAGTTATAAACACATAATCAGTCCCTACTAGGGCAATTTCAATGGTTTTCTATCCTCTATCCCAGTGCAGATGGAGTACTCTCACTAATAAATTCTCTCCACTCTCTCATTCATCAAATATTCTTATTGGACTAGCAGTGGAAAGAACTTTGTGTGCAGAAAGACCTGGTTTAAATATTTGCCCCTCCACTTAACCAGGTTGAAAGGTTGGAAAAGTTACTTAATCTTTCCGAACATCCATCTACTTACTTCTAAAATGAAAATAGTTTCCCACCTAATAGAGGTGTTGTGAAGCTTACATAAGATAATGTATGTAAAAGCACCTGGCTGAAAGGAAGCATCCAATACATTAAAATTAAAATAATTAGATTATCATCATTTTCCCCTAGCCAGTGTGGATGCACTCTGTCCATTGTATGGGATAGAGATCAGAGAATCTTAGGTTTGGATCTTAGCTTTAAGACTTAAGAGCTGTGAGAACAAGGAAGATCATTTAAGGTTTCTCATTTGAACTACATTACAAAATTGTGATGACAACTAATTGAAATAATACAAGTAAGTGCTCACTGCTGTATGGAGTAGTCCTTCACTAAATGCCATTCCCTTTACCAAGAATGCCCAGATCTAATATTCTGGCCAATGGAGAGGCATTCCTGTGTTATCAGTCAATAAATGGACATTTAATTTGCCAATTTGGTTGTAAATTTTGTTAATGTGAGGCAGTCCATGGGGGCTCTTGGGCCTTCTCATCCCTGGGGAAGGTGATCAGATCCCATTAAAGAACCCACAAAATTGAGGGCAAAATCAGGGTATCTTACAATAGTCGTCTATATAAGAAGTTCTGTGCCATGAAATAATCTGTTCTTCTCTGATTTAAACTGAGTGTATATATAAAAATAAATGAAAATCAGAATACTGAGTTCCATGTTGTATGTCTAAGAAGGAAAAATGGTTATAAAATTCCTGTCGATAGAGTGTGGGGGACTGATTCTGATTTAGGTCCAGTTGGCTGCTAAACACAAGAGTAGTTTTCTAGGAATTGGTGTTCTCTGTACCATTTCCCATATTTATTGCCATGAGCCATGTATTGAAATCCCTGTTCCAGACTGCAGCCATTCTGAACCACCCACTATTCTCTGGTGACTTTGTGATTTGTAATGTCAGTACTTTTGTACCATTGGAGTCCCTCGTCAGAAGTGGCTCAGGGCCCCTTCCCCCTGCTTTTTCTCTTATACCTACATATCTTTTAAGATTCAGTTGAAGTGTCACTTCCTCTAGGAAGACTCCTTTTTTCACACCATCAGTACTTTTCCTCTGTGTTTCTTTGGACCTTGACTTCACTATAGATATCCAGGCAATATCTTTTTATTCTCCATCCCCTCTAAAGCTTCAAATGTAGGTATTATGTTTTATTTTCAGCTCACTCCTAAGTTTGTTTGTTTATTTGCCTCAAGCCTAGCCCAAAGTAAGTTCCCACGAATACTAACCTGAGATTGACAAGTCAAAAACTGAGATTAAAAATAAGGTCAAGTTCCAAGTAAAGATAATAATAAGCAGCTTTATCTTTAATTGGATGGCAAAGGGTATTAGGATCACCCAGTATGTTATTCTTAGCAACTTTTTAGTTGTTATTTGTTTTATTTTGGTTTTAGTACAAGGTACATTGTTTCTCATTTCTAAAAGAATAATAATTAATCAAGGTAACTGTAAGTTTTGAAAAGGGTAATATATGCTAATGTGGATTGTACAGTACTTGGACCAAGGTAAGTAATCAATAGATGTTGCTAATATAACCTTATTATCAGCAGTCTTCTCATCAAAAACAGTTTACACACAGTAACTAGTCACAGACATTAACCCTAGTGAAGCGTTTGTAAGGAAAATAGAGAAAAGTATTTACATCTCACTCCCTGCCACAAAACCACAAAAAATCCTCTGTATAAAGCCTCTTCTCATCCAGACTACTACTGGGGATCTTCTCTGTAGAAGTAGAAGTAGTTACCTTGGGTAACTACTTCAGAGTGGAATGTCTAGATTATAGAATACATGGAAGCTGAACTTTTTGAAAAAGTGCCCAAAGTTTTACAGAGTGATTGTGCATTTTACATTTCCATCAAGGGTGTACAAGAGTTCCAATTCCTCCACATCATTGCCAACTTTTGGTATAGTCAGTCTTTTTAATTTTAGCCTTTTTAAAAGTCTTATACACATAATGGTCTTATATCGATAAAATGGAAAGGACTGCTTAAATTAATAAGAAAAGGGCAACAAAAGCATGGACACAATTTCTGAATAAGCACTTAACTAAAGAGAAGGCTGATTCACCTGCTGAAAGCAAGAACAGGAAGGATCTTAAAGAGAGAGGTGAATCCTCAAAATAGGCCATAAAGGAAATGAGAACAGTTCATGACCAGAAGCACACAGAAGGATTACCCAGCAACACTAGGAGCTCAGTTGAGGCATTATCCTATAGGGCTGCATATTTTCTCCAGCACTATTCAGTCTCAGGAATAGCGACCAGGAGAGAATTGGGGACCAAGTCAGATGGTAGTTACCATGCCAACATATTAAGCAAAGAGTATCAGGATGGAATAACTGCAGAGACAATAAATCCCACAATTCCAATGGTTTACTGCCACAGAAAGGATAGGGGGTGTGGTGTTTCCCACCTGACAAGTAATATATGTCAGTGGATGGTGTCCCCCCACCATCATTGATCCAGCAGATTCAGGGGGGCTTTCCTATACTAGGCCTGGAAGTACTGCTTATCACTTAACTCACATGATAGTGGCCAGGACTTAGTCATTGGCTTTATCTAATTGTTAGGAAAATGGATAAAGAAATCATCGGTTCCTGGGAGATGAAGATAATAAGGAAGTTGAAGATACCGGTGACTACTTTCAGTCTCTGAAACACAAGGCAAAAATCAGATACCACAGTATTTTTCAGTGTGGGGTCGAAAACAGAGACATGGGAATTTTTCAAGTTTAGTTTATGTAATGACATGCATTATCCATCCTAGCTTTCATTTCTCCCCCTGAAAACTAGTTCATGCCCCTACCTCCTTAATATCCTGAGCACTTAGTGCCCAATCTTCGTTTTTACTCATCCTTGGCATTATTCTCAGTTGTATGCTAGAGTTCATATTCCTCTGTCAACTCTCAGCTTTGTGCTGAGAACTCACTGTTGTGCTTGAGCTCACTCCTCCAGATACCCATTCCAGCTTCCTGGGGTCTGATTTATTCTTCTGCTCAAATGTTTGGTTTCTCCTGTCCCTCTCTTCGTCTATTGAAAATTCTGTTGATTTCTTCAAAGCTCGGCTTAATTCAAATGATACTTCCATGTGAAGCTTTTCATGATAGCCAAATACCTATGCACTTGACATAGTTTTTGATTCTAGATCTTCCATTTATTTATTTTGATTTGGGATTGGGAACTCAAGAACTTTGAGAATCTTTTTCTTTCATCAGTAAAATGGAAATAATAGTTGTCTCACAGAATAATGGTAAATGTTCAACCTAGTGAATAAAGTACAAAGTATCTAGTGTGTAAATAGCCTTCAAGAATCCTAGTGATAATTTCTACTCTACTCAGAACAACTTCTTTCTTTATGAGTCTTTTCACACATTACCACATTTTCCCTAGTGTTATTGGTGTCTGTGTGCTTGTCTTCTTCTTGTCATTTGATTTTGGATTATGAGCAGATGTTCTTTCTTAAGCATATGTGTGTGTATATGTGAATTCTTAATAGTACTGAACATGTTTATTCATGGCACAGACCAATAAAAGTAGATAATGAAAAGATTTAAGCTAATTTGATAAGTATAAAAAATACATAGACTTTTAACAAGAAAGAATCCTGTATAAACAAGCACAAAATATATCTTAGTAAACATGAAAGTGCTATATGTAGCATGCTATACAACTGCAAACATTATTATTATAAAGTAGAATAAAATTGAAGTTAAAATTTTATGTGTTCTCCAGTTTATGACTTCTTCTTTCATTGCTTTTCTCCCTAGGAAGTAAGGCAAAATGATTCCCTATTGAGAGAAATTAAACTCATTGTTCATTCTCACCAAGAAATTGCTTGATAGAGCCAAATACAGCTCTAGCTTCTCTTCTTTGTAAATACTTCAGGAAGGCCCCATGGATATCTGGTTTAAGCAAATAGAGAAAAGCTTCAGCATATGGTCAACTATGCATGATACTGGAGAGAAACTAGACAAGATTTAGAAAATGAGGGTCGGCAGCAAAGGAGTGGTCTGTAATGCATATTGTGTATTTTATATACATAATTTTTTTCTCATCACACACAAAACTGACAAAACGAAATATACCAAACACATTGACTGCATGTAATTTTCATCTTTGTATTCATATTAAGATCTTCTTTCCGGGAGGAGTCAAGATGGCGGAGAAGTAGCAAGCTGAGACTGCTTCAGCTAGCCGGAGATCAGCTAGATAGCTTATCTAAAGATTGCAAACACCTGAAAATCCATCGGCAGATCGAAGAGAAGAAGAACAGCAATTCTGGAAACAGAAAAACAACCACTTTCTGAAAGGTAGGACCAGCGGAGAAGTGAATCCAAAGCGACGGGAAGATAGACCCCGGGGGGAGGGGCTGGCTCCCGGCAAGCAGCGGAGCAACCGTGCACAAAATCAGGACTTTTAAAAGTCTGTTCCGCTGAGGGACATCGCTCCAGAGGCAAAACCGGGGCGAAGCCCACGCGGGGTCAGCGTGGCCTCAGGTCCCGCAGGGTCACAGAAGGATCGGGGGTGTCTGAGTGTCGCAGAGCTTGCGGGTATTGGAACGGGAAAGCCGGCTACAGAGACAGAGCCAACAGTAAACTCACAGCTCGGTGTTACCTTGAACCGGTCGCAGGCTTGGTGAGCTCGGAGCGCGGCCGGAGGTCAGGCAGACGGGAGTAACTGGGCGCTGTTCTCTGAGGGCGCACTGAGGAGTGGGGCCCTGGGCTCTCGGCTCCTCCGGGCCGGAGACCAGGAGGCCGCCATTTGTATTCCTGTCCTCTGGAACTCTATGGAAAGCGCTCAGGGAACAAAAGCTCCTGAAAGCAAACCCGAGCGGATTACTCACCCCGGCCCCGGGTAAGGGCTGTGTAATTCCGCCTGGGGCAAAGACACTTGAGAATCACTACAACAGGCCCCTCCCCCAGAAGATCAACAAGAAATCCAGCCGAGACCAAGTTCACCTACCAAGGAGTGCGGTTTCAATACCAAGGAGAGCAGCAGAATTACAGAGGAGGAGAAAGCCAAGCACGGAACTCATGGCTTTTTTCCTGTGATTTTTTTTAGTCTTGCAGTTAATTTAATTTTTTCTTTTTCATTTTTTTTCTTTTCTCGCCTTCGGGTAAAATTTTTTTTTTAACTGTTACCTTTTTCTTTTTTAACGATTTTTTACTAGTTTATCTAATATATATATTTTTTCTTTTTTACATTTTTCTTAGGTGTTTTCTTTTTTTAAAAATTCTTTTCTTTCCTTTTCTTTTCTTTTCTTTTTGTTTTTTTTTTTTCTTTCTTCCTTTTTGAACCTCTTTTTATCCCCTTTCTCCCCACTCACGATTTTGGATCTCTTCTAATTTGGTTAAAGCATATTTTCCTGGGGTTGTTGCCACCCTTTTAGTATTTTACTTGCCCCTTCATTTACTCTTATCTGGACAAAATGACAAGACGTAAAAATTCAACACAAAAAAAAGAACAAGAGGCAGTACCGAAGGCTAGGGACCTAATCAATACAGACATCGGTAATATGTCAGATCTAGAGTTCAGAATGACAATTCTCAAAGTTCTAGCCGGGCTCGAAAAAGGCATGGAAGATATTAGAGAAACCCTCTCGAGAGATATAAAAGCCCTTTCTGGAGAAATAAAAGAACTAAAATCTAACCAAGGTGAAATCAAAAAAGCTATTAACGAGGTGCAATCAAAAATGGAGGCTCTAACGGCTAGGATAAATGAGGCAGAAGAAAGAATTAGTGATATAGAAGACCAAATGACAGAGAATAAAGAAGCTGAGCAAAAGAGGGACAAACAGCTACTGGACTACGAGGGGAGAATTTGAGAGATAAGTGACACCATAAGACGAAACAACATTAGAATAATTGGGATTCCAGAAGAAGAAGAAAGTGAGAGGGGAGCAGAAGGTATACTGGAGAGAATTATTGGGGAGAATTTCCCCAATATGGCAAAGGGAACGAGCATCAAAATTCAGGAGGTTCAGAGAATGCCCCTCAAAATCAATAAGAATAGGCCCACACCCCGTCACCTAATAGTAAAATTTACAAGTCTCAATGACAAAGAGAAAATCCTGAAAGCAGCCCTGGAAAAGAAGTCTGTAACATACAATGGTAAAAATATTAGATTGGCAGCTGACTTATCCACAGAGACCTGGCAGGCCAGAAAGAGCTGGCATGATATTTTCAGAGCACTAAACGAGAAAAACATGCAGCCAAGAATACTATATCCAGCTAGGCTATCATTGAAAATAGAAGGAGAGATTAAAACCTTCCAGGACAAACAAAAACTGAAAGAATTTGCAAATACCAAACCAGCTCTACAGGAAATATTGGAAGGGGTCCTCTAAGCAAAGAGAGAGCATACAAGTGGTAGATCAGAAAGGAACAGAGACCATATACAGTAACAGTCACCTTACAGGCAATACAATGGCACTAAATTCATATCTCTCAATAGTTACCCTGAATGTGAATGGGCTAAATGCCCCTGTCAAAAGACACAGGGTATCAGAATGGATAAAAAAACAAAACCCATCTATATGTTGCCTCCAAGAAACACATTTTAAGCCCGAAGACACCTCCAGATTTAAAGTGAGGGGGTGGAAAAGAATTTACCATGCTAATGGACATCAGAAGAAAGCAGGAGTGGCAATCCTTATATCAGATCAATTAGATTTTAAGCCAAAGACTATAATAAGAGATGAGGAAGGACACTATATCATACTCAAAGGGTCTGTCCAACAAGAAGATTTAACAATTTTAAATATCTATGCCCCCAGTGTGGGAGCAGCCAACTATATAAACCAATTACTAACAAAATCAAAGAAACACATCAACAATAATACAATAATAGTAGGGGACTTTAACACTCCCCTCACTGAAATGGACAGGTCATCCAAGCAAAAGATCAGCAAGGAAATAAAGGCCTTAAATGACACACTGGACCAGATGGACATCACAGATATATTCAGAATATTTCATCCCAAAGCAACAGAATACACATTCTTCTCTAGTGCACATGGAACATTCTCCAGAATAGATCACATCCTCGGTCCTAAATCAGGACTCAACCGGTATCAAAAGATTGGGATCATTCCCTTCATATTTTCAGACCACAATGCTCTAAAGCTAGAACTCAGCCACAAAAGGAAGTTTGGAAAGAACCCAAATACATGGAGACTAAACAGTATCCTTCTAAAGAATGAATGGGTCAACCTGGAAATTAAAGAAGAATTGAAAAAAATCATGGAAACAAATGATAATGAAAATACAACGGTTCAAAATCTGTGGGACACAACAAAGGCAGTCCTGAGAGGAAAATATATAGCGGTACAAGCCTTTCTCAAGAAACAAGAAAGGTCTCAGGTACACAACCTAACCCTACACCTAAAGGAGTTGGAGAAAGAACAAGAAAGAAACCCTAAGCCCAGCAGGAGAAGAGAAATCATAAAGATCAGAGCAGAAATCAATGAAATAGAAACCAAAAAAACAATAGAACAAATCAACGAAACTAGGAGCTGGTTCTTTGAAAGAATTAATAAAATTGATAAACCCCTGGCCCGACTTATCAAAAAGAAAAGAGAAAGGACCCAAATAAATAAAATCATGAATGAAAGAGGAGAAATCACAACTAACACCAAAGAAATACAAACTATTATAAGAACATACTATGAGCAACTCTACGCCAATAAAGTTGACAATCTGGAAGAAATGGATGCATTCCTAGAAACATATAAACTACCACAACTGAACCAGGAAGAAATAGAAAGCCTGAACAGACCCATAACCAGTAAGGAGATTGAAACAGTCATTAAAAATCTCCAAACAAACAAAAGCCCAGGGCCAGACGGCTTCCCGGGGGAATTCTACCAAACATTTAAAGAAGAACTAATTCCTATTCTCCTGAAACTGTTCCAAAAAATAGAAATGGAAGGAAAACTTCCAAACTCATTTTATGAGGCCAGCATCACCTTGATCCCAAAACCAGACAAGGATCCCACCAAAAAAGAGAGCTATAGACCGATATCCTTGATGAACACAGATGCGAAAATACTCAACAAAATACTAGCCAATAGGATTCAACAGTACATTAAAAAGATTATTCACCACGACCAAGTGGGATTTATTCCAGGGCTGCAAGGTTGGTTCAACATCCGCAAATCAGTCAATGTGATACAACACATCAATAAAAGAAAGAACAAGAACCATATGATACTCTCAATAGATGCTGAAAAAGCATTTGACAAAGTACAGCATCCCTTCCCGATCAAAACTCTTCAAAGTGTAGGGATAGAGGGCACATACCTCAATATCATCAAACCCATCTATGAAAAACCCACCGCAAATATCATTCTCAATGGAGAAAAACTGAAAGCTTTTCCGCTAAGGTCAGGAACACGGCAGGGATGTCCATTATCACCACTGCTATTCAACATCGTACTAGAGGTCCTAGCCTCAGCAATCAGACAACAAAAGGAAATTAAAGGCATCCAAATCGGCAAAGAAGAAGTCAAATTATCACTCTTCGCAGATGATATGATACTATATGTGGAAAACCCAAAAGACTCCACTCCAAAACTGCTAGAACTTGTACAGGAATTCAGTAAAGTGTCAGGATATAAAATCAATGCACAGAAATCAGTTGCATTTCTCTACACCAACAGCAAGACAGAAGAAAGAGATATTAAGGAGTCAATCCCATTTACAATTGCATCCAAAACCATAAGATACCTAGGAATAAACCTAAGCAAAGAGACACAGAATCTATACTCAGAAAACTATAAAGTACTCATGAAAGAAATTGAGGAAGACACAAAGAAATGGAAAAATGTTCCATGCTCCTGGATTGGAAGAATAAATATTGTGAAAATGTCTATGCTACCTAAAGCAATCTACACATTTAATGCAATTCCTATCAAAGTACCATCCATCTTTTTCAAAGAAATGGAACAAATAATTCTAAAATTTATATGGAACCAGAAAAGACCTCGAATAGCCAAAGGGATATTGAAAAAGAAAGCCAACGTTGGTGGCATCACAATTCCGGACTTCAAGCTCTATTACAAAGCTGTCATCATCAAGACAGCATGGTACTGGCACAAAAACAGACACATATATCAATGGAACAGAATAGAGAGCCCAGAAATAGACCCTCAAATCTATGGTCAACTAATCTTCGACAAAGCAGGAAAGAATGTCCAATGGAAAAAAGACAGCCTTTTCAATAAATGGTGCTGGGAAAATTGGACAGCCACATGCAGAAAAATGAAATTGGACCATTTCCTTACACCACACACAAAAATAGACTCAAAATGGATGAAGGACCTCAATGTGAGAAAGGAATCCATCAAAATTCTTGAGGAGAACACGGGCAGCAACCTCTTCGACCTCTGCCGCAGCAACATCTTCCTAGGAACAACGCAAAAGGCAAGGGAAGCAAGGGCAAAAATGAACTACTGGGATTTCATCAAGATCAAAAGCTTTTGCACAGCAAAGGAAACAGTTAACAAAATCAAAAGACAACTGACAGAATGGGAGAAGATATTTGCAAACGACATATCAGATAAAGGACTAGTGTCCAGAATCTATAAAGAACTTAGCAAACTCAACACCCAAAGAACAAATAATCCAATCAAGAAATGGGCAGAGGACATGAACAGACATTTCTGCAAAGAAGACATCCAGATGGTGACACATGAAAAAGTGCTCCATATCACTCGGCATCAGGGAAATACAAATCAAAACCACAATGAGATATCACCTCACACCAGTCAGAATGGCTAAAAATCAACAAGTCAGGAAATGACAGATGCTGGCGAGGATGCGGAGAAAGGGGAACCCTCCTCCACTGTTGGTGGGAATGCAAGCTGGTGCAGCCACTCTGGAAAACAGCATGGAGGTTCCTCAAAATGTTGAAAATAGAATGGCCCTATGACCCAGCAATTGCACTATTGGGTATTTACCCTAAAGATACAAATGTAGTGATCCAAAGGGACACATGCACCCGAATGTTTATAGCAGCAATGTCCACAATAGCCAAACTATGGAAAGAACCTAGATGTCCATCAACAGATGAATGGATCAAGAAGATGTGGTATATATACACAATGGAATACTATGCAGCCATCAAAAGAAATGAAATCTTGCCATTTGCCACAACATGGATGGAACTAGAGCGTATCATGCTTAGCGAAATAAGTCAAGCAGAGAAAGACAACTATCATATGATCTCCCTGATATGAGGAAGTGGTGATGCAACATGGAGGCTTAAGTGGGTAGAAGAAGAATAAATGAAACAAGATGGGATTGGGAGGGAGAGAAACCATAAGTGACTCTTAATCTCACAAAACAAACTGAGGGTTGCCGGGGGGAGGGGGTTTGGGAGAAGGGGGTGGGATTATGGACATTGGGGAGGGTATGTGATTTGGTGAGTGCTGTGAAGTGTGTAAACCTGGTGATTCACAGACCTGTACCCCTGGGGATAAAAATATATGTTTATAAAAAATAAAAAATTAAAAAAAAAAATATCTTCTTTCCAAAATTACTTTTCAGAGGTTGCTTTATCATTTTGAGTTACTGTTCCTTAGTGTTTTTAAGAAACAATGTTACTGAGATGTATGTGGAATTAAGAACTGGGGCTAAAATTAAAAATAAAGACAACTATAAATAGTTCATGCCCTCATTTTTTGAAGCCCTAAACTGTTTTTTTAAAAAAAGAATTCATGTTACGGCTCTACTTGAAAGTACTCTGTCATTGACATTTTATTCTGTAGAGCATTAAGCTGACAGGGAATCTAGGTTGCTTCTGATTATGTTATATAAAGATTAGAAGCGAGAGAAGCCCTTTCAGTTTTAAAGACTTCAAGGGAAGTCTTCTAGGTGCTCTGTAGTTAAACAACAATGCAAGAGAATGGAGACTATTCATTTCTTTAATTAAATTGAAATAGCTTCTGATAATGAACAATAATACATACAGGGCAAAATGTGTTTGCAAAGTGGTCACTCTTTTGCATGTATGAACTGGCATTCCTTCAGTGATAACCATGCTGTAAGTATGGATTGTTTATAGATTCTCCCTATTGGCTGGAATACAACTTTCCCATTAATCCCTTCACCATTTTGTAGACACATATATCCATAAAAGAAATTCTGGAACCAATTATCTTGGGGGAAAGATACATCCAGGTAAATCTATCACCTTGTTTTTCTTCATGTCCCAATATATAAGGCTCTCTACTCAGCTGTCCTTTTAGGTACTCAGTCACTCCCACCCATCTATTAGTCCATGTGTCTATTCATCCATTCATTCAAAGCTATTCAAGAATATGCATTGACTTACTATGAGTTAGGAACTTCCTTATGGAATGCAAAGCAGATATGGTTCCGATTCCTACAGAACTTTAGTAGAAAAGAGAGACACTAATCAAGTAGGTACCTAAATAGTTAAATATACTATACTAAGGGATATGGTAGAAAGGAATCATATGATGTGATAAAAAAAACAGCAGTAAGGTCTAGTTTTTTAAAAAGATTTATTTATTTTATTTTAGACAGGGAGAGGGGTAGAAGGAGAGAGAGAAGGAAAACCCTCACGCAGACTCTCCACTGAGCACAGAGCCCCACACAGGGCTCCATCCCAGGACCCTGAGATCATGACCTGTGCCAAAATCAAGAGTCGGATGCTCAACTAACCGAACCACTCAGGCGCCCTAGGATAACAGTAACATCTAATGAAGTGTTAGGAGCTTAGAAAAAAAATAGGTTAGGAATCAGTATTTTTTTTTACTTTTTAATTTTTTAAATTTCTTTTCAGTGTTCCAGAATTCATTGTTCATGCACTACACCAGTGATCCATGCAATGGTGCCCTCCAGAATACCCACCACCAGGCTCACCAAACCTCCCAAGCCCTGCCCCTTAAAAACCCTCAGATTGTTTTTCAGAGTCCATAGTCTCTCATGGTTCATCTCCCCCTCCAATTTCCCTCAACTCCCTTCTCCTCTCCATCTCCCCATGTCCTCCATGTTATTTCTTATGCTCCACAAATAAGTAAAACCATATGATAATTGACTCTCTTTGCTTGGCTTATTTCACTCAGCATAATCTCCTCCAGTCCCATCCATGTTGATAAAAAAGTTGGGTATTCATCCTTTCTGATGGAGGCATAATACTCCATAGTGTGTATGAACTACATCTTCCTTATCCGTTTGTCCGTTGAAGGGCATCTTGGTTCTTTCCACAGTTTGGGGACCCTGGCCATTGCTGCTATAAACATTGGGGTACAGATGGCCCTTCTTTTCACAACATCTGTATCTTTGGGGTAAATACCCAGGAGTGCAATTGCAGGGTCATAGGGAAGTTCTATTTTTAATTTCTTGAGGAACCTCCACACTGTTCTCCAAAGAGGTTGCACCAACTTGCATTCCCACCAACAGTGGAAGAGGGTTCCCCTTTCTCCACATCCCCTCCAACACATGTTGTTTCCTGTCTTGCTAATTTTGGCCATTCGAATTGGTGTAAGGTGATATCTCAATGTGGTTTTAATTTGAATCCCCCTGATGGCTAGTGATGATGAACATTTTTTCATGTGTCTGATAGCCATTTGTATGTCTTCATTGGAGAAGTGTCTGCTCATATCTTCTGCCCATTTTTTGACATAATTATCTGTTTTGTGTGTGTTGAGTTTGAGAAGTTCTTTATAGATCCTGGATATCAACCTTTTGTCTGTACTGTCATTTGCAAATATCTTCTCCCATTCCGTGGGTTGCCTCTTTGTTTTCTTGACTGTTTACTTTGCTGTACAGAAGCTTTTGATTTTGAGGAAGTCCCCAAAATTCATTTTTGCTTTTGTTTCCTTTGCCTTTGGAGACATATCTTGAAAGAAGTTGCTGTGGCTGATATCGAAGAGGTTACTGACGATGTTCTCCTCTAGGATTCTGATGGATTCCTGTCTCACGTTGAGGTCTTTTATCCATTTCAAGTTTATCTTTGTGTATGGTGTAAGAGAATAGTTGACTTTCATTCTTCTACATATAGCTGTCCAATTTTCCCATCACTATTTATTGAAGAGACTGTCTTTTTTCCACTGGATATTTTTTCCTGTTTTGTCGAAGATCATTTGACCATAGATTTGAGGGTCCATATCTGGGCTCTCTACTCTGTTTCACTGGTCTATGTGTCTGTTTTTATGCCAGTACCATGCTGTCTTGGTGATCACAGCTTTGTAGTAAAGTTTGAAATCAGGTAACGTGATGTCCCCAGTTTTATTTTTGTTTTTCAATATTTCCTTAGAATTCGGGGTCTCTTCTGATTCCATACAAATTTTTGGATTATTTGCTCCAGCTCTTTGAAAAATACCAGTGGAATTTTGATTGGAATGGCATTAAAAGTATAGATTGCTCTAGGCAGTATAGACATTTTAACAATGTTTATTCTTCCAATACAAGAGCATGGAATGGTTTTCCATCTTTTTGTGTCTTCTTCAATTTCTTTTACAGGCATTCTGTAGTTCCTCCAGTACAGGTCCTTTACCTCTTTGGTTAGGTCTATTCCCAGGTATCTTATGGTTTTTGGTGCTGTAGTAAATGGAATCGATTCTCTAATATCCCTTTCTGTATTTTCATTGTTAGTGTATAAGAAAGCCACTGATTTCTGACTTTGTATCCTGCCACATTGTTGAATTGCTGTATGAGTTCTAGTAGTTTGGGGGTGGAGTCTTTTGGGTTTTCCATATAAAGAATCATGGCATCTGCAAAGAGAGAGAGTTTGACTTCTTCATTGCCAATTTGGATACCTTTTATTTCTCTTTGTTGTCTGATTGCTGTTGCTAGAACTTCTAATACTATATTGAACGAGAGTGGTGAGAGTGGGCATCCTTGTTGTGTTCCTGATCTCAACGGGAAGGCTGCAAGCTTTTTCCCATTGAGGATGATATTTGCTGTGGGTCTTTCATAGATAGATTTTATGAAGTTGAGGAATGTTCCCTCTATCCCTATACGTTGAAGTGTTTTAATCAGGAATGGATGCTGGATTTTGTCAAATGCTTTTTCTGCATCAATTGAGAAGATCATGTGGTTCTTCTCTCTTCTCTTATTGATTTATTCTATCACATTGATTGATTTGCGAATGTTGAGCCATCCTTGAAACCCAGGGGTGAATCCCACCTGGTCATGGTGGAGATTCTTTTTAATGTGCTGTTGGATCCTATTTGCTAGGATCTTGTTGAGAATCTTAGCATCCATATTCATCAGGGATTTTGGTCTGAAATTCTCCTTTTTGGTGGGGTCTTTGCCTGGTTTGGGGATCAGGGTAATGCTGGCTTCGTAGAAAGAGTCGAGAAGTTTTCCTTCTGCTTCAATTTTTTGAAACAGCTTCAGAAGAATAGGTATTATTTCTTCCTTGAAACTTTGGTAGAATTCCCCAGGGAATCCGTCAGATCCTGGGCTCTTGTTTTTTGGGAGGTTTTTGATCACTGCTTCAATCTCATTATTAGATATCAGTCTATTCAGGTTGTCGATTTCTTCCTGGTTCAATTTTGGAAGTTTATATTTTTCTAGGAATACATCCATTTCGTCTAGGTTGCTTAACTTATTGGCATATAACTGTTGATAATTATTTCTGATGATTGTTTCTATTTCCTTGGTGTTAGCTGTGATCTCTCCCTTTTCATTCATAATTTTCTTAATTTGAGCTTTCTCTCCTTTCTTTTGGATTAGTTTGGCCAATGGTTCATTGATCTTATTGATTCTTTTAAAAAAAAGTTTCTAGTTTCATTGATGCATTCTACTGTATCTCTAGTTTCTATCTCATTGATCTCTGTTCTAGTCTTGATTATTTCCCTTCTTGTGTGTGGAATTGGCTTAATTTGTTGTTGATTCTCCAGTTCTTTAAAGTGTAGAGACAGCTGGTGTATTCTGGATTTTTCAGTTTTTTTGAGGGAGGCTTGGATGGCTATGTATTTCCCACTTAAGACCACCTTTGCTGTATCCCATAGGTTTTGGACTGAAGTGTCTTCATTCTCATTGTTTTCCATGAATTGTTTAAGTTCTTCTTTGATTTCCCAGTTGATCCAAGCATTCTTAAGCAAGGTGGTGTTTAGCTTCTAGGTGTTTGAATTCCTTCCAAACTCCTTCTTGTGGTTGAGCTCCAGTTTCAAGGCATTGTGATCTGAGAATATGCAGGGAATAATCTCAGTCTTTTCGTGTCAGTTGAGCCCTGATTTGTGACCCAGAATGTGGTCTTTTCTGGAGAAGGTTCCATGTGCACTTGAGAAGAATGTGTTTTCTGTTGTTTTAGGGTAGAATGTTCTGTATATATCTATGAGGTCCATCTGGTCCAATGTGTCATTCAATACGCTTGCTGCTTTATTCATTTTCTGCTTGGGTGATCTATTACTGAGAGTGGCGTGTTAAGATCTCCTACTTTTAATGTATTCATATCAATATTACTCTTTATCTTGATTAACAGTTTTGTTATGTAATTGGCTGCTCCCATATTGGGGGCATAAATATTTATAATTGTTAGATCTTCTTGGTGGATAGTCCCTTTGAGAATTATGTAGTGTCATTCTGTATTTCTGACTACAGTCTTTAGTTTAAAATCTAATTTATCTGATATGAGAATCACTACCCCAGCCTTCTTTTGAGGCCCATTGGCATGAAAGATGCTTCTCCATCCCTTCACTTTCAGTCTGGATGTATCCTTAGGTTCAAAATGGGTCTCTTGTAGAGAGCATATGGATGGGTCCTGTCGTTTTATCCAATCTGCAACCCTGTGTCGTTTTATGGGTGCATTTAGGCCATTCACATTGAGAGTGATTATTGATAGATAGGTTTTTATTGACATCGTGTTACCTGTGAATTCTTTATTTCTGTAGATTGTCTCCACATATTTCTGTTCAATGATATTCTTAGGATTTTTCCTCTTTTATAGAACATCCCTTAATATATCCTGTAGTGTCGGCTTGGTGGTCACAGACTCTTTTAAACCTTGTCGGTCTTGGAAGCTCTTTCTCTCTCCATGCATTTTAAATGTCAGTCTTTATGGATAAAGTATTCTTGGCTGCATGTTCTTCTCATTTAGTGCCCTGAATACATCTTGCCAGCCCTTTCTGGCTTGCCAGATTTCTGTGGACAGGTCTGACGTTATTCTGATGGGCTTTCCTCTGTACGTAAGGAATTTCTTTACCCTAGCTGCTTTCAAGAGCTCCTGTCTACAATTATGATTCATCATTTTCACTATCAGGTGTCTTGAGGTCCTTCTAGATTCTGTGATCTTGGGGGGAGACCTTCCTGCGTCTAGTACATAAACCCTGGTTCCATTCGTGAGACTGGGAAAATTTTCATGGAGAATTTGTTCAACTGTATCTTCTAGTCTTCTTTCTTTCTCCTCCCCCTCAGGTATTCTAATAATTCTGATGTTGGAACGTTTCATGGCGTCATTTATTTCCCTAATTTTGTTTTTATGGCTTCTAAGCTGTTGTTTCCAGGCTTCCTGCTGATCCTTTTTCTCTATTTGTTTGTCCTCCAGATCACTAATTCTATCTTCTCCCTCAGTTACCCTTGCTTTTAGAGAATTTAGATTAGATTGGAACTCATTGAGAACATTGTGAACATCATCCCTGTGGCTTTCACTTCTGCCCTAATCAATTCCATTTTGTCATCCAAGGCTATCTCCAACCTAGCTATTGCCTAGATAATTATTAGCCTGAATTCCCTTTCCGACATACTGTCTATGTCCATATCCAATAGCTCTGATGCAAAAGGCCCAGTCTCTGAATTTTTCTTATGGTGGACATTCCTCCTCCTAGTCATTTTGGTGAGAGATGGTTGAACGGATAAGTAGCTGAATGTATCGACTATGGCGCAGGCAAGGTGCACCCTGGAAGGCTTCTGAGCAATCAAGAGTCCCTACCAAAAAGAAAGAAAAAAGAAAAAAAAGAGAGAGAGAGACAGAAAAAAAAAAAAAAAGAAAGAAAGAAAGAAAGAAAAGAGAAGGCCCAGTCCAAATGGGCCCCAAAGGTAAGATTTATGAAGAATACAAACAAAAACAGACAAACAAAAAGACCGAAAAAAGTAGATGACATGAGAAAAAAAAAGAACCTTGACAAAAAGAACACCAAGTATAGGATTTATATACTACCAGGATACAAACAAATACAAAGAAACACTAATAGAAGAAAAAGATGGGAGAGTGGTTATAAATTCTCAGTATGGACGAGGAAGTTTATTTTGATTTTTCCTGGATGTATCTTGATATCTTTGTTAAAGGACTCAACTTTCCTGAGCTAAAGGGGGATTAAAACTGGTTTAACTATAGGGGTTGCATTGATTGGGGAAAGGGGATTACCTTGAAGCTCATCTTTATATGAATATTAAGAAAATAATAAATCAATTAAAAAATAGAAAAGCAAAAGAAAAGCACAGGTATATATATCAAAAAGTTCAGGTTAAAAGGTTATTATGGAATTTGATGTACTGAACATCTCATTGTGATGGTAAATAGGTTAAAAATTTATATATTAAAAAATGAAAAGAACCAGAATAGTGGGAACGAATTAAAAACAAAAGTTCTATCTATGAAGTAATGGTGGTTGTCCTCTTGTCTTTTTTTTGGGGGGGGGCTGGCTTTCTGGGGGAGGGTTCCCTAAGTTAAGTCCTCCTGCCCCCATCAAGGGGGTGGTGTCTGAGGAAACCGGTTTTTCAGGTTTTTGTTCTCTGGAGGTTTTTTTTGTTTGGTTGTTAATTTGTTTTCTCTCCCCTTGGCAGCTTTTGACAGTTTTTGGAGGTTTAGAGGAAAGCACACTGCACCCAGACCTCCCTCTCAGAGAAGAGCATCAGTTTCTTCCCCTCTGGGTGCTCCAGAGCACATAAATTCCCCCTCTGCCACTGACAGAGCACGTTCGCCTTCACAGTCTCTGGGGTCCTAGGAACTCCAGCTTGTACCCAAAACCATGAAGAATACTAGCCATGGCTGTCTGGGCAGCTCCAGACCACCAGACAGGTCTCAAGCAGCGATAGCGCACTGAAATTTTCCTGCTGGCCTGGGCTGGGCGTGCTCAGACTCTCCATGTCCGAGAGAGTGCCAGCTAGCGCCTGCACAGACCTCTTTCAGGGGAGGGTGTAGGGTGCGACTCAGACTCCAGTCACACACTGCGTGCGTGGAGAGTACAAAAGGCTGTGGTTCTGCCGGTTGGCAAGGCTTTCTCAGCCTGTTGGGTGCTGCCACCCAGACACTCTCAGGCATGCCGGTGGCTCAGGGACCAAGACCTTGTTTCTTCGCTGCACTCTCTCTGGCTCAGTGCCAGCGGTGGCTGTCCAGGGTTGGCGGGCTTAAGCCTCTGTCCCTAACCGCCCCGATTCCCCCAATTTCCCCCTATGATCCTTTGCTCTTTTTGAGTGCTTTCGACAAGACTCCAAGTTAATGTTTGTCCCCAGTCACAGGGCACTCTTGTATTGAGGTATTACTTTCTAGTGGGTCACTTCTGGTGGCTCTCTCCCCCTTTTGTTTATCTTCCGATATTGGTCTGATGTTCCCACTCCGCTTTACCTGCCCATGGGCGTCTTCTGCCACTGTAGAGATCCAGAAGTGTGTAATTCTAATCTCAGGCTGATTTCATGGGTGATCAGAGTTCTTTGGTAGGTAATCAGCTCACTTTAGGGGACAGGTTGAAACGGCGCCTCCTCCTACTTCTCCGCCATCTTGTCTCCCCTAGACCAGGACTTAGTATTTAACTGGGCATCTTAGAGTGATTAGGAGTTAGTCAGATGAGAAATGGTGAGGGGGAAGAGTATTCCAGGAAGAAGCATTAGAGTTAAATAAAAGTATCTAAGCACTGGAGTAACTGAGAGAGGACTATTGAGGCAATAGTACAGTAGATAGAAGGAGAGGTACAGGAAAGCAGAGCCAAATCAGGGAAGACCCAATATGTCTTTCAGTGGCTTTAGATATTTTCTTAAAATTATTAGGAAATATTTATAATGCTGATTATATTACATAATCTTTATATTTTATAATATAATCTTTATAAATTGTAAGTATTTTCACTACTGATGATTTGAAGCAGAGGACTAACATGATCAGATTATCTTTTGGAAAAATCACTCTGGCTCCTGGTGAGAAGATTTGTAAGGGTTTTTTTTGTTTTTGTTTTTGTTTTTTTTTTTAAAGATTTTATTTATTCATCTGATAGAGAGAGATCACAAGTAGGCAGAGAGGCAGGCAGAGAGAGAGGAAGGGAAGCAGGCCCCTTGCTGAGCAGAGAGCCCGATGCGGGACTCTATCCCAGGACCCTGAGATCATGACCTGAGCCGAAGGCAGTGGCTTAATCCACTGAACCACCCAGGCGCCCCTGTAAGCGGTTTTAAAGAAGATATGTCACATTAGACAAGAGATAAATGATTGTGCGTTAGACCACAGCAGTCACAGAGTTGAGAGATACTTCTCATACAGAATGGACAAAACTCAGTGATTATTGTAGCCAGCCTCCAAGATGGTACCCAATGATCCTCACCTTCTGTTATTCATGTTCTTGTTGAAAAAACTTCCACATTGAGGGGCACCTGGGTGGCTCAGTCGTGAAGCATCTGCCTTCAGCTCAGGTCATGATCCCCAGGTCCTGGGATTGATCCCCTGCCTTGGGCTCCCTGTTTCTTCCTCTTGCTTCCTCCTGCTTGTGTTCCCTCTCTCACTGTGTCTCTCTCTATCAAATAAATAAAATCTTCCACATTGAATCAGACTGACCTCTGTGACCAATAAAATATTTACAGAAGTGACAGTTACTACTGAGGTTAGATCAAATGAGGCATTGCAACTTCTGCCTCGGTATCTTAGATACTCATCTGGGGGCAAGCCAGGAGCCATACCATAAGGAAGCTCAAGCAGCCCTTTGAGGAGGTGTGTGTAGAGGAGAATTGGGGCATTAAACCAACAATCAGGACCAACTTGCCAGCCATGTGTATGAGCCAGCTTCCCAAAATAGATCTTCCTGCCCCAGCCAAGCCTTCTGAGCACTGCAGTGTTAGCTGACATAGGACTTCAGCCTGCTTAAGAGACACTACTTGCCAGAATTGCCTAGCCAAGTCCCATCTGAATTCTTGAACCATAGTAATTGTGAGAGATAACAAATAGTTACTGCTGCTTTAAGCCACTGTATCACACAGCAGTAGTAATTAATAGGGAGAGAGATTAAATGTGGTAAGTGAAAAAGAAGGTATCACAAATAATTCCTAGATTTCTGGCTTCTGTAGCTACTTTGACATGCTTTTACAGAGAATATAGGCAGTGACCTAGTTTTTGAGGATAGAGCAATTTTATTCTGGATGAGTTTGGGGTGACTGGTCTATCTAGGTGATTATAAATAATAGTATTCTTAGTTGCAGGCAAAGTAAACAAGCTCTATCTGGTTCATACAGAATATACTTCACTGAAAGTTACTGGGAAAAAGATCTTTAGAAGAAAACATAGAGAAATGTCTACATGAACTTGTAGTAGGCAGCTGTTTCTTACACAGGACACCAAAATCACTGCATATGCATAATAATAACTTGGAAATTCTTCTCCAGAACTTTTCTTTATCAAAACACTCCATTAAGAGAGAGGAAAGATAAAAGCAATTCACTGATGATGATAAGATATATACATATATAAAATAAGTGATATGTTGTCTTCTTATATTCCTTTTTCCAAAAAGAGGTTGTCCCTGCTTTTAACTTTATGGAGACTTATTTATGAATAAAGTGTATTCTGTGTTTCTTAAAAAAGGAGTTGCATTCAGAATATATGAAAACACCTATAAATACTTGTAATACATATATTAACAAGGCAGTATATTCAGAATATACAAAGAAGACTTATAAATTAAGGAAAAGGGGAGAGATCTCAAAAGGGAAATGGTCACAGAATTGAATAGACAAGAGAAGCTATCCAAATCAAAAATATACACATGAAAAAGCACTCAATTTCATTGTTGCAATGGACTAAATGTTTATGTTCCCCCCAAATGTATATGTTGGAACCCTAATCTTCAGTGTGATGATATTTGGAGATTGGGCCCTTGAGAGTTAATTAGGTCATTAGGATAGAGCCTACATGATAATATTAGTACTGTTATAAGAAAACACAAGAAAGAATGTGCCTCCTCTCTCTCAACTATGTCAGAATACAGAGAGAAGGTGGCTCTTTATAAGCCAGGAAGCAGGCCCTCCTCAAACACTAGATCTGCAAGAGCTTTGATCTGAGACTTCTCAGCCTCCAGAACTGTGAGAAATAAATGCCACCCAGTCTATGGTAAACAATTGTTTATCAAAGAAAGGCAAATTATAACTAGTTCTATACTACAACATCCTTACCAAAGTGGGTAAAATGAAAATGCCAGAGAATACCAAGCATTAATAAGAATATGGAAGAACAAGGATTTTTATACCCTGTAATAGAAGAATAAATTGTTACAAGAGGAATCACTGCTACACTTCAGAGAACTGTGTGACGGTATCTAGAAAATCGAACATTCATAAACCCCGTGCCCCCACAATTCCACTCTTAGATATGCATCCGATTGAAGTGCCTGCATACAGTCACCAAAAGACAAATACAAGAATGTTTGTAACAATACTTTGCAAATAATAATGGAACTAGCTCCTACCTGGCAACTACTCAAATGCTTGTATATACAGGAATGGATGAATACACTGTGTATATTCACCTGGTGGTAAATATAAACCAATAAGCATGAATAAGTCTACAGCTATATGCAAAATATGGATGAATCCCAAGAGCATAATGTGAAGCAAAGGAAGCCAGCCAGACACAATGGAGTGTATATTGTATAAAACCATTTCAGATGTAAACTTTACAAGAACCTTGAAAATTGAAAAGTAGATAATGAGAGTACTGAAATTTATATTTCATTTATTTATATATATATAAAATATATCATAATATATATACTTATATATTGTTTTCATGTTTATCTGGCTAAGTCTTGGACTGGAAGTCAACATTTAAATTTATGCCACATTAACTAATGAAATTTTTCATCCTTCTTATGGTCATGATTCTCCATTTCTAGACATTGCATGTTCATATGAGGGAGCAAGAAAGAAAAAGACAAAGATACTAAGAAAAAAAGATGTGTGCCAGATGAGTCTGTTACATTTTATCAGGGAAACATTGCTTTTCTGAAAGTCCCACCCAGTAGCTTCCTGTTAATATCTTCTTGCCAAAGTTATGTCACATGGTCACTACAAATATAATGGAGCCTGTGACATCACACTTTTTAACTGAGTACATTGTTGCCTGAATAAAGTTGAAGTTAGTAAAGAAGAAAGAACCAATTTTGAGTAGACAACTAGCAGCATCTGTCTTAGCAATCAGAAAATCATATATACTAAAAATCATGATTGGGAAGGCTCCATATCAAAGGTATGTACACAACATAACCAAATTTTCTCCAACAATGGAACATACCAACTTTTTTTTTCAGTTGAAGTTCTTCCCAGTTGAATTATCGGTTGAAGTTAGGTTGATGTATTTGTAGAATCTAAAATTGCACGTGCTACTTTGACATGTGTCCCTGGGTTCCAAAGGGTCCCAAAGGCAGTTTATCTTTCCTCTCACCAGATACGCTTCCTAAGCAGCAGACTCCCTCAGCTAGCAGCTACCCATGTACCTCAACCTGACTGTTTCAGTTCCCTGGATTATTCAAACAAGCCAGTTACATCCTCCTATAAGAGCCAAGGGCACCTCATCATCTTGTTACTTTAAAGCCTGGCTTCCATAGCCCCTTCTTGTTCACTGTGCTCTCAGATACAACCCCTTGTAGCCCTATATGACAAGCAATCTTCCTTCCTTACTTCCAGGGTGGAATGTCATATGATTGATCATCTTGTATTATTTGTGGGAAGTGGGGGGCCATCCCTCCCTCACCAACAGAGTGAATAAGAGATTATGTGAACAGTTGAGCAATAGGCAGTTGCTAGAACTTGACAGGTTTGGACCTATAAAAATGACATTTTTTTTTTTTTTTTTAGATTTTATTTATTTGTCAGAGAGAAAGAGAGGGAGAGAGAGCGAGCACAGACAGACAGAATGGCAGGCAGAGACAGAAGGAGAAGCAGGCTCCCTTCCGAGCAAGGAGCGTGATGTGGGACTCGATCCCAGGACGCTGGGATCATGACCTGAGCCGAAGGCAGCTGCTTAACCAACTGAGCCACCCAGGCGTCCCTAAAAATGACAATTTTATAGCATAATAATTGGTTTACATTTGAGACCATGCTGTATCAAAAACATACAAGTTTTTAAATCTTGAAATGACTCCAGTTTACTAAGATGATCATCCTATGCAAAGTATACGGAAAGAGACTATATAAGGGGTCCAAAAATCCTTTTGCTCATTCAATAAGTAGAGCAGATGGCTTTTGAATTTCTCTTTCTCTCACTGTTAATCTCATTCCATTTTCTGTATGTGTATTTGTGTGTGTATCTTGCTATCTTTCTCTCTCTATCTCTCTTCCCAGAGCATTTAATTAATGTAAAGTGATGACATTCCCTGAGAAGCCATGACAATTACACCTTCCATTATAAAAATTGATTCATGCCCTGTGGGAAATTAGTCTTACGAAGACATATACAATTTTATAAAGTTGTTAATCTAGTATCACAAGTTTGAATACCTATATAGAGGAAATTAGGAAGATTTAGGAATTGAATATTTTCCTCATCTGAAAAAGAGTTGGAAGGCTTGTGTTTCTTTCAGGAAACAACAGAGGAACCAGCTAGCTATAGCTAGCTATAATGGAATGGACATGATGAACACCTTTTGACATACTCCACTTTAGGGTCCTGAAAATCATCTCCATTCTCAGCACCCCACATGAAATTTTTACGTGTTTCCAGAATTCCAAGGGGAAATCTTGTCTTGCCAAAAATTGTCTTAAGTTGCTTTTGAATTATTTCTTTAAGGAATATAGAGAGACATGCTGCTTACCATCCTGAGTAACTTAAAAGAGTTTGGATTGAATACCAACATATCTGCCATAGGGGAGCTGATTAAAAAGGATTTGCATACTTCACTTAAAAGCATCCTGCAGTCTTGCCAGTGGACTTTGACTTGTGGGCAAACTTAATTTTTGCTTCCTTTTCCAAAGGAAATATGCCAGCTCAAATGTCTAGATGGCTCAAGTGTGCAAAATAAACCTCCCCTTAGCAGAGAACTTAAAGCAAAGTACATGGCATCTGAACACTGGTAAGTATTTTCTTGGCTGAAGACTTTTAAAAAGAAAAATTCTTTGACTTTTTTTTTCTCCTATACCCTGAAATATCTATCTTATTCAAAAAAATTGTGAACAACCTAGCGTCATTTCTTAAGGAACAGATTTCTGTAAGAGCTCTGCCTCTTACTATAGCTTAATGAGTTTGTGTTTTTTAAGTTAATTAAACATTTATTTAATGCCCTGCCATTTACTAATGAGTTTGTGTTTTTTAAGTTAATTAAACATTTATTTAATGCCCTGCCATTTACTAGGCTAAGAATGGGAAATACAAAAAGGAATAAGACCTTCACTTGCAAGTTTTTTGTTTTTGTTTTGTTTTGTTTTACAACGTACACATACTTTATTTACTTGATTGAAAACCTTATGGTACATATGATATTTATGTAGTTGAACTCAGCTTTGTTCACACTAACTCCAGTGGGTTGTATTTCGGTTTTCTATGCTTGAGTCTCTGCTCAGTTGCTGCTGTTGCCATTGGTTTGTTTTCTTTCAGGGTTAAGGTAGGTAGTTTCATATAAAATCTTACTTTTAAATCCTCCTCTGGCAATTCTTTCCTAGATTCTGGGCTTTACATAATTATACCAGCAATGGAACCAGCATCTTAAAGTCACAAAGATAAAATCCTCCAACATCACATGATCTTCTAATTCTGCTAATCAGCCAAAAATGTCCAAGGCCAGCCACAACAGATCCTAATGAACCATATAATATTGAATTCCATGGAATGTTTTAAAATCTCTTAAATTCCTAGAAGCTTAAAAGACTTCACCTTGGCTGTCTGGCTGGACTCTGCCATAGACTATAACCAATTATAAGCGTTCATAGAAAAGGAGATCTTGTCTTTTTCATCTTTGCAATCTTCACAATAGAACAAAAATTTGATTGGATTGATTATGATTGGATTAAACTGCTGCCAGATTTTGCCTTACTCTTCCTAGGAGTTGAGCTCTGGCTGGGTCTTCCTAGGAAATCAAGATCTACTCAGAAGGCAGGGAAGTGCTCTGGGAGTTACAGCCCACCTTCAGTGAGAGATACCATTTGAGAATCATATGTAACTTATCTGACCTGGTCTACTGTATTTGTTAGGAATCTTCAATCTTATTTGTCATTCCAGTATGTGTCACGTAGTTTTGAGAAGGAACATAGAAATGGTGGACTCACTGAGAAGTAAGAATGATAATTTTATACTATGAACACTAGTGGAAAGGAGACACACAAACTTTGCTTATAGGTTTAGGCTATATCAAGATCTTGCATGGTAATCCAGCCTGCAGTTCCTTAGTGAAGAGGACAACCCAAGAGCTGTGTTGGTGCATTGGCCAACACCAAAACACACCTCTGCCCCCACCTTGCTTGACTTAACCGACTCCAGCTCAACAACACCTGCTTCTTAAGACAAATGGTTTACAGATAAGGTAAACGGATGATTCAGATTTTAGATAGAAAAGAAAAAGAGGGTAGAACAGAAAATCAGCATTAAACTGATTAGAATTTAAGGAAAGAATTTTTATATCATGAATATCAGTGAAAATTTTAAAGAAGAAATAAAGTCCATGGTAAGAACTTGGCAAAGCATTAACAATCCTACAGTTCACAAAACAGGGAAAGAAAATAATGTGCATTAAAAGAAGAGCTGGCATGATCTATGAGCACTTATTGCATCCTTACTGTTTCAGACATTCTGAAGTAACCATCATCTAATTTAATATCCACTCAACCACTATGAAGTAGATATTATTATTATTATTATTATTTCCTTTTTACAAATGAGGAATCTGAAGCTAAAAGACACTAAATATCCTTTGCAAGCTTATAGAACTAATAAATAATGGACTTAACATTTAAACTATGCTTTAAATATGTTTGACAGATGTTTGGATTAGTCGAGAATTTTTGTTAACATATGGAGTATTTCTTAAGATTATATTCAGCTGCATTTAACAGAAAAATTCCAAAACCTATATAAGATGGAAACTTATGCTCTTAGGTAAAGAACTATAGCATTAGATAGTCTAGGGTTGGAATAGCTTTAAGCCTTTCATGAAGTTCTGGACAATAGCCACTAATAGTGCATTGCCATAAACTCGGTTACTATTCCTAACTATAAAGGAGGATGGGAAATACAGTCTTGTCTTCTAGTGGCAGTGTGCTCAGCTCAAAAACCAGAGGTCTGTTACTAGGGAAGAAAGTGTAAATGGATGTAGAGATAGGAACATAATTATCTCTACCAAAAATATCTGCAAATTGGGTTTTTTTCCAGTTTTATTAAGATATAATTTATACTACTGTTATATTCGTTTTAGGCATATAACATGATGATTGATGTATGTTTATATTATAAAATGATTGCTACAAGAAATTTAATTCACATCTATCACTTCATGTGGTTTTATTTTTTTTCCTGTGATGAGAAGTTTTAAGACGTAATCTCTTAGCAACTGTTAAATATATGATACTGTATTGTTAACTTTAGTCACCATACTATACATTACATCTTCTGAATGCAAATTGTGTTTAAATATTCATATCTTATCCCCAGTCCATAACAATAAAGCAGTTCTTTGAATTATTTGTGTGCAGTAAAATCTTAAATAATTGAAATGCTTAGTGAAATGGGAGGTGGTATTTAATTCTTTGTTTTAGGATTTATCAACAACTATTTTTATTTCAGCGCTTTAAAATATATTATTGGTTATTGCATTAGTATATAGAGGCTAGTGAAAACAATCGGTATTAATTGTTGTGTTCTCTGAAGTGGTAATAGCAGTCACTTTTTAGTTATCATTGGTTTCTATCCAGTCTTCTAAATTTATTTGTTTGAAAAACCCCCCTCCTTTTTTTTTTTAAAGTACCTCTTGGAGCTGTCCCAGGTTTTTGAATGGGATTAAAAGAAAGTGAAACATTTTCTGTCATTTCAAGAACTTAAAGTCTGGAAATATATACATTTTAATTATGTACTTTTATTTTGAAATAACCTCAAATTACAGAAAAGTTGTAAGTATAATAGGAATAGTTTTTCCCTGATCTTTTGAGGTTAAATAGTTGACATGATGCTGTTACCTCTCCTTTTGCATGTATTTCTTACAAACAAGCATATTGTTCTATATATTTATAATAAAATGATTAAAGTCAGAAAATTAAGTATTAGAATATCACCACTAACGAATCTTCAGATCCCATTAACATTCATTAATTATACCAATACGATCTCTAATAACAAAAAGACCCAGCTCATAATCGTGTTTCCTGTTTAGTTTTCATGTCAGCTTTCTTCAATCCCCAGTAGTTCTTTAGTTTTTCCTTGACTTTTATGACTCCATAATTTTGACGATTCCAGGCTAGTTTCTCTGTAGCACTTACACCAGCTAGGGTTCGTCTGGCATTTCCTCATAATTAGCTTCAAGTAATCCATTTATTGCAGGAATAAGAGCAGTGATGCTGAGTACATCCTATCACAGGGCAAATAATTTTGATTTGTCCCATTACTGGTAATGTGCACCTCAATCACTTGATTAGGGTGGTGTCTACCAAGCTTCTCCACTGTAAATTTATACTTTTTTCCCTTCATAATCAGTAAATATTTTGTGAGTAGGCACTTTGAACTTTTAATATTCCATTGCTCATGAAACTTTCAATTTCTGCATGCATATACATCTGTATTCTGGACTCATTTTATATTTTCCCTTCCCCAGACCTGGAACCAGCTATTTCTCCATGAACTCCTTGCTTTTTTTATTGGAAGTATAATGATATTTACAAACTAAGATCTGGGTGCTAGATATATTCACTTCAACTTCTGTTGATTTATTGCTGACCCTAGGCCCCTCAGTGGACAGGGTAAGAACATAAATATAAAGACTTAGAGTTAGATATAGTATGTAGAGGAGTGCCTAGGTGGCTCAGTCAGTTAAGCATCTGACTCTTAATTTAGGGTCAGGTCATGATTTCAGGGTTGTGAGATCAAGTCTGCTTGAGGTTCTATCTCTCCCTCTTCCTCTGCCCTTCCCCACCCCCCACATTTTCTCTCTCTCAAAATAATAAACAAATGAATCTTAGATATATATATAGATATACATACATACTCACAATTACATCTGTATTTGTATCTGCCTGTACACGGAATATCATAAGGTCACATTGATATTGTAAGTCCAGTCCAACACCACAGGTACATTCTAGTTTTCTCTCCTTCCATATTTGTAATTTTCTTTTCTGAGAGCAAAAACTTGGCTCACATTATCCTTTGTCTACCTATTTGTCCAAGCCCCAGGAATGTCAACCATCTTCCAGTACTCATGCCCACTTTGCCCTCTTGCAGATGACCTCTTCTCTCTGCTTGGGCTCTGACGTACTCCCTTACCTGCCTCCACTCCTCATGAGGACACCCTCCTCACTCTACTGCCCTAACTCCACTCAGACTACATACCCTGGGCTGTATTGTCCAGGGATTGGTATTAGGCGACCTGTCTAGCAAGGAAGGGTGTGAAAGGGTCTGTGGTTCCCATATTGGCCTGAGAACTGTTGATTCCCAACTCCTGGTATGTGATGCCCTCTTCACCCTGCTCTGGCTCCAGCACAGTATTCAGGGCCATCTCCCCCAACTCTTGGATTCTGATGCCATCATTGTAATACCCTCCTACTTAGACATCCTTCCTAACCCCCTTGAGCTCTGACTGCATGCACTCTGCTACAGTGGCCCTCCTTGCACCATAGACACGTACTATCTCATGTTTTTTGGACTGTATTATTCAGGAAGGAAAAAGAAGAAAAAGAAAGGGAAGAAAAGAGAAAGGAAGTAAAGTGGGGAGACAAGTAAAAAAGAAACTAATAAGGAAGGAAAAGAGAAAACATATAAGATATGGGGAAAAAATAATAATAAAGTAAATTTCTAAAAGACCATAAGAATACATACCTAGTGATCCCTGAGTCTTGCTAAATACCAGAATCACCTGAAGAACTTCTAAAAACCAAGATATTGAATGTCTTGGTGAAAACGCTATTATTTAACAAGGTCTCCCAATGCCCTGTTGGAAGGCTCATTCTAGTACACTGGTGTTTTCAGTCTGTCCTTCACAGAGTCCCATGGTTTTCTCAAGCTTCCAGGGAATATGTGCCTGTGTGTGTAAATGGAAAAGAGGTAGTAAGGGCTGGGGCACCTGGGTGGCTCAGTAGGTTAAAGCCTCTGCTTTCAGCTCAGGTCATGATCCCAGGGTCCTGGGATCAAGCCCCACATCAGGCTCTCTGTTCCGTAGGGAGCCTGCTTCCCTTCCACTTCTCCGCCTACTTGTGACCTCTTTCTGTCAAATAAATAAAATCTTAAAAAAAAAAAAAAGAGGTAGAAAGGGGTCCACCTTGTGAATCTCACCCTACTCTTACTTCAACCACAGGAGAGTAAAACTCCAAATGTATTTTTTATATTTGGCCTCCATGTAGTACTTCATTAAAAGATATTTCTGACTTAAAAATGATGAGAAAGCATGGTATTATACTATTTTGCTTCTCTTAATTATTGCATTTGGCCTTTACTGTAATCAAGGCAAATTCTAGAAATACTCAGGGGTTCTTTTAGAAACATAAGCATTCTTCAGTGCAACAAAAATCACTCCAACTTGCCAATCTTACTTATATTGTATCTAGTAAGGCATATTATTTCATTATGTTTTGTACAAAGTTAATATGCTTCATTCTTTCATACAAAGGGTAAATTTTAAAAAGCCATTCTTTCTAAAACCCAATATTTTGCAAACATTGATGTTTAGCAAATGATGTGCTATTTAAATTATGACAAATATTATAGCTATAGCTTATTTTTTTAAGAAGGTGAAGTATAGTGACATGTATCTTTTCACATCACAAAGACATTAAGTTCATTTAACAAATATTTGTCATGTTCTTCTGCATGTTCAGTACCATGAAAAATAAGAAGTAGTTCACCTCTAAGAGGGGAATTGATTCCCTATCCAGAAAGACACAAAAAGGCAAGAATCATGAAACACTGTCAGTATAAGTATGGAGATAAAAGGAAGAAAGAACTGTGGAGCCCAGAGAAAGAGTGTAGAGGTCAGTCTAGGGGTTTTACAAAAGGCTTTCTACAGAACGTTAGGTTTAAGCTGCAAAGTTTATTCCTGCTGGTTATTTAAAAAATGTCCTTAAATGTGGCCAGGGTGAACTTATACAGCCTCTGAAGCCCATATGCTGCACTGATTCTAAGGCAAGATCATCTGACAATCTCTGTGCCTTATTTAGATCATGTGAGTAGGCAGGTTCTGAAACATGACATTATTCACTCCTCCTTCCACACCTCATTTAATAGGCATTAATGGTTTTGTTTTTTATTTTCTCAGATGTCCACTTACTGTAAATATTTGGGTGGAAGCCTTCTAGGAGAGTAGATACATGAAGGTTGAAGTAATTCTGGATAGTGAGAACTGGATTCACCATTTGTTAGTTGTATGGTGACAGTTTATGTCAGTTTTCTACAGTTCCTTCCTTTATAAAGTTGGTATAAACCTATCTTTCCAGATATTTATGTGTCATGAATTAAGCAATGTAAGATCATATCTTTGTTATGGTTAATGAATTTCATAGTTGTTGAAACATTCATATCCTTTCATTATTTTCAGATAATGAATTTTCACCCCCAAAAAGATGATAAGGTAATTAATGATAAAAGTGGGTAGTAGGATATAACAAATATTTTAATTAATTCTTAAAGACTGGGTATGGACCAGCATGACAGTTTATTATTCCTGGGAGTCTCAGATGCAAAGAAATCCACTGTCTCTCACAGCTTTTTTCTGTGTGCATCTGTCTGGGGTTCATGAGGAAAACTGGGGGCAGGGCAGGACCAGAAAGAGGCCTATTAGTGGCACAGGCATGGGCCTACCTGGGTATGTGAGTGGAAGAGTACTTGGAGAAGTCCACCTGTGTATAGGTTCTGTATGAACATAAGGTGGCAATTGGCTATCACTTGGGAAGAGAAAGGAACACTGGAAAATCCTACCACTGAGACCCTTGTGCACAGAGTCTACCTAAGATTGAGGCTAAAGCAGCAGAACCAAGAAAGGATTGCTCTTACCACAAGTAACAAATTTTAGCAGTCTTTGTTTCACCAAGGGAGAGACAAAAGCATGGAGAGAAACCTCCCATGTGTCATAGGCATGCAAGCTCACAGAGAGCCAAGGATGGGACAGGAAAACTTCTAGCACTCTGCATCTTGTGCTAACTTTAAGGTAATACTGTCCTACCACTAGAGGAAACTTAAACCTAGCTCAGCTACAGATCAGATTTACTCAGCCTTTTCCTTCAAATTGTCTGACAGAAGAAAAGGCTGCCCGTTGCCAGGCATAAATTTTATTTACCTAGCTTTAACTCACATTCCAGTCACCATGTCTAGCATTTATTTAATCATTATGAGACACACAAAGTAAGAAAAAAAAGAAACCTATATTTAAGAAATAAAAGCATGAACAGAACCAGAATTGGAAATGGCCCAAAGATTGACTATCAGGCATGGAGCTTAAAATAACTACAATTAACCTGTTAAAGAATTTAGTAGTGAAAGAAATGGCAGCATGTGTGAAAAGATGGGGAGGATTCAGAATAAATAAGTAAAGTACAAAAAAGATTCAAATGTAAATGTTAGAAAAAATACATGAAGAAATTACTTCAACAGGCCTATTAGGAGGGACACAGCAGTGGAAAGAATCAGTAAATTTGAAGATAGTTCAATAAAAATTACCCAAACTAAAACACAAAGAGGGGGAAAAAAAAAAAAAAAGAGTGAAAAAGCAAACAGAAACATCTGTTGTTTCTGTGCCCTTCAACAGACTTTTATAAAGATTTTATGTTTAAACCAATACCAAATGGTTTAAAATACCTGTAATTAGAATTTGGGGAAGAAGAGAATGTGGCAGAAGAAATATCTGAAGAGGTGAAGGCCAAGACTATTTCAAATATAATGAAATACAATAAGCCACAGTTCCAAAAGCCTCAGAGAAACTCATAAAGCAGGATAAATACAGTCAAATTTATTTTAAAGGGACTAAAAAAATTAAAGTGTGTTATATTTACTCACATTACTACCATGTCCAGCTGCTGCCACTGCCTCCTCCCCATCCCCAGCTTTTGGGGTGCCTGCGCGCATGTGTTGATTCAGAAGTCTACCTGATCCCATACTCCCTCTGTCAGAAGAACTGTCCTTATCATGTCTTTTCATGCAAGTCTGCTGGAAATAATTTATCTTACCTTTAGTTGTCTGAAAAGGCACCTTGCTTTCCTATTTGTAAAATGCTTACACTGGGCATAATTCTGGGTGGGGAGTTGTTTTTATTTCTGTGTGTCAGATAAGCCAGTCATTGTCTAATGGCTGGCAGCATTTCAGAAGAGAAGTCTGCCTATTTTTTTGCATTTGTATAATGCTTTTTTCTCTCACTTCAAGATTTTCTCTTTATCTTTGTTTTTTAGCAAGTTGACTATAAATTGTGAAAGTGTGTTTTTCTTCATATTTATCCTGAAATTCTGACGTTAGTATAGCAGATAACACTTGTGATTTTATGAGGTTAGAGTTATCCTGCTGGCAAAACCTAACATCCCCCTGAAACTGAACACTAATATCCCTCATAAGCATAAGAAGAAAAAAAATGTAAAATATCTGACAAATAAATCAGAATTGCAGTGTGTCTTTTTTTTTTCCCCTAAGATTTTATTTATTTATTTGATAGAGAGAGACAGCAAGAGAGGAAATACAAGCAGAGGCAGAGGGAGGGGGAGAAGCCGACTTCCAGCTGAGCAAAAAGCCAGAAGCAGAACTTGATCCCAGGACCCTGGGATCAGGACCTGAACCGAAGGCTTAAGGACTGAGCCACCCAGGTGCCCTTCAACAGACTTTTAAGATAAAAACTTTATGTGAACTAGATATGTGACTATCTAGGTCATTTCTTTGTGAGTAAACTTTGTTACTTTTTTCTCTCAAGGATTTTGTTCATTTAATCTATGTTTTTTAATTTATAGCATGAAACTGTTCAAAATAGTCCCCTGTTATCTTTTAATGTCAGAAAAATCTGCAGTTATGGCCCCTCTTTCCTTTCTGATGTTGGTAAATTGTGCAGTTTCTTCTTGTTCTTGCCTAGTCTGGCTAGAGTTTTATAAATTGATTGAAGCTTTGACAAGAAGCAGCTATTAGTTTTACTGGTTTTCTCTATTTTTTTTTCTCCATTTCAGTTGTAATGATTTTTACTTGCTCCATTATTTGATTCCATGTCTTACTTTGGACCTAATTTGCTCTTCTTATTTAAAAATATTTAAAGTTGGGGCGCGTGGGTGGCTCAGTGGGTTAAGCCTCTGCCTTCGGCTCAGGTCATGGTTTCAGGGTCCTGGGATCCAGCCCCACATCGGGCTCTCTGCTCAGTGGGGTGCCTGCTTCCTCCTCTCTCTCTCTGCTTGCATCTCTGACTACTTGTGATCTGTCTGTCAAAGAAATAAAAATCTTTAAAAAAAAAAGTTGAAATGTAGACCATTGATATGAGACAATTGTTCTTTTCTTAATGTAAGTATTATGCTATAGATTTTCATCTAGGCACTCTTTGAGCAGTGCCACACTAACACTGACATGTTACGTTCTTATTTTTATCTAGTTTAAAATATTTCATAATCTCCCCCTGGAAATACTTCTTTGATCCATAGATTATTTAGAAGAGTGTTTTTTAATTTTCAGATATTTCAGAATTTTCTGGATAACATTTTGTTAATATTCTGGTTTAATTCTTTATGTTCCCAGATCACACTGACTAATTGGAATCTTTTTAATTTGCTAAGATTTATTTTAGCTTAGCACATGTTATATCTTGGTGATTCTCTCATGTATACTTGAGAAAAATGTATATGTTGCTTTATGGGGATATATTATTTTATAAATGTCAGTTATGTCATGTTGCCCAATTGTGTCATTCCAATCTTCTACACTTACTGATTCTGTTTGTCCTATCAATCACTGGGAGTTCAATCTACAACTCTAATTATGGATTTGCCAGTCTTTCCTTTCAATTCTATCAGTTTTTGCCTTGTAATGTGCTTACACATTAGGATCATAATGTAATCTTCATGAAATGACCTGTTTTTCATTATGAAATGTTCCTATTTATCCCTAGTAATATTGCTCGTTCTGTTATCCCCTTTGATGCTAACATAGTCGTTCTGGTTTCTTCTCGATTCGTTTTTGCATGTTATATATTTTTTCATCCTTGTACATTTATCTAATTCAATCTTTAAATTTAAACTTGGGTTCTTATAGATTGGTATTTGATTGGTTCTTTTTTCTTCTTCTTTAAAGATTATTTATTTATTTGACAGAGAGAGAGAGAGATCACAAGTAGGCAGAGAGGCAGGCAAAGAGAGAGAGGGAAGCAGGCTCCCTGCTGAGCAGAGAGCCCAATGTGGGGCTCAACCCCAGGACCCTGAGATCATGACCTGAGCCAAAGGCAGAGGCTTAACCCACTGAACCTCCCAGGCGCCCCTTGTTTTCTTTATTAAGTCTAAAATCTCTGACTGGGATCTCTTTTAGTTGAAATGTTTGAACCATGTAGAATTGATGTAATTATCAATATCTTTAGGTTTAAATGTACTATCTTTCTGTTTGTTTCATTCCTAGGCCTTCAGGTATTGGGAAGTGTATGTAGAAGTGGCTGTAGGGATTGCATGTGTAATTTTGCTCTAACACTCTGCATGTGACAGAACAGAGAGAAAGTCCACCCTGAGAACTTCATTTTGTTGATACTTTAGAGGGGCAGGATTTTATATTCTTAATTATGTTCTCCACAATACCTAGCATAGCATTCTACATATTTTAACAGCTCAGTAATGTTTATTGATTCGATTTGTTTGTTTCCTTTTGATTACAGATTGCTGTCTCCCTCTAATCCATTAAAAAGGGCAAATTACTTTATTTGATATGCTGAATTACAGTCTCAGAACCTTGAAACAATAAAATGACCAGAAACTTAAGATAGGAGACTTTGGATGGGTTCCATTGTGGAGAACATGAACTAATCATTTCATTTCTTTGGAGCTCAGTTTTGTCCTTAGGGTAACAGGAAGGTTGGTTAAGGTGATCCTATAATCTCATTCAGTCATTAAAGTGACACCATTTTCTAGATCAGCTATCCTTTTTTTTTCTTTTTGGTGCAAAATAGTGGTTTATTAAAGTGTGGGGACAGGACTCCTGAGCAGAAAGAACTGCTGCACTGGGGTTGTGAGAGGTGCCTGATTAGGTATTATGGGGTTTGGGGAAGTAAGGAAAAAGGAGGTTTCAAAAGAACTTTCATATGCTAAAGAAGACCAGCAAGATACCAGAGGCTTTGCCATTGTCAAGTTAAGGTTGTTTTTCTCCCTCTAGCAAGACATTAACATTAAGATAGTTGGGAGATTCATGGAAGAATGTCACACCTGTCCCACCCGGGAGGAGGGGCGAGCTGGCAGAGTGTTAGCTTATGCTTTGTCCTCAGTCAGCCTTCTCCTCCCTCATAGTTTCACCCCTGAACAATTTGAACCCTTAAATCTTTAAGGTGGAAGTTGGAAGGTCTCATCTTCTGTAACGTCCTCCTGCTGAATAGGGGCATAGAGATGTCCCTACCTATGGGTCAATATTGGTCAGTTGGGGAATGTATAGGGGAGTCACAAAGTGGGGAGGCAGCTGAATCCAACGTGGTCAGCATATGAACCTCCTTGAGTAGAAAGGATCATCTGTTAGCTGGAAGTAATGGCAGTGAAGGAGCCTTGGCACTAGGCAGGGAGACACCAGAAATGACAACAAAACACAGTTAATATTATGAGAGAGAGGTCTGAATAAAAGATCTTTGATAGTTGACCTTTGATAATTTTCCTCCAGTCCAGGAGATTAAAGCAATCATTAAAAGGAGAGATCACTTTAAACTGCCAAGTTGAGGATTCTTGTCAGGTAGAAACCCAGAAGTATTTTGTGGTAATCTGGGCTGTACGTACAACCTGCTGTTTATGCTAATGCCAGTCTACTTTGTGCAACAGTTAAAAACATCTAATGACATTCTGTTTTGTAAAGCTGCTTTACAAATTTGTATTGCCTTAGCATTTAATAGGAAATGCTACTTTGAGGGTCATTTAGGGCTTTGACCATGTACTTATTAAGAGTTTCCATGTGGGGGCGCCTGGGTGGCTCAGTGGATTAAAGCCTCTACCTTGGGCTCAGGTCATGATCCCAGGGTACTGGGATTGAGCCCTGCATTGGGCTCTCTACTCAGCAGGGAGCCTGCTTCCTTCTCTCTCTCTGCCTGCTTCTCTGCCTACTTGTGATCTCTGTCTGTCAAATAAATAAATAAAATCTTTAAAAAAAAAAAAAAAAAGAGTTTCCATGTGCCAGACATCCTCCAGTCTCAAAAGAGGATGCTAGGTGGTAATACCAATGTAACACAAACCGTGTCCACCATTGTTTAAATTTGGAAGTTTGGCTGGGTTAGTGATGGTTTTAATGGAGTCCATGCATCCAGGCAAAACCCAGAGTACAGTGGCCTATCCAGCCTGGGGGAGTCTGTGGACACAAGTTCGGGTTGCACAGCCACTGGTTCCTGTTAGGAGACAGTCATATAATTCTGGACCTCCTTGAATTGCAGTCGGGATTTCAAGAGCTACTTGGTTTTGGAGGGCCATTCTTTGAACATGCAATCATTTCAGGCCCATATTTGATTGGGGAGTTATAGCTCGATCAGCTATTCTGTTATAGGCACTGAGCTAGGTAGTTCCTGCCGTCATGAATCTTTATGAACCTAGCTTTACTCATATGTATTTTTATTATTTCATTATTGCATCATCAGAAATCTCATTACCTTGCAATATAATTAATATATGCTGAGAGTAAACAGAAATGGTGAAATGTCTCAACCTCTGGGAGAAAAACAGAAATCTTTCAACATCTATTCTTATCACCTTCTAGTATTGCAGAGGCTGGAAATTTGAAAATCACATTTTCCAGATTCCCTTGAAGCAAAGACTCTGGATATGTTTATGTTTTACCAGTCAGATGCACAAGTGAGAAATCTGAATTTAAATTAGGTTAAGTGGGGAGAAAGGCCAGGTGTGAGGCATTTATTTTGGTGTTGTCGATCACAGCAGAGCAGAGTGGTTATGGAATTATCTGAAGCAGCAGCCTCTTGACTGAGCAGATGAATTCCTGATCATGATAAAAAACAGAAGCACCCTTAGAGTTACAGTTCTTGGGTGTAGCTTTAGCAGTCATTGCTGGAAGTTCAGCCTCATGTCTTGTTACTTAATTTTTCCTCCAAATTCAGTAGGTCATTTAATACACATCAGTAAATTTCTTTCTACTTCAGTACTCTGCAACCAAATGCTGACTGACAGAAATGATTAACAAAAGGGGAAAATATGCCTGGGAATAGTTGTGAAAATAGAATTTTCCAGACAGATCTGAAAATATTAGTGATCTGAGAGATGTTTAAAGGGTATTTAAGTATAACAGATTTCAGTAGGACTTCTGAAAAACTTTGAATAGTTAACTTGTGTTATAAATCACACTGTGCAGCATTTTCCCAATGCACTTGATCAGGAAATTAATTATTCATTTCAGGGGAAATCTATTATCAGCTTGAGAAACAGAGACAGAGTCTGTGAAATACTGGTCTAAGTAAAATACCCTGCAGTCTGATCCAACAACCTTTGCTTTTGTTCAAGTTTATTTGTTCCAAGCAATCTGTTTCCTCCCGTATATCTTGTTGTCATGCTATAGTGGGCAGTTTTCTGGATAGGGATATCAATATCCAACCAATAAAAAAGGTATATACTTATAAAAGTTGGTGGCATTATTTATTTGGACAAAGTAATTTCATTTCAGTTTGGCTAGAGTAATGAAAACCAGATGTGAAAGAAGCCCAGTTTGTTTTCTGATCTCAAAGAAATCCAAGTGAAAACAGTAAGAAGATAAATACATTTTGTCTTTACCTCCCAGGTTTTTTTGGATCTAAATGAGTTCAGTGGGGGTACAACTTTAAGAAAGTAAGAAAGAACTCTGAGTAATTCTATGGTGAGATAGTATTTGAATACTACAGAATCCTAGGCTTGAGATCAGCCTTCACTTTACAAAATTAATGATATCATACTGAAATTTGAGAGACACTGTCATTTTCTAAAGTAAAGAAAGAAATTAATTCAGCCCAGAGTGGTAAGGAAAGATATCATAAAAGATGAGATGTTTGGTATCTAGAAGGCTTGTTAGAGCTAGAGTTGGTTGGGGTAGAGTGGAAAGTAACTACGATGATTGAGGGTGGGTCAGTGTGATTATAGACGCTGGGTATGACTTCTGTAAGTCTAATGAATTTTGCAAGTCAAAACGAGGGCTCAAAACTTGGCCATGTGTTATAATGTGAATTAAGTGATTAGAAAAAAGATCACAGCATTAGAGTGTCACTACTATGATTAATAATCATGAATAAACTTCATACCTCAGTCTTAAGCAGGGGCTATATACCTGGCCTTGGAGCCACAACTTTTCAGCATTCATACCTGTGGCTTCCCTATGGTTGCTCTGCTATCTACTTCAGGTCTTGGGCAGGAAAGATTTCCTATCCATCTCTCAGTAGTAGCTGATCTCTACTTTGTATCAGTCCTGGACCCTGGACCCAGGAGCTTTTCTTTCACTTTTTTTAAAAAATATTTTATTTATTTATTTGAGAGAGAGATACAGAGATAGTGACAGAGAAAGCAGGAGCAGGGAGGAGAGGGAGAAGCAGGTTCCCCACTGAGCAAGGAGCTCTACATAGGCTGGATCCCAGGACCCTGGGATCATGATGAGCCAACGGCAGATGCTTAACCTACTGAGCCACCGAGGTGCCCCTTTTTTCACCTTCTAATTCTACCCTTCCCCCAGAAGGAGTAGATTTTTCTCTGGGTACAGGGATGGGAAGGTTTCTTAACCCTCCTCAGAAAAAGATACATCTACATCATCACTTTCACATAAGCGGAGGATCTTTTCCAGGGCTCTACGTGTTGGAGTGGTTCCTGCCCCTCTCCCGGTGGCTTAAGAATTTGTGATATATGAGACACAGATCTGGGGAAGTGGGGTGTGATTTACAACTTCCTCCCCAGGTAAGCCGTCACTACCTAAACACCTGCACATTGTTGTCACCCAGGGGTCTCCATGCTGCCTGAAGCCCTGCATCCAGCCTTTAATCAGAACATCTTTGGAGGCCTGTGGAAAAGAAACTGGGGGTTAGGGTGAATTCTGCTTGTGTCAAGGTTCTCACATCAGTCTAAAATGCTAAGCTCTCCTACTCATTGACTTTAAGAATGTGTAATGTTGTAGCTGATTGCCTCTTACCTGATTTGCCGACAGCAATATTTTCCTCTCATGTTCTGTCAAAAATCAAATAGTTCTTTAATCCCATCTCTTCTCAGAGGGGATTGTCATTCATTGAAATTGAATTGGTTTGCCACCTCAGCTCTCTTATGATTTCAAGAAAATTTATGATTTTGCAGATTATCTAACCTTTCTCATTGCTACAAAAGTGACATTTGCTTGCCACTTTCTACATTCTAAGCAGAAATGGAAAGTCTTATCTACTAGTTTTTGCATCAATTGATGGTTCTTGCCTGAAATAGTTACAACTATCATGTTCACAAATTTTTCTAATTTCATCATTCCTTCCACATTTGTTAATTGACATTTGAAAGCTTGTTTTAAAAGAAAACAGGTGGAAAAGACTAGGAGTGCCAAGAAATGAGTAGGGGACCCCACATTGTGTTTCCTGAAACATATGAACTATGAGGGGAAAAATTTACATTTGAGAGCATACCAGGGAAATAGCTTCCAGATAATTCTGCTAATTTATGCTATCATTATAAAATTAAGTCCTACAATCATTTTTTTTTGAGGTTTTGCTAAGTGGTAGGCATTGAATGAGGCACCACACTGAGTTCTGTTGATTCAAAAGAAAAGAACCTTTTATCCATCCTCCAAAAGAGTTAACCTTCACTCAACCTTTACCATCTTCCAGGAACTCTCCTAAACTATTAGTAAGTATTATTTTATTTGTCCCTCACAGCAATCCTATGAAGTATGTACCATTATTATATTTTCATTTACAATTCAGTTAACTATAACAGAGATTAATAAGTTACGCAGCTTGTGGGAGGAAGAGTTGAGGTCTACCTTAGTCAGTCTTACTGTAGAACCAATCCCTCTAGGTGTGATGGGGAAAACAGGCTTGGACTCTGCTGTCAGCAAGACCTGAGATTCTTGGAAATAGCACTTGGAAACAGCACCTGGAAACAGCTGTGTGGCTCTGGTCAGGTTCTATTAACCTCTCTTGAGTTTTTCATCTGCAAAATGGGGGAAATAATACCTATGTCATTAAGCTATTATAACAATTAAATGAAAGTACAGACTGTAGAAAGAATAAAATCTAGTATTATGTCTGATAGAGTAATAACTCCAGTTAACCCTTAGTTTCCTTCCCATCCTCCCTTCCATCAAGGATCTGGATTTAGTGCAAGTGAAGTATGTGTAAGTGGTACAGTGCTATGACAAAAGATGTATCCAAACACAGAGATATTACTTCTTCCCAGTTGGGGAGGAGGTTAGGGGAAGCTACACAGGGGAAATGAGCCTGTAGTGCTATAAAATGCATGGCCTAATCTGTCTACTTGAAACGAGTGATAATAATCACACTCTAATGCTGACTTCCTTTCCATTTTCTCAAAATGCTTTACTCACATTAGCAGATGTAGCTGATGTATGTGTCTTGATGATAGTTTTAAAAAGCATTAGCTCCTTGGAACAGAAATCGTTTTCCATGAACAAACTCTTTGTCCTGACTCTAGACTCGACTGTTTATAGTAAAACAGACAAGGCATTTCTCTCCTCCAGTTATCCACTCTTAAGAAACAGGTGAGGAGCAACTGGGTGACTCAGTCAGTTAAGCAGCTGCCTTCAGCTCAGGTAATGGTCCTAGAGTCTGGGATTGAGCCCCATGTTGGGCTCCCTGCTCCATGGGATGTCTGCTTCTCCTTCTGCCCCTCTCCCCCGCTTGTGTTCTCTCTCTCACTTCCTTGCTCTCTCTTAAATAAATAACATCTTTTAAAAAAGAGAGAGAGAGAACTAATAGATGAGATTTGTGTCCCCTTTAGGTCTTTCCTTGTCCTGCAAAACATCTCTAGGTCTTTCAACTATTTTTCCTATTCCAGAAAGCTTATATATTCTAGAAACATTCATTGTTGTACCAGGCACTGAGGAAGGCACTGGGGATTTGGTAGCAAGTGTGACTACATGCCCTGCTCTGGAGGAGCAAGCAGGCCACAGTGAAGACAGACAAATGAATAGATGTTCTCTCAGAGTGCTGTGGGTTCTAGGCTCTTTTCCCTCCATGTTTCTACTTCTAAACAAACACCAGTAAAACATGAGCAAGACTCACACTTCAGTCACATTTGATGATACATGTAAAATTCTTGGGAAAAAAAAATTTTTTAAAAAAATAGGGCAGTGCAACAGTGAAATTATATCTCCCTTATCTGGCAATAAGACATTTCCCTGATTCAGTTCAGGAAAAAGATGCAGAATTGGAAAAGTGAATCCTACAGAAGAGGAGATAGAACTTGGCTGCAGGAGAGCAAAGCCCAGTTCTGAATCAGTTTAGATCTAAGTATAAACCGTTTGATGTAATCTGAACCCAGGCCCAGTGCATTTCCTGTTCTTGTGATCATGTGAAGTATCATTGTAAGACAATATCCTTCTTTGGGTACTCCCGTGATTCAGCAAACTGAATCACAAAGGAATCAACTCTAATCAGTTTGGCTGCTTACCCAGTGACTGGCAGTATAATCTAAATGAGTTCAGTGGAATTTCTTTAGTCTTCCCTGCCTCCGTCATATTCTTTTCATTTCAATTTTATTGATTGCACTGTATTCAAAGAAAGATGGAAGTATCTTGGCACATAATTTTTTATCAGGAGTGGGAAGTGAGGTTGGAGAGGGCTCTTGCTTATTTTAAATATTTTGCCTTTTCCCCCCATAAAGATGACACTTGTGATCCACTATCAGTGGTTTTCCTATTGTGCAATCTTGTGACCAAGGGCCCACATTTATAAGGTGGCCAACTAAGGTTAGCAGTTCATCCCGTGACCACAGATTAGTTTTTCTCTATATGCATAGCAAAAGGACTTTTGCAGGCACCAAACCTTGGAAATACCATGTCTTTACTCATCAAAATCAATACTAACCAGACCTGAACTACATATTTTGCCTTCATAAGCTCTAACTCAGGAGAGATATTAGTACCTCAGTTTACCCAAAGAAAAATAAAACATTGTGTTGAAAGGAAGGTACTGATGTTTTAAGTGGGGAAGATCATGATTGAATCAGCTCTTTTAATATCTCTTTTCAAGTAGACTCAGGAAAATAGGTAGGTTCCAGAACCCAGGGTGGGGATTATACTTGCCTCTCTGGGCCTGGACAAAAAGACTCTACTTACTGCTCAGAGTTAGATAAGTTTGATGCCAGAAAAGAACAGTTAACAGCTTCAGCAAAACAGACGTCTGTGGGGAAGAACTTAAAACTCAATTTTAGAATTTGAATTTAAAAACTGATAGAAATATATGTCTTTATCATGATAGATGTATACATTGTGGTGGGAAAAACTGGAGTACCAGGCTATAAATCTATCTTCTTCATCTGTAAGAGTGCTCATGGGAAGTGGATGGACTTCCTTATGATTCCTTGTTTGCGGAGATTACAACCTAAACATGATAAATGGGATAAATACATACCTAATTCCTGACTAAACCAAAGTTTTACTAAACAATTTTGCTTTTGAACTCCATGGACCTTTGATGCTACATCCTGACTTCCATTAATATCATGCATGGTTATGTATACATAAAATCTTAGCAAAGGGAGTCATACTCATTACAGAACAACTGGGCTCTATAAAGCCTACTTGCTTCTTCTCACTCAGGATTTATTTTTCTGAGTTTAGGTCCCTTTGTCCGAAATTTGCCCCCATTTCCTCAACCCCCCCCTTTTTTACGTAATTCTTATCTTTTCTTCGGATATCAACCTAAATATCACTTCCTCAAAGAAGTATTTCTTAACTCATCTGATGAAATTAGTCTTTTTAAAATAAGCATTCCTAATACCCTTTGATTTACTTACATTACAGATAACAAGTTTTAATTATATAATCTTTTATTGAATATTTATGTTTTCTGCTAGATGGTGAAGTTTCATGAGGGCAGGAATAATTTTCATTGTATCTACTTCTATAATCCCAGTGCCTAGTAAGTTCTCTGGTTCAAACAGGTGTTCAGTACATGTTTCTATAAGAAATGAACAAATTAAATGAAGATATAAAGATGAGGAGAAATATGGTAATCTAAAACCAGGGAATATCAGAAAATTTTAGCATTCACAGAAACATAGATGAGCAATGTGACAGTACAATTTCAGCTAGGGTTTAGGTGATATACAAGTCATTCAGGTATGCGCTATGAGGAATTCACTAATTCAGGAAAAATCAATTAAATGTGAAATCTGTAATATGCATTTGAGGAGGCACTAAGAATATACACAACAAAATAATAACTCTATATATCAAGGGCTTATACTTTGCCAAGTTATATATACATTAACTCATACACAGATGAGTAAGACATGATAGCAGCCTGAGGAACTCGTCATTGAGAGGGGAAAATGGTAATGAGTAATGCAAATAATTATCTCTAATTTAATATGTAAACATCTCTAATTTAGGATAGAGGTAATTACAGAGAGTTTCAGAAAACAGAGAGCATGAGGGAGATTAGTTCGCCTAGGGGCATCAGGGAGAGACTCAAAGAGGTGACATTAAGCTAGTTCAGTAGGTAGATAAGAACAGAAGGGTGTAATCAGGATTATTATGAGAAAAATTATCTGGAAAGGAACATAAAGGTTTGGGTGGCATATTTCAGGAATGAATGCATAGTGTCTTGTATAAGGGAAGAGAATGGATAAGCAGTGCAAGATAAAGGAGAATAAAATTAGGGCCAGACTGCAAAAGTCTTGGTACATGATGCTAAGGAGTTTGGACTTAAACAATATTCTGTAACCTGCGTGGAGACTTCTAAAGATTTTTATTTGAAAGACTGAGGAGATCAAATTTATATTTTAGAAAAAGCCTTTCCTTTGATCCAACACTTTGTGATAACCAGAAGCTTAAAAGAAAAGATATCAATCAGCAAAAGTCTAGGCTTAGGCTTGGTTGGCATCCCCCTGGGGCTTATATGTAGGATAAATACCACATGATTTTGGCATTCAAAGACAGCTGATTTCACAGTGACCTTTCACCCACATTTCTGCATGAAGATTGCCAACTACCTTCAGTAATACCACCTGCACACATCAAAGAGTAAATATACCATCATGTATCTTTTCCTTTTTGTATATTGGTGTAGTCAACATCCCAGCATTCACAACTGTTAATAAGTGCATTTTTTTCATGTCTGAAATTATAAAATCTTAAAAGGTAGAATACAAATGTCACATAATTTGAATTCTAATGAACACAACAGTAGACATGTTTTTCCCCTCCTATGGATTACTTTTAATTTCGAAAAGAAAACACACTTTTTAAATATTTAAATAGCACATCAGCATATAAACCCATCTTCCATTGAAAACCACCACTGGCACTTGGTTTAATATATTATCATGCTTTTGTCTACGTATAGACAAGCATATAGACACATTCTTTTCTTTGGGAAATGAACTTGCTATACTATGTATATTTTTAGCTATGTCATTAATTTTTTAGTCTAACAGACTATCATGGATAGCTTTTCAAATCAATATTTCAAATCTAACATAAACTTTTATGAACAACTATAAAATGCATGCTACAAACCTATCATAACTTACTTAAGCTATTTTTAACTAATAGATATTTAACTGGGTTTCTAATTATTAACTCTTAAAAATTATAGTCCAGTAAATGTCATTTGAGTTTTTGCATATTTTCAAGTATTCATTAAAGTGCTCATAATCACAGCTGTTACTACTGCTAAGTCCAAATGTGTCTGCCTTTTAAATTTTGATTTCTCCAAATCATTCACCCAAAAAGGTATGTGAATTTATACTAGCACAAAAGATTTAATGAATTTTCCATCTTCTCAAACTTGTGCTTTCCAATACGGGAACCCACCACCTACATATAGTTGCTTAAATTTAAATTAAATAGAATTCAAAATTCAGTTCTCAGTCACGCTGGCTATATTTTTATGATCAATAATCACATGTTGTTAGTGCCTACCATTTGGGATACCACAGATGTAGAACATTTCCATCATCACAGAAAATTCTATTAGACAGTGCCACTTCAAAATACAGCCAACAATTGGATATTATAGATCATACATGTTTTGATCAATATGCTAATTTATCAAGGTCTCATTTTAATTTTGATGTTTTATTCAAATTACAAGCATTTTCCAAGCATTATTGATTATTTATATTTCTTTTATTGTTAGTGGCTATTTATACTTTCTCAATTTTTCTACAGCATTGTTTGGCTTTTTATTAGTATGTGAAATGGATATTGAATTACTATGTCTATGAGCTAACAGAACAAAATATAATTGAAATATTATGGTGATATTATTTGACCCATAAAAAAGATTTTGATCTGGTAACAGCAATTTGTTCATAAAATGCTTTAAAATATCATCCAACATAGTACTGAAAGCCCTAGCTACAGCAATCAGCTAAAGAAATAAAAGGCATCCAAATTGGTAAGGATGAAGGAAAATTCTCACTATTTGCAGACAACATGGTAACATACATAGAAAACCCTAAGAGTCCACCAAGAAACTACGAGAACTGATAAATGAATTCAATAAAGTTCCAGAACACAAAAATCTATGTATAGAAATCTGTCACATTCTTATACACTAATAATGAAGCATCAGAAAGTGAAATTAAAAAAATAATCCTATTTATAAGTGCATCAAAACCAGTAAATTATCTAGGAGTAAACTTCACCGAAGAGGTGAAAGACCTGTACTCTGAAAACTATAAGACCAAAGAAAAGAAATTCAGGGTGATGCAAAGAAATGGAAAGACCATCCATGCTCATGGGTTGGAAGAAGAAATATTGTCAAAATATGTATACTACCCAAAGCAATCTACACATTTAATGCAATCCCTATCAAAATATTAACAGCATTTTCCACAGAACTAGAACAAATAATCCTAAACTTTGCATGGAACCACCAAAAACTTTGAGTAGCCAAAGCAATCTTGAAAAAGAACAACAAAACTGGAGGCATTACAATTCCGGATTTCAAGTTATATTACAAAGCAGTAGTAATTAAAACAATACAGTACTAGAATAAAAATAGATGCATAGTTCAATAGTATAGAATAGAAAACCCCAAAATAAACCCACAATCATATGGTCAATTAATCTTCAACAAAGGAAGAATGACTATACAATAGGAAAAGAATTCTCCTCAACAAATGATGTTGGTAAAACTGGACAGCTACATGCAAAAGAATGAAAGTGGACCACTTTCCTACACGTACCCAAAAATAAACTCAAAATGGATAAAGACCTAAGTTGTGAGACCTGAAACCATGAAAATCCTTGAAGAGAGCACAGGCAATAATTTTTCTGACATCGGCCACAGCAACATTTTTCTAGATATTTCTCCTGAGCAAGAGAAATAAAAGCAAAAATAAACTGTTGGAACTACATCAAAATAAAAAGTTTCTGTGCAGGGAAGGAAGTAATCAACAAAACTAAAGGCAGCCTACTGAATGGGAGAAGATATTTGCAAATGACATATTCAATAAAGGGTTAATATCCAAAATACATAAAGTACTTAATGCAATTCAATACCCAAAAATAATCCAATTAAAAATGGGCTAAACATATGAACAGACATGTCTCCAAAGAAGACATCCAAATGGTCAACAGATATATAAAAAAAAAAATGCACAATATCACTAATCTGGTGATGCACAACATCAATAATTAAATCTTTGATTTAAATGTAAATCAGAACTGCAATGAAATGTCACCTCACACCTGTCAGAATGACTAAAATCATCAGGACAGGAAACAAGTGTTGGCTAGTATGCTGAAAAAAATGAACCCTCTTACAGTGTTGGTAGGAATCCAAACAGGGACAGCAACTGGAAAACAGTATGGAGGCTTCTCCTAAAGTTAAAAATAGAACTACCATATAAGTATTTACCCCCCAAATACAAAAACACTTACTTAAAATTCAAAGGGATACACACACACCTATTATTATTGCAGCATTATTTATAATAGCCAAATTACAGAAACAGCCTAAGCGTCCATGGATAGATAAATGGATAAAGAAGTTAGGTGTACACACACACACACACACACACACACACACACACACACACCCTGGAATATTACTAAGCCATAAAAAAGAATGAAATCTTGCCATTTGCAACAACAAGGATGGAGCCAGAGAGTATTATGCTAAGCAGAATAAGTCAGAGAAAGACAAATACCATATGATCTCACTCGCATGTTAAATTTAAGAAACAAAACAAATGAGCAAAGGGAAAAAAGAGGGAGAGTTCAACCAAGAAGCAGACTTTTAATTATAGAGAGCAAACTGATAGTTGGGGGAGTAGGGAAAGTTCGTGGAGGGATGGGTGAAGTAGAAGATGGGGATTGAAGAGTGCACTTGTCATAATGAAAGTAAAATAAAATAAAAATATTCTGTAATAAGTTATAAACTATATTCATCACAGTAATTTTCTAAAGATCCTGGATTGCCAGCACTTGATTAATAAGCTTGGGATTATGAATAGAAACTAATTAAACTGCTTTTCTTGGTAAAAATTAAGTACATTTTTTTCATAAACCCAACTTTATTCTTAGGTTTGCACAGCTAAAGAGGCTTTGCTGAATTGAAAGCAGACTGCATAAGTCCTCAAATGTCTGGAAAAGGAATAAAAGTAAAAACGTATCTCTGTGGGCACCTGGGTGTCTCAGTGGGTTATGCCTCTGCCTTTGACTCGGGTCATGATCCCAGGGTTCTGGGATTGAGCCCTGCATCCTGCTCTCTGCTCCATGGGGAGCCTGGTTCCTCCTCTCTCTCTCTGCCTGTCTCTCTGCCTATTTGTGATCTCTGTCTGTCAAATAAATTAAAAAAAAAAAAAAAAGTATTTCTCCTTTACATGTAAAAGTATAGAAGAAATCAAAATGTGAATGAGATTTTTAATGCTTTAGTTTTAATGTTTGGAATTTTGTACTAACGGCTGGCCAGAAGACAAGCAGTAACATTTTCAACATTTCTATAGCACTTTGTATTTCCCAAAGAATTTTCACCATAGATCACTCCTGAGTCAGAATAAACTAAAGGCAACAGTTAAAGTTTTGGGAAAGCTTGCAGTTGAGAAAGTATGGAGTTAGAAGGTTGAAAATTTAGCATACAGAAAAGAGAAAAACATTTATTGGAAACGTTTCCTGGACCATGTGCTAGAAACAGAGGCTTGCTCTCATGGGTCCATGTGGGACTCAGCAGAGGAACTGCCATCTAGGTGTCAAGGGACATTGAGAAAACAAGGTGGTCTGAAGACTGGAGAAAGACCAGAATACCTGGGGTAAACCCAAGGAAGTTAGGGAGGTGAGAAATGAGTCAAGGTTTGAGAGAAAAGCCTGGGGATCAGAAAAAAGATCAGAAAAAAGACGGTATAACCCAACATGGAAGCTGTAAAGGTTTTTAGACCTATAAAATCATGATGCAACCATGATGATGGTGGTGATGGCCATTGACACTAGGTAGCCACACTTACTCTCCACAATAATTTTATGAAAAACATAATATTGGCTTTGTCATTTTACAAAAACCAGCTCAGAAAGGTGTAATAAATTGTCAAAATCTAGTCAGGAACAGACTGGTTGTTCTAATCAAAATCTTTTAACTTGAAGTTTTATACTCATAACTGCCACTCTCCTGACTCTGCAGGAGTAAAGTAGCCTGAAAACATGTCTATATCCTTAGGCACAACTGAAATGATTGACATGACTGTCATTAGAATAAGGGAGTAAATGCGGTTTGAACTCCAGGATTCCTGACACGGAGGTGAGGGGCAGTTTGAGCTCTCTTTGGTGGACTGGAAAACACAGGGGTTCTGCAGAAGAGTGAAAGACCACACATTCTAGTCTATGGCCTCTGGCAGGGAGAAACCCTGTCTTGTCAGGGAGTTTTTCAGAGGCAGAATATGTGGTGTTTTGTGTGAGTAACAACAGAGTGTTTATCTTATCACCATGCAATGTCAAAGATATGTTTATCTTCAGCCTCTCCATTAAAGTCACCTTGCTGTTGTCTTTGCTCCATGTGCATCAAGTACTCAGTCATGATGAGTCCTATTTTCTTTTCATCCTTCTGGTTTCAACCAAAATGGAAAGGGAAACTTGGGGACATACTAAGGAGAAGGAATCAACCTAAGAATAACTTGAGATAGACAGTGTAGTGGAAACAACAATTGAGAAAAACTTGGAACAGAGAATCCCCCTGCCTCACCCTGTGCTTGGGATGGCACTAGGAGAATCTACTCTCACTGTGAGATGCCATCACTTACTAGTGTTGCTTGACACCCTTGCTACCAGTCTACCAATTTAGGTCCTGAAAAACCTGGGCTTTATGTTTTCTGAATTTCCTCAAATGCAAATTTAAGATAAAGATACATATCTTGTTGGAGTTTTGGGATTAAATGTGATTATCAATTTCCTCCTTCGAAAGAAACAATTTAAAAGTGTTTTTTAAATTTTTTTTTTATTTTTTAAATATTTTATTTATTTATTTGACAGACAGAGATCACAAGTAGGCAGAGAGGCAGTCAGAGAGAGAGGAGGAAGCAGGCTCCCCGCTGAGCAGAGAGTCTGATGTGGGGCTCCATCCCAGGACCCTGGGATCATGACCTGAGCTGAAGGCAGAGGCTTTAACCCATTGAACCACCCAGGCACCCCTTAAAGTGTTTATTTTAAGTGGTGGTAGGGGTGCCTGGAGTTCAGTCAGTTAAGCAATCAGCTCTTGATTTTGGCTCAGGTCATGATCACGGGGTCATGGGAAGGAGGCCCCAGTCAGGCTCTGTGCTCAGTGGGGAGTCTGGTTGGGACTCTCTCTCTCCCCCTCCTCCCTGCATTCTTTCTCTCTCAAATAAGTAAATCTTTAAAAATTAATTAATTAAGGGATGGTATATCACACTTTTGTCACATTATCTCTCAGAACTCAATTTTCTCATTGGTAAAATAAAGATACTGATACTGTTGTCTTATTGTGAGAATTAAGAGGTGTACAGGATAGAGGTTGGCTCATAGGAGGTGCACAAGAAGTAAAAGGTATCAATGTAACTATTTCTGTTCTAGGGTCACCCTGTGCAGTACCAGGCAACATCTCTTGTACTCCATCTGTAATTTTCCTTCCACTACCCTCCAAAGTGTATGTGTAGATACTAACACCTCCTTAGATAGTAGATCCCTTAACTGGGAAACGATGCATATATATCCTAAATGCCTACTTATAGGGGAATAATAATGTATATTTCAGGGCTTGTGTTTGATGGTCTATTCAAAATAATAACTATTGTGTTTAGGAATAAGATACAATGTTAAGCAAAATAATAGGAGGTATAAATTCTGTGCCACAGTGAAGAAAAGCATGTATGCACAGAGATAAAGTCTGTTAGCTCTAAAAGTACGAACCTGAATGTGTGGGCAAGTGTGCTAGCACATTCACTAGAATTCACCATTAAACCACAGGGCACAAAGTACTCAAATAATATATGCAGGGGGTAAAAAGGAACATCAAAACATAAACAATTGTCTTCAATAAATTAAGATTGAAATTTACTTTTAAAATTTTCTCTATTGAGTTTACAATTAAAAATGTAGTTGACTGGGGTACCTGGGTGGGGTACCTGGGTTAAAGTCTCTGCCTTCAGCTCAGGTCATGATCTCAGGGTCTTGGGATCGAGCCCCACGTTGGACTCTCTGCTCAGTGGGGAGCCTGCTTCCTCCTCTCTCTCTGCCTGCCTCTTTGCCTACTTGTGATCTCTGTCTGTTAAATAAATAAACAAATAATTTTAAAAAATGTAGTTGACAAAAATCCTCGCCTCCTAGAATGTTAGAGAGTCTTCTGTTTGGATCACTGCAGTGCTTGTATCTCAGCCCCTACCCCCATACACAGACCTCCACCTCGAGCAATGATTGCCAAGAATTTTCTGATTATCCTACAAAGTTTATTTCTTTGTAAATACAAACACGAAGTTATACATATTCTTTTACCATGTAATTTATTTTTATAGCTTGTATTATGGCCATCTTTCCATGTCTATATTGAAAGGTCTATCTTACTCTTCTTTTTTTTTTATCTTACTCTTCTTTTAACAGCTCCAAAAATATTCTATACTATGGATTTTCCTTAATTGGCTTAGCCACTCTCCTATTACTCACAACTCCACTTTTATAAACAATAATATAATGAACCCATAACCCATGGAATTGCAGAGTTAAAGCACTACATTTTATCAATATTGTCAATTTACTCCTGAGAAGGGCTCTTTCCATTGTTGTGCCCATCAATAAGAAAGCAAAATACCTATCTCTCCACATCTTTACCCAAAGTGGATATGTTCAATCTATTACATTTTTATCACTTCTAGGCAAAATATCTCCATTTAATTTGCACCGTGAATTAACTGCTAAGAATCTAAATATTTTTATTTCACTTAAACTGCTAATTCATATCCCTGGTTCATTTTTCTATTGGATTTTCTTTCATTATTAATGAAGAATGTATATTTGTTCAAAAGGAAAATTGAAATGCAGTCACCAAAGAGCCTTGTTAAATTTATGTCTTTTCCCTGGGAGAAATAAATCATTTACAGCTGTGCAGAGAAGAAAAACCCTGAGGGGAGCAGAAAGAGTGAGAATTCAAACTTGACAATTATTGTGAGAGCTGGCTTTGCCGTTATTCCTTCCCCATAAGAAGAGGAAACTCTCTATTCATGAAGCCCAAACGCAGGAAGTTGAGGATTAGATGGGGCTCTCAATTTTCCACTGGGGAAGGAAGCTTCTGTGGGTGCTACACATTCTTCAGCTTGAAGGGATATCAGTTCATCCCTTCGACAGGTGATTGCTAGTTAATGGGGTACAACAGGACAAAAACAGACATTGTCACTACCCTCACTAAAATGATGGTAAACCTGAGAGAGAACAACTCCTATTCTTCCTTTTCTTCTGTGGAGGATGAGGAGTAAGAACAGGGGGGTAAATGAGGGGCAGAGGTGGATAGGGATGAGTATACAGGTTGGTACATTTGGGGAAAATCTTTGTCAGAATGGGGAGTGACAGAAGATGCAGGGTTGGTGAACATGCGTTTGGGCTATGATTTACCGAATATAACAATGAAAACTTTAACATATTATTCATTTACTGAATTAATTATTTCTTATTAGTTATTTAGCAAAGTTCACCAAAAACAGTCCCTGTGTTTTTTCTCTCTCATCTGGTTCAGTTTTCTGTGGGTTAAACCTCCCTAGCTCTCCTCACCCCATTCCAGAGATGTTGTTTGCATTCAAGGGAGAGACAGTTCTTATAGCAGTATTCATCTCTTTAGGTGTATTAAGTTGTCGGAAAAGCTGATAGATCCTTAGTGCTTTCCATGTTTGAAGAATTAAGCCTATTTCTGTCTATCCCTAAAAATGGGAAATGTTTTAAAATGCTTTATAAATCCCCACCTAAAATCAGTTTCTAAATTTGAAACTGTGATGTTCGCATGCCAAAACTAAAAGAATAAACTTAGTCGAATTCTCTACTTTTGGAAGAAAGCAAGACTCAAAAGATTTAAAACTCTTTTCCATTGAAAACACTCTACTCCCTTTCTTTCAAACCTTTTGTTTGACTAAAATAAAAAATGAAGGAAGGAATAAAGATAAGGAAAGGGGAAATTGGTACAGGGTTTCAATATAATTTTTTGGTGCATGTGTTTTTGTTTGTTTTTGTTTTTTAGAAAGAGGGAGGGAGTGGGGAAGCGGCAGAGGCAGAGGGAGAGAGTTTCAAGCAGGCTCTAGGTCCAGCCCAGAGCCCAACACAGGGCTCAGAACCCTGAGCCACTGAAATCAAGAGCCCCGTGCTTAACCTACTGAGCTACCCAGGCGCCCAGATGTCATATATACTCTGAGCATACGAGAGTTTTATCAGCAGCTAGAGAACCATTTTCTATAGCGCCTCTCCATGTCTGTTTACTCTTCTTTGAATCACTACTCTACTTTTGAGAGTGGCTCACCCCTTCTCATATCCCGCAGTACACCCTGATGAGTTGCAGAATGGTAGTTGCTCTGGTTTTAAAACAGAGGAAGTTAAAAACGACACTAGCCACCAAAAAGTAAGAGATCTTGACTTGTGGTTTTGCTAGCTCTGCCAAACTGTTTAGCTTTTTGACTCTGAAGCTTTCTCAAATGAAGGAGGTATCTGTTTAATATAAATGCTTCTTGAACTGTTAGAGTTTCTTAAGGGACAAATTGCAGAGAGACATAGAGGCTTGTGGTAATGTTAGATTTTTGTCAGGCCTTGGAAATTAGGAAACTTTCTGTTTGCTTTTATACGATAAAGAATTGGGTAGGGGCACCTGGGTGGCTCAGTAGGTTAAGCCTCTCCCTTTGGCTCAGGTCATGATTCTCAGGGTCCTGGGATTGAGCCCCACATCGGGCTCTCTGCTTGGCAGGGAGCCTGCTTCCCCCTCTCTCTCTGCCTGCCTCTCTGCCTACTTGTGATCTCTCTCTCTCAAATAAATATATGAAATCTTAAAAAAATAATAATAAAAAAGAATTGGGCACATAAGGCATGTGTTATAATGAAAGAGCATAGAGATTGGATGTTGACTTAGGTCAGATGCTGACACCATTACTTAGAAACTGTGGATTGTTTACAAGATGATAATGTGGATATTATTATTCCTCTCTCATGTTTTTATGAGGATTGTGTCTTTTAAAAATTAATGCAAAATATGGGTGCCTGGGTGGCTCACTGCGTTAAAACCTCTGCCTTCGGCTCAGGTCATGATCCCAGGGTCCTGGGATGGAGCCCCGCATTGGGCTCTCTGCTCAGCAGGGAGCCTGCTTCCTCCTCTCTCTCTGCCTGCCTCTCTGCCTACCTGTGATCTCTGTCTGTCAAATAAATAAATAAAATCTTTAAAAAAATAAAAATTAATGCAAAATATATGAGATAATAGGTGCTCTTCCCTTCATAGTGAAATTCAAATAACCAAGTTTCAAATGGCTGGAATTTTGCTGTCTTTATACAATAGAATTATCATCCCAAATCTAATTCAGAGACTTTCATGACCACAAAATACTCTATCTTGATTATTCTAGTCTCCATTTGATTAACACAGAACAGGTAAACCAAGACACACCCAGTTAAGCAGAATGACTTGCCTGGTATCTTCAGTCAGATAGTTGTCATATTGGCCTGAAGCCTGGTTTTCCTGCCTCTTGGGCAGAGAATGTCAGCAGCTGCTTCTCAAACATGCTGTGCAGCAGTACTTTCCACCTTTTCTAGTAAAAATAACCAATTCAAATGATTTTTCTTAATGTCCTTGTCAATCTCTGTTTCACCTCCATCTCACTACCTTTAGAATTAGTTGTTATAATATATTTTGACTAAATATTTTTTAATTTAAATTCAGTTAGCCAATTTATACTACATCATTAGTTTCAGATGTAGAGTTCAGAAATTCTTCGGTTGTATATAACACCCAGTGCTCATCACATCACGTGCTCTCCTTAATGCCCATCATCCAGTTACCCCTTTCCTAACCCCACCCCCCAGCAACCCTGAGTTTGTTCCCTATAGTTAAGCGTATCTCATGGCTTTTCTCCCTCTCTGTTGACTATATATTTCTATACATGTTCTTACATGAATTTGTAGCTTAATCACAACATGCTTATTAAAAAGAGCCATGTATGTGAGTATGAGACATAATATCCATGTATGTGTGTTTTTTTGCATTTTGCTCCCTCAACCCCATAAAACAACTTCATATGATCTGTATTTGGAAATCCTATATACAGTTCTTCATTTTGTTGTTGTTTGTTTTTCATGTCACTCTTCTCAAAAGAACTGTGAGTTTCTTGAAGGCAGGTAGGGCAGTTTAGTGGAAAAAATATGAAGACCAATGTTGTTGCTGCTGCTTTCCCCTTTCTTTCTCGTTAGCTTTCAGGAAACCCCCCACATGTGAGGGCCCCCCGCTACCATGTTCTCTCTGGGCCTTATCCAAGTATGAATCCCTTTTTCATCACTTTGTCTGCTATTATTACTAAAAAGGTTGTGGGAAAAAAATAATCTTAACCACTGTGAAGTTAGAAGTGATGTTTTAAAATTTTACTGGTGGAGAGGTCATGATTTAGGCATATTTAGTTATAGTTCTCAGAAGTGTATATATCTTAACCAGAGGCAATTCAATTCAATAACCCTTTCTTGAAACTGATTCCACTCCTGTATAGTACTTAGTTACAGCCTCCGCTGCCCAGGCCCAAGCCCTAGGTGATGCTCAGGAACACAGGCAAATAAATGAATTAAATGAACCCTGTGATTGGTATGGTGGTGGAAGCAGGTACATTATGAGGCAGTTAGCTGTGCAGAAGAAGGAATGATTAAGTATAGTTGATATAACAGGGAGGACTTAGAATTAACCACGTGAGTAAAATTTCAGACATCAGTGATGAACTAGGAGGGAAATTGCTACCAAGAAGTTAATTTCTGTTTTCTTATCATGTCAAAACTTTTTGCAAACAAAGTAGCATCTTTCATGCCTCTTTTGCCTGCATAAGTTTTCCTTCTGCCTAAGGTGTACTGCTTGTCAGTGAGTCTCAGTCTTCCCCTTAAGTCTCTCCTTAAATATGGCCAGCCACCATCAAGGATTAGCAAAACCTCATCTCGTTCTGATTCAGGTCCCTTCCTTGCCCTTAGAAGAATTGATGGTCTCTCCCTTCAGGCTCCCTTCACACATCCCTTCTCAGAGAACTCTATGAGAGTCATCACCACCCAGTTAACCTTTATTTACATTTCTACGGTAGATCTTATACTTTACAAAACACTGTCACATATATCATCATCACATGTGATCCTAAGAGCAGCTCTTTAAAGTAAGAATTGTCTTTGTTTTATAGTGAATATATCTAAACCTCAGAGTAATTCTCCAAAATAGTACATTGCTTAAGAGTAAACAGATGCCAAAATTCGATCTTCTAACTCTAGTGTTCTTTCCACAAGAGAACGTTGAGACCAAATTCTTTATATAACATTCTATAGATTGAGAAAAATCATACTGGGTCTAAATCAAGAAAATAATAAGCTGTGTATTTTCAATTTCTTTGTTTCCTTGCCTGTTCTTATATGTTTATGTTTTCCATAATCTTTATCACATCTTATTAATATCTGTCTCCAACACCACAGCTCTGTTTTGTTCTAGAAACAGTCTGTGAATTTAATTTCTGCATAGGAAAAAAAAACCTACCTGAATTTTATTTAAAATATATTTATAGAGGCTGTACTAGATCACTTGACTTGATTAACTTGACTTTATACTATTGAGATTATAATTGGACAGTTTCCTTCAAATAAAGTGATTTGAATATGTTTTCATTCATTATAGAGTTTTTTTTCTTTTGTCTCTACTTAAGGAATAATAAAATCATAGAATTTAAAGTAGATTAGAGTTTAGGTGGCCAACTAGCCTAAAAACCATTTAATCAAAAATGGAACCCAGAGAAATTTTGACACTAATTAATGGCAGAAACTTCTGTAGGTTGGCCAATACTTATGGGAAGGAATGTCACTATGTAGCCAACTTTCCATTTTCCACACAACTACAAATATCATGTGCTCATTATAATAATTCTTGCTAAAACAGCATGAAGAATTATTATTCGGGGCCTCTGGGTGGCTCAGTTGGTTAAGCATTTTGGTTCAGGTCACAATCTCAGGGTTCTGAAATCAAGCCCAGCATTGGGCTGCCTGCTGGGCTGGGCGTGGAGTCTGCTTAAGATTCTCTCTCTCCCTCTCCCTCTGCTCTTCTCTCAAAAAAAAAAAAAAAAAGACATTAGGAGTGGGGCACCTGGCTGGTTCATTTGAGAGAACATGTGGCTCTTGATATTGGGGTCACAAACTAGAGCCTCATGTTGGTATAGAGATTACCAAATAAAATAAATAACCTTAAAAAAAGAAATACTAGCAGTAGAAATAATAAAAAATCATAAAAAGCTTGGGGCTATAGGGAGATGATCCTCCACTGCATTTTTTTTTTAAAGTAATTTCTATACCTAGTGTGGACTCAAACATACAACCCCAAGATCAAGAGTCACATGTTCCACCAACTGAGCGAGCCAGTTACCCCACCCCATGGCCTTTCTACACATTTGTTGTGGACTATCTTTGCAAGGTTGTTCCCATAACAGAAAGCCTTGGAAGCTAGAAATTGCGTCTCCCTACAGGTAAAAGGACAGGATTGCTGATCAGAATAAGAAAGATGAGCTCTTTCCTTCTTCTTCTCAGTGACATTCCAGGGTAATGAAGATAATTTATTTCTCTAGAGGGGTGTGAGGCTGATTTGCCAGTAACCCTTATATAAGATCAGGATACCCTCTTCTGACAGTTCCTTGGCAGTGATCTGGATCCAGGTGTGAGCAGTATTTATCTGGGCCCACTCCTTCATTGCCCCTTCTTCTCTTAGTATTATTAAATAAATTATATTATGTCCAATGTTTTCTTAAATTACTATGAACTCTTCAAAAGCAAACTTAATAGCTATGTATATTTCTTAATATGCACACACCATATTTTTGCTCATTTCTTTAGAGTTAGATACTTTTTTCCTGGTTTTTCTCAGTTACAAATTCTCTATTACTTTAATGAATATCTTTATTCTTAGCTTTTTCCTGTATGTAATCTGGTTTTTAGTAGGATAGATGTCCAGATGTGAGATTGTTGAGTCAGAGGCTAGAAATACTTTTTTGACATTCTTATTTCATATTACCAAAATGCTTTCCAAAAGTTAAACCAATTTATGTTCTCACTAGCCATGCCACGGTGTGTTTGCACAATCATTATTTTTCACTTCTTCCCCATCACTCTTTGTGTTTGCTGTTCCAAACTCTGCACACTTCCTCAAATTCCTCCAGCCTCTATATATGTTCTTGCCTCGACTCAGAATGCCATTAACATATAGAACCCCTACCCTGCACACCTCACCTTAATGTCATTTTCCTCAGAGAGTCCTTCTCTGACTTCCCAAACTACTGTACATTGCTGTTACCTCTGATGCTTACCTTCATTGTACTCATCCTCATGTAACTGTGTAATGATTTTATTCTTGGCTTGAATTTAAGTTCTAGGAAAGCAGGGACCTCATCTGCTATGTTCTTCACTGAACCTGTGGTGCTAGAACACAGTAAATACTACTGACACACAGTAAACACTTAGTAAATACTACCAGAGTGAATTCATCTTTTTTCTTTCTCTTATTTTTTTCATCTTTTTCAAAGTTCATAACAACAAATTAAGGTTGGTAGGGCAATTTTTCCTAATTTGACAAGGGAAGAGTCACAAGGGTAGTTAGAATTAATCTCCTCAAACTCCCCAAGTGAATTAATGGCAGTGATACAGTTAAAACCCAGCTTTTTTGGCCCTTGAAAGATACTTGTTTCCCCCTTAAATATAGTCAATACTTTGGGGAAATTTTGATTATTTTTATTATTAAAAATAACATTCATGTAAATTGGTTTCTCAATTAGGGATAATTACAGCGATTCTCTGTCATTTTTCTCTGTCTGTAGAGATATTAATACTTCTGTATCATTTACTTCCTATTAAAGGATTCAGTTGAACCTAATCAGAAATGATTTGAGTTGTTTTTCTGGTCTTTAGGGAGCCATGCTGAATGTCACATTGTACAGAAAATGAAATACTTATTTTTGACTTTCAGACATGTCATGTGAGTCATGTGGATGAATTTTTTCATTAGCTCTTGCAATGATGCAATAGGTCTGTTGACTAAACTTAAGTTTTTCCCAAAAAATCAATAAAAAAATTGAAACATATCACAATAATTCCTATTTATTCAGGTTCTAAACAACTAGTAAATTATGGTAATGTATCTGTATCCTTTTATAAGGGGAGGCCAATGATAAATAAGCTCATATGTGAAATTTACTTTTTTTTTAATTTTTATTTATTTATTTGACAGAGAGAGATCACAAGTAGGCAGAGAGGCAGGCAGAGAGAGAGAGGAGGAAGCAGGCTCCCTGCTGAGCAGAGAGCCCGATGCGGGACTCCATCCCAGGACCCTGAGATCATGACCTGCGCCGAAGGCAGCGGCTTAACCCACTGAGCCACCCAGGCGCCCTGAAATTTACTTTTTAAAGCAATTGTCAGTATGTGCCACATTGTAGTGGAATGGTATAATGGAAATGAGCAGGTTCAAGATAATACTCAATGTGTATATTGTAGAACCACAACATATGAAACAATACTTAGAGTAATGTCTATGAGGAGTAGCCATGCTACAGTTTCAGGGAGCCCTCTGATTTCTAGGGGATTTGGGGACTATCAAACCCCAGATTTCTGATCAGTTTCCCAAAGAGCTGGGAGTCTTCCCCTGAGTCCAAGAAATGGAGTACCAGCTTGGTGGTGGACCCAGAAGAGGAAGACACAGTTGATCGTGACTTACAGATAGTTGAAGCAAAATTCCACTCATTAAAATTTAGACTCCAAAGTGGTTCTTTCTGACTTTCAAAATATTATTATCTTTCTTGGTCCTCATTCTGATTCTCTTAATCTTTCCTTCATATTTTTTTTTTCTTGAGCTTACCTCTTAAATTTTGGTAATTATTATAATAGCTATCTTCAGCCTTTCCTTGTTGACTATGCCTGCACACCCTACATTCTCTTGACTTGCTTTGGATGATCTTCTCTACTCCTATAAGGGCCAACTGTCATATATTTGGAGATAGTAATAAAAACTGTGATCAGTAATACCTATAGTAGTCTTAACATCTGCAACTATTTTCATAGCCTGCCTATGCCTTGAACAGATAAGATGCCTCATAAATATCTGTTGAAAGACTGAATGGCCTCTCCCCTGAGTCCTACACCAATATTCCCAGCTTATCAGTAGACATCTCCATTGTGATATTCCACAGGTACTTTAAATAACACATTTCCATTTGTCTTTCTTCCCAAAACACCTACTCCACCATCATTTCCTCTTACTTTTAGTGGTTGCAACACTAGTACCATGCTGAACAAATATTTTTGAATAAATGCAATTTTTGTGGTTAAGTATTAGACTTCTTTTATTATCTCTGTATGATCATTTATTCAGATATCCTCTTAATTTTCATACAAGTAAGGCAGTGGGTTTGATGGATAGAAATGGGTATTGGAATTCAGACATACTTTGGGAATCAGCCAGACTTCTCTAGTTCAGCCACTTATTAACTTGCATGGCATGTAGTAAGATACCTAATACTTACTAGGAGTGTTCTAAACACTCTTTCATTTCTAAATGCAGTGAATAATACCTGTGTTATAGTGCAGCTATGGGGATTAAACAGTGTGCAAGTGTACATAATGTGTATACATAGTGGACATCCAATAAATGGTCATTGTTATCATAAAAAGGAATTAAACCTGGACATTTTTGCTTCTATCCATGCTGTCACTTTTAATTCTGTTTCTCTGTTCCTCTTAGTTTACTACTAATAACTCTTATCAATATTCTGTACCCTACGTGGGTTAGAAGGCCCATTAAAATCATAAGAGCCGGCACCTGGGTGGCTCAGTTGGTTGGGCGACTGCCTTTGGCTCAGGTCATGATCCTGGAGTCCCAGGATCGAGCCCCGCATTGGGCTCCCAGCTCCATGGGGAGTCTGCTTCTCTCTCTGACCTTCTCCTCACTCATACTCTCTCTCACTGTCTCTCTCAAATAAATAAATAAAATATTTTTTAAAAAATCATAAGAGCCAATTAGAAAAAACTAAATTAAAAACCCAAAGCATCAAATAGCAGTGTGGATTTTCACCCCACGCATTCTCTCCCTCTTTGCTCAAAGTTAACTAAGTCTTAGAGCAAAACAACACCCAGGAATGGCAAGCTAGCAAGTATTAGAAGGTACTTTTGAGTCTGCAGGTTTAGGTAGAATTTCCAGAGGCAAGAGCTACTGTGGAACATCTATGAACAGGCAAAAAGCATAGGTTTCAAAGAAGATATAAGATACTTACATGGAAATGTACCAGATAACAAAACAAATAAAATATTAATAATTAGATAACTCAGAACTGTATTATAATGAAGTTACATTGAGATATTTCAGTCACTCTTCATAATTGAAAGATACGAGAGACAATAAATAACAATCATAACCACAGAAAGACTTAATTACTTTGTGTATCAGTTGGCTTGAGTAAAGAAAATGTAATTTTTATATTTATTTTATAAATCTCAGCCATAAATTTTGCCACAAAGAAACTAAAGAAATTTTAAATGCTGCTATTTTACAGAACATAATCTAATAAAAAAAGCAAACAAGTTAAATTTGAACTTAACTACTCAAAATTAAGAGACTCCTAAATAACTTATAGAGGAAACTAAGTCTAAATTACAAGCT